>NC_090439.1:833478872-834101565 GCF_031143425.1 Pleurodeles waltl | reverse complement strand
ACCAGCCTAAACCACCCACAGTGAAAGGGGAACACCAAAGAAATGTTTTTAAAAAGTCAGTCACAGCAACAGATAAAGAAAGCAAAGTGGAACAATACAGTTGTAGGTCACTGCTCTGGAACAGAAAAAGTAGGAAGAAAAAGGCAGAACTGACCACTAGCGAGCAAGAATTGTTAAAGAACACTGCATCCAACAAATGAAATTGCTTCCTTCCACAGTATAAGTATACTTAAGTATACACTAGGTCGACCTAAAAAGCTAACTACGCTCAAGATAATATCTCCCCCAGTATCTGGAAATAGATATGGGCCGGTCTAACTTGCAAAAAAATGAGCCCTTTTCAAGATAAGTACAAGATAGACCCTGCAAGGCAACTCATAGAATGAGCAAAACATGGTAAAATGCAAAGTATCCTGTGTAGAGGTGTTATCACAACCAGAGGGCTGTAATTTGTGGCCTATATTCATGCCCAGGGGATAGGCCAACAAAAAAAGGAAGTAAATCCATTCTAAACCTGGTTAACAAACAACAATCATGTCTATTTTTATCAAAAAACAAATAGGGTTCAGAGGATGGCGCGGTCTTTAACAAAATATGTTGCTGAGCGTAAGGCTTGACGAGTCACAACTCCTTTCTTTCCATTGACCTATTCCTGAAAAAGCACTCTTTAACCCAGATAAAATCGGCCTTGCAGCTATCCTCTAGAGAACTAAAAAGATCACCCCTCCCTAATTTCTAAAAGGTGTCCCTAATATACTTAAGCCAGGAGATGTGAAGTGTGTGGTTGAGTGACAAACAGTCTCTTAGAATTTACTTGCTTAATCTTAACCCCAGCCTTAGCCATACCTTCAACCAAAAAGCAAGAGCGCAAAAGCCTACCAGGTCAGAGATGAAACGAACACCGAATTCGTTGTTTGCGGACACCGCAGAAATCCATTGTGGAAGACAAAGAAGCCGCCGTAAGAACTTCTACCTGGAATTTAATGAGGTTAATATAACTCCAAATCTAACTCCCATAAATAACTTGTGAAACACACTTAGCCCTATAAATCTGCAAAAGAACCCTTACTGGTCTATTGCTCAACCTGGAGGTAAAACTAAAAACTGCAGCATTGGCACGTGCAAGATCCTCTCTCTTCTTATTAAGTAAAGGGTGCCAACTTAAAGCTGAGTCAAAGAATAGGCCCAGATAATAAGAAAACTCTCTGGTCTTCGGAAGTACACATCTTGGGAAGTATACAATCTCCTAGGGTGAACCTTGCTGTTTTAGTGGTGCGAGGGCCAACTACCACCACAAAAGATTCCTTCTCATTGATGGACATGTCCAACCCCCCCCATGAAAGTAGTGAAGGAATGTAACAGAGCCTGCAGACCTCTAGCAGTTTTGACCATGAGTATGCTGTCGTCCACGTACAATAACACAGGTAACTTGTGCAAACCTACTTGGGGACGATCTGCCTTCACCTCGCCCAAGTGTTGCTCTGACTGATTAATATATAAATTAAACAAAAAGGGGGGCAAAATACATCCCTGATGCACACCTCTCTCAATATAGAAGCAGCAAGAACACTGCAGGACTTTAGAATAGTGGACTGCGGCCTTGGTCCCCCTATGGAGCTCTCTTAAGACAAAAACAATATCCCTTTCCATCGCTAGCGACAGCATAATCTGCCACAACGTAGATCAGTTCACCCGGTCGAAAGCGGAGGAGAGATCCATGAATCCCAAGTAGATAGATCCAGGGTGGGCCACTGTATATTTTTTCAAAACCAACTATAGATTCAGGCATTGGTCTACGGTTGATCTTCCTGCACGGAACCTATACTGGGCTTCTGACAACACATTGTTTCCCTCGGCCCAGGCTGAAAGTCTCTCCAAGAGGATGCGCCCCACAAACTTGACCACTGAGTCGAGAAGGGAGATAGGCCTATAACATATTGGACTATCCCTGTCCCCCTTTTTAAAGATCAGCACAATGATGGACAGTGCCCATGACTGAGGGGGACATACACACACAGCCGCGTTAATAAGTGCTGTCACAACAGGTACCCATATGCCCACGTCGTTCACATACATCTTTGGAGCAATACCATCGAGCCTGGGGCCTTCTTAGAGGATAAGCCCAAAATTCCCTTTTTCACTTCCTCACAAGAGAAGGTCAGCTTAGCTTCCCCAGTCAGTTTGTAACACCCCCCCACCCGGGTCAAGGGGAACTGAACTATAAATATACTCAAAGTGTGCAACCCAGGAATCTTCAGTTATATTCCTCTCCAGGTATCTGCCAATTCTGGGGCAAAAACAGGACCATTAATAATGCCCCATAACTTGGAGCTGCTGTTCAGAGTTCTATGATCGGTTAGATCAGCCCAGACCTCTTTCCTTAACTCATGTTTTCACCTGACTTGTTCCTTTTTGTACACACCACAATACTGCTTAACCAGGACAGGGTCCCTTGGCTTAACACTCAGAGCATGTGTAAGCTCCCTTAGAGCCTTGGAACAGTCAGAGTCAAACTGTCTAGGGCCACCATTACTCTGCCACTGCATGGGAGCTGCCAGGAGACCAGTCCCTACCTTAGAAATCCCTGAAAAAGACCTCAAAATGTCCTCGGTGTTACTGCCTGGGGATACACAGGTGGCAAACTCTGTGTCACATCTACATTACAGGGACTGATACAGGTCCACCTGGGAAATCTGTGACCACCCTGACTGGTGGGCTTGATGACCCCCAGCAGCCCTCACACTTGGCCAAAATTCCGTGAGGACAAACAAAAAGAGATGCACACTGGCTTGTGGTCACTGAAAGGGTTTATCGGTGTCCAAGACTCAGAGATAAGCAGCAACAGAGGGGTAGATACAAAAATTAATTCAATTAAAGATTCACAGTCTGTTCCTTTGAATGGAACGTGGGATTAAGATCCATCCTAGAAAGCATGTATTGACATACTGCAGGAGTACTTTATCTCCAACCAGTGGGCTCTTCTGTACACCAGTAGTGTTTGGAAGCATAGGTGATTTAGAGGTAGGAGTTATCTCCAACAAGTAGGCTCTTCTGTAATTCAATCAATCAATCAGGATTTATAAAGCACAACTAATCACCCGATAGGGTATACAGGTGCTTGCAGATCCCAGAGGCTTATTCGAACAGCCAAGACTCGGGGGCCATTTGGAATTTTGGAAGGGAGATGATGGTCCATAGGTGCATGAGGAGGCTGTTCTGGGTTTTTGCTGCAATGTGAGAGACAGATCATGCTCCATTTCTGCTTCAAAAGACGTGGGGAGTATGGGCAAGTGAAAGGGAGGTAAAGCGTAGTCTTCTAGACGGTTGGTGGAAGTTCAGGTGGTGGTTAATGTATGCGGGTCCTTGGTTGTGTAGAGCCTTGTGTGCATGGGTCAGCAGCTTCAATTGGCATCTCTTCTGTACAGGGAGCCAGTGGAGTTGCCTGAGGTGGGTCGTGGTTCGTTGGGGAAGGCTGAGAATGAGTCTGGATGTGGCATTCTGTATGGTCTAAAGTCCCTTTCGGAGGTGTGCAGCGATTCCTCTGTAGAGGGTGTTGCCATAGTCCAGTCGGATTGTGATGAGGGCCTGTGTCACAGTGCTCTCATGTGGAGGGGTAGCTACTTGAAGATTTTATGTAGCATGCACAAAATAAGGAAGAAAGGGGGAGGATACGGCACTGATCTGAAATGTAATGGTGAGCTTGTTGTCAATGATGATTCTGAGGTTTCTGGCATGGTCAGAGGGAGTAAGTGTGGGCCTAGGTTTGATGGCCACCAGGAGTCATTCCATGTGTTGCTGCTGTTGTTAAAGATCAGTACTTCTCTATTGTCTGTGTTCAGCTACAGGTAGTTGTTTTTCATCCTGTCATCAATGTTTGTAATGGATCTGTGGAAGTCGGATCTGGCGGTGGAGGGGTCGTTGGTTAATGAGAGGATGAGCTGGGTGTTGTCTGCGTAGGAAATTATGTTGAGACAGTGGGATCTGAAAATGTTGGCCAGCAGGGTCATAAATGTGTTGAAGAGCATGGGGCTGAGGAATGAACCCTGGGGATCAATGCAGATGATCTCCTTGGGTTCGGAGTTGAAAGGTGGGAGGTGTATCCTCTGGGTTCTTCTGGTGAGGATGTGGTGGAATACAGGGTTGAAGGCTGCCGAGAGGTTGAGGAGGATCAGAGCTGCTGTTTCTCCTTGGTCGAGAAGGGTTCGGATGTCATTGGTGGCTGCATTCAAGGCAGTTTTGGTGCTGTGATTGCTGCGGATGCCAGGTTAAGCGGCGTTAAGTAGATGGTTCTGTTTCAGGTATGTAATGATTTGCTTGTTGGGGATCTTTTCCAGCACCTTCACTGAGAATGGCAACAGGGATATTTGCCGGTAGTTTTGGGGTTTTCTGGGGTCGGCAGTTTTTTTTTTTAATAGTTGTCTGACTTTGGCTTGTTCTAGGCATCGGGAATGGTTGCAGTGGTGATTGAGGTGTTGAACACGGTGGTGAGTTCCTGGCCAATCCTTTGCTTTCCAAGTTTGATGATATGGTGCGGGTATGGGTCTGTGGGAGCTCCCGAGAGGATGGATTTCATGGTGGAGGTGATGTCCTAGGTGGAAAGAATGTTCCAGGTGGTCAGTGTGCGGTTTGTGTTGGTTACTGTGGGGGCGTATCTGCCAAGAAAGTCTGCAGATGTTGGTTGGGGTTCAAAGTTCCTGTATATGGTTGTGATCTTGTTGTGGAAGAAGTGGGTGAAGTTGTCACAGCTCCTGTGAGGGTTTGATGTTGTTTTCTATATGCCAACATGTAGTGTTTGGAAACATAGATGATTTAGAAGTAGGATTTAGGAGCCATATCACAAACAGCAGCTGTGGCTCAAAAGAGCCCATCATCTGAGTTTATGTGCTTGCACGGTCTAAAGTGCAATATTTTAACCTAATATGTTTCCAAATTAGAACATGATTTTCAGACAGCGCAGCTCAAAAATAGCAAGCAAAGGTTGCCTTTTTCTATTTTGAAGTGTGCTAGTGATGAAATGCCCCTTTTTGCATGACCTTCCCCCCAAGCATTTAGACTGATGAGGATGGTTTTTCGACTCTGCAAGTGCAATGAGTCCTGCCACCAGGACTCAGTGCCAGTGCTCTGACCCTTAAAAAGATATATCTAATTGGCTCACCCACTAATGGCATAAGTTAGCTTACTTATAAGTCTTCAGTATATTGTACCAGGGGACCTGTAGGACTTGTTGTGCCAACACAAGTGCAACAAAGCAAAGAATGACCCCCAGCCTGCTGTTGCCAGCTAGCAGAGCAGTTTTAACTGCTTACTCGATTTTGCTACTTAAACCAATGGTGAAGCCAAGACCTTCCTTTTTAGTAACTATAAGTCACCTCTAGGCCGGCCCACTGAGCCCTAAAGAGATGGACATGTGTTTTTGTTAACTTTGCATGTCCTGACAGTAAACACCCTGTATTGTTGTTATTAGTGTGGAAAGACTGGGTTCGGAGCCCCGTTGGCAGGTATGGAGTTATATCCTGACAACTCACATCCAAATGGGACTACTAATCATGGTACTTCAAGTTATCAAATGAATCATTACATTAAACCCGACTCATTGCTCAAGTCAAATGAATGTAAGTTTAACACAAATGGCAACTTTAGAAAGTTTCCATCTTGTTGCCCAAAGATTCCCGTAGCCATTTATGCATGCATACAAGCTGATGGAATGAGAGGGACTTCTATCCTCCTGGGGAGAGATGAGAATGACTCTCAGGAAGAGAAACAAAGGATCTGCCAATTGTGGAGGTGTGACCTACTTCTGGTAGAAAGGCCAGATTGTATGTGAGCCTAAAAAGAGCTTCAGAGGGAAAGCTTCCTTTGAAGTGCAAATCGTAGTCACACACGAGAGGGGCTGCTTTTTTGTTTTAGCATACAGGCTGGCATCTCAGGCACACAAGGAGAAGCCGTTGTCAAACAATTTTTTTTCCTAAGGGTATGTAGTCCCCTGCTAGCCACAGCTGTGGGTTGCACTATGATGCTCCACACTCCAAGAGAAGGGACTTTCATGTTGGGAGTGGGCAGAATGGTGCATTGTAGGCCAGCTAAATGCCACACTTTACAGGAAGTCTTCATCAGGCAGGAGGGGGCCTGGTAGCCCATTAGCTAGTTAGTCACTACATCACCCTAAGCTCATAGTGGGCATAAAGTGGAACCCCCGGCACCCAAACCTTATATCACATCTATACTGGGGATAGGACAGAAGAAAGAATACCCTGCTTTTCCCTGAACTCAGCAAAGAAAGCCTTAACCAAAGGCTGAACTGCACTTGCTGCACCTTGGTCTAGCAAAGAAAGGACTGTGCCTGTGGTGTCCCATTTAAGGAAAAGTCATCCCAAGCCCCAGACAGAGAACGTGACTCCACAAGTTGGTTGGCTGACTCCTTGGTATAGCCACAGGGCCATAAAAGCTGATAAGTCTGCTCCTTGGAGAGCCCAGCGCTAAGAAGCCTGATCACTACTGGATGCTGAGATGCTGGGAGTCTGAGTCCCAACCCTCATAAGTTGCACCAAGTCCGCTGGATTCAGGAGAGTCAGTAGAGTGCAGTTTGGTGTTCCAGCACAGAAGTTACTGCCAGTTAAAGTTATACTGTCTATGAAAATGAAGATGCTTACCAGTTTAGAGATAATTATGGTTACATGTTTTGTTACAATTATTATGGACACCACTTTATTCATAAAGCCAGTAGCCCTAAATCAATATTTGAGTATATGCAATGGGAACATTGCCCGACTCCTCCACAGGGGAGTTCTAAAACTTATTCTGACAAATTTGCATATTTTTCTGGGCATCATCAACAAAGTGCTAAGTCGTGTTATTTTAGAGTCACTCCGCATGCTAATAAGCAAATTATTGATTGCTACTAAATTACTGTATTCCAATTTGTTTGTATCCAAACTATCTGTTGAGGAGTATGAATACTGGTCCAAAACTGTTGATTTGAAAAATAACAGTACAAAGCCGAATAAAAAGCATTTAGAGCAAAGTGCACAGAGGCTCTAAGCTGCGAGCAAAGGAATAAAATACATCCAGGGCAAAGTGCACGAAGGCCTAAAGCCTGAAGCTAACTCGCAAAGGATACATAAAACTGACCACACTACAGAACCACTTGCCTTGCTGTAACCAGAGACCAGTAGACCAGTGGCAACAGGTTTTGTGCTGGACTTCATGGGACATCGATCCCTGAGGCCAAAGTTGTCCCCATGCTTATGGAACAAGGGGTGGCCATAAGAAGACCCCTGACATCGGATCAGCATCCTAAGCATCCTTGAGCATCTTCAGGATCCTGCTTTTGTTGCATCAGGACCACTCCACTGAGTTCTGTGGTGGTTCACCCATAGACCCTGAACTGAAGCGGAGACTGCTTTAACTGAGAGGCAACTGTCCAACTTGATCTTTTTTGTCCCTGTGACTGACTCCCTGTCTGAGTTGGTCTCCACAAGGATGCCTTTATAGCCGTTTTCAAGTTACTTGCTGTGGCTGTCCCTAAAACGTGAGTCATGGTAGATTACATTGACTGAAAAGCTGTGATTTATTGTTTCTTTATAAAACGTTTACCTCCAGAACCCGGCAGTCGATTTTTAATGTGTAGCATTTTCTTCTTATTCAACTGTTTGGGTACTTCTTAATGCTTTGTACGTGTTTCATTGATAAAGCTTATCTGTTCTGAGCCACAGTTACCCAAAACTGAGCTAAGCTTTTACAAACAAATCTGACTGGGCCTGACACATAATTGTGCCTTTATTGCAGAGTGGGGTTGCACAACCATACCATATAATAAACTACTTTCCTTACAGCTGTTTAAAAATCATGCACTAATCCTGAGAAATTCTGTTTGTGCATTTTAGACACCACAAACACATAAGAGCAGTCATTGAGCTCTGCCCTGAGCTAGGGCAAATGTTCAAGATACATTTCATGGTCAAACTATTTCTCTATAATACACACTACATACGCAATGTGTGTGACTGCTTCCACCAGTTTTCACTAGATATACACTCCTTAAAATGTGGTAAAATTGACCTACACCTGATTAGCACATTTTATTTACTTAGAAGTTCCTAGTAAACTGGTATAACATGCACCCAGGGCCTGAAAATTAAATGGGACTGGTGGGCCTGCAGCACGTGTTGTGTCACCTACTTGAGTAGCCTTTTAAAACATGTCTCAGACCTGCCACTGCAGTCTGTGTGCAGTTTTAAACTCCCAGTTCAACCTGGCACAATAAACACATTATCTGACCTAAAGCTCCCCCTTTAATGCAAACATGTCACCCCTATGGTAGGCCCTAAATACCCCATCGGGCAAGGTGCAGTGTATTTAAAAGTTTAGCCATGTACTTTTAAGTTTTACATGTTGTGGTAGCGAAAACCTCCCAGATTAGTTTTTCACTACTGTGAGGCCTATATGTCTGATTGGGGTATCTTATTACAAATATTAACTTTTGCTTAGAAACAGATAGAAATGTCATGTTTGGTCTCTAAAGAATCGTAATTTAAAATCTTCTTCAATGGTAAAGTCGGATTTTGAGTCACAATTCTGAAAATGCTCCTTTTAGAAAGTTGGCATTTTATTGACTTACTGATTTCATGCTAACAGCCCTAGTTCTGGGCCACATGCCTATGATCAGAGTTCCAGCTGACCTTTGTGTATTCCTCCCAGGCTTTGAGATGACTCATTTCAAAGGAGCTGCCTCTGCACACTCACAAAGAACTGCACACAAGCATTTTGCCACCCTGGTCCTCTTGGAGCCTGGGAAGGGAGGAAGGAAATTCCAGAACCAACAGTGGGGGAAATGGTGGAAGGTTTTTCCACTTTAAGGTTGGCAGCAGGTATATAAATAGGGCCTGGACCTTCAGGGGACACTCAGAAGTCCTACCCTGTACTTCAGAGGGCTGCCCTGCTCCTTGAGGCATGCTTTGTACCCCAGAGGACTGCCCTGCTGCTACCAGAGGGCTGCCCTGCTACTTGAAACCTGCCTGGTACCCTAAGTGGACTGACCTGCTGCTTGTGGACTGCCTTAATGCTTAAACCCAGGACTGCCAGAGTGACTGGAAGGGCTAGCTGGCTGGTCTCCTGTTTTAAGGTACAGGGACACAAAAAGCTCCAACAACTTGAACCCTGCACCTGGACCCTGTTCGAAGCGAGTCCTCACCTCCAAGTACTACCCATTCAGTCCTGGACCCTTGGAAGTTGTGCTAAAGGTGCCCAAACAGGCAAAAACCAAACCCTGGGACTTTTCCAGCCAAAAAGAGCCCTTAGAGGAGACAGAAAACAGGGCCCAACCTGCCCGCTGATCAGCCCAAGATACATTGCTGGTCAGCCTGACTTCTCTGTAGCTCTCGCTATGTTCTTCTCCACAGCAGCAAATTCTGTAAAGGGGCTGTTTGCAGAAAGGTTATCTGGCCTCTTGGAGACCTCATCAGCTACAGCCTGAAACTTCATCCTGCTAGAGATTTTTGACATCCAAAAAAGTGACAACTTCTGAAAGTAGAAATCTTCACTGTGACTTTGTCCAGTTGGTCCATGTACGTACGTTTTGCGACTCGCAAATCGGTAGCAGCGCTATTGGCGACCATGCAGAAAGCAAAATGCTATGTTCCAATGCCATTTCGGATTCCCAAATAGCGATGCAACCCATTACCGGATCGCAAAAATTAGCGACTCAAGATTGCGACTCGCAATTAAGAAATCGCAATTTGCGAGTCACAAACCGAATGTACAAGGCAGTCGCAAATTGCGAATAGTCGCAAAAAGTCAGCTTTGCACACCCAGATTAGCACTGATTCAAAACAAGTGGTAACCAGAACCAAGGTATAAAAGCAGATCCAGAAGGCACAGGGTTTTTCAAAATGGCTGCACTCTATGTGATTGTATGGAGGAGGCGAGTCCAGGCTGCCCAGCAGAGGAGAAGGAGGTGGAGACAGGAGAGGATATCCAGAACCAGGCAGACCATATTTCAACAAATTGAGGAGGAAATATATGACAAATACAGACTGAGCAGCACAGTTATCATAGATTATTGAACTGCTGAAGCCTCCGCTAGGACTCCAGACATTGCGCAGTTGCTCCATCCACACACATGTGCAAGTGCTCTGCTCACTGCACCTCTTGGCCTTGGGTAGCTACCAGGGGGTGATTGCAGTTGCTGGTGGGGTGTCCCAAAGTGCCCTGTCACGATTTTTGTGACGGTTCATAGATGCTATCCTCACACACATGTCCAGATACATATACCTACCCAGGAATGAGGAAGAAATACACAACACCAAATTGGACTTCTACAGAATTGCAAACTTTCCCCATGTAATAGGGTGTGCGACGGGACACATATACCAATATGTCCACCTGCAAATCTGTAATATGTGTTCCGCAATAGGGAATGTACTCATTCATTCAACATCCAAGTGGTATGTGATGCCCATGTCATAACTGATATAGTGGCAACATTTCCAGGGAGCACACATGATGCATGCATATTCAGGCACAGCGGGATACACCAACACCTAGAACGTGGGGAGTTTGGTGAAGGATATTTATTAGGTACTGTGTAGTACACACCAATGTCATAAATACGTATCACTGCATAACCATGTGAGGCCATGCTCATATCTGCTGTTTTGTTCCAAGGGTGACAGTGCATATGCTCTGAGGCCATGGATACTCACCCCATATCTAACACCTGCCAATCAGAATGAGAGGCACTAGAACATTGGACATCGGCGAACCAGAACCGTCATTGAGAGGACCTTTGGCATGTTAAAGTCACGTTTTCGATGCCTGCACAAATGTTGAGGCGCACTCCAGTATGCAACAGAGATTGCATGCAAGATTGTGACGACGTGTGCCATCCTACACAACATAGCAACCAGACGTGGGCTACATCTCACCCTAGATGACACAGATTCGGAGGATGAGGAGCAAGAGCCACCACAACGACAGCCTGGGGATGGCAGCATTGCTATGGAGGGCAGACGGAGACGGGACCACATTACAACTCACTACTTTGGCAGGTACGTTGCAACCGTTACAACACTCACAAATGTAAAACACACATAGCCAGGTTGTGCAAATAAGAACTTTCCTTTAATGTCAGGAGTGTATTATTGAAATGTTGGTGTTTAGCAAGCAGTAAAGAAGTAAAATGTAGCAAAGTCTGACACATTAATGTCATGTGCCTCAGGCTAAACCCAGGGAGACGACATCACACCTTCCTACGGCTACGTCCACCATGGCCTGTGCCTGGTTGGTCCCCTGTAAACTGGCGGGCACTGGTACTACGCAGGATGCGGGCATCTGAGGCAGAAACGCTGCTTATGCTTGATATGTCCTCACTGTCCTGAGGGGTGTCACCAATACCTCTTGCTGCCTGGAGGTATGTATGAGGTCAACTGCAGCAGTAATGCACCCTAGTCCCCTTGCCACATCGCCAGCAAAATGGGCTAGTTCCACCTGTAGCGTGACAGTGCGCCTTGACAGGCAGGTAGTTGTGGTGGCTACGCGGCCAATGGACAGACTGAGCCGGTCCAAACGTGCATCTGTGTTGCGCTCTCTGCGCCTTGCATGGGCCCGATCTGCAACCATTTCCCTACACAGGTCATTGATGGCGATGGTGAGGTTTACCATGTTGGTGTTCATGTTGGAAAATTGAGATTCAACATTGGCAAATACCTGTGTGAGGGTCTGTTGCATTCTGTGCAGGGTTCGGTTCATCATCCGCATTTGTTTGTTTTGCAGGTGGTAACTGCTCAATAGGGGTGCGTCCAGTCCAAGGAATTGTTCAGTTGTGACATCCTCCTCACCTGCATCATGTGTTTGACGACGCCAACAACACCCAGACCCAGCTGTTCGCAGTGGCCGACTCACACCCATCTGTGGCCCCGGTGTCAGGTTTCGTACCTCATTGTCCACATCTGTCTCTTCTGTGGTCTCAGGTGCCTAGTGGACAATCAGTGTGGTACTACACTCCCCTGCAGATATGCTGATTGCCTCATCTGCTGTCATGGTGGCATTGTCATCTACCTCCACACTAGGGTCATCGGTGGATACTTGAGGGAAACCTGTGGGACACAGGGGATACACTGTAAGTGCCTCCCTGATGTGTGGTGTATCAAAATAAATATTCCTAAACGGTTGGACTACTGTACTACATTGCCCATAATGCACTGTCCTTGAGGTTGGCATATAGGCATGGAACAAATTTGAATAATGCATGCTTTTGTGGACTGTGGTTGTGTGCATTGTGCCTTGAATGGTGTAAATAAGTGAGATTTGCTACTTACTTTTGGAGGTTCTAGGTGCTGAACTGTCCAGGTCCCCAATTCCGACAGCTTCTGGCTCTAGAGTGGTCTCCACCATGCTCTCTATAGCTGTAGGAGGTGGAACTGTGGATGGTCCTCCACCTGTTCCGTGCGCATCCCTAAACCGCTCTGCCACCCTTTACTTGGTTCTGGACCTGAGGTCGTACCATCTTTTTCAAACCTCCTTGATAGTGCGATGGCTGACTCCTATGGCATTAATCTTCCTCTGTATGTCCAGCCAAATCTTCTTATTTTGTGTGTCAGGGACACTCATTGCTGCCTTGCCAAACAGGACCTCATGGAGTAGGCAGCACTCCTCAGTCAGTACCTCCAACTCCTTATCAGAGAATTTCAGCTTTCTCTTCCTGCTTGTAGTGGTTGCCTCCTTAGTTTGAGTTGCCATGGGTGAAGTTGCTCCTCTCAGCTGGGCGTGCCTCTGCTGTATGTGCTGGCTAGACTCCTACCACTTCCATGGGGGGTACTCCCTGGTTCTGATGTCATCATCCAGCACCAGGAAGTGTGTTTTCTCTTTTCTTTTGCACCCGTTCCCTAATTGTGACACAGTCACAATTTGTGACTCTGTGACACACCCATGTGCAATTTAGGAAATTGCGAATTGCGATTTTGCAAATTGCAATGCGACTCCTCACCGAATCGCAAAATGGAATTGCGTTTTTTTCTTACATCACGTTGTGCAAGTTGGAAATAGTGATTCGCATTGAGTCACTATTTCCAACTCGCAATTTTTTGCTTCGTACATGTGGCCCTTAGTTATCATAACATGAATTACTAGCTCAGAGAGTGCTGTGTTATATTAGAAAACCACACAGATTCTCGTTCTCACTTTCTGCTTATTTACTCCACGACTACTGCTATTCAGAGACTTCCATTGCCCACCTATGTGGAAATGCCCGGAGGTGCATCCAGGCTGCTAAGACATGCTTGACCAAGTAAAAAAAAAACAAGACGTGCCTCCCTGAAAAGTCCCATGTTCTGTCTATAGAAGCTGAAGGCATTTCACGAAATCATTATACTGGAGAGAAAGCAGCCTCATGCTTCTTGATTAGCTACGTTTGACTGGTCTGAGTGGCATTCAAGCTAAACAATTCTACATAAAATTTTGAGAATGTAGTCATCTGTTGTTTTAGCGGCAATACTTGGTGACCTTGGAGAGGAGCCAAGGACAAGATGTGCAATGCTTCTGTTTCAGAGGCACTCAAGGGAAAGGTTGATGATTGGTGAAAGACCCTGAGTATTGAGTTTTCAAACTGTCCTGGAAGACCCGCTACCTCTGCTGTCCCCTGGTAACATCAGTCCTGGCGATCCCAGCACAGCCCTGCAATACAACTTTTTTGCCATTACTGCATATAAGTGGTACCAATTGTTCAGGTTCCCGAATGTCTAAACTAACACCAGGAATAAGAACAGTCTCTTTGAGCAACTAGGTACCACACTCCAGTGTTACGGTAATAGCAGTCACTCAGAGTCATCATTGCTGGAGTATCTGTATGCCTGCTCAATACTGTAAGTGAATACTTTTTTGCTGGGAAACCTGTAACACTATTGTGCTGCCCTATTACATGGTAATACCATCCCATGTGTTATCATTGGTGGAGCACCTGCTTGCCTGCTTCCAGATACTACCTGAATACTTCTGTGCAAGACAAATTATTATCTGGGGTGAGGGACTGCCCACCACAAGGAATAATCACAACCCTCCAAGTTTCTAAATTAACCTGAACTGAGCCCCTGATAGCTACAGCACAGAGCAGACAAGTGTAACTTAAGGCAATGTGCAAAGTATTTATGCAGTGTCAAAATAGTAAAGTCAAAATGTAAAACAATACAATCTCAATCCAAATAAGAACAATAGAGTAAAATGTAATAAACAAAATGGCACCAACATGACACAAATTCAATAAAAGGAACCAGAGTTATGCATTTTTAATTGTTTGAGTAGAATACCACCAAAAACACAAAGTGCTTATGATAGTCAATGGTCCCTGTAGAACAGAACCTAGGTGCAATTTGACGCTGCTCGCAGTGGAGCACGGGTTGGATACACAAATCATGTTCACTCTGGTAAAATATTTTACCTTCTAACTTTAGAATTATACTCCGGTGGTGTATTGGGGTTAAAAGACCAAAGACCCTCCCCCCCATGATCTCAGGGGAGCCATTTAGAGATTCAGTGTCGCAGGCAAAGGCCAACAGGAGGGTCCAGTTCAGGGTCTCAAACCTTTTCTGTAGTGGGAGCTACTTCTTATCGGTAAAAATCATTGTGAGCTACTGAAGGCTAAGCAACTCACACATTGTTACCAGATGCCCCAACGCCCAGCTTAATTGACTTTAAGCCTAAGGTCCACAGAGCCAGATACAATGGTTTGAACAAAATACTTTGACAGGGGGCACTATGACAGGCCTGCCATATGTGTCAGTGAGAGCGAGGGCTGTGGGGATGTATGAACATTTGTGTGTCTGATTGGGATATATGTGTACAGGTGACTGAGAAACAGTGTTGTATGTCCTTGTGGCACAGGACATACCTTTTGCCATATGTGTCACTGATACATGTATAACACAAATGGGAGAAATTTAAAGTGCAGAAAAATGTTCTGAATATGGAACTTTTTTCTGCACTTTACATCTCTCCCACATAAAACAAATGGCTGTACCTTTCACTTATTCATATGGCACTGTGTCGAGAAAATTAAATTGAAGAGTTAACTTTGTTTATATGGATTCCATGCAGTTCATCATTTAAATCTTCTCCCGTTTCCAAGTGTCACATTTACTAACACCAAGCATCATGCACCCAGTGGCCTTTAGATATGGTGCAATATTTATAACAGAAAAGTACGTATGTTTGAATGGGTGGAATTTTGAGTGATGAAATGTGCTTCATAAACATTAAGATGTAATTGGCTTAATTGAAAGTGGAGAAAGACATTAAGGCTTAATCTTTCATAGAAAACGTTTTCTTCACTTTAAATTTCGCACATTTATCAAGAATTACTATTTTTCAGTAATAAAAATGGCACAGGGTCTACTGGTCACTTGGAGCAAATGGTTTGCTGCTTGTTAATGTGACACCTCAAAATGGGGGGAAATTAAAACGAAGGTTTAATCATTAAGGTAACTTTTCATTTTCATTTTCTCCCATTTAAATTGCGTTCTCACGCTGCAATATTGAGTTGACAAGGACTTTTATTTAAGCATTAAATACATCAGTGCTTCACATCTTCACCTCTGTATTCCTGCCTAGCCCATATATCTAAGCACTGCTCATTATCAGGCTCTGCTATCCGCAGCCCAATGATAATAATGTAAAGTAAACACAGCCTTCCCTGAACTTTCAAAGAAAAAATGTAACCAATGCTTATTTAAAAATGAACTCAAGGCTGCAAGCTACTCTGAAGGTGTCTGGAAGCTACTGGTAGCTCACAATCTACATTTGAAGATAATTTGATATCTTAAAGAGAAGACATGGGAAAATCAAAAAGAAATCTAACTAAAATACTTAATATATTATCTTCCTTTCCTGAGAAATGTAAACAAACTATTCCAAAATATGTTCATACAAATAGAAATTTTAATACAAAAAAAAGAAAAACTTATTTAGCACATAACAAATATACATATACACAAAACATATAAAAAAACAATAGAAAGCCATCAGCCGACACGTGTTTCGTCCTGAATGGACTTCTTCAAGGCTGAGAAAATCATAACAAACAACAATCAATAACAACACATATACATGTACAATTATATACAATAATTAAAATATATATACATTTAACATTTTGTTCTTAAATTTTCCCAAAACACATCAAACACAGTTTTTTAATCAATTAGACGCACAAACTCTTACATGTATAATATGTTTAAAGTATGGCACTACATTTCAATCTAAACAAAAGACTACAAAGGAAAGGAAGAGAACCACCACCACGCAACCTTAGTGGCTAAGTGTTTTTTTCTCTAAACATCTGAAAGTATAATATAAGATACTTTCCATGTCTCCAAAAACGGGTCCATTACAACCACAGCAATATTCAACCCTGCCACATGCAAACCCGAGTGAAAAGAAGATTCTTTTTTGTTGGCATAGATCGTTTAGTGTCCTAAATTTCCCTTTTATCGGCAATAAGCCGCTTTCTATCAGAACCAAACCCTCCTTGTGTAATGATAGGGAAAGAAAATCCCATACATAAATACCTTTGAATTATTTTTATGTCCGTATGTTTCTATCCCTTCTACCATCCTCTACAAAAAAGGGAGGAAAATGACAATTTAAATGCTCTCCTTCTGCTTATCAAAAAGTGTTTTTCCAGAATGTAAATATAATATTTTGCAATGTCATTACTGACCTGTTTGAAACCACAGTCAGTCCCCTCTTTTTTTTCTCCCCTTTTTTTCCTCTTCAAAATCACTCTAGAAGGGGCATCGCAGACCTCATGTGTTGAGGAACCAACTGCAATACAAATAATCAAAAATATCTCTGGTATTCTCTCTAAGAGAAACTCCATTTCAATATAATTATCATCCACCCATTTAGTAAACTCTATACCAATATTTCTACCGTTATCGTTACCGTTCAGTAATCGAGCAAACACTCCAATGAGGTTCCATTTTTCCATTCAATTACATGGAACACACTTCCCCTTACCTATAAGACAATCTTTTTGTTCTTTTAATTCGTTCTAATTCCGTTTTGTAATATATCGTGGCCAAAAACGTCGAGGGCACCGTTTAAAACCTCCAACTTATACGAAATAAGGGCAAGCCCCTCGCCGGCATTTTAAACGCTGCGCTTGTACTGAAAAAGGGCTTGATAAACAGAAAGAGCGGACTTACGCCTGTCCATTAGCGACACGGCGGCCATTTTGAAGTGGCTCATATTCAATACCCAGTAATACAAAATATGGATGAATTAACTATGTGTCCGACGGCCATTTTTTAATGTTGATTTTGATGTATCCTGTCTTATAACTGATGCATCGGCCATATTATTAAACCCCTTATGAGTCTTCACGCTTTGTAGATAATGTGTGTAAATTTCTTGCCTGCATTTTCAGCGCCACGTTTATACTCAGATAGAACTACTGAACAAAAAAAGGGAACTTCTGCCTACCCACTATAATCACGGCGGCCATTTTAGAAAGATTCGTATTAAGTAGAAGTTACCACACACTACGATCGGCGGCCATTTTTAAATGGCGATCGACATATATCGTATATCGATCTACCATAAAACATTTTTACAGAATGCCATTAAAATAATGAAAATCAAACTTGATGAAAAGATATGAGTAAAATCTATATATCGCATTTTGAGCGCCGCGTTCAAATTCTGAAAAGATTACGAAACAACAAAAACTGACTTACGCCTATAGATTAAAGCCACGGCAGCCATTTTGGAATGGTTCGTGTTCTGTAGGAGCTATCACACAATAAGAACAACAGCCATTTCTAAATGGCAAACTTCATATATCATGTATCATTCTAACATATACCATTTCTATAGAATGTTACTAAAGTGATAAGGTTTGGACTTTATGAAAAGATATTAATTAGATCTATTTGCCAACAAAAAACAAGAAAAATAAAAATTATCAACCATCCAATGTCATAATGGCAACAAAATTCTTATCCCAAATATATGTAGAAATAAATCACATAAGTGAACATGCAAAGTCAATAGGTATCCCCAGTATGTCGAGAATACGAAAAAGAAAAAGGAGATCTGTAACAGATTGGGGTATAAAATGTCTATCACCAAAGTCAGTAACTCATACCATTTGTATGCTATTCTTCATCGATAATATACCAAATATATAAATTCAAAGGAAATGGTACAATTCGTCATCCAAGTTCATACCCATTTCAATCGTTTTTAATTTAATAATCCATTTTGCTTCATTTTTACGCAAATCCAATGTTCTATTGCCACCCCTAGCATTCGTTGGGATGTGATTTATACCCATGTATTTTACTGATGGTACCTCCATTCCTGGATGTTTATCTTTAACATGCCGTACTAGTGGTGATGTTGTGTCATGATTTCTTAAGGCTCTGATATGTTCTTGGATACGTTCCTTCAAGGGCCTTATTGTGCTGCCCACATATATCAGGCCACATATACATTCCAATAAATATATCACAAATTTCGTATTGCAATTGATAAGAGTGGAGATTATATACTTATCACTACCATTATAACTAAATTCAGTAGTTTTATGCATTGCCATACTGCACATATTGCAATTCCCACACTTATAGAAACCCGCAATTTTATTGGGAAGCCATGTTGTTTTGATTTCCATTAACGGTGGTAAGAAACTTTTGCAAACTTCATTTCTAATAGTTTTACCTCTTTTGTGGATCATTTTGGGTTTCTTAGGAAGTAGAGCAGCAAGTGTCTCATCTGTCTGTAGAATATTCCAATGTTTACAAAGAATGCGATATATATTGGGACTATTCTGGCTATACGTAGTACAGAAACTCATTCCTCTATATGATGAGCTGTCTCGCACCTTCGTCTTTTGACTCAGTAGGGTGGTTCTACATGTTTGATCGATCTTTTTCCTCGATGTTTTAATAGTACGTTTGGAATAGCCTCTTTGTGCAAATCTGTCTTCCAATTTGTTTAATTCTATGTTACATACATTTGGATCACTACAATTCCTTTTCAATCTAATCATTTCCCCAAAGGGAATCGCTGAGATTTGACTTTTGGGGTGCGCACTTTCCGCATGCAATACAGAATTACAGGCTGTTGGTTTACGGTAGACTTTTGTATGGATCCGATTGTCTGTGATGGATATCTCTAGATTCAAAAAGCAAACCTTGCTCTTACTAAATTCATACGTCATTTGAATGTTAAAGATGTTACAATTGATATATTCATAGAATTCCATTAGTAGTTGTTCAGATCCAGTCCAAATCATTAAGACATCATCAATATATCTTCCCCAGAAGAAAATGTTATCAGTAAGTAAAGCAGGGCCCTTTTTCCAAACATGTATTGCTTCAAAGAAACCCATGTATATGTTTGCATATGATGGAGAGAACCGTGAGCCCATGGCTACTCCTTGTGCTTGTTTAAACCATTGTCCCTCATGTAGAAATACATTATTTTCCAATGTAAATTCAATCATACACAGTATCATATCCGTGTGTTCCATATGAGATGCTGATCTTCCGGACAGAAAATGCTGCAGTGCTTCTAAACCTTTATCTTTAGGGAAACATGTATATAGAGAAGATACATCTAAGGTGACCAGCATCATGTCTGGAGTCCAATTCACGTCCTCCAGCTTAAGAATAACATCCTTCGTATCCTGTAGATATGAAGGAATGTTTTTCACAACCGGCTGTAAATAGCTATCAATGAACTCGGAAAGTCTTTCCGTAGGTGCTCCTATTCCCGATATTATGGGTCTGCCTGGTGGTGAGGTGGCATTTTTATGTAATTTAGGTAATATATATATGCATGGTGATGTAGGATAAGGATTGAAGATATATTTGAATTCCAAATCCGAAATTAAACCCTGATTACACCATGAGAATAACAATTTTTCCAGTTCATCAACAATCATTTTAATGGGGTTACAGTGTAATTTTACATATGCACTACTATCCGCCAACTGTCTGTCTATTTCTTGAACATAGTTAGCTCTATCTAAAATAACAATGTTTCCCCCCTTGTCTGCCTCTTTAATCACTATATCATGATTACTTCCCAGTTCCTTCAAAGCCAGTCTCTGTTTTTTCGTTATATTGAATGATTTATGAAAGTTACCACACTTGATTTGTTTTTGAAGTTTAGACAAATCTTCCTTCACCAATCTCCCAAACACGTCTATGGCGTTATTACTAGGTAACTTAGGGGTGAATCTAGATTTAGGTTTGAGGCCACTATTTAAGGATGTATCCTGAACAATTTTAAGGTCGTTTAATAAATCTAACCTATTCATGTTATTATAATTCATGTTTTCCAGAGTAAGTAAAAGCTCAATATCTCCAATATCTTTGATGGTGTAATCACTTGGTGTAATACTCGTTGTGGTATCGGATATTACTTCTGTATGTACTTCAATCTTATCTGCAAAATATTTTTTAAGCTTCTGTTGTCGAAGAAATTTGAAAAAATCAATATGTACTTGCGTCACATCACAAAGATTGGACACACAGAAGCCCAATCCTTTACCTAACACCTTTAGTTGTTCTTCAGTGAGAATATGTTTAGATAAATTCACAATTGAATTGCTGCTACAATCCTGTGCAGCATCTGATATCTCTTTATTAGATGCAAATGTTAATTGTTCTTGATTTTGTTCCTTGCTGCTCTGGTCTGCATCCCTATGACTGGCTGATTTCTGGCTTCCTCTTCTCCTTTTGCCTCTCCGTGTTTTGGCCCTACATTTTGAAAAGGCTGGTTGTAAGCATACTTCTTATTTCCTAATCTGTACCTTTTTGCTTCCTGTAAGAAACTATTAGTGGGCATTCGGTCAACATTGGGATTTGAATTGGTATTATCACTGGATATGCTCGTACTATCTGATTCATCTGATGTAATTGAGAAATCTGATTCATGGGTCATAACTCCCAATGTGCCCTTTGTATTTGTAGCTTGCCCTTTGTAAATGAGATTATCAAATCTCCTGGCGAACGTATATATTCTGCCACTTTCATAATCTCCGTCATCTCTTCGTAATTTTGACAATTTTTTATTCTTAATATACATTTGATGTTTGTCAAGCATTTCTTTCAAAATCTTATCATTTTTTGTTTTGACATCTGGTAAATTTAAAGCCTTAATTTCATTCTCTAATTCCTGTATGTCTTTTAGTAGTTTTTCCCTTTTTTCCTCTGCATGTTGTATTAAAATTGTCATCATGCCCTTCGAAGTCTCAAAGAGTAACTGTTCCCACTCCAGCATATGTTGTACTGACAGATCGTCAAAAGTAGGAAATATAATAACTCTCAGGCCTCGAGGAACCTTTTTTTCTGTAATATATTTCTTCAAAACCGTGGTGTCCCACCATCGGGATAGTTCCTGTTTTTTAAGTTTTTCTAAACGTAGGTATTTAGATTTCATACCCTCTAGACGATTGCCTGTACCTTGGGTAACATTGCTAGTGTTTGGATTATGTGAAAACATTGCATGAAAGATCTTATCTCTCTCATCTTCAAACATCGCCATTTTTTTTGGAGTGTTTATGTTGCAACCCCTACAATAATGATCTAGTACTTTTCGAAGTGCAAATAATCAATATGAACATATACAATCAACAACACATGGCAACTCATTACTTGAAATAAATGCACATTCTAAATATATAAGCAAAAACTTATGAGTGCTCATACACTGACACACATCGTTGCCTTGATGTGTAAAGCCAGGTCTGCTAAAAGTAGACCGGTTCTAATAGTGAAAAAAACAACTCAGTGGGGCACATCAACACGACAAAGTCTACATTTGAAGATAATTTGATATCTTAAAGAGAAGACATGGGAAAATCAAAAAGAAATCTAACTAAAATACTTAATATATTATCTTCCTTTCCTGAGAAATGTAAACAAACTATTCCAAAATATGTCCATACAAATAGAAATTTTAATACAAAAAAAGAAAAACTTATTTAGCACATAACAAATAAACATATACACAAAACATATCAAAAAACAATAGAAAGCCATCAGCCGACACGTGTTTCGTCCTGAATGGACTTCTTCAAGGCTGAGAAAATCATAACAAACAACAATCAATAACAACACATATACATGTACAATTATATACAATAATTAAAATATATATACATTTAACATTTTGTTCTTAAATTTTCCCAAAACACATCAAACACAGTTTTTTAATCAATTAGACGCACACACTCTTATATGTATAATATGTTTAAAGTATGGCACTACATTTCAATCTAAACAAAAGACTACAAAGGAAAGGAAGAGAACCACCACCACGCAACCTTAGTGGCTAAGTGTTTTTTTCTCTAAACATCCGAAAGTATAATATAAGATACTTCCCATGTCTCCAAAAACGGGTCCATTACAACCACAGCAATATTCAACCCTGCCACATGCAAACCCGAGTGAAAAGAAGATTCTTTTTTGTTGCCAGCAGCATTTCAATTGTGAATTTATCTAAACATATTCTCACTGAAGAACAACTAAAGGTGTTAGGTAAAGGATTGGGCTTCTGTGTGTCCAATCTTTGTGATATGACGCAAGTACATATTGATTTTTTCAAATTTCTTCGACAACAGAAGCTTAAAAAATATTTTGCAGATAAGATTGAAGTACATACAGAAGTAATATCCGATACCACAACGAGTATTACACCAAGTGATTACACCATCAAAGATATTGGAGATATTGAGCTTTTACTT
Source organism: Pleurodeles waltl (assembly GCF_031143425.1). NCBI lineage: Eukaryota > Metazoa > Chordata > Amphibia > Caudata > Salamandridae > Pleurodeles > Pleurodeles waltl. Next base: position 834,078,821 of record NC_090439.1, on the reverse strand, counting down.
ACTCTGGAAAACATGAATTATAATAACATGGATAGGTTAGATTTATTAAACGACCTTAAAATTGTTCAGGATACATCCTTAAATAGTGGCCTCAAACCTAAATCTAGATTCACCCCTAAGTTACCTAGTAATAACGCCATAGACGTGTTTGGGAGATTGGTGAAGGAAGATTTGTCTAAACTTCAAAAATAAATCAAGTGTGGTAACTTTCATAAATCATTCAATATAACGAAAAAACAGAGACTGGCTTTGAAGGAACTGGGAAGTAATCATGATATAGTGATTAAAGAGGCAGACAAGGGGGGAAACATTGTTATTTTAGATAGAGCTAACTAGTTGCCAACAAAAAATAATCTTCTTTTCACTCAGGTTTGCATGTGGCAGGGTTGAATATTGCTGTGGTTGTAATGGACCCGTTTTTGGAGACATGGGAAGTATCTTATATTATACTTTCGGATGTTTAGAGAAAAAAACACTTAGCCACTAAGGTTGCGTGGTGGTGGTTCTCCTCCTTTCCTTTGTAGTCTTTTGTTTAGATTGAAATGTAGTGCCATACTTTAAACATATTATACATATAAGAGTTTGTGCGTCTAATTGATTAAAAAACTGTGTTTCATGTGTTTTGGGAAAATAGACAGACAGTTGGCGGATAGTAGTGCATATGTAAAATTACAATGTAACCCCATTAAAATGATTGTTGATGAACTGGAAAAATTGTTATTCTCATGGTGTAATCAGGGTTTAATTTCGGATTTGGAATTCAAATATATCTTCAATCCTTATCCTACATCACCATGTATATATATATTACCTAAATTACATAAAAATGCCACCTCACCACCAGGCAGACCCATAATATCGGGAATAGGAGCACCTACGGAAAGACTTTCCGAGTTCATTGATAGCTATTTACAGCCGGTTGTGAAAAACATTCCTTCATATCTACAGGATACGAAGGATGTTATTCTTAAGCTGGAGGACGTGAATTGGACTCCAGACATGATGCTGGTCACCTTAGATGTATCTTCTCTATATACATGTACCCCTAAAGATAAAGGTTTAGAAGCAGTGCGGAATTTTCTGTCCGGAAGATCAGCATCTCATATGGAACACACGGATATGATACTGTGTATGATTGAATTTACATTGGAAAATAATGTATTTCTACATGAGGGACAATGGTTTAAACAAGCACAAGGAGTAGCCATGGGCTCACGGTTCTCTCCATCATATGCAAACATATACATGGGTTTCTTTGAAGCAATACATGTTTGGAAAAAGGGCCCTGCTTTACTTACTGATAACATTTTCTTCTGGGGAAGATATATTGATGATGTCTTAATGATTTGGACTGGATCTGAACAACTACTAATGGAATTCTATGAATATATCAATTGTAACATCTTTAACATTCAAATGACGTATGAATTTAGTAAGAGCAAGGTTTGCTTTTTGGATCTAGAGATATCCATCACAGACAATCGGATCCATACAAAAGTCTACCGTAAACCAACAGCCTGTAATTCTGTATTGCATGCGGAAAGTGCGCACCCCAAACTTCAAATCTCAGCGATTCCCTTTGGGGAAATGATTAGATTGAAAAGGAATTGTAGTGATCCAAATGTATGTAACATAGAATTAAACAAATTGGAAGACAGATTTGCACAAAGAGGCTATTCCAAACGTACTATTAAAACATCGAGGAAAAAGATCGATCAAACATGTAGAACCACCCTACTGAGTCAAAAGACGAAGGTGCGAGACAGCTCATCATATAGAGGAATGAGTTTCTGTACTACGTATAGCCAGAATAGTCCCAATATATATCGCATTCTTTGTAAACATTGGAATATTCTACAGACAGATGAGACACTTGCTGCTCTACTTCCTAAGAAACCCAAAATGATCCACAAAAGAGGTAAAACTATTAGAAATGAAGTTTGCAAAAGTTTCTTACCACCGTTAATGGAAAGCAAAACAACATGGCTTCCCAATAACATTGCGGGTTTCTATAAGTGTGGGAATTGCAATATGTGCAGTATGGCAATGCATAAAACTACTGAATTTAGTGATAAGTATATAATCTCCACTCTTATCAATTGCAATACGAAATTTGTGGTATATTTATTGGAATGTATATGTGGCCTGATATATGTGGGCAGCACAATAAGGCCCTTGAAGGAACGTATCCAAGAACATATCAGAGCCTTAAGAAATCATGACACAACATCACCACTAGTACGGCATGTTAAAGATAAACATCCAGGAATGGAGGTACCATCAGTAAAATACATGGGTATAAATCACATCCCAACGAATGCTAGGGGTGGCAATAGAACATTGGATTTGCGTAAAAATGAAGCAAAATGGATTATTAAATTAAAAACGATTGAAATGGGTATGAACTTGGATGACGAATTGTACCATTTCCTTTGAATTTATATATTTGGTATATTATCGATGAAGAATAGCATACAAATGGTATGAGTTACTGACTTTGGTGATAGACATTTTATACCCCAATCTGTTACAGATCTCCTTTTTCTTTTTCGTATTCTCGACATACTGGGGATACCTGTTGACTTTGCATGTTCACTTATGTGATTTATTTCTACATATATTTGGGATAAGAATTTTGTTGCCATTATGACATTGGATGGTTGATAATTTTTATTTTTCTTGTTTTTTGTTGGCAAATAGATCTAATTAATATCTTTTCATAAAGTCCAAACCTTATCACTTTAGTAACATTCTATAGAAATGGTATATGTTAGAATGATACATGATATATGAAGTTTGCCATTTAGAAATGGCTGTTGTTCTTATTGTGTGATAGCTCCTACAGAACACAAACCATTCCAAAATGGCTGCCGTGGCTTTAATCTATAGGCGTAAGTCTGTTTTTGTTGTTCAGTAATCTTTTCAGAATTTGAACGCGGCGCTCAAAATGCGATATATAGATTTTACTCATATCTTTTCATCAAGTTTGATTTTCATTATTTTAATGGCATTCTGTAAAAATGTTTTATGGTAGATCGATATACGATATATGTCGATCGCCATTTAAAAATGGCCGCCGATCGTAGTGTGTGGTAACTTCTACTTAATACGAATCTTTCTAAAATGGCCGCCGTGATTATAGTGGGTAGGCAGAAGTTCCCTTTTTTTGTTCAGTAGTTCTATCTGAGTATAAACGTGGCGCTGAAAATGCAGGCAAGAAATTTACACACATTATCTACAAAGCGTGAAGACTCATAAGGGGTTTAATAATATGGCCGATGCATCAGTTATAAGACAGGATACATCAAAATCAACATTAAAAAATGGCCGTCGGACACATAGTTAATTCGTCCATATTTTGTATTAGTGGGTATTGAATATGAGCCACTTCAAAATGGCCGCCGTGTCGCTAATGGACAGGCGTAAGTCCGCTCTGTTTATCAAGCCCTTTTTCAGTACGAGCGCGGCGTTTAAAATGTCGGCGAGGGGCTTGCCCTTATTTCGTATAAGTTGGAGGTTTTAAACGGTGCCCTCGATGTTTTTGGCCACGATATATTACAAAACGGAATTAGAACGAATTAAAAGAACAAAAAGATTGTCTTATAGGTAAGGGGAAGTGTGTTCCATGTAATTGAATAGAAAAATGGAACCTCATTGGAGTGTTTGCTCGATTACTGAACGGTAACGATAACGGTAGAAATATAGGTATAGAGTTTACTAGATGGGTGGATGATAATTATATTGAAATGGAGTTTCTCTTAGAGAGAATACCAGAGATATTTTCGATTATTTGTATTGCAGTTGGTTCCTCAACACATGAGGTCTGCGATGCCCCTTCTAGAGTGATTTTGAAGAGGAAAAAAAGGGGAGAAAAAAAAGAGGGGACTGACTGTGGTTTCAAACAGGTCAGTAATGACATTACAAAATATTATATTTACATTCTGGAAAAACACTTTTTGATAAGCAGAAGGAGAGCATTTAAATTGTCATTTTCCTCCCTTTTTTGTAGAGGATGGTAGAAGGGATAGAAACATACGGACATAAAAATAATTCAAAGGTATTTATGTATGGGATTTTCTTTCCCTATCATTACACAAGGAGGGTTTGGTTCTGATAGAAAGCGGCTTATTGCCGATAAAAGGGAAATTTAGGACACTAAACGATCTATGCCAACAAAAAAGAATCTTCTTTTCACTCAGGTTTGCATGTGGCAGGGTTGAATATTGCTGTGGTTGTAATGGACCCGTTTTTGGAGACATGGAAAGTATATTATATTATACTTTCGGATGTTTAGAGAAAAAAACACTTAGCCACTAAGGTTGCGTGGTGGTGGTTCTCTTCCTTTCCTTTGTAGTCTTTTGTTTAGATTGAAATGTAGTGCCATACTTTAAACATATTATACATATAAGAGTTTGTGCGTCTAATTGATTAAAAAACTGTGTTTGATGTGTTTTGGGAAAATTTAAGAACAAAATGTTAAATGTATATATATTTTAATTATTGTATATAATTGTACATGTATATGTGTTGTTATTGATTGTTGTTTGTTATGATTTTCTCAGCCTTGAAGAAGTCCATTCAGGACGAAACACGTGTCGGCTGATGGCTTTCTATTGTTTTTTTATATGTTTTGTGTATATGTATATTTGTTATGTGCTAAATAAGTTTTTCTTTTTTTGTATTAAAATTTCTATTTGTATGGACATATTTTGGAATAGTTTGTTTACATTTCTCAGGAAAGGAAGATAATATATTAAGTATTTTAGTTAGATTTCTTTTTGATTTTCCCATGTCTTCTCTTTAAGATATCAAATTATCTTCAAATGTAGACTTTGTCGTGTTGATGTGCCCCACTGAGTTGTTTTTTTCACTATTAGAACCGGTCTACTTTTAGCAGACCTGGCTTTACACATCAAGGCAACGATGTGTGTCAGTGTATGAGCACTCATAAGTTTTTGCTTATATATTTAGAATGTGCATTTATTTCAAGTAATGAGTTGCCATGTGTTGTTGGTAGCTCACAATCAACTGGTTGGAGACACCTGGTCCAGTCCAATTCCAGTTGCCTCAGTTAAGCAAGGCAGTTGCAGGAAAAGGCCTTTTGTAGATTGTTGTTTCTCTGTAGCTTGAACAGGAGGTCAGCCTTATGACTCTTGGAATCCACTTCTTTGTCCTGGGTACAAGTGGGAGAGCAGGTCCAGTCCTTTAGGCTTTTCTCAGGTCTCAGACAGTAGGTTCAGCATTTTCTGATCTTATAAAGGTCCAGGAGCACTCTTAACTAGGTGCCTGGAAATGCTGCATTTATGCATGAGCTAGTGAGTGGGAATAGCCCATGGGGACACCCTAACCAATAAGGTAACGTTTCCTGGGGCTAACCCTACCCAGTTTGGACATTTTCAATATGACTAAAATCTTCGGAACACTAAACTTGGGCTCTGAGGGCTGGAGGTATGTTTGCGGAGTGTACTATGGTAAACCATAGTGTCCTCCTACAGCTAACGCTAAAATCTAGTTTTAGGCATTCCCTGTAAACCCAAGAAACTCAGAGGCTGAAGTCTGTAGGAAAAACCTGAGATATGAGCAACCACAGAGTGGATACACACAATATTTTGGCATTCTATTTACTTTCTTAGAGGTGCTCCCCAAATGTTATATGAAAAATCTCAGCAGCTCCTTCAGGCAGGTCTTGACACTCCAGCAGGATCTGGCACTGTGATGTCAGCAAGAGGCCCACTGTGACAGAAGCCGGTTTCACTGGAGGGGCAAAATAAAGGGTGCAGGGTTGGGTGTTAGATCTGTTTCTGATAAGATAGGCCACTTTGAAGATAATGAAGCCTTGGGCCCTGTCCACAGGCCATCCTGTTAAGGGCACAGTAACACCTCCCCACACCCAAGACCTTTTGTCTGTGTCGTGGGAGCAAGTTCACACTTTATTCACGGGCACTGAAACGCAGATTACTGGCTGGTAGAAGGAAGAGAGCAAAATGAAGATCTAGCTTCCAGGGACTTCAGGCAGAACAAAGGTGACTTTTTAAAAGTCATCATTCTAAAATATTTATTGCAGATACGACTTCGCCAGTGAATTGGACCTGTAATAAACATTTCAAAAGGTCAAATAATCAAATTTGTAGCTGTTTCCTAGATGGAGATCAAATGTAGTGAACTTAATATTGTATCCCAATACTTTACTTGGGAGCAACCAAATCTGTTACAGTGAAAATAGCTTTGAGGTACTAGTCACTGTAAGGACGTCTTTACCATTAAAGCTTTTTATGTCCTCCTTTTAAATACCACGCACCATGCCTTAAAGGGTTGTAAGATTTATTTGGCGTGGGATTATTAGTATTTAAAAGGAGGATTTAAGCCTGCCAAAAGGAGTTATTTTGAAATGTTGAATCTGCAGTTGAAACCTAACAAAAAACTGGTGGCAGGCATGCAGGCATATTTATAGTGTCAGTGTGGTAAATAGCACAGTAGATGCTGACGTTCAGTTGTGACATTTAAGTTACAGATTCTGGGTATACCTTGGTACCATATGCGAGGGATGTTTAGGTAAGTTAAATATGCCAAACAAGAGTATACCAAGGTTACCAAGTTGAAAGGAGGAGCACAAGCACTTTACTACTGGGTAGCAGGGGCTGGTGCACAAAGTTCCATAGCCAGCAAGTATAGGGTTCAGCAAAAAGGCAACACATTTCAGGTGACCCTGCAGAAATTTCAAAGAATCTTCTTGCCCTTCACATCCAGGACATGATGTACCAAATGTATAGTGCACATTTGACACATCAACAAACATAATCAGTATAATTAAAACATCCAATGAGGACTCTACATTGGCTTCTGTGACTTGAGCTCATCTAAACACAGCAATGAGTGATCTCGACAGAGAGAAGAAAGCTGAACAGCATGGTGACCTTGGGTAAATTAGGGTGTTAAGTCATCAAAAAGGTGAGGTGTCATGCTACAGGAATCGTTTAATGGTCTACTGCAGATCAGCACTTGCCTGTTATTCCCATATTCACTGTTAAGGGATGTCATAGATTTGGCATGTCCAGAGTCACTGTGCTGTTGTTGCAATGAAGGGGCTTTTGAAACCAAAAGTGTGGTTCCCGTTCCTTGATGGGTCACTGGAAGACTTAGTTGGCTCCTCTCCCTCAATTTTCAGTCCAAAACTAGCCAATACTGCGAACAGCTCAATCTCTGGCATACCTCTTGAGTACGAGGAATTGAAGTAAATGGAAACACATAACTACAACCAAAACAATAACTGTTGGTCTGCTGACTTTATGGAAACACAGAAAATTCATGAACTGCCACACCACTTTTGTTGGATATTCAATTACATGTCCACATGACCCATAAAGTCCCAGATTTAAGTGCCTAAAAGCAGCATACACTAAATCACTTGACGACAAATCTGGTGACCCATTACAAGCAACACCCACACAGTCTAGAAGGTCAAAACATGGATAGTGTTGGAAAAAGTGACTCCAATAGTAATGATGGTCTGCTATTAAGTCGGCATACAACTGGATATTTATTATGTACACAAACACAGGCTGCTTAAATGATGAGAGCAAATGACATCTTCTTAGAAGGATTCTTATATGCGTCACAAGAAACCATACTGGTCATGTTCGAAATTTTTCACAACCTGTGAAAACAGAAGTTGCATAGCTGACTATTTTAAAGACATTATCACAAGTTATTATATGTCTTTTACAGGCAGAGGTTGTGTTGAACGTTCCTCAGCAAAAGGTAATTGTGCTCAAGTAAATAATACTGGTTTCAACACTTTTTAAAGTTAGGAGTGGTTTCACTAAAGGCCTCATTAGAGGTGCATGACATAAAATAATCATGCAAAATCGGAGCATCTCATTTTTAAAGATTTCTAAAATACAATGATAAAACATAAAAGTAACACAGGGACTAACATTTATAACTATATTCCATGTTGGATCTTCCAAGAACATGACTCTGAATGGTCCCTGTGGCAGCACGAAAAATATGTGCATTGTGACATCGTCAAGCAAAGTAGAGAAGCAGCCTCAAACATATTCTACATATCTACAGTTAAAAGTGGACAAGGAACAGACATGAAAAGAGACAGAAAGCTGCTCCTACCTGGTAAGCAGGCATGCTATTAATATACATCCATTGCATGCAACTATGACCCTGTTTCAATCCAATTAGCTTTATTTGGTTTAGGCACAATCCATAAAAGCAACATTAAGACAAACATCCAGTAAAATACAACAAATTAGATAAAAATACCTAAAAAAATCATATGTCAAGAATCTAAAAACAGATCAAAAAGTGCAAAATCAGCAGTACAGTACATCACCAACACCATAAAGCATGTCATAGTCATACTCCATGCTTTTCCTTTGCCTCACTGCAACCTTTAACAAGCATTTGCAATACAATGGGTCTCAGGTTTGCTCGAGTTAGAGCTATTAGCATTGTAAATTCCTAACTGGACTTTTCTTGCCACATAAATTGAAAATTAAGAGGTAAAACAGTTGACATGAGCGAGTCAATTCAAAGCACCATGGCTGCCATGAGCTTGAGCGCGAGAGATATTGGCTCCCTGCGTGAATGTCTAGAAAGGACGCGGCTGGGATGAAAGGCAAACCAAAACCAGAGAAGGGGTCATCCCATGCTGTAACATGAGAAAGCGTGACAGTGTGTTGGCCAACAAAAAAGTTCACTTAGTGAAATTACCTGGGAGGCAACTCAGCACACAAAGAAGGGGCATTTCACAAAATGCACCAATAAAAATGAAGCATTTAAGACAAGCACAACAAAAAATGAATAGCAGTAGTGGCTGTGGTTAAAAGCCCACAGAGGGACTACAATAGGCCAGAGCTCTTGCGCGCTCAACCCTAAAAAAACTCAGTGGGCATCCTCTTCCCCCATCCTCCTTTGAAGCGTCATCTGGGGAATATTTTGTTCTATAGATGACATCCACTTGCTCGACACTGAGGTAAGAATAAGGTATATATCTGCAGCTCATAATGAACACTAAGTAATAGGCAAAACGTCTTGAAGATATTAACAATAACCGGTAGGCAGGGCCACTGGAATTATGTCCCTCTGCGGCTATGGCATTTTCCACTCAGGAATGGATTTGCCGTATTGCCACGTAATCCATTTGGTGCATAATTTTCAGGTTAAAAAAAACATTTTTTTTGCGCAAACTGAGCAAAAGGTACTAGAAACAGAGTGAAGTGTTTCCGTGCAGTGTGAAAGGCCCTTCCCAATGGCTGACAACCTTTCAGTTGCTTATTACTGCATTTAGGTGTTACATGTTTACTAATGAGGTGATACCTTTACCAAGTTAATTTTAACGTGAAAAAAGTACAAAAAAATGAAGTAATACTTTCACAAAATTTGATACATTACATTGTTTCATTTGTCTTTTGTTGCCATATAATTTAGTCCAACCTATCACATAATTTGGGAAACCAAACATATTCCCATCTAAATGAAACACCACTAAATGGATTGAAGTGGTTCTTAAATTAAAGCACCATAGCTTGCAAGTCATAATGTTGTCAGTGGAGGACCTTTCTTCAGCATTAATGTTTTGCTATTATATGTTTTTTAAGACTCCACTTGGCTGTCTAAGGGAATTGTGATTGAAGTTTATAATCACTTTGCCCAGGCCTTTAGGTACATTTACTTGCATATGAAGAAGTGTTAACTAAGCCAGAAAAAAAAAATGTCACTTAGGCCACACTAGCACAGCACTCCACAGGACCAGTCTTTAACATCAGTGAAGCTCCATTCTTTATAACTACTGGATATCTACACATGCCTATACTGTTAGTAATCACCTAGCAAGGTGGAATAACGGGACACCCATTTCTGCTTACATTAGACACCCTCCTCTGATTTGAGCAACACAGCCCCAACAAAGAACTTATCCTGCCTATGATTTAACTCAGGAGTCTTCAAACTGGGTAGCACCAAGTGATCCCGGTAGGGGTGTCCAGGTGTTGGCGACAGGCCCCGGCCAAAAGAGGCATTATGCAGATGACACTTTTTTTTGATTAAGCAAAAAACATTTATTGCATTTTAAAAAGGTAACAGAACTTAAGTGCAATGTTAGGAGTCTAGACATATTTAAACATTGCCAACTTCCGAGGGGTACCCCACTGGGGAGGTGGGGCATTAAAACATTTGAAAACCACTGATTTAACCTCTAACGTGTAGGGAATCACAGGTCAAGCACTCAGAGTTTATCAAAATGTGTGGATGCAACAGCCTCTTGGTGAGCTGTTGTTTCTCAATCGCCTAGTGCATAGGCCAAGCTTCTTCACCCCTTTCAGTCAGCGCAAACAAGCCAGTCCATAATGAACTATCACTAGGTAAGACAGCAGCCAAGCAGAGGTGCCAAAGCACTGCAAAGTGTCCCAATTTGTTATGCATAGGGAGCACTCCAGCAGGTAATCCTTGAGCCTTTCCTGGACACTTTACCATACTTGCCTCTGACATTGGTCAATCCTTTAATTAACGCTACATTCAAGCACTTTTTTGAAAGGAAAGACAATATTTGAAAGTAGACTTGATAAATGTGAATGAATATTTACATAGCTGCAGTATGGGAAAATGCCGGGACTGCGTTACGACTTAATACAGACACCATGTTGTGCTTTGTCACTGTAGAAAGGAAAGACTTGTCCCATCTTCATTTTTTTTCTTTGATTAAATTGATTCATATGGCATGAGTTGAATGTGCATGAGCACTGAAGACCAAAACATTCTTGCCATGGAACAATTACATATTTTCTTGGTTTGGATAAATTTTTTATTATTCTCGCTTTCCTAACTTGACATGGTGCGTAGCAATGCCGAACAGTTACATTTCTCTCTGCAACCAGAGCAATACGGAAGGCAGGGGGAGACTGCCACGAGGGGCTGTCAAGAATGTGTGAGGAATGTAGACATCTGTATCAGAATTTCACACCACACAGGCGGTTTACCTAGGCTAGGCGGAACCATGTCACCTGAGGGGAGTCCAAAGGGAACAGACAGATAAACCCACACCGGTCCCCCGCATTCCTGTTCACAAGAAGCAGCTGCCAGCACGGTGCAGGCACGCCAGAATCCCGCCCATTTAGCGACTACTAAAAAGCACAGCATGGGTGGAACCCCGGTAATAACAGCGCCCAGAGACCAAATACCACACTGCATCTTTACCAAAAAACAAAGGGACTGTTAGCAAACAAACTAAAGCCCGATTTCATGGGGGGAGGCGGGGGTGGCAATGTTCCTAGTTTAAAAGGATGTAACAGCTAGAAACATGTAAAATATCTAATGATCATTCAGTCTTTTACAGACCAAGGATAAGATTTAGTGTAGTGAGGAATGCATGGAATTGGGTTAGTTTATATTCCTTAATACTTGTGGTTGGAGTGTTTCAACAGTATCCCAGTTTTTGGCTGATAAGGGATCTGGGTTAAAGAGAATGTTTGTACAAGTATCACACAGTTTGGTCAAGTCGGTCGACAGGGATTAAGATTTTTGTTTCTTGGGACCACAGACAACAATTTAACCAGTAGGCCTGCATGCCTTCTGTCAAACATGAATTACCATTTTCTATACATCCGTTACAAGTATCATTGTTAAAATACAATTAGTCTTCTCTGCTTTTAGCCTGCACCCATGTGCACGGCTACAGCTACACAGACCTTCCAATCTTTCCCTTTATTTAAATGCACTCTCCTTTTGGCCCAAGCAGTAACTCGGTTGCTCAGGAGATATTTGGCCTAGGTTTACTGCCTGAGGCTGGCTCACATCCAAGTCGTCAGCATAGTATGCCTCTTTCAGAAATTAAAACAAGCGTTTTTGCCTCCCATTTCAACAAAGCTCTAATAAAGTTAGCAGAGCAGCCTGAGAACATTTATGGCCCCGAATAAAGATAAGCAATGCCCTGTGTGCCATGTCAGGAGTGCAGGCAGGGAGGGGCCCTGGAGAGAGAGAGACTCTCTGCGATGAGATGCGAGGGCATATGGTGTTTGTTTAGTAAAATAAGCTTATCTAAGGAGCCATTTGTTTAGTAAAATAAGCTTATTTTAGAAGCTGCGTAGGAGGAGAGCACTGGAAAAAAGCCCAAACAAATGTCAGTGACATGGGAGGAGGTGGGAGGAACAGAATGCTTCAATAAAACGCAGCCAGCTACCAGCCTAAACCACCCACAGTGAAAGGGGAACACCAAAGAAATGTTTAAAAAAAGTCAGTCACAGCAACAGATAAATAAACCAAAGTGGAACAATACAGTTGTAGGTCACTGCTCTGGAACAGAAAAAGGAGGAAGAAAAAGGCAGAACTGACCACTAGCGAGCAATAATTTTTAAAGGACACTGCATCCAACAAATGAAATTGCTTCCTTCCACAGTATAAGTATACTTAAGTATACACTAGGTCGACCTAAAAAGCTAAGTACGCTCAAGATAATGGTGGTCATTACAACCCTGGCGGTCGGTGTTAAAGCGGCGGTAAGACCGCCAAAAGGCCAGCGGTAAAAAATTTGTAATTACGACCGTGGCGGAAACCGCCAACAAAGACAGCCACCTTAACACTCCGACCGCCACGGCGGTACAAACAAACAGCATGGCGGTCACCGCCAACAGACAGACGGGAGACAATGTACCGCCCACAGTATGACAACAGGCCAATCCGCCACCTTTTCCGGGGCGGATTCACTGCAGATATAAACACGGCGGAAACAGGAATTCCGAAGGGAAAACACTCACCTCTGCACACCCCACGAGGAACGAGGATACCATGGACCAGGAACTCCAAATTCTACCTGCGATAGTCTTCCTGCTCCTCTACCAGGAGCACGAAAGCCGGCGAAGACCACGGTGAGTACTGCACCTACGACACAGGGGAGGGCGGAGGGAAAAAACAGGGACATACACACGCAACACCCCTACACCCACCCACTACAAGACACACACTAATGCATATTAAAACATCACAGTTACACCCCTCTAACCCCCCTGGAAGAATGCAAAGACAATAGAAAATGAGTGTAACCATTGTAATATATTAAAATCAAGTAGGCAAAAATCTATATATACACCATTTACAAAATATATACCAAGCATAGTAGTCCAGGTAGTTCTCCAATAAAATCCGTGGAACACTGGGCCCACACGGTATGGGCGAGGCCCACACAAGATCCCCGACCATGAGGGAGAGAACACTGCAGGGGCATCAGACAGCAACTAAACAGGCACCTCAGGGCGAGGGAAAGGGGGGGCACCTCAGCCGGTTGAGTGCACAACGCCAAATCCACGAGGGGGCCACATGCCCACTGTTCCATCCTGGGGAGTGCAAAGCCACAGTCTCTCAAGTCTCTACAGTGGGTGGCTTGCCCATTGTTCCATCCTGGGGAGTGCAAAGCCACAGTCTCTCAAGTCTCTACAGTGGGTGGGTTGCCCACTGTTCCATCCTGGGGAGTGCAAAGCCACAGTCTCTCAAGTCTCTACAGTGGGTGGGTTGCCCACTGTTCCATCCTGGGGAGTGCAAAGCCACAGTCTCTCAAGTCTCTACAGTGGGTGGCTTGCCCACTGTTCCATCCTGGGGAGTGCAAAGCCACAGTCTCTCAAGTCTATACAGTGGTTGGCTTGCCCACTGTTCCATCCTGGGGAGTGCAAAGCCACAGTCTCTCAAGTCTCTACAGTGGGTGGCTTGCCCACTGTTCCATCCTGGGGAGTGCAAAGCCACAGTCTCTCAAGTGGATAACAGTCTCCACTGGTTCTGGAGGGGGCCTTGTGCCCAGAGTGCTTCATCCTGCTAAGGACTGAGGTAGTGGATGGATCTCTCCACTGGTTCTGGAGGGGGCCTGGTTCCCAGAGTGCTTCATCCTGCTAAGGACAGAGGTAGTGGATGGATTTCTCTATTGGTTCTGGAGGGGGCATGGTGCCCAGAGTGTTTCATCCTGCTAAGGACAGAGGTAGTGGATGGATATCTCCACTGGTTCTGGAGGGGGCATGGTGCCCAGAGTGCTTCATCCTGCCCATGACGGACTCAGTAGCGTCAGTGCCCTTGGCGCTCATGGGTCAGCGGTGCTTGAGGCGGCGGCGCCCTGTTCAGCGGTGCTTGAGACGGCGGTGCCTTGTTCAGCGGTGCTTGAGGCGGCGTGCCCTGTTCAGCGGTGCTTGAGGCGGCGTGCCCTGTTCAGCGGTGCTTGAGGCGGCGTGCCCTGTTCAGCGGTGCTTGAGGCGGCGGTGCCCTGCTCAGCGGTGCTTGAGGTGGCGGTGCCCTGCTCAGCGGTGCTTGAGGCGGCGGACTCCATTGCAGGGCCTCAGCAGCTGGTGGTCGTTCATGGCCCAGCGGGGCTTTTGCTGGCGGTCCTTCACGGCCCAGCTGGGCTTTTGCTGGCGGTCCTTCATGGCCCCGTTGGGCTTTTGCTGGCGGTCCTTCGTTGCCCCGTTGGGCTTTTGCTGGCGGTCCTTCGTGGCCCCGTTGGGCTTTTGCTGGCGGTCCTTCGTGGCCCCGCGGAGCTTTTGCTGGCGGTCCTTCGTGGCCCCGCGGAGCTTTTGCTGGCGGTCCTTCGTGGCCCCGCGGAGCTTTTGCTGGCGGTCCTTCGTGGCCCAGCGGGGCTTGTGCTGGCGGTGGCCTCCTGGGCAGCTGGGCTGGTACTGGCGGTGGTCTCCTCAGCAGCTGGGCTGGTGCTGGCCTCCTGGGCAGCTGGGCTGGTGCAGGCGGTGGCCTCCTGGGCAGCTGGGCTTGTGCTGGCGGTGGCCTCGGCAGCTGGGCTTGTGCTGGTGGTGGCCTCAAGGGCAGCTGGGCTTGTGCTGGTGGTGGCCTCCTGGGCAGGGTGGATGATGGCAGTCTTCTCCGCCGTGCTGCTCTTCCCAGACTTGCTGGGTTTCTTGTGGCCCTTCCCCACCTTGGAAGGTGTCACAGCTGACTCCACACTCCCACGGGACCCCTGGGAGCGGCTTTGGTGGCTGGAGTCTTCCTCCTCTCCCGCCGGGCACTGGCCAACTTCTGATGCTTCACAGGTGGGGGACTTTCTGTGATGTGGCTCCGTGCCACACTGGCTGCCCTGATGGCCGGTGCACTCCAGGTTCCGGTGACTACAGGCACCACTGGTCCCGGAGATGTTGTGGCTGAGGTGCTAGTTCGGGACCTATGAGACGGACGGGGTGGGGGAGGTGTGGGAAAGAGGTCAAGGTTGGACAGGAAAAGTTTTTTTGACACACTAGGACGGGTAGCTGGAGGGGGTTTGGGAGTGGAGGAAGAGGTTGTAGTTGTAGGAGGTGTTCATTTGCTGACTTTGGGTGAAGGTGCATGCGCTGGAGGCTGTCGTGAGGTGGATGGCTGTTGGGTGGGTGTGTGCCTGCGTTTGTGTATCTTGGGAGGGGGTGTCACAGACACACTGGGAGAGGACACAGGGGACGTGTGAATGGTAGTGGGGGTGGTGACTGCACGTGAGCGGGGTGTTGTGGAGGGTATGCTGGAGAGGGACGTAGTGGCTGTAGAGGTAGTGCATGCAGGTGTGAATGTAGACGAGACTGGGAGGGAGGAGGGAGACGAGGAGGAGGGGGACACAGTGGAGGCAGTGGATGTTGGTGTGTCTGCATGTATGTGATGCTTGTGTGAGTGCCTGTGGGATGTGTGGTGCTTATGTTTGCCTGAGCTTCCCTTGTGTGTTGACGTGTGTGCATGCTGGTCTGTAGGTGTGCTTGGGATAGGCTGGGGTACGGAGGATTGGGTCGGGGTGGAGGAAGTTGGAGGGGGGGGGCTAGACACAGGGACAATGGCTGCCATCAGTGCTGAGGCCAGAGTTTGAAAAGCTTGCTGAAGGGCCGCCTGACCAGAATGAATGCCCTCCCGGAATGCATTTGTTTGTTGAAACTGCCTTTCTACACCCTGGATGGCATTCAAAATGGTAGACTGCCCAACAGTGAGGGACCTGAGGAGGTCAATGACCTCCTCACTGAGGGCAGCAGGGGTGACTGGGGCAGGGCCTGAGGTGCCTGGGGCGAAGGTGATGCCCACCCTCCAGGGTGAGCGGACATGGGGCAAAGGCTGAGGGGCTGCTAGGAGGGCGGTGCTGGAAGGGGGGGGCGGCTGTACCTGTAGATGGGGGGCACAGATGTTGCCGCCACCACAAGGGAGCACCCATCAGAGGACGAGTTTGTGTCACTGGTCTCAGCTCCTGTCCCCGCCGCGGAGCTCCCCTCGCCCTCCGTCCCACTGGTGAACTCAGAGTCCATAGTGTGGCCCTCCACGGCCATGTGGGATGCAGCTCCCTCCTGCTCCGGTGCCACTGCTCCTCTGCCTGGTGATGCTAATGCACACAAGAACAGGGAGACCACAAAAAGGGGGGGACGACAGAAGAAAGACATGTTGAGTGCATGCATTACCGCTACCGTTGGCGGACACGACAGACACAGAAGCCCCCTGCACTACACCGCGCTCTTGGGCTCCACTGTTCAATTCCTGGGAAATGGCCTACAAGGCTATGGACGACATCTGCACACATAGATGACACAGGGGCATGACTAGGTGTAGTTGGCACTCTACGGAGGTGGGGTGGGGTGCCACAGGGCCTTCCTTATGGAGGGACCTTGCCTACGGAACTCGCCCTTGCCTATGGAAACCCACAGCCCACCTCACCCACCCAGACCCCTCCACTGCGCGCGAAGTCAGCAGAATGCAAGTGTACTCACCCCCTTGTGGGTGCTGTGATGCCCTCAAGCACCCATCAAACTCCAGGTATGCCACCGCCAGGATCCTGAACATCAGGGGGGTCATGGTGCGACGGGCACCCCTCCCACATTGGGAGGCCATCCCCAGCTGAGCCTCCGCTGTCTTCTTGCTCCAGCGGCGAATGTCCACCCATCTTTTCCGGCAGTGGGTGCTCCGTCTGTGGTAGACCCCCAGGGTCCGGACGTCCTTGGCGATGGCACGCCAAATATTTTTTTTCTGGTGGGCGCTGACCTACATGATTTGTACAGGAGGAAGATAAACTCATTACCAACTGCACTGTCAAAGTAATTGGCCCCCATCCCTACCCTTGCCATGTGGCACATGCACTCACCATCGTTTCATGCACGCCGCACTCTCCCCCCTTCCTTCTTACATCCACCCCTCTCCACACAGGCATAGCCCATACATCATGCTCCTAGTGTACTTACCTGTTTGTCTGGAGGACCGTAGAGTAGCGTGTACTGGGGGAGGACCCCATCCACGAGTTTCTCCAACTCCTCCGATGTGAAGGCAGGGGCCCTTTCCCCAGACACTTGAGCCTTTGTCTCTTCCAGACCGAGATCACAGCAGCACTTGCAGACCGCCTACCGTGACGGAGTACAACGCCAGCGCAGTTACCTCACATCCCATTGTCCCACTTTAGAGGTCAGGCAGCCGTCATTTCAGGGGCCCACATGGCTTCATTTTCAACTGCGTCACACATACCTAGGCCTAGACTCAACACACATACAGGCCACTTTTTGAGTATGAATGGTGTTCTGTGTAAGCTGTGGGTACGTACCTCGGAGTTGTTTGACTCTGTGCTCGCTGTTGTCCTTCATAGGCACCGTCCGCTGGGACATGTGAGGAGATGGCGGCATCCTCTGGTGTACCGACCGTTGGTGGACCTGTCGGCAATGGAGGAAAGGCATGTGATAATCACATACAGGCTTGACCGTGCCACAATCCAGGAACTGTGTACCCAGCTGGAGCCAGAACTGATGTCAGCTATCCGCCATCCCACAGGAATACCCCCTCAAGTGCAGGTGCTGTCAGTGCTCCATTTCCTTGTAAGTGGGTCATTTCAAACAACAGTGGCCATAGCATCAGGGATGTCACAGACTATGGTTTCCAACGTGTTGTGTAGAGTGCTGTCTGCCCTGCTGAAACACATGCGGAGCTACATTGTTTTCCCTCAGGTGGAGGATTTGCCTACAGTGAAAGGTGATTTCTATGCCCTGGGGCATATCCCCAACATCATAGGTGCCATTGATGGGACACATGTGGCTTTGGTCCCCTCCCCCCCCACAGGAGTGAACAGGTGTACAGAAACCGGAAGAGTTATCATTCGATGAATGTACAGATGGTATGTTTGGCAGACCAGTACACCTCCCATGTGAATGCCATGTTCCCTGGCTCAGTGCATGACGCTTACATCCTGCGGAATAGCAGCATCCCTTATGTGATGGGGCAACTCCAGAGGCACCATGTGTGGCTACTAGGTGAGCACCTGGAAGCTAGTCAGTGGAAATGGTTGTCTGGGTCTGGGGATATCCCTCCAGGTTAGTGTGTGTCTAACAGTTGTCCCTCGCCATTTGCAGGTGACTCTGGTTACCCCAACCTGTCATGGCTACTGACCCCAGTGAGGAATCCCATGACAAGGGCAGAGGAACGCTACAATGAGGCACATGGGCGAACTAGGAGGGCTATCGAACGCACCTTCGGCCTCCTGAAGGCGAGGTTCAGGTGCCTCCATATGACAGGTGGATCCCTATTCTACTCACCAAAGAAGGTGTGCCAGATCATCGTGGCCTGCTGTATGCTTCACAACTTGGCTTTGCGACGACAGGTGCCCTTTCTGCAGGAGGATGGTCCAGATGGCGGTGTTGATGCAGCTGTGGAGCCTGTGGACAGTGAAGATGAGGAAGCAGAGGAAGAAGAAATGGACAACAGGGACTCAGTGATCCAGCAATATTTCCAGTGAAACACAGGTAAGAATACAAACCTCCCTACTACATGCACTTATACACTACTACCTCTCTACTGTCTGTCTTTTTCACCCAGTGTATGGTCACTGAGTTGTCACTTTCCCTTACGATTTCACAGATCAGGGTCCCACAGTGTGACATCTGCTTTGATTCCTCATGGACTAGAGCTGTGTGACATAGGTATGTTGACATTACAAATGAGAGCTTTTTGCCACAGTTATTGCTAATACAGTATTCCGAAATCTCAGACAGACTCCAGATTGTTTTGTGCTTTAAGGGTGTTTATTTTAGTGCTCAAAATTGGAGGGGGTAGCAAAATGGTGAGGGGTGATGGCGGAGGAATTTCCATGGCAGTGTCCAGTCTATTAGTCTCACAGGTGCATTGCCCAAATGGGCATAGGAAGTGGAGCTGGGGCAGTTTAAGGATGGACAGGGTGACAAAGTAAGACAGTAGGATGACAATCAGGGTGGTCTCATTTCTTGGCGGGGGTCTTGGCATCGTTCTCTGTCTTGTTCCTGGATCTCAAACGGTTTGTGAGGTGGTTCTCCCTCTGCAGGGGGTGGGGTGCTGGTGTGGTGGTCCTGTGGCGGTGCCTCCTGTCCACTAGTTCTCGAGGAGGTGGTGGGCAGTTTATCATCCAGGCTAGTGTCAGGGGCCCCTTGTAGTGCCACAGTGTCCCTCCTGGTGTTGAGTACTTCCTTCAGCACCCCTACGATGGTGCCCAGGGTGGAATTGATGGTTCTAATTTCCTCCCTGAAGCCCATATACTGTTCCTCCTGCAGGCGCTGGGTCTCCTGAAACTTGCCCAGTACCGCTGCCATAGTCTCCTGGGAGTGGTGGTAGGCTCCCATGATGGAGGAGAGGGCCTTGTGGAGAGTGGGTTCCCTGGGCCTGTCCGCCCCTGTCGCACAGCAGCCCTCCCAGTTCCCCTGTGTTCCTGGGCCTCCATCCCCTGGACTGTGTGCCCACTACTACTGCCCCCAGGTCCCTGTTGTTGTTGGGGTGGTGGGTTAGCCTGGGTTCCCTGTAGTGGTGGACACACTGCTGATTGACGTGTCCTGGGGACGGAGGTATGGGCCCGCTGGGTGGGTGCTGTGCTGGTGTTTCCAGAGGGGGGAAGGTCTGTGGTGGCCTGTGACTGGGTGTGGGGAACCGACTGTCCCGAGGTCCCCGATGGGCCAGGCTGGTCATCTAGATCCAGTTGGACAGAGGTGCTGTCATCACTGAGGGCCTCTTCTGTTGGTGGTATTGACATGTGTGGACCGTCCTGTCCGGTGACGTTGGATAGGGGTCCTGCAGGGGTATAAAGGCATGATTATTGCATCTGTGTGTGTCAAGGTGTGCAATGGTTGGGTGACCGTGTACCCCAGTGCTAGCATTCCTGTGTGGGACCTTGTGTGATGATGGTTTAGGGGGGTGTATGGGTATGTGCAGTGGGCATGCTTTAGTGATGGGCGTCCATGCTTTGGCGTTGCATGCAGGGCTTGGTGTTGGGATGTGTGGTTTGTGATAGTGGGATATTTGTGAGGAGTAGGAGTGATGGGGGTGAGTGTGAGGGTGGGGTATGTGCTGGCATGCAGGTAGGGTGGGGGATGTAATAGTAAAGCTTTGACTTACCAGAGTCCATTCCTTCACCTACTCCTGCGAGGCCCTCAGGATGCAGAATTGCCAAGACCTGCTCCTCCCATGTTGTTAGTTGTGGGGGAGGAGGTGGGGGTCCCCCGCCAGTCTGCTGAACCGCCAGGTGGTGTCTGGAGACCACGGAATGCACCTTCCCCCGTAGGTCGTTCCACCTCTTCCTGATGTCCTCCCGATTTCTTGGGTGCTGTACCACTGCGTTGACCCTGTCCACTATTCTTCGCCATAGCTCCATCTTCCTTGCAATGGAGGTGTGCTGCACCTGTGATCCGAATAGCTGTGGTTCCACCCATACGATTTCCTCCACCATGACCCTAAGCTCCTCCTCCGAGAACCTGGGGTGTCTTTGCCGTGCCATGGGGTGGTGTAGGTGATGTGTGGGGTGGTGTGTGGGGTGATGTGTGTGCTGATATGTAGTGGGGTGTTGTGTGAGGTGCGTGGAAGTTATGTGGGTGATGGTGTTGTGTGCCTGTGGATGCTAGTGTTGTTGATGGTGGTGTCTCTCTCTGGCTTTCGTTCATGATTTGTGGTCGTAAGGGTTTGTGGGTGATGTGGGTGTGCGTTTTATAGTGTATTGAGTGTGTGGGAGTGGTGTGTGTATGTGTATCAGGTGTGTGTATTTGGAATTGTCCAATGTGGCTGTGTTATGTAAGAGTGTGTGTATTTTGAGCGCGGCGGTGTGTACCGCCAATGGAATACCGCGGTTGAAAGACCGCCGTGTGGATTCGTGTGTCGTGATAGTGTGGGCGTATTTCTGTTGGCGTGACGGTGGAGGTTTTGTTATTGCTAGTTTATCACTGACCTTTGGTGCGGCAGACTTGTGTGGGTGTCTAAATTTTGGCGGATTCCGAACTGTGGGTCATAACAGCTGTGGCAGAATTCCGCGGCCGCGGCGGTGTGTTGGCGGTCTTCTGCACGGCGGTAAGAGAATTTTACCACCAATGTTGTAATGAGGGCCAATATCTGGAAACAGATATGGGCCGGTCTAACTTGCAAAAAATGAGCCCTTTTCAAGATAAGTACAAGATAGATCCTGCAAGGCAACTCATAGAACGAACAAAACATGGTAAAATGCAAAGTATCCTGTGGAGAGGTGTTATCACAACCAGAGGGCTATAATCTGTGGCCTCTATTCATGCCCAGAGGATAGGCCAACAAAAAAAGGAAGTAAATGCATTCTAAACCTGGTTAACAAACAACAATCATGGCTATTTTTATCAAAAAACAAATAGGGTTCAGAGGATGGCGCGGTCTTTAACAAAATAGGTTGCTGAGCGTAAGGCTTGGCGAGTCACAACTCCTTTCTTTCCATTGACCTATTCCTGAAAAAGCACTCTTTAACCCAGATAAAATCAGCCTTGCAGCTATCCTCTAGAGAACTAAAAAGATCACCCCTCCCTAATTTCTAAAAGGTGTCCCTAATATACTTAAGCCAGGAGATGTAAAGTGTGTGGTTGAGTGACAAACAGACTCTTAGAATTTCCTTTCTTAATCTTAACCCCAGTCTTAGCCATACCTTCAACCAAAAAGCAAGAGCGTAAAAGCCTATCAGGTCAGAGATGAAACTAACACCGAATTCGTTGTTTGCGGACACCGCAGAAATACAGGGAGTGCAGAATTATTAGGCAAGTTGTATTTTTGAGGATTAATTTTATTATTGAACAACAACCATGTTCTCAATGAACCCAAAAAACTCATTAATATCAAAGCTGAATATTTTTGGAAGTAGTTTTTAGTTTGTTTTTAGTTTTACCTATGTTAGGGGGATATCTGTGTGTTCAGGTGACTATTACTGTGCATAATTATTAGGCAACTCAACAAAAAAAAATATATACCCATTTCAATTATTTATTATTACCAGTGAAACCAATATAACATCTCAACATTCACAAATATACATTTCTGACATTCAAAAACAAAACAAAAAAAAATCAGTAACCAATATAGCCACCTTTCTTTGCAAGGACACTCAAAAGCCTGCCATCCATGGATTCTGTCAGTGTTTTGATCTGTTCACCATCAACATTGCGTGCAGCAGCAACCACAGCCTCCCAGACACTGTTCAGAGAGGTGTACTGTTTTCCCTCCTTGTAAATCTCACATTTGATGATGGACCACAGGTTCTCAATGGGGTTCAGATCAGGTGAACAAGGAGGCCATGTCATTAGATTTCCTTCTTTTATACCCTTTCTTGCCAGCCACGCTGTGGAGTACTTGGACGCGTGTGATGGAGCATTGTCCTGCATGAAAATCATGTTTTTCTTGAAGGATGCAGACTTCTTCCTGTACCACTGCTTGAAGAAGGTGTCTTCCAGGAACTGGCAGTAGGACTGGGAGTTGAGCTTGACTCCATCCTCAACCCGAAAAGGCCCCACAAGCTCATCTTTGATGATACCAGCCCAAACCAGTACTCCACCTCCACCTTGCTGGCGTCTGAGTCGGACTGGAGCTCTCTGCCCTTTACCAATCCAGCCACGGGCCCATCCATCTGGCCCATCAAGACTCACTCTCATTTCATCAGTCCATAAAACCTTAGAAAAATCAGTCTTGAGATATTTCTTGGCCCAGTCTTGACGTTTCAGCTTGTGTGTCTTGTTCAGTGGTGGTCGTCTTTCAGCCTTTCTTACCTTGGCCATGTCTCTGAGTATTGCACACCTTGTGCTTTTGGGCACTCCAGTGATGTTGCAGCTCTGAAATATGGCCAAACTGGTGGCAAGTGGCATCGTGGCAGCTGCACGCTTGACTTTTCTCAGTTCATGGGCAGTTATTTTGCGCCTTGGTTTTTCCACACGCTTCTTGCGACCCTGTTGACTATTTTGAATGAAACGCTTGATTGTTCGATGATCACGCTTCAGAAGCTTTGCAATTTTAAGAGTGCTGCATCCCTCTGCAAGATATCTCACTATTTTTGACTTTTCTGAGCCTGTCAAGTCCTTCTTTTGACCCATTTTGCCAAAGGAAAGGAAGTTGCCTAATAATTATGCACACCTGATATAGGGTGTTGATGTCATTAGACCACACCCCTTCTCATTACAGAGATGCACATCACCTAATATGCTTAATTGGTAGTAGGCTTTCGAGCCTATACAGCTTGGAGTAAGACAACATGCATAAAGAGGATGATGTGGTCAAAATACTCATTTGCCTAATAATTCTGCACTCCCTGTACATTGTGGAAGACAAAGAAGCCGCTGTAAGAACTTCTACCTGGAATTTAATGAGGTTAATATAACTCAATATCTAACTCTTATAAATAACTTGTGAAACGCACTTGGCCCTATAAATCTGCAAAAGAGCCTTTACTGGTCTGTTATTCAACCTGGAAGTAAAACTAAAAACTGCAGCATTGGCACGTGCAAGATCCTCTCTCTTCTTATTAAGTAAAGGGTGCCAACTTAAAGCTGAGTCAAAGAATAGACCCAGATAATAAGAAAACTTTCTGGTCTTGTGAAGTATACATCTTGGGAAGTATACAATCTCCTAGGGTGAACCTTGCTGTTTTAGTGGTGCGAGGGCCAACTACCACCACAAAAGATTCCTTCTATTTAATGGACATGTCCAACCCCCCCCATGAATGTAGTGAAGGAATGTAACAGAGCCTGCAGACCTCTAGCAGTTTTGACCATGAGTATGCTGTCGTCTGCGTACAATAACACAGGTAACTTGTGCAAACCTACTTGAGGACAATCTGCCTTCACCGCCCCCAAATGTTGCCATGACTAATTAATATATAAATTAAACAAAGAGGGGGGCAAAATACATCCCTGACGCACACCTCTCTCAATACAGAAGCAGCAAGAACACTGCAGGACTTTAGAATAGCGGACTGTGGCCTTGGTCCCCCTATGGATCTCTCTTAAGAATAAAACAATATCCCTTTCCATCGCTAGCAACAGCATAATCTGCCACAACTTAGATCAGTTCACCCGGTCAAAAGCGGAGGAGAGATCCATGAATCCCAAGTGGATAGATCCAGGGTGGGCCACTGTATATTTTTCCAAAACCAACTATAGATTCAGGCATTGGTCCACAGTTGATCTTCCTGCACGGAACCTATACTGGGATTCTGACAACACATTGTTTCCCTCAGCCAAGGCTGAAAGTCTCTCCCAGAGGATGCCCCCCACAACCTTGACCACTGAGTCGAGAAGGGAGATAGGCCTATAACATAATGGACTATCCCTGTCCCCCTTTTTAAAGATCAGCACAATGATGGACAGTGCCCATGACTGAGGGGGACCTACACACACAGCTGTGTTAATAAGTGCTGTCACAACAGGCACCCATATGCCCACGTCATTCACATACATCTTTGGAGGAATACAATCGGGACTGGGGCATTGTTAGAGGATAAGCTCAAAATTCCCTTTTTCACTTCCTCGCAAGAGAAGGTCAGCTTAGCTTCCCCAGTCAGTTTGTAAACCTCCCACCCGGGTCAAGGGGAACGGAACTATAAATATACTCAAAGTGAGCAACCCAGGAATCTTCAGTTATATTCCTCTCCAGGTATCTGTCAATTCTGGGGCAAAAACAGGACCATTAATAATGCCCCAGAACTTGGTGCTGCTGTTCAGAGTTCTATGATCGGTCAGATCAGCCCAGACCTCTTTCCTTAACTCATGTATTCACCTGACTTGTTCCTTTTTGTACACACCACAACACTGCTTAACCAGGACAGGGTCCCTTGGCTTAACACTCAGAATATGTGTAAGCTCCCTTAAAGCCTTGGAACAGTCAGAGTCAAACTGTCTAGGGCCTCCATTACTCTGCCACTGCATGGGGGCTGCCAGGAGACCAGTCACTACCTTAGAAATCTCTGAAAAAGACCTCAAAATGTCCTTGGTGTTACTGCCTGGGGATAAACAGGCGGCAAACTCTGTGTCACATCTACATTACAGGGACTGATACAGGTCCACCTGGGAAATCTGTGACCACTTAAGCCTCCTCCCCTGACTGGTGGGCTTGATGTCCCCAGCAGCCCTCACACTTGGCCAAAATTCCGTGAGGACAAACAAAAAGAGATGCACACTGGGTTGTGGTCACTGAAAGGGTTTATCGGTGTCCAAGACTCAGAGATAAGCAGCAACTGGGGGGTAGCTACAAAAAGTAATTCAATTAAAGATTCACAGTTTGTTCCTTTGAATGGAACGTGGGATTAAGATCCAACCTAGAAAGCATGTATTGACATACTGCAGGAGTACTTTATCTCCAACCAGTGGGCTCTTCTGTACACCAGTAGTGTTTGGAAGCATAGGTGATTTAGAGGTACAAGTTATCACCAACAAGTAGGCTCTTCTGTCATTCAATCAATCAATCAGAATTTATAAAGCACAACTAGTCACCCGATAGGGTATACAGGTGCTTGCAGATCCCAGAGGCTTATTCGAACAGCCAAGACCCGAGGGCCATTTGGAATTTTGGAAGGGGGGTGATGGTCCAGAGGTGCATGAGGAGGCTGTTCTGGGTTTTTGCTGCAATGTGAGAGAAGGATCATCCTCCGTTTCTGCTTCAAAAGACGCGGGGAGTATGGGCAAGTGAAAGGGAGGTAAAGCGTAGTCTTCTAGATGGTTGGTGGAAGTTCAGGTGGTGGTTAATGTATGCGGGTCATTGGTTGTGTAGAGCCTTGTGTGCATGGGTCAGCAGCTTGAATTGGCATCTCTTCTGTACAAGGAGCCAGTGGAGTTGCCTGAGGTGGGTTGTGGTTCGTTGGGGAAGGCTGAGGATAAGTCTGGCTGTGGCATTCTGTATGGTCTAAAGTCCCTTTCGGAGGTGTGCAGCGATTCCTCTGTAGAGGGTGTTGCCGTAGTCCAGTCGCATTGTGATGAGGGCCTGTGTCACAGTGCTCTCATGTGGAGGGGTAGCTACTTGAAGATTTTATGTAGCATGCACAAAATAAGGAAAAGGGGGAAGGAGATGGCACTGATCTGAAATGTAATGGTGAACTTGTTGTCAATGATGATTCTGAGGTTTCTGGCATGGTCAGAGGGAGTAAGTGTGGGCCTAGGTTTGATGGCCACCAGGAGTCGTTCCATGTGTTACTGCTGTTGTTAAAGACCAGTACTTCTCTATTGTCTCTGTTCAGCTGCAGGTAGTTGTTTTTCATCCTGTCATCAATGTTTGTAATGCATCTGTGGAAGTCGGTTCTGGCGGTGGAGGGGTCGTTGGTTAATGAGAGGATGAGTTGGGTGTTGTCTGCGTAGGAAATTATGTTGAGACAGTGGGATCTGAAAATGTTGGCCAGCGGGGTCATAAATGCGGTGAAGAGCATGGGGCTGAGGAATGAACCCTGGGGAACAACGCAGATGATCTCCTTTGGTTTGGAGTTGAAAGGTGGGAGGCGTATCCTCTGGGTTCTTCTGGTGAGGATGTGGTGGAATACAGGGTTGAAGGCTGCCAAGAGGTTGAGGAGGATCAGAGCTGCTGTTTCTCCTTGGTCGAGAAGGGTTTGGATGTCATTGGTGGCTGCAATCAGGGCAGGTTTGGTACTGTGATTGCTGCGGAAGCCAGGTTAAGCGGCGTTAAGTAGCTGGTTCTGCTTCAGGTATGTAATGAGTTGTTTGTTGAGGATCTTTTCCAGCACCTTCGCTGAGAATGGCAACAGGGATATTCACTTGTAGTTTTGGGGTTTTCAGGAGTCGGCAGGTTTTTTTTTTAATAGTGGTCTGACTTTGGCTTGTTCTAGGATTCGGGAATGGTTGCAGTGGTGATTGAGGTGTTGAACACGGTGGTGAGTTCCTGGCCAATCCTTTGCTTTCCAAGTTTGAAGATATGGTGCGGGTATGGGTCTGTGGGAGCTCCCGAAAGGATGGATTTCATGGTGGAGGTGATGTCCTAGGTGGAAAGAATGTTCCAGGTGGTCAGTGTGAGGTTTGTGTTGGTTACTATGGGGGCGTATCTGCCAAGAAAGTCTGTAGATGTTAGTTGGGCTTCAAAGTTCCTGTATATGGTTGTGATCTTGTTGTGGAAGAAGTGGGTGAAGTTGCCACCGCTCCTGTGAGGGTTTGATGTTGTTTTCTGTATGCCAACAAGTAGTGTTTGGAGACATAGATGACTTAGAAGTAGGATTTACGAGCCATATCACAAACAGCAGCTGTGGCTCAAAAGAGCCCATCATCTGAGTTTATGTGCTTGCACTGTGTAAAGTGCAATAATTTAACCCAATATGTTTCCAAATTAGAACATGATTTGCAGACAGCGCAGCTCAAAAATAGCAAGCAAGGGTTGCCTGTTTCTATTTTGAAGTGTGCTAGTGATGAAATGCCCCTTTTTGCATGACCTTCACCCCCAGCACTTAGAATGATGAGGATGGTTTTTCGACTCTGAAAGTGCAATGAGTCCTGCCACCAGGTCTCAGTGCCAGTGCTCTGACCCTTAAAAAGATATATCTAATTGGCTCACCCACAAATGGCATAACTTAGCTTACTTATAAGTCCTTAGTATATTGTTCCAGGGGACCTGTAGCACTTGTCGTGCCAACACAAGTGCAACAAAGCAAAGAATGACCCCCAGCCTGTCGTTGCCAGCTAGCAGAGCAGTTTTAACTGCTTGCTCGATTTTGCTACTTAAACCAATGGCAAAGCCAAGACCTTCCTTTTTAGTAACTATAAGTCACCTCTAGGCCGGCCCACTGAGCCCTAAAGAGATGGACATGTGTTTTTGTTAACTTTGCATGTCCTGACAGTAAACACCCAGCATTGTTGTTATTAGTGTGGAAAGACTGGGTTCGGAGCCCAGTTGGCAGGTATGGAGTTACATCCTGACAACTCACATCCAAATGGGACTACTAATCATGGTACTCCAAGTTATCAAATTAATCGTTACATTAATTTGACTTGAGCAATGAATGAGTCGGGTTTAATGTAAGTTTAACACAAATGGCAACTTTAGAAAGTTTCCTTCTTGTTGCCCAAAGATTCCCGTAGCCATTTATGAATGCATACAAGCTGATGGAATGAGAGGGACTTCTATCCTCCTGGGGAGAGATGAGAATGACTCTCAGGAAGAGGAACAAAGGATCTGCCAATTGTGGAGGTGTGACCTACTTCTGGTAGAATGGTCAGATTGTATGTGCGCCTAAAAAGAGCTTCAGAGGGAAAGCTTCCTTTGAAGTGCAAATAGTAGTCACCCACGAGAGGGTCTGCTTTTTTGTTTTAGCATACAGGCTGGCATCTCAGGCAGATAAGGAGAATCCGTTGTCAAACTATTTTTTTCCTAAGGGTATGCAGTTCCCAGCTAACTACAGCTGTGGGTTGCACTATGATGCTCCACACTCCAAGAGAAGGGACTTCCATGTTGGGAGTGGGCAGAATGGTGCATTGTAGGCCAGCTAAATGCCACACTTTACAGGAAGTCTTCATCAGGCAGGAGGGGGCTTGGGTAGCCCATTAGCTAGTTAGTCACTACATCACCCTAAGCTCATAGTGGGCATAAAGTGGAACCCCTGACACCCAAACCTTACATCACATCTATACTGGGGATAGGACAGAAGAAAGAATACCCTGCTTTTCCCTGAACTCAGCAAAGAAAGGCTGAACCAAAGGCTGAACTGCACTTGCTGCACCTTGGTCTAGCAAAGAAAGGACAGTGCCTGTGGTGTCCCATTTAAGGAAAAGTCATCCCGAGCCCCAGACAGAGAACGTGACTCCACAAGTTGGTTGGCTGACTCCTTGGTACAGCCACAGGGCCATAAAAGCTGATAAGTCTGCTCCTTGGAGTGCCCAGCGCTAAGAAGCCTGATCACTACTGGATGCTGAGAGGCTGGGAGACTGAGTCCCAACCCTCATAAGTTGCACCAAGTCTGCTGGATTCAGGAGAGTCAGTAGAGTGCAGTTTGGTGTTCCAGCACAGAAGTTACTGCCAGTTAAAGGGAACCACTTGCCTTGCTGTAACCAGAGACCAGTAGGTCAGTGGCAACAGGTTTTGTGCTGGACTTCACCTGGACTTCATGGGACATCAATCCCTGAGGCCAAAGTTGTCCCCATGCTCATGGAACAAGGGGTGGCCATAAGAAGACCCCTGAGATCGGATCAGCATCCTAAGCATCCTTGAGCATCTTCAGGATCCTGCATTTGTTGCATCAGGACCACTCCGCTGAGTTCTGTGGTGGTTCACCCATAGACCCTGAACTGAAGCGGAGACTGCTTTAACTGAGAGGCAACTGTTCAACTTGATCTTTTTTGTCCCTGTGACTGACTCCCTGTCTGAGTTGGTCTCCACAAGGATGCCTTTATAGCCATTTTCAAGTTACTTGCTGTGGCTAGCCCTAAACCGTGAGTCATGGTAGACTTCAATGATTCATCACATTGACTGAAAAGCTGTGATTTATTGTTTCTTTACAAAACTTTTACCTCCAGAACCCGGCAGTCGATTTTTAATGTGTAGCATTTTCTTCTTATTCAGCTGTTTGGGTACTTCTTAATGCTTTGTACGTGTTTCATTGATAAAACTTAACTGTTCTGATCCACAGTTACCCAAAACTGAGCTAAGCTTTTACAAACAAATCTGACTGGGCCGGACACATAATTATGCCTTTATTGCAGAGTGGGGTTGCACAACCATACCATATAATAAACTACTTTCCTCACAGCTGTCTAAAAATCACACACTAATCCTGAGAAATTCTGTTTGTGCATTTTAGACACCACAAACACATAAAAGCAGGCATTGAGCTCTGCCCTGAGCTAGGGCAAATGTTCATGATACATTTCATGGTCAAACTATTTCTCTATAATACACACTAGATACGCAATGTGTGTGACTGCTTCCACCAGTTTTCACTAGATATACACTCCTTAAAATGTGGTAAAATTGACCTACACCTGATTAGCACATTTTATTTACTTAGAAGTTCCTAGTAAACTGGTATAACATGCACCCAGGGCCTGAAAATTAATAGGCCTGAAAATTGGGACTGGTGGGCCTGCAGCACATGCTGGGTCACCCACTTGAGTAGCCTTTTAAAACATGTCTCAGACCTGCCACTGCAGTCTGTGTGCAGTTTTAAACCCCCAGTTCAACGTGGCACAATAAACACATTATCTGACCTAAAGCTCCCCTTTTAAGGCAAATATGTCACCCCGATGGTAGGTCCTAAACACCCCATCGGGCACGGTGCAGTGTATTTAAAAGTTTAGCCCTGTACTTTTAAGTTTTACATGTTGTAGTAGCGAAAACCTCCCAGTTTTTCACTACTATGAAGCCTATCTCTCTGATTGGGGTATCTTATTACAAATTATAAATATTAACTTTTACTTAGAAACAGATAGAAATGTCATGTTTGGTCTTGTAATTTAAAATCTTCTTCAATGGTAAAGTCGGATTTTGAGTCACAATTCTGAAAATGCTACTTTTAGAAAGTTGGCATTTTATTGACTTAATGATTTCATGCTAACAGCCCTAGTCCTGGGTCACATGCCTATGATCAGAGTTCCAGCTGACCTTTGTGTATTCCTCCCAGGCTTTGAGATGACTCTTTTCAAAGGAGCTACCTCAGCACACTCACAAAGAACTGCACACAAGCATTTCACCACCCTGGTCCTCTTGGAGCCTGGGAAGGGAGGAAGGAAATTCCAGAACCAACAGTGGGGGAAATGGTGGAAGGTTTTTCCACTTTAAGGTTGGCAGCAGGTATATCAATAGGGCCTGGACCTTCAGGGGACACTCAGAAGTCCTGCCCTGTACTTCAGAGGGCTGCCCTGCTCCTTGAGGCATGCTTTGTACCCCAGAGGACTGCCCTGCTGCTAACAGAGGGCTGCCCTGCTACTTGAAACCTGCCTGGTACCCTAAGTGCTGGTTGTTGGTCTCCTGTTTTAAGGTACAGGGACACAAAAACCTCCAACAACTTGAACCCTGCACCTGGACCCTGTTTGAAGCGAGTCCGTGCCTCTAAGTGGTACCCATCCAGTCCTGGACCCTTGGAAGTTGTGCTAAAGGTGCCCAAAACAGCCAAAAACCAAATCCTGGGACTTTTCCAGCCAAAAAGAGCCCTTAGAGGTGACAGAAAACAGGGTCCAAACTGCTCGCTGATCAGCCCAAGATGCATTGCTGGTTAGCCTGACTTCTCGGTAGCTCTCACTATGTGCTTCTCCACAGCAGAAAATTCTGTAAAGGGGCTGTTCGCAGAAAGGTCTCTTGGAGACCTCATCAGCTACAGCCTGAAACTTCATCCTGCTAGAGATTTTTGACATCCAAAAAAGTGACAACTTCTGAAAGTAGAAATCTTCACTGTGACTTTGTCCAGTGGCTCCATGTACGTACGTTTTGCGACTCGTAAATCGGTAGCAGCGCTATTTGCGACCATGCAGAAAGCAAAATGCTATGTTCCAATGCCATTTCGGAGTCCCAAATAGCGACCCATTACCGAATCGCAAAAATGTGCGACTCAAGATTGCGACTCGCAATTAAGAAATCGCAATTTGCGAGTCGCAAACCGAATGTACAAGGCAGTCGCAAATTGCGAATAGTCGCAAAAAGTCAGCTTTGCACACCCTGATTAGCACTGATTCAAAACAAGTGGTAACCAGAACTAAAGTATAAAAGCAGATCCAGAAGGCACAGGGTTTTTCAAAATGGCTGCACTCTATGTGATTGTATGGAGGAGACGAGTCCAGGCTGCCCACCAGAGGAGAAGGAGGTGGAGACAGGAGAGGATATACAGAACCAGGCAGACCATATTTCAACAAACTGAGGAGGAAATATATGATAAATACAGACTGAGCAGCGCAGTTATCATAGATTATTAAACTGCTGAAGCCTTAGCTAGAACTCCAGACATTGCGCAGCTGCTCCATCCCCACACATGTGAAAGTGCTCTGCTCACTGCACCTCTTGGCTTCGGGTAGCTACCAGGGGGTGACTGCAGTTGCTGGTGGGGTGTCCCAAAGTGCCCTGTCACGATTTTTGTGACCGTTCATAGATACCATACTCACACACATGTCCAGATACCTATACCTACCCAGGAATGAGGAAGAAATACACAACACCAAATTGGACTTCTACAGAATTGCAAACTTTCCCCATGTAATAGGGTGTGTGTGGACGGACGGGACACATATACCCATATGTCCACCTGCAAATCTGGAATACGTGTTCCGCAATAGGGAATGTACTCATTCACTCAACATCCAGGTGGTATGTGATGCCCATGTCATAACTGATATAGTGACAAAATTTCCAGGGAGCACACATGATGCATACATATTCAGGCACAGCGGGATACACCAACGCCTAGAACGTGGGGAGTTTGGTGAAGGATATTTATTAGGTACTGTGTAGTACACACCAATGTCATAAATACGTGTCACTGCATAACCATGTGAGGCCATGCTTATATCTGCTGTTTTGTTCCAAGGGTGACAGTGCATATGCTCTGAGGCCATGGGTACTCACCCCATATCTAACACCTGCCAATCAGAATGAGAGGCACTAGAACATTGGACATTGGCAAACCAGAACCGTCATTGAGAGGACCTTTGGCATGTTAAAGTCACGTTATCGATGCCTGCACAAAAGTTGAGGCGCACTCTTGTATGCAACAGAGATTGCATGCAAGATTGTGACGACGTGTGCCATCCTACACAACATAGCAACCAGACGTGGGCTACATCTCACCCTAGATGACACAGATTCGAGGATGAGGAGCAAAAGCCACCACAACGACAGCCTGGGGATGGCAGCATCGCTATGGAAGGCAGACAGAGACGGGACCACATTTCAACTCACTACTTTGGCAGGTACATTGCAACCGTTACAGCACTCACAAATGTAAGACACACATAGCCAGGTTGTGCAAATAAGAACTTTCCTTTAATGTCAGGAGTGTATTATTGAAATGTTGGCATTTAGCTATCAGAAAAGAAGTAAAATTTAACAAAGTCTGACACATTAATATCATGTGCCTCAGGCTAAACCCAGGGAGACAACATCACACCTTCCTACGGCTACGTCCACCATGGCCTGTGCCTGGTTGGTCCCCTGTAAACTGGCAGGCATTGGTACTACGCAGGATGCGGGCATCTGAGACAGAAACACTGCTTATGCTTGATATGTCCTCACTGTCCTGAGGGGTGTCACCAATACCTCTTGCTGCCTGGGAGGTATGTATGAGGTCAACTGCTGCAGTAATGCGCCCTAGTCCCCTTGCCACATCGCCAGCAAAATGGCCTAGTTCCACCTGTAGCGTGACAGTGCGCCTTGACAGGCAGGTAGTTGTGGTGGCTAGGCGGCCAATGGACAGACTGAGCCGGTCCAAACGTGCATCTGTGTTGCGCTCTCTGCGCCTTGCATGGGCCCGATCTGCAACCATTTCCCTACACAGGTCATTGATGGCGGTGGTGAGGTTTACCATGTTGGTGTTCATGTTGGAAAATTGAGATTCAACATTGGCAAATACCTGTGTGAGGGTCTGTTGCATTCTGAGCAGGTTCCGGTTCATCATCCGCATTTGTTTGTTTTGCAGGCGGTGACTGCTCAGTAGGGGGTACCTCCAGTCCAAGGAATTGTTCAGTTGTGACATTCTCCTCACCTGCATCATGTGTTTGACGACGCCGTCTACACCCAGACCCAGCTGTTTGCAGTGGCCGACTCACACCCATCTGTGGCCCCGGTGTCAGGTTTCATACCTCATTGTCCACATCTGTCTCTTCTGTGGTCTCAGGTGCATAGTGGACAATCAGTGTGGTACTGCACTCCCCTGCAGATATGCTGATTGCCTCGTCTGCAGTCATGGTGGCATCGTCATCTACCTCCACACTAGGGTCATCGGTGGATACTTGAGGGAAACCTGTGGGACACAGGGGATACACTGTAAGTGCCTCCCTGATGTGTGGTGTATCAAAATAAATATTCCTAAACAGTTGGACTACTGTACTACATTGCCCATAATGCACTGTCCTTGAGGTTGGCATATAGGCATGGAACAAATTTGGATGATGCATGCTTTTGTGGACTGTGGTTGTGTGCATTGTGCCTTGAATGGTGTAAATAAGTGAGATTTGCTACTTACTTTTGGAGGTTCCAGGTGCTGAACTGTCCAGGTCCCCAATTCCGACAGCTTCTGGCTCTAGAGTGGTTTCCACCATGCTCTCTATAGCTGTAGGAGGTGGAACTGTGGATGGTCCTCCACCTGTTCCGTGCGCATCCCTAAACCGCTCTGCCACCCTTTCCTTGGTTCTGGACCTGAGGTCGTACCATCTTTTTCAAACCTCCTCGATGGTGCAATAGCTGACTCCTATGGCATTAATCTTGCTCTGTATGCCCAGCCAAATCTCCTTTTTTCGTGTGTCAGGGACACTCATTGCTGCCTTGCCAAACAGGACCTCATGGTATAGGCAACACTCCTCAGTCAGGACCTCCAACTCCTTTTCAGAGAATTTCACCTTTCTTTTCCTCCTTGTAGTGGTTGCCTCCTTAGTTTGAGTTGCCATGGCTGAAGTTGCTCCTCTCAGCTGGGTGTGCCTCTGCTGTATGTGCTGGCTAGACTCCTC
Source organism: Pleurodeles waltl (assembly GCF_031143425.1). Classification (NCBI taxonomy): domain Eukaryota; kingdom Metazoa; phylum Chordata; class Amphibia; order Caudata; family Salamandridae; genus Pleurodeles; species Pleurodeles waltl. The sequence continues at coordinate 834,043,995 of NC_090439.1, read as the reverse complement.
CCACTTCCATGGGGGGTACTCCCTGGTTCTGATGTCATCATCCAGCACCAGGAAGTGTGTTTTCTCTTTTCTTTTGCACCCGTTCTCTAATTGTGACACAGTCACAATTTGTGACTCTGTGACACACCCATGTGCAATTTAGGAAATCGCAAATTGCGATTTTGCAAATTGCAATGCGACTCCTCACCGAATCGCAAAATGGAATTGCGTTTTTTTCTTACATCACGTTGTGCAAGTTGGAAATAGTGATTCGCATTGAGTCACTATTTCCAACTTGCAATTTTTTGCTTCGTACATGTGGCCCTTAGTTATCATAACATGAATTACTAGCTCAGAGAGTGCTGTGTTATATTAGAAAACCACACAGATTCTCGTTCTCACTTTCTGCTTATTTACTCCATGACTACTGCTATTCAGAGACTTCCATTGCCCACCTATGTGGAAATGCCCTGAGGTGCATCCAGGCTGCTAAGACATGCTTGACCAAGTAAAAAAAAACAAGACGTGCCTCCCTGAAAAGTCCCATGTTCTGTCTATAGAAGCTGAAGGCATTTCACGAAATCATTATACTGGAGAGAAAGCAGCCTCATGCTTCTTGATTAGCTACGTTTGACTGGTCTGAGTGGCATTCAAGCTAAACAATTCTACATAAAAATTTGTGACTGTAGTCATCTGTTGTTTTAGCGGCAATACTTGGTGACCTTGGCGAGGAGCCAAGGACAAGAAGTGCAATGCTTTTGTTTCAGAGGCACTCAAGGGAAAGGTTGATGATTGGTGAAGGACCCTGAGTATTGAGTTTTCAAACTGTCCTGGAAGACCCGCTACCTCTGCTGTCCCCTGGTAGAATCAGCCCTAGTGACCCCAGCACAGCCCTGCAATACAACTTTTTGGCCATTACTGCATGTAAGTGGTACCAATTGTTCAGGTTCCTGAATGTCTAAACTAACACCAGGAATAAAATCAGTCTATTTGAGCAACTAATTACCACACTCCAGTGTTACGGGTCATAGCAGTCACTCAGAGTCATCATTGCTGGAGTATCTGTATGCCTGCTCAATACAGTAAGTGAATACTTTTTTGCTGGAAAACCTGTGAACACTATTGTGCTGCCCTATTACATGGTAGTACCATCCCATGTGTTATCATTGGTGGAGCACCTGCTTGCCTGCTTCCAGATACTACCTGAATACTTCAGTGCAAGACAAATTATTATCTGGGGTGAGGGACTGCCCACCACAAGGAATAATCACAACCCTCCAAGTTTCTAAATTAACCTGAACTGAGCCCCTGATAGCTACAGCACAGAGCAGACGAGCGTAACTTAAGGCAATGTGCAAAGTATTTATGCAGTGTCAAAATAGTAATAGTCAAAATGCAAAACAATACAATCTCAATCCAAATAAGAACAATAGAGTAAAATGTAATAAACAAAATGACACCAACATGACACAAATTCAATAAAAGGAACCAGAGATATGCATTTTTAATTGTTTGAGTAGAAAACCACCAAAAACACAAAGTGCTGATGATAGTCAATGGTCCCTGTAGAACAGAACCCAAGGGCAATTTGACGCTGCTCGCAGTGGAGCACGGGTTGGATACACAAATCATGTTCACTCTGGTAAAATATTTTACCTTCTAACTTTGGTCTTTTAACCCCAATACGCCACAGGAGTACAATTCTAAAGAACCTCCTCCCCATGATCTTAGGGGGGCCATTTAGAGATTCACAGTGTTGCAGGCAAAGGCCAACAGGAGGGTCCAGTTCAGGGTCTCAAACCTTTTCTGTAGTGGGAGCTACTTCTTATCAGTAAAAATCATTGTGAGCTACTGAGGGCTTATCAACTCACACATTGTTACCAGATGCCCCAACGCCCAGCTTAATTGACTTTAAGCCTAAGGTCCACAGAGCCAGATACAATGGTTTGAACAAAATACTTTGACAGGGGGCACTATGACAGGCCTGCCATATGTGTCAGTGAGAGCGTGGGCTGTGGGGATGTATGAGCATGTGTGTGTCTGATTGGGATATATGTGTACAGGTGACTGAGAAACAGTGTTGTATGTCCTTGTGGCACAGGACATACCTTTTGCCATATGTGTAACTGATACATGTATAACACAAATGGGAGAAATTTAAAGTGCAGAAAAATGTTCTGCAATTTTCAGAATATGGAACTTTTTTCTGCACTTTACATCTCTCCCACATAAAAAAAATGGCTGTACCTTTCACTTATTCATATGGCACTGTGTCGAGAAAATTAAATTGAAGAGTTAACTTTGTTTATATGGATTCTATGCAGTTTATCATTTAAATCTTCTCCCGTTTCCAAGTGTCACATTTACTAACACCAAGCATCATGCACCCAGTGGCCTGTAGATATGGTGCAATATTTATAACAGAAAAATATGTATGTTTGAACGGGAGGAATTTTGAGTGATGGAATGTGCTTCATAAACATTAAGATGTAATTGGCTTAATTGAAAGTGGAGTAAGACATTAAGGCTTAATCTTTCATAGAAAACATTTTCTTCACTTTAAATTTCGCACATTTATAAAGAATGACTATTTTTCAGTAATAAATATGGCACAGGGTCTACTGGTCACTTGGAGCAAATGACTTGCTGCTTGTTAATGTGACACCTCAAACTGGGGGGAAATTAAAATGAAGGTTTAATCATTAAGGTAACTTTTCATTTTCTCCCATTTAAATTGCATTCTCACGCTGCAATATTGAGTTGACAAGGACTTTTATTTAAGCATTAAATACATCAGTGCTTCACATCTGTATTCCTGCCTAGCCCATATATCTAAGCACTGCTCATTATCAGGCTCTGCTATCCGCAGCCCGATGATAATGTAAAGTAAACACAGCCTTCCCTAAACTTTCAAAGAAAAATGTGACCAATGCTTATTTAAAAATGAACTCAAGGCTGCGAGCTATTATGAAGGTGTCTGGGAGCTCCTGGTAGCTCACAATCAACTGGTTGGAGACACCTGGTCCAGTCCAATTCCAGTTGCCTCAGTTAAGCAAGGCAGTTGCAGGAAAATACCTTTTGTAGATTGTGGTTTCTCTGTAGCTTGAACAGGAGGTCAGCCTTATGACTCTTGGAATCCACTTCTTTGTCCTGGGTACAAGAAGGAGAGCAGGTCCAGTCCTTTAGGCTTTTCTCAGGTCTCAGACAGTAGGTTCAGCATTTTCTGATCTTATAAAGGTCCAAGAGCACTCTTAACTAGGTGCCTGGAAATGCTGCATTCATGCATGAGCTAGTGAGTGGGAATGACCCATGTGGGCACCCTAACCAATAAGTTAACCTTTCCTGGGGCTAACCCTACCCAGTTTGGACATTTTCAAGATGACTACAATCTTTGGAACACTAAACTTGGGCTCTGAGGGCTGGAGGTAGGTTTAGGGAGTGTACTATGGTAAACCATAGTGTCCTCCTACAGTTAACACTAAAATCTAGTTTTAGACATTCCCTGCAAACCCAAGAACCTCAGAGGCTGAAGTCTGTAGGAAAAACCTGAGATTTGAGCCACCACAGAGTGGATACACACAATGTTTTGGCATTCTATTTACTTTCTTAGAGGTATTCCCCAGATGTCATATGAAAAACCTCAGCAGCCCCGTCAGGCAGGTTTTGACACTCCAGCAGGATCTGGCACTGTGATGTCAGCAAGAGGCCCACTGTGACGGAAGCCGGTTTTGCTGGGGGGCAAAATAAAGGGTGCAGGGTTGGGTGTTAGATATGTTTCTGATAAGATAGACCACTTTGAACATAATGAAGCCTTGGGCCCTCTCCACAGGTCATCCTGTTAGGGGCACAGCAACACCTCCCCACACCCAAGACCTTTTGTCTGTGTCCTGGGAGATAGTTTACACTTTATTCACTGCCACTGAAATGCAGATTACTGCCTGGTAGAAGGGGGAGAGAAACATGAAGATCTAACTTCCAGGGACTTCAGGCAGAACAAAGGTGACTTTTTAAAAGTCATCATTCTAAAATATTTATTGCAGATCTGACTTCGCCAGTGAATTGGGCCTGTAATAAACATTTCAAAAGGTCAATAAATCAAATTTGTAGCTGTTTCCTAGGTGGAGATAAAACGTAGTGAACATAATATGGTATCCCAATACTTTACTTGGCAGCAACCAAACCTGTTACAGTGAAAATAGCTTTGAGGTACTAGTCACTGTAAGGACGTCTTTACCATTAAAGCTTTGTATGTCCTTCTTTTAAATACCACGCACCATGACTTAACGGGTTGTAAGATTTATTTGGGGTGTGCTTATTAGTATTTAAAAGGAGGTCTTAAGCCTGCCAAAAGGAGTTATTTTGAGATGTTGAATCTGTAGTTGAAACCTACACAGACAAAATACTGGTGGCAGGCTTGCAGGCGGCATATTTATAGTGTCATTGTAGTAAATAGCACAGTAGATGCTGCCGTTCAGTTGTGACATTTAACCTACAGATTCTGGGTATACCTTGGTACCATGTGCTAGGGATGTTCAGGTAAGTTAAATATGCCAAACAAGAGTATACCAATGTTACCAAGTTGAAAGGAGGAGCACACCCACTTTACTACTGGTGCACAAAGTTCCGTAGCCAACAAGTATAGGGTTCCGCGGAAAGGCAACACATTTCAGGTGACCCTGCAGAAATTTCAAAGAATCTTCTTGCCCTTCACATCCAGGACATGATGTACCAAATGTATGGTGCACGTTTGACACATCAACAAACACAATCAGTATAATTAAAACCTCCCATAAGGACTCTACACTGGCTTCTGTGACTTGAGCTCATCTAAACACTGCAAAGGAGTGATCTCTACAGAGAGAAGAAAGCTGAACAGCATAGTGACCATGGGTAAATTAGGGTGTTAAGTCATCAGAAAGGTGAGGTGTCATGCTACAGGAATGGTTTAATTGTCTACTGCAGATCAGCACTTGCCTGTTATTCCCTTATTCACTGTTAAAGGATGTCATTGATTTGGCATGTCCAGGGTCACTGTGCTGTTGTTGCAATGAAGGGACTTTTGAAACCAAAAGTGTGGTTCCCATCCTTGATGCGTCACTGGAAGACTTAGTTGGCTCCTCTCCTTGAATTCTCAGTCCAAACCTAGCCAATACTGGGAACAGCTCACACTCTGGCATACCTCTTGAGTACGACGAATTGAAGTAAATGGAAACACATAACTACAACCAAAACAATACCTGTTGGTTTGCTGATTTTATGGAAACACAAAGAATTCATGAACTGCCACACCACTTTTGTTAGATATTCAATTACATGTCCACATGACCCATAAAGTCTTACATTTTAGTGCCTAAAAGCAGCATACACTGAATCACTTGATGACAAATCTGGTGACCCATTACAAGCAACACCCACACAGTCTAGAAGGTCAAAACATGGATAGTGTTGGAAAAAGTGACTCCAATAGTAATGATGGTCTGCTATTAAGTCGGCATACAACTGGATATTTATTATGTACACAAACACAGGCTGCTTAAATGATGAGAGCAAATGACATCTTCTTAGAAGGATTCTTATATGCGTCACAAGAAACCATACTGTTGTTGTTCTAAATGTTTTCACAACTTGTGAACAGAGGTTGCATAGCTGACTATTCTAAAGGCATTATCACAAGATATTATGTGTCTTTTACAGGTAGAGGTTGTGTTGAACGTTCTTCGGCAAAAGGTAAATGTGCTCAAGTAAATAATATTGGTTTCAACACTTTTTAATGTTAGGAGTGGTTTCACTAAAGGCCACATTAGAGGTGCACGGCATAAAATAATCATGAAAAATCAGAGCATTTTTAAAGATTTCTAGAATACCACGATAAAACATTAAAAAAACACAGGGACTAACTTTTATAACTATATTCCATGTTGGATCTTCCAAAACCATAAATGGTCCCTGTGGCAGCACGAAAAATATGTACATTGTGACATCTTCAAGCAAAGTAGAGAAGCAGCCTCAAACATATTCTACATATCTACAGTTAAAAGTGGAAAAGGAACAGACATGAAAAGAAACAGAAAGCTGCTCCTACCTGGTAAGCAGGCATGCAATTTATATACCATAAGGAGTTTACATCCATTGCATGCAACTATGACCCTGTTTCAATCCAATTAGTTTTATTTGGTTTAGATGCACAAACCATAAAAACAACATAAAGACAAACATCCAGTAAAATACAACAAATTAGATAAAAAATACCTAAAAATGACATATCAAGAATCTAAAAACAGATAAAAAAAGTGCAAAATCAGCAGTACAGTACATCACCAACACCCTAAAGCATGTCATAGTCATACTCCATGCTTTCCCTTTGTCTCAGTGCAACTTTTAACGAGCATTTGCAATACAATGGGTCTCAGGTTTGCTCTAGTTAGAGCTATTAGTATTGTAAATTCCTAACTGGACTTTTCTTACCACATAAATTGAAAATTAAGAGGTAAAACATTTGACATAAGAGAGTCAATTCAAAGCACCATGGCTGCCATGAGCTTGAGCGCGAGAGATATTGACTACCTGTGTGAATGTCTACAAAGGATGCAGCTGAGATGAAAACCAGAGAAGGGGTCATCACATGCTGTAAAATGAGAAAGCGTGACGTAGTCTGTTGGCCAACAAAAATGTTCACTGTGTGAAATCACCTGGGAGGGAACTCAGCACACAAAGGAGGGGCATTTCACAAAATGCACCAATAAAAATGAAGCAGTTAAACAAGCACAACAAAGAATGAATAGCAGTAGTGCACGTGGTTAAAAGCCCACAGAGGGATTACAATAGGCCAGAGCACTTGCGCGCTCAACCTTAAAAAACTCCTCTTCCCCCATCCTTCTTTAAAGCTTCATCTGGGGAATTTTTTGTTCTATAGATGGCATCCACTTGCTCGACACATAGGTGTGAATAAGGTATAGATCTGCAGCTCATAATTAACACTAAGTAATATGCAAAATCTCTTGAACATATTAACAATAACTGGTAGGCAGGGCCACTGAAATTATGTCATTCTGGGGCCATGACATTTTTCACGCAGGTATGGATTTGCCGCATTGCCACATAATCCATCTGGTGCATAATTTTCAGGTTAAAAAAACAGTTTTTTTCGCAAACTGATCAAAAGTTACTAGAAACAGAGTGATGTGTTTCGTTGCAGTGTGGAAGGCCAGTTGCTTATTACTGCATTTAGGTGTTACATGTTTACTAATGAAGTGATACCTTTGCCCAGATCATTTTAATGTGAAAAAAGGACAAAAAATGAAGTAATACTTTCACAAAATTTGATGCATTACATCGTTTAATTTGTCTTTTGTTGTTATATAATTGAGTCCAACCTATCACATAATTTGAGCAACCAAACACATTCCCATCTAAATCAAACGCCACTAAATGGATTGAAGTGGTTCTTAAATTAAAGGACCATAGCTTACAAGTCATAATGGTGTCAGTGGTGGAACTTTCTTCAGCATTCATTTTTTGCTATTATATGTTTTTAAGACTCCACTGGGCCGTCTAAGGGAATTGTGATTGAAGTTTAATCACTTTGCCCAGGCCTTTAGGTACATTTACTTGAATATGAAGAAGCCAGCACAGCACTCCACAGGACCAGTCTTTAACATCAATGAAGCTCCATTCTTTATAACTCCTGGATATCTAAACATGCCTATACTGTTAGTAACAACCTGGCAAGGTGGAATTACGGGACACCCATTTCTGCTTACATTAGACACCCTCCTCTGATTTGAGCAACACAGCCCCGGCAAAGAACTTATTCTGCCTATGATTTAACTCAGGGGTCTTCAAACTGGGGAGCATCAAGTGATCCCGGCAGGGGTGTCCAGGTGTTGGCGACAGGCCCCGGCCAAAAGCGGCATTATGCAGATAACACTTTTTTTTTGTTTAAGCAGAAAACATTTATTGCATTTTTAAAAGGTAACAGAACTTAGCTGCAATGTTAATGTGTCTAGACATATTTAAACACTGCCAACTTAATAGAATAATTGTGAAAATGTCTGAGGGGTACCCCACTGGGGAGGTGGGGCATTAAAATGTTTGAAAACCACTGATTTAACCTCTAACGTGTAGGGAATCACAGGTCAGGCACTCAGAGTTTATCAAAATGAGTGGAGGCAACACCCTCTTTGTGAGCTGTTGTTTCTCAATCGCCTAGTGCATAGGCCAAGCTTCTTCGCCCCTTTCAGTCAACGCAAATGAGCAAGTCGATAATGAACTATCACTAGGTAAGACAGCAGCCAACCAGAGGTGCCAAAGCACTGCAAAGTGTCCCAAATTTTCATGCGTAGGGAGCACTCCAGCAGGTAAAGTGCTATTCTGCCTTAGGTGCTAAAAATCCTTGAGCCTTTCCTGGACACTTTACCATACTTGCTTCTGACACTGGTCAATCATTTCATTAACGCTACGTTCAAACACTTTTTTGAAAGGAAAGAATATATTTGAAAGTAGACTTTTGATGAATGTGAATGAATATTTAGCTGCAGTATGGTAAAATGCCAGGACTGCATTACAACCTAATACAGACACTGCGTTGTGCTTTGTCACTGTAGGAAGGAAAGACTTGTTCCATCCTCATTTTTTTCTTTGATTAAATTGACTCATAGGGCATGAGTCAAATGTGCATGAGCACTGAAAACCAAAAAATTCTTGCCATGGAACAACTACATATTTTCTTGGTTTGGATACATTTTGTATTATTCTCTCTTTTCTAACCTGACATGGTGCGCAGCAATGCCGAACAGTTATATTTCTCTCTGCAACCAGAGCAATGCGGAAGGCAGGACTTCCACGAGGGACTGCCAAGAATATGTAAGAAATGTAGACATCTGCATCAGAATTACACGCCACACAGGTGGTTTACCTAGGCTAAGGGGTACCACTAAGGGGAGTCCGAAGGGAGCAGACAGATAAACCCACACCTGTTCCCTGCATTCCTGTTCACATGAAGCAGCTGCCAGCACAGGGCGGGCTCGCCAGAATCCCACCCATCTCCCATCACCTGGCGAGGCGACTACTAAAAAGCACAGCATGGGTGGAACCCTGGTAATAACAGGGCCCAGACACCAAATACCACACTGCATCTTTACCAAAAAACAAAGGGACACTGTTAGCAAACAAACTAAAGCCCGATTTCATAGGGGGGAGAAAGGGGTGGCGATGTTCCAGATTTAAAAGGATGTAACAGCTAGAAACATGTAAAATATCTAATGATCCTTCAGTCTTTTACAGACCAAGGATAAGATTTAGTGTAGTGAGGAATACATGGAATTTGGTTAGTTTATATTCCTTAATACTTGTGGTTGGAGTGTTTCAACAGTATCCCAGTTTTTGGCTGAAAAGGGATCTGGGTTAAAGAGAATGTTTAGACAAGTATCACACAGTTTGGTCAAGTTGGGCGATAGGGATTAAGATTTTTGTTTCTTGGGACCCCAGATAACAATTTAGCCAGTAGGCCTGCATGCCTTCTGTCAAACATGAATTACCATTTTCTATACATCCATTACAAGTATCATTTTTAAAATACAATTAGTCTTCCCTGCTTCTAGACTACACCCATGTGCAGGGCTATAGATGCACAGACCTTCCAATCTTTCCCTTTATTTAAATGCATTCTCCTTTTGGCCAAAGCAGAAACTTGGTTGCTCGGGAGCTATTTGGCCTAGGTTTACTGCCTGAGGCTGGCTCACATCCAAGTTGTCAGCATGGTTTGCCTCTTTCAGAAATTAAAACAAACGTTTTTGCTTCCCATTTCAACAAAGCTCTAACAAAGTTAGCAGAGAAGCCTGAGAAGATTTATGGCCCCCAAAAAAGATAAGCAATGCCCTGTGTGCAAAGTCATGAGTGCAGGCAGGGAGGGGCCCTGTAGTGAGAGAGACTCTCTGTGATGGGATGCGAGGGCTTATGGTGTTTGTTTAGTAAAATAAACTTATCTTAGGAGCCATTTGTTCAGTAAAATAAGCTTATTTTAGAAGCCCCTTACAAGGACAGCACTGGAATAAAGCCAAAACAAATGTCAGCGACATGGGAGGAGGTGGGAGGAACAGAATGCTTCAATAAAACGCAGGCAGCTACCAGCCTAAACCACCCACAGTGAAAGGGGAGCACAAAAGAAATGTAAAAAAAAGTCAGTCACAGCAACAGATAAAGAGACCAACGTGGAACAATACAGTTGTAGGTCACTGGTCTGGAACAGAAAAAGGAGGGAGAAAAAGGCGGAACTGACCACTAGCGTGCAAGAATTTTTAAAGGGCACTGCATCCAACAAATGAAATTGCTTCCTTCCACAGTATAAGTATACTTAAGTATACACCAGGTTGACCTAAAAAGCTAAGTACGCTCAAGATAATATCTCCCCCCCCAGAATCTGTAAATACAAATGGGCCAGTCTAACTTGCAAACAATGAGCCCTTTTCAAGACAAGTACAAGATAGACCCTGCAAGGCAACTTGTAGAACAAAACAAACATGGTAAAATGCAAAGTATCCTGTGGAGAGGTGTTATCACAACCATAGGGTTATAATTTGTGGCCTCTATTCCCAGAGGATAGGCCAACAAAAAAGGAAGTAAATCCATTCTAAACTTTGTTAACAAACAACAATCATGTCTATTCTTGGCGCGGTCTTTAACAAAATATGTTGCTGAGTGTAAGGCTTGGCGAGTTACAACTCCTTTCTTTCCATTGACCTATTCCTGAAAAAGCACTCTTTAACCCAGATAAAATCGGCCTTGCAGATATCCTCTGGAGAACTAAAAAGATCACCCCTCCCTAATTTCTGAAAGGTTTCCCTAAAGTACTTAAGCCAGGAGATGTAAAGTGGGTGGTCGGGTGACAGACTCTTAGAATTTCCTTTCTTAATCTTAACCCCAGCCTTAGCCATACCTTCAACCAAAAAGCAAGTGCGCAAAAGCCTACCAGGTCAGAGATGAAACGAACACCGAATTTGTTGTTTTCTGACATCGCAGAAATACATTGTGGAAGACAAAGAAGCCGCCGTATGAACTTGTTTTCCTCTACCTGCATTAATGAGGTTAATATAACTCCATATCTCACTCCCATAAATAACTTGTGAAAAACACTTGACCCTATAAATCTGCAAAAGAGCCCTGACCGGTCTATTGCTCAACCTGGAGGTAAAACTAAAATTTGCAGCACTGGCACGTGCAAGATCCTCTCTCTTCTTATTAAGTAAAGGGTGCAAACTTAAAGCTGAGTCAAAGAACAGACCCAGATAAGAAAACACTCTGGTCTTGGGAAGTATACATCTTGGGAACTATGCAATCTCCTACGGTGAACCTTGCCATTTCAGTGGAGCGAGGTCCAACTAACACCACAAAAGATTCCTTCTCATTGATGGACATGTCCAAACCCCCATGAAAGTAGTGAAGGAATGTAACAGAGTCTGCAGACCTCTCGCAGTTTTGACCATGAGTATGCTGTCGTCCACGTAGAACAACACAGTAACTTGTGCAAACCTACATGGGGACAATCTGCCTTCACCTCCCCCACGTGTTGCTCTGACTGATTAATATATAAATTAAACAAACAGGGGGGCAAAACACAGCCCTGACGCACACCTCTCTCAATACAGAAGCAGCAAGAACACTGCAGGACTTTAGAACAGCAGACTGCGGCCTTGGTCCCCCTATGGAGCTCTCTTAAGAATAAAATAATATCCCTTTCCATCTCTAGAGAGAGCATAATCTGCCACAATTTAGACCAGTTCACCCAGTCGAAAGCGGAGGAGAGATCCATGAATCCCAAGTGGATAGATCCAGGGTGGGCCACTGTATATTTTCCCAAAACCAACTATAGATTCAGGTATTGGTCCACGGTTGACCGTCCTGCACGGAACCTATACTGTGCTTCTGACAACACATGGTTTCCCTCGGCCCAGACTGAAAGTCTCTCCAACAGGATGCACCCCACAACCTTGACCACTGAGTCGAGTAGGGAGATAGGCCTATAACATAATGGACTATCCCTGTCCCCCTTTTAAAAGATCAGCACAATGATGGACAGTGCCCATGACTGAGGGGGACCTACACACACAGCCGCGTTAAAAGTGCTGTCTAAACAGGCACCCATAGGCCCACCTCATTCACATACATATCTGGAGGAATACCATCGGGCCTGAGGCCTTCTTAGAGGATAAGCCCAAAATTCCCTTTTTCACTTTCTCACAAGAGAAGGTCAGCTTAGCTTCCTCAGTCAGTTCATAAACTCCCCCACCCGGATCAAGGGGAACTGAACTATAAATATACTCAAAGTGAGCAACCCAGGAATCTTCACTTATATTCGCCTGCAGGTATCTGCCAATTCTGGGGCAAAAAGAGAACCATTAATAATGCCCCAGAACTTGGAGCTGCTGTTCAGAGTTCCATGATCGGTTAGATTAGCCCAGACTTCTTTCCTTACCTCATGTTTTCACCTGACTTGTTCCTTTTTGTACACACCACAACACTGCTTAACCAGGACAGGGACCCTTGGCTTAACACTCAGAATATGTGTAAGCTCCCTTAGAGCCTTGGAACAGTCAGAGTCAAACTGTCAAGGGCCACCATTACTCTGCACTGCAAGGGGGCTGCCAGGAAACCAGTCACTACCTTAGAAATCTCTGAAAAAGACCTCAAAATGTCCTCGGTGTTACTGTCTGGGGTACACAGGTGGCAAACTCTGTGTCACATCCACATTACAGGGACTGATACAGGTCCACCTGGGAAATCTGTGACCACTTAAGCCTCCTCCCCTGACTGGTGAGTTTGATGACCCCAGCAGCCCTCACCCTTGGTCAAACTTCTGTGAGGACAAACAAAAAGTGATGCACAGGGGGTTGTGGTTACTGAAAGGGTTAATCGGTGTCCAAGACTCAGAGACAAACGGCAACAGGGGGGGTAGATGAATCATCTTCCATTTCTGCTTCAAAAGATGCGGGAGTATGGGCAAGTGAAAGGGAGATAAAGCATAGTCTCCTAGACAGTTGGTGGAAATTCAGGTGGTGGTTAATGTATGCGGGTCATTGGTTGTGTAGAGCCTTGTGTGCATGGGTCAGCAGCTTGAATTGGCATCTCTTCTGTACAGGGAGCCAGTGGAGTTGCCTGAGGTGGGGTGTGATGTGGGTTCGTTGGGGAAGGCTGAGGATGAGTCTGGCTGTGGCATTCTGTATGGTCTAAAGTCCCTTTCGGAGTTGTGCAGCGATTCCTCTGTAGAGGGTGTTGCCGTAGTCCAGTCAGATTGTGATGAGGGCCTGTGTCACTGTGGGTCTCATGTGGAGGGGTAGCTACTTGAAGATTGTATGTAGCATGCACAAAATGAGGAAGATGAGGGGGGTGAGACGGCATTGATCTGAAATGTAATGGTGAGCTTGTTGTCAATGATGATTCTGAGGTTTCTGGCATGGTTGGTGGGAGTGAGTGTGGACCTAGGTTTGATGGCCACCAGGAGTCGTTCCATGTGTTGCTGCTGTTGTAAAGATCAGTACTTCTCTATTGTCTGTGTTCAGCTACAGGTAGTTGTTCTTCATCCTGTCAGCGACGTTTGTAATGCATCTGTGGAAGTCGGCTCTGGTGGTGGAGGGGTCTTTGGTTATTGAGAGGATGAGTTGGGTGTTGTCTGCGTAGGAAATTATGTTGAGACAGTGGGATCTGAAAATGTTGGCCAGCGGGGTCATAAATGCGTTGAAGAGCATGGGGCTGACAGATGAACCCTGGGGAACAACGCAGATGATCTCCTTGGGTTCGGAGTTGAAAGGTGGGAGGTGTATCCTCTGGGTTCTTCTGGCGAGGATGTGGTGGAATACAGGGTTGAAGGCTGCCGAGAGGTTGAGGAGGATCAGAGCTGCTGTTTCTCCTTGGTCGAGAAGGGTTCGGATGTCATTGGTGGCTGCAATCAGGGTAGTTTTGGTGCTGTGATTGCTGCGGAAGCCAGGTTAAGCAGTGTTGAGTAGCTGGTTCTGCTTCAGGTATGTAATGAGTTGCTCGTTGAGGATCTTTTCCAGCACCTTTGCTGGGAATGGGAGGAGGGATATTCGCCAGTAGTTTGGGATTTTCTGGGTTCTGCAGGGTTTTTTTTTTAGTAGTGGACTGACTTTGGCTTGTTCTAAGCATCAGGAATGGTTGCAGTGCTGATAGAGGTGTTGAGCACGGTGGTGAGTTCCTGGCCAATCCTTTGCTTTCCAAGTTTGAAGATATGGTGCGGGTATGGGTCTGTGGGGGTTCAAAGTTTCTGTATATTGTTGTGATCTTGTTGTGGAAGAAGTGGGTGAAGTTGTGTCAGCTCCTGTGAGGGTTTGATGTTGTTTTCTGTATGCCAACAAGTAGTGTTTGGAAGCATAGATGATTTAGAAGTAGGAGATGGGGGCCATATCACAAACAGCAGCTGTGGCTCAACAGAGACCATCATCTGTGTTTATGTGCTTCCACTGTCTAAAGTGCAATAATTTAACCCAATATTTTTCCAAATTAGAACATGATTTTCAGACAGCACAGCTCAAAAACAGCAAGCAAGGGTTGCCTCTTTCTATTTTGAAGTGTGCTAGTGATAAAATGCCCCTTTTTGCATGACCTTCCCCCCAGTATTTAGACTGATGAGGCTGGATTTTCGACTGTGAAAGTGCACTGAGTCCTACCACCAGGATCCAGTGCCAGTGCTCTGACCCTTAAAACAATATATCTATTTGGCTCACCCACTATTGACATACGTTAGCTCACTTATAAGTCCTTAGTATATTGTACCAGGGGGACCTGTAGCACTTGTTGGGCCAACACAAGTGCAACAAAGCAAAGAATGACCCCCAGCCTGCCACTGCCAGCTAGCAGAGCAGTTTTAACTGCTTACTCGATTTTGCTACTTAAACCAATGGCAAGGCCAAGACCTTTCTTTTTAATAACTATAAGTCTCCTCTAAGCCGGCCCACTGAGCCCTAAAGAGATGGACATGTGTTTTTGTTAACTTTGCATGTCCTGACAGTAGGCACCCTACATTGTTGTTATTAGTGTGGAAAGGCTAGGTTCGGAACCCCATTGGCAGGTATGGAGTTACATCCTGACAACTCACATGGTACTTCAAGTTATCAAATGAATCGTTACATTAAACCAGACTCATTACTCAAGTCAAATTAATGTAAGTTTAACACAAATGGCAACTTTAGAAAGTTTCCATCTTCTTGCCCAAAGATTCCCATAGCCATTTATGAATGCATACAAGCTGATGGAATGAGAGGGACTTCTGTCCTCCTGGGGAGAGATGAAAATTACTCTCAGGAAGAGGAACAAAGGATCTGCCAATTGTAGAGGTGTGACCTGCTTCTGGTAGAATGTCCAGATTGTATGTGAGCCTAAAAGGAGAGCTTCAGAGGGAAAGCTACCTTTGAAGTGCAAATGGTAGTCACCCACGAGAGGGAATGCTTTTTTGTTTTAGCATACAGGCTGGCATCTCAGGCAGATAAGGAGAAGCCATTGTCAAACTATTTTTTCCCAAGGGCATGTAGTCCCCAGCTAGCCACAGTTGTGGGTTGCGCTAAAATGCTCCAGACTCCACGAGAAGAGCTCTTCCATGTTGGGAGTGGGTAGGATGGTGCGTTGTAGGCCAGCTAAATGCCACACTTTACAGGAAGTCTTCATCAGGCAGGAGGAGGCCTGGTAGCCCATTAGCTAGTTAGTCACTACATCACCCGAAGCTCATAGTTGGCATAAAGTGGAACCCCTGGCACCCAAACCTTACATCACATCTATAATGGGGATAGGACAGAACAAAGAATATCCTGCTTTTCCCTGAACTCAGTAAAGAAAGGCTGAACCAAAGGCTGGACTGCACTTGCTGCACCTTGGTCTAGCAAAGAAAGGACTCTGTCTGTGGTGTCCCATTCAAGGAAAAGTCATCCCGAGCCCCAGACAGAGAACATGACTCCACAAGTTGGTTGGCTGACTCCTTGGTACAGCCACACGGACATAAAAGCTGATAAGTCTGCTTCTTGGAGAGCCCAGCGCTAAGAAACCTGATCACTATTGGATGCTGAGATGCTGGGAGACTGAGTCCCAACCCTCATAAGTTGCACCAAGTCTGCTGGATTCAGGAGAGTCAGTAGAGTGCAGTTTGGTGTCCTAGCACGAAAGTTACTGCCAGTTAAAGGGAACCACTTGCTTTGCTGTAACTAGAGACCAGTGGCAACAGGTTTGGTACTGGACTTCACCTGGACTTCATGGGACATCGATCCTTGAGGCTAAAGTTGTCCCCATGCTCATGGAATAAGGGGTGGCCATAAAAAGACCCCTAACATCGGATCAGCATCCTAAGCATCCTTGAGCATCTTCAGGATACTGCATTTTTTTGCATAAGGACCACTCCACTGAGTTCTGTGGTGGTTCACCCATAGACCCTGAACTGAAGTGGAGACTGGTTTAGCTCAGAGGCAACTGTTCAACTTGATCTTTTTTGTCCCTGTGACTGGCTCCCCGTCTGAGTTTGTCTCCACACGGATGCCATTATAGCCGTTTTCAAGTTACTTGCTGTGGCTAGCCCTAAACCGTGAGTCATGGTAGATTTCAATGATTTTTTTGCATTGAGTGAAAAGCTGTGATTTGTTGTTTCTTTATTAAACTTTTATCTCCAGAACCCAGCAGTCAATTTTTAATGTGTTGCATTTTCTTCCTATTCAACTATTTGGGTACTTCTTAATGCTTTACACGTGTTTCATTGATAAAGCTTAACTGTTCTGAGCCACAGTTACCCAAGACTCAGCTAAGCTTTTACAAATAAATCTAACTGGGCCTGACACATAATTGTGCCTTTATTGCAGAGTGGGGTTGCACAACCATACCATATAATAAACTACTTTCCTCACAGCTGTCTAAAAATCATACACTAATTCTGAGAAATTCTGTTTGTGCATTTTAGACACCACAAACACATAAGAGAAGGCATTGAGCTATGCCCTGAGCCAGGGTAAACATTCATGACACATTTCATGGTCAAACTACTTCTCTATGATACACACTACATACGCAATGTGTGTGACTGTTTCCACCAGTTTTTTCTAGATACACATCACTAACCGAATAACTTTCATACTGTAGAATGTGAGTTGAAATGGAGTTACTGTCCAGCTGCAGGAATGAAAATTTACTGATATTTTCTCCTTTTATTTGAATGTATGGACATGTAGTGACAACCTTGGCATTGACATTTTCTGACTGATGTCCTGACAAATGCACTTAATCCAACAGTGCTTTATTGATGCGGAAATATGTCAACATTGAATACATTGATGGATATAATTCTCATCCCAGTTTTGTTTTTATCTCGTACTAGGGAGGTAATAATAATGCTTATCTCCCCACTCAAAATCAATTTTAGTGTCACGATTATAGATACAATGGGACTAGAATACTGAGCTCAAACTCATTTATGGAATTAAATGGAATAGGGAAGAGCAGAGCAAAGCACATAAGGGAAGCGTTACACCTGTCAGCCTTAGGGTGTTCTTTCCCCAACCTTTTGCCTACTTCCCTCGTATTTGCTGAAACTCGTTTTTGTTGGCTTTAGAACTTTGTGCACTTTACCACTGATAACCAATGCTAAAGTGCTTGGGTCCTGTTAGAAATGGGATTTCTGGTTGGCTAGGGTATGCACTTCAGCCAGGCAGAACTTACCCACTCTAGTCAGGGCAAGGGAGTTACACGTCCAAGATAACCCCTGCTCACCCCCTTGGTAGCTTGGCACGAGCAGTCAGGCTTAACCTGGAGGCAATGTGTAAAGCGTTTGCACAACACACACAACACATGTGACGCAATATCCCCACCACAAAGGAAACACAACACCAGATTATATGAAAATATACTGTGTCGTACACAAGGCAATTATCAGACCAAACATCACATATCAGTACTATCCTGCTACCTTAGCAGTTGTCAGAACGTTACACATTAGTTACTCTGCAACCTAGCAGTAGTCACACATAACACACAGGTTACTCAGTATTCTGCAACATAAGCAGTAGTCAGGAAAACACGTTATTACATCACAGCACTTGTCATAAGAATATCATAAAATGCCCACAGTAGGAACATTAGAAAACATGGCAAGTTAGAAAAACATATTAGCAAGCATGTTCATGAAAGGAACATTTGCATACACATATGTAAAAACATCAAACGCAGGTAGGTAATATATGAATCAAACAAAAGTCTGTAGAAAGAACTTTGGATTGCAACTATATTGGTCCTTTAAACAGTACCTGGTTGGATGAAGGCACCTCCAGTGCCTAGAAGGCAAACAATGGGGCCCCTGGCGCTCCTATGCGCAAAACGGGGGCCTCCCTTATACTCTGGGGTCAGAGGAGGGCAACATGCACCTCCTCTCTGTTATAGACAGGCCCCTCCGGGGACCGTGATTACTGGGGGCCCCCCAGGACCTCAACCGGCTCTCACAAGGGGGGGGCCAAAGCCAGCAAAAACAACTTTGGGCAGGAGGGGGGCACCACGCACCCCCTCTGGTTTAATGACAGGCCCCTCCTGGGACCCGTGATCTCTGGGGGCCTCCCCGGGCCTCCACTGGCCCTTCCACCAAGGGGGGGCCCCAAAATAATGCCTGTTTTACCTAACAGCAGAAAAGGAGCGTCCTGCTCCTAACGCAGAGGCCAGGGGGAAGGGGGCACTCCCCTCGCCTTCCCCTGGTCCTGCCGTGAAGCCACAAGAAGATCAGACCCCTCCTGGGGCCCGAGCAGACACTCGCCTGCACCCGATGCGGTGCGCAAGTGTTCTTCCAGCTTCCCGGGCTGCTGCAGTGATCTTATTTAAAGGGGCACAATGCAGCAAGGAGCCTACGAGCTCCCAAGGCTCCATAAGCGTGCTGCAATCAGCGCTATGGCAGTCGCAACCACGGAGAAGCACCCCTCGTGAAGAAATGGATGCAGGGGTCAGGGGCCACAGCACCCTGCCCCTGGGAGCAGAATCTTAAGACAAGGTCCTCAGGTGGAGGGCCCAGCTACAGGCCAGCACAAGGGAAAGGCAGCAAGTGGCAAGTCCTTCACAGTGACCAGGCAGGTCACAGGTCAGCACAGCAGCAGCAGTCCATGGCGGTTCCTGGTGAGTCCTTTCAGCCTTTGGTGTCCAGTTCCAAGATGATTCCAAGAGTCTCCAAATTGTGGGGAAAATTCCCCTGTACTTATAGTCAGTTCTTACAGTGTTTTACAATGGTAGGGAGAGGAGGTTCCAGCCAGTTACAACTGGTTCTGGGGGTGCCCCCTCTCTCCTTTCAGCACAGGCTCCAAACATCAGTGGGGGTTAACGACCCTGTTGTGTGAGGCCAGGGCACAGTCTTTACAAATGCAGGTGTGCCCCGCCTCTCCCTTCTCTCAGCCCAGGAAGACTATTCAGTATGCAGATGCACCTCTGTGACACCTCCACCCTCCCTGGCAAAAAGTCCAACAGGCCCACTCCTTAAAATGTAGTAAAATTGACCTACACCGGATTAGCACATTTTATTTACTTAGAAGTTCGTAGTAAACTGGTACAACATGCACTCAGGGCCTGAAAATATGATGGTACTGGTGGGCCTACGGCACTTGTTGTGTCACTCACTTGAGTAGCCTTTTAAAACATGTCTCAGACCTGCCACTGAAGTCTGGGTGCAGTTTCAAACTCCCAATTCAACAAGGCACAATAAACACATTATCGGGCCTAAAACTCCCCTTTTAATGCAAATATGTCACCCCTATGGTAGGCCCTAAACATGCCATCGGGCACGGTGCAGTGTATTTAAAAGTTTAGCCATGTACTTTTAAGCTTTACATGTTGTGGTAGTGAAAACCTCCCAGATTAGTTTTTCACTACTGTAAGACCTCTCTCTCTGATTGGGGTATCTTATTACAAATTATAAATGTTAACTTTAGTTTAGAAACAGATAGAAATGTCACGTTTGGTCTCTAAAGAATCATAATTTAAAATCTTCTTCAATGGTAAAGTCGGATTTTGAGTCACAATTCTGAAAATGCTACTTTTAGAAAGTTGCCATTTTATTGACTTAATTATTTCATGCTAGCAGCCCTAGTCCTGGGTCACATGCCTGTGATCAGAGTGCCAGCTGACCTTTGTGTATTCCTCCCAGGCTTTGAGATGACTCATTTAAAAGGAGCTGCCTCTGCACACTCACAAAGAACTGCACACAAGCCTTTTGCCACCCTGGTCCTCTTGGAGCCTGGGAAGGGAGGAAGGAAATTCCAGAACCAACAGTGAGGGAAAATGCTGGGTGTTTTTTTCACTTTAAGGTTGGCACCAGGTATATAAATAGGGCCTGGAACTTCAGGGGACACTCAGAAGTCCTGCCCTGTACTTCAGTGGGCTGCCCTGCTGCTTGAGGCATGCTTTGTACCCGAGAGGACTGCCCTGCTGCTACCAGAGGGCTGCCCTGCTACTTGAAGCCTGCCTGGTACCCTAGGTGGACTGACCTGCTGCTTGTGGACTGCCTTAATGCTTAAACCCAGGACTACCAGAGTGACTGGAAGGGCTAGTTGGCTGGTCTCCTCTTTTTTGAGGTACAGGGACACAAAAAGCTCCAACTTGAACCCTGCACCTGGACCCTGTTTGAAGCGAGTCCTAGACTCCACATGGTACCCATCCAGTCCTGGACCCTTGGAAGTTGTGCTAAAGGTGCCCAAACAGCCAAAAAACTAATCCTGGGACTTTCCAGCCCAAAAAAGAGCCCCGAGAGGTGACAGAAAACAGGGCCTAACCTGCTTGCTGATCAGCCCAAGGTGCATTACTGGTCAGCCTGAGTTCTCTGTAGCTCTCGCTATGTTCTTCTCCGCAGCAGCAAATCCTGTAAAGGGGCTATTCGCAGAAAGGTTATCTGGCTTCTTGGAGCCCTCTTCAGCTACAGCCTGAAGGTTTGTCCTGCTAGAGATTTTTGACTTCCAAAAAAGTGACAAGGTCTGAAAGTAGAAATCTTCACTATGACTTTGTCCAGTGGCTCCCCTATGATGAGCCTCCTCCTTGGACACATCCAGCAGCCTTGCCCAGCAGAACTGTACCTTCTCAGACAAAGTTAAAAGGTAGGCCGATACCGGACCCAATCCACTTTCTGTATCTGAACCTCACTCCATCATGGTCTGCATTCACTTTCGACTTTACCCTTTCCTCAAACATCTAGATGCCCACGATTGACGCAGCACTATTTTTTACTACAAACCTCAAACATTCCTAACTCAGGTTCCACAGATTGGATTTATGTTACTTTGCTGTCAAATCATTCTTACATTTTTCTCTATTTTTATAAATTGGTATGGGATTTTTATTGTGTTATGTTTCTACTTTATTACTGGTTGTGTGCTGCATCAATAATTATCACAGTGTCTCTTAGCTAAGCCGGACTGCTTTTGTGCCAAGCTACCAGAAGGTTAAACACAGGTGAATTTAGTGACTTTTTGTGGTTCACTCTGATATCAATTGTGGTTGTTGCTTCAGAAGGGTTTTCACCCGTCAAAGGCCCAGTGTCCTACAGGAAGTCTGACTGCAGAAGATGACAGACTCTAGCACTTCTGACAGCTACACTATACCATCTCCTGTCTTCGAACCGATATTCCCACTCAAGAATGGTCGTAATGAGGAACATGCCAATGGATTGTGGGTAGTTCAATACCCGTTTCCCCTCTTAGCAGTTATGCTTTTCATTACACCTAGCAGGAGCTAGAAATAGGAACATGTGCCCACTGGGAACTGCACAAGGAAACTTCCCCCATGGCTGACACAGAGGTGGGAGAAGTATCCTTTAGACCTCCACATACATTGAGGACATTGAAAAAGGGGGTTACCGGGTACATAACGAGTAATAATTTTGGGGGACCAGGCTCAACTACCATCACAGCCTGAGCCCACCTTGCCACACCCATGCTCCCCTCTACCATCCAAAAGCAGCTGCTGAAGTGCATTTCACCTCAGACACTCACAAGGCCTTCCAGTGAGCCCTTTCTCACCCAATCCATTGTATCCTGGAGCCATACCAGGAGCTCTTGAGGCAGGTAAGTGGCTGAAAAAACTGCCATCCTGCAGGCCATAAATCACTTTGCTCTGACAGAGAGGGGTTTCTGTGACCTGCAGGATGCTCAGCCTGCCCACCATCATGGCATGGCCTGCCTCGTGTCCTCCAAAGACTACCCCATTCATCTTCTCCTGCATTCTTTGTCAGTCTCTCCATGTCACCACAATATTCTATGTCCCTGTGTGTCTTCACCCTCAGCAGTCAACAACCCATTTCCAGAGAAGGTGGTGGAGGTCACAGAACTGTCAGTCAATGAGATAGACAGAGAAAAGAAGGAACATCCACGTCCAGCCAGTGATAATGGAATTGTTGAGGAACGAGAAACAAAGAGCTATCACCTCGGCCTCCTTCCCGGAGGACTGGAAACATGCTGAAGTGACACCCCTCCTGAAGAAACCATCCATTAACCCAGCAGAACTAAAGAACTACTGGCCCATCTCCCTGCTCCCCTTTCCAGCAAAGGTTCTAGAGAAGGCAATCAATAAGCAACTCACCAAATACCTGGAACAGAACAACCTCCTGGACCCCTCTCAATCCAAATTCCAAACCAACCTTAGCACCGAGGCAGCCCTGATTGCAGCCACCAACGACGTCAGGGCCCTCCTGGACCATGGTAAAACGGTAGCCTTCATCCTACTGGACCTGACAGCTGCCTTCAATACCATCTCCTACCACCTTTTGATCAAGAGACTACACCACATTGGAATCCAGGGAGGTGCCTTCAAATGGATTGCCTCATGCCTCACCAGAAGACCCTAGAGAATCTGTCTCTGACTGTTCACCTCAAAACCCAAGAAGATCATTTGCAGCATCCCCCATGGATCATCCCTCAGCCCCACCCTCTTCAACACGTACATGACCCCCCTGGCCAACACCATCCGATTGCACAAACTCAACATGATCTGCTACCCCGATGACACCCAGCTGATCCTCTCGCTGTCAGAAGACCCTCCACTGCCAGAACCAACTGACACAGATATATGGTGATGTCACAAACTGGATGAAGGACAACTACCTCAACCTTGCCATGATACAACTCATGGTGGCCGGCTGAACTCTTCCCACCCCCTGCCCAACAGACCATGCCTGCAACCTCGGCATCATCTTGGACAGTAAGCAACCTATGAAGAAACAGGTAAACGCAGACTCATCTGCCTGCTTCCACACCCTATGCATGGTCCGCAAGATCTTCAGATGGCTCCCAGTCAACACCAGAAGGATTGTCACGCAGGCCCTCATAACCAGCAGGCTGGACTACAGGAACACACTCGATGCAGGGATCACAGCACACCTCATGAAGAGACTACAGTCAGTCCAAAACTCAGCAACAAGACTCATCCTCAACCTCCCCAGATGGACCCACATCACACCCCACCCCAAGAAGCTACACTGTCTCCCAATCCAAAAGAGATTCCAGTTAAATAGGTTGACCCATGCATACAAAGCCCTGCAAAACAACAGACCAGCATACATCAAACGCATAACCTTCCACCAACTGACCAAACACCTACGATCCGTCACCCTCTCCCTCGCAGACATCCCTGGGATCTGCTGGCACAGCAGCAGAGGACGTTCCTTCTCACACCTAGCAGCCAGAGCTTGGAATGACCTGCCTCTGCACCTCAGGACTGCCTCATCTCTTAGGCAATTCAGGAAAGGACTCAAGGCCTGGCTGTTCGAATGAGCAGATCACCACTAAGCAATTAGCTAGTCCAGTGCCTTGAGAACCTCACAGGTGATGTTCCCCACTTTATAAATCCTTGAATAATTTATTGATTGATTCATTTCTTGGCGATCAATTTGTGTTTACTCTTGGGACATTTGGTTAGAATTGCTTGAGTTTACATTTACGTTTGACAATTGTTTTCTGATTGGACACTCATTTGGATTCTCACTCCTCAAAGTTGGTGGTTCCCCATTGGGCCCAGGCAGTAATTTTCGTTTCGTTGTTCGTGTAGTCTCCCTATATGTCAAACATGCGAAGGGTCTAACAATTCTCATGCATTTTGGTACATTTATTTTAGACACATTTTAATTTTCATTATCTTATTTGTGTTTTTGTTGTGCATCCTGTGTGAGTATGTCTGTTGGTGGTACAGTGACTGTGTTATTGTAGTTGGTTGCATATGTCCGTACATTTGTTACACATTTTATATTATGCAACAAAGATTAACATGCATAGATGCAAGTGCACAAGAGATGATGGATTTCATAAATTAGTGTGTAACCAGTTGTACTGTGACACGGATTGCAACGTCACAGATTTACAAGGTTGGGATACATGCAAAACATGAAGGGGAGCAGTATGTGATGGTAATTCTAGTAAGTGTATGAAATGTTTGTAGAGAATGGCCCTGAAACAGGTTGTGGAGTGGAAATTGGTAGGTTTGTGATGTTTGAGAGTCCTTCATGTGCCTATGTTACCTTAGACATGTCTTGGTCTTGCTTGATTGATTAGGATCTGGACAGCAAGGACTGAAATGGGTTGCAGGATACCATCATGCCACCTGGCATTCTCCAGCCTCACCAACCTAAGATTTGTGTGGTGCAACTCAAAGACGTTCTTAGTGAGTGATTTAGGTTTCTCCATTCCATGAGCTGATTATACCTCTCTATCACACGTCTGGTGTTGTACATGAATGCTGATCATCATTCTAAGTGGGCGTTCACAGAGTTGTTGGTTCCATGCTACAGAGAATCTTGCTGTTCAAAGATGTCCTTATCCAGGTAGCAATCCTTGCTCAAGCCAATAACCCATCTATCCATGAAACTCGTTCAGTAATATTGTTACAGCGATCGTTGAGGGCTGAATTATGGAGGATGCAATGTATATGCCACTTAAAGCACACTGTCCATATGATAATAGAGAGAAGACAAAAGTTTCACCTGGGTGGAAGGTTAGTACAGGGGATTATTCTGTGCTATCTGCACAATGGTTGGTTGGGAACATTTAATCCTTCATAGCACGATCAAGCATCCATAGTCTTAGTCCTTGAGTTTGGAGAATTGTATTCTGGAAAAATGCTCAATAATAGAGATTGGGTAATTACAGGAACATGTTTCAACCTGTGTAGGGATAACAATTTCCTCATTCTCTGCCATGGTGTGGGCCACATCTGCCCGGTATTGAAGTACAAACTGACACACATGACATCTTCTGACTTTAGGAGCAAACATGCCACAGACTTTTTAAAGCAGCAATAAATATTATTGGGTTCATTGCGTCTACACAGGTTCATTTACATCAGATATTGTTCTTCTCAGGTGTCCTCCATCTCATGCTTCAACATTAACATGCGCCCATTTGCACGCAAAATAGCACGTAATCATGCACATTTACAAGTGTAGGCTAGGGACAACCAAATCCATGTTCCAATGAATAAGAATGCTGGCATTTGCAAACAATTTACAAAACACATTTCCACTTTTGCTAAAACAATTTTCAGAGTGGGGGTGTTGCCATCAAGGTTACATTACTGTAGTCCTAGCGATCATGAAAAATCGAAACGCCATGCAAAAATGTAGTGTTAGAGATGGGGTCTCCAGTTGACCGAGGTATATACCTTTGTCCAAGTAGGGACCACAATCCTAGTCAGGGTAAGTCACAACACAGTCCAAATTATCCTGAGCCCATCCTCTGGTAGCTTGGCACTGGGCAGTCAGGCTTAACTTAGAAGGCAATGTGTAAAGTATCTGTGCAATAAATCATACAGGAACACAGTGAAAACACAACAAATATACACCACACAGATTTAGAAAAATAGATAATATTTAGCTGAGTAAAAGAAGGTCAAAAAGGCAAAGATCCAATAAGCACAAGTTGAAATATCACTTTTAAAAGGTTTAAAAGAGTCTCAATCCTTAGAAATAAACAGTTGTCTCTTTATTACACACAGTACCTGGTGTGTGTCAAAAACAGCAGGGCAGCAGACCTTCTGAGCATAGTAGTCCAGATGAGTCCTTTGGACAGCCAGGCAGCTCCTCTGGCAGGGTGCAGGTGTAGGTTCAGAAGTGTCTGTGTTGGCGGGGTCAGAGACCCAGTTTATATACCAAGAATTCAGCCATGTCCTCTCTGCTAGGGTCTCAGTGGGGGTTTTATCAGTTCTTTGTGTGACGACAGGCCACTGGCCTTTGAAATGTAAGTGTCAGACCCTCCACCCTTACAGCCCAGGAAGACCCATTTAGTATGCAGATGAATGCAGATGTGACTGAGTGTCCTGTGTTTCTGGTTGTCTGGGTGTAATGCACAATGGAGCAGTCAACGAGCGCAGACCAGTTGTTGATTGACGATAGGCTGTAAGCCACAGATGGTTTGAAGTGCAGAGAAATGCTCACTTTCTAAAAGTGGCATTTCTAAAATAGTAATATTAAATCCAACCTCACCAATAAGCAATATTTTCTAGTACCATTCTGGCCATACTAAATATGACCTGGTTACCCCTTTCAGATCAGAAGCTGCCACTCAAAATGTATCTGAAGGCAGTCCTGATGCTAGTCTATGAAAGGAGCAGGCCACACAGTAGTGGAAAACAAAAACTTAGGCGTTTCTCACTACCAGGACATATAAAACACATATGTACATGTCCTGCCTTTTACCTACATAGCACCCTGCCCTACTGGTTACCTAGGGCATACCTGAGGGGTGACATATGTATAAAAAGTGGAGTTTAAGGCTTGGCAAGTACTTTTAAATGCCAAGTCGGAGTGGCAGTGAGACTCCACACACAGGCCTTGCAATGGCAGGCCTGAGACATTGCTAAGGGGCTACTTATGTGGGTGGCACAATCATTGCTGCAGGCCCACTAGTAGCATTTAACTTACAGGCCCTGGGCACACGTAGTGCACTTTACTAGAGACTTATAAGTAAATCAAATATGCCAAGTGGGATGAACTAATGTTACCATGTTAAAGGGAGAGAGTACATGAACTTTAGCACTGGTTAGCAGTGGTAAAGTGTCCAGAGTCCTAAAGCCAGCAAAAATGAGGTCAGAAAAAGAAGAGGAGGAAGGCAAAAAGTTTGAGGGGACCCAGAGAGGCCATTTTCCAAAGGTAGTGTAGCAAATGAGCCATGTCAGTCTAGCAGGAGAATGGTAAGGGTGTGTTACGTAGCCAGTGGAGCATTTTGGAGCACTCGTGTGGTAGTGCACTGTCATTGAGAGACAACATATTTTCAGTTGAAATTGTAACAAAGTTCACACTGACATGCAGTTCTACTGATAAAACTATATATCATACAAACGATCAGATTTCAGCAAATATGTTTAATCTGCACATCACAAATTAAAGTGCCTTGATTTGTTGAGATCTTATTAAAATCCTTGTTTCCATCACACTACACAAATATAAAAAATGTGCTTGAGATTAAAAGAGTTAGCAGCAATTTGTAAGAAGAGATTGCCTGACATTTGATCTCGGTCTTTAAACGCATAGTAAACGCGAAAAGATAAAAACAAAATTTAAAAGCATTGTTATTGCTCATTCACCTTCTGAACTTCAGCATGTGTGTATTGGGGGTGCTGCAGCACCCCCGCTTCCAGCGCCTATGCACATTTCATTTGGTGAGATAAAAAAAAATTTCCACCAGCACGGAGCAGAAACGGAAATCTTGCTACCCAGAGTGTCCAACAATGACAAACTTAATTTTGAATGACTTATTGGTCTGGGGTGTCCGCATCTATCTATAGTAAAAAAAAAAACATGTATTGAGTGGAGTGGACGAGGGCATTCGTGATGAGACAGCTCAACTACTGCTAAAATAACTCACAGATAGACGGCAAAAATTACACAAATTATGTCGGATACTTTGCCTGCTCAGCTCAGTTTGTTTCTCAGGGTGGGAGCTCACTGGAATCAAAGAAGAGGAGAAGACTTTGATGCTGCATGCTGGAACAAAATGCTATCATCCTTTTCGAGGACTTTGGTGAGAATTGTCTTTATTCTCTGAGGCAGAGAAGCAGTCCCCAAGGCTGAAGAAGTTAGCATTTGCCGATTTAAAAGGACAACAGGTTACAGATCCTCCCCAGGAGAACCCACGGGCCTTTTGGAACTACTTACCTAAAGCTGGAGAGTGAAGAAGGTCCAGGGAAGGAGATGCTGTGTATTCCTTGAAGAAAGCCAGTTAGGCTACCAGCAACTCCGTTTCTTCAGCCAGCCGAAGACCTCGTGGAAGGATGGAGTAGGAGCTGCAGCGAGCCTTCCCTCAATCTGAAACCATTGACTGGTACCTAAGAGGCTTTATCTGAACGTGTGTTGGCTTTTGGAGCACCAGGGAAAAGGTTATAGAAACATTTCAAAAAGTTGTGAATTCACTTCTGAGGGACTCTGACAAAGTGCCAGAGTTGCCCAAAAAAAAGATGCAGCCTTGCATGCTACATTTTGCAGCTATGACCCACTCTAAGCCTTAGGCTGTAAATTCAAGGTAGCTTTGAGATTAAAAATAATGCAGCTGGTCTTATGGAGCCCTGTTGGGCTATACATTCCAGCTTTTTGTACTGAAGATTTTCGACCTCCAGAAAAATGTTAAGTATGAGGGTAAAATGTGTGGCCAAGACAAGCCAGCAGCTTTCACCAAACTCAAAACATAGGGCTGGGCGAAATTTGAACTCCTTTATGCTCTGCTGGTATAATCGGTGTTATTTTGGTAAATTAACATTACTCTTGCTATGTGAAATTCCCCAAATTACGCTATTATACTACATTGCATGATTAGGTGCCGTTCATGGTAAAATTTATCACAAACTCATGGGAACAACATGAGTGACAGAGCGTGAAAGGCTGATGTTCGCTGTCCTTTTGTGTTTTGCACTATATTTTTTAGAGCAAAATGTGTCCTCAAGTCGAAAGTGGATGCAAGGACACAGTTCAAGCTAACATATATGGGCAAATGGCAGTTTTGCATTAATTTTGCCAAAATTTTGAATAATTGCAGAAAAGCAAATTACACACATTTCACACACACCCTAGCCTGCAGCAAGGGGCGTCTTGTTCCTCCATAGCCATTGACTACGTGAACCAACAGATATCATCTGATTATGCGCAATCGCTGGCCAACCATGCAGGGTTCCTTGCCCCCAGTCAACTGTATTCCATTGACTTGCATTGATTATGAGTGCCAATTCTTTCTTATTGGAGAGTTTTTAGATTTTCAAACCAACTCTTGATATGTATAGCCCACATTGTTAATTTTAGTGTAATTGTAAAGATTGTAGCTGTATCTTGTTAACTAAATGTTAACTTATCTACTTAAATGTAATGTTGTTTTAGTGTTTAATCGTGTGTATCTCATGCAATTTTCTCTGGGGGTAAACTAGAGGTCCCTCAAAGAAAGCTGTTCAACTAATAGGAAACAGCATGGGGGTCATTACAACATTGGCGGACGGTGTTAAAGATGCGGTAATACCGCAAACAGTCAGACGGACAAAAAAAGGGATTTATGACCCTGGCGGAAACCGCCAACAAAGACAGCCACTTTAACACACCGCCCGCCACGGCGGTACAGACAAGCAGCGCGGCGGTCACCGCCAACAGACAGGCGGAAGACAATGTACCGCCCACAGTATCACAACAGGCCAATCCGCCACCTTTCCGGGGCGGATTCACCGTGGATAAAAACACGGCGGAAACAGCTTTTGCTATGGGAAAACGCTCACCTTCTACACATCCCACGAGGAACGACGACTCCATGGACCCGGAACTGCAAATACTACCTGCCCTTGTCTTTCTGCTCCTTCACGACCAACAGCGACGTAGGCGCAGAAGATACCGGTGAGTACTGCACCTACGACACGGGGGAGAGGGGAGGCAAAAGTTAGGGGGACACCCACCAAACACCCCCACCCTCGCATATTACAACATACTCACCAATGCAGTCACAAACATAACAGTAACAACCCACAATCCCCCCGGAAGAATGCAAAGACAATGCGAATTTCGGGCAAACTTTGTAATGTGCCACTATACATGTCATACAAAAATATACAAATATATGTATTCCAAAATCACTCATATTTACATATACAATCCGAGAAGTATTGCAGATATGTACACAACAATGTCCGTGCACAACCAGTCCAAAAATGCATGGGCGAGGCCCACAATAGATACCTGACCACAATCGGAGAGAACACTGCCGGGGCATCAGATAGAAACACTACAGGCACCTCAGGGGGAAGGGAAGGGGGGGCACCTCAGCCAGATGAATGCAAAGCCAGATCCACGACGGGGCTCCATGCCCATTGATGTATCCTGGGGAGTGCAAAGCCACAGTCTCTCAAGTCTCTACAGTGGGTGGGTTGCCCACTGTGCCATCCTGGGGAGTGCAAAGCCACAGTCTCTCAAGTTGATGCAGGTCCATACTGGTACTGGGGGGTGACTGGTGCCCAGACTCGATGAGTCTCCCCGTGAAAGGTAGTGTCCTGTCACTGTCCCAGCTGCACATGGGATAAGGATGCCTGATGTGGTGGGCCATTCATTCCTACCCGGTGCATTGCCCTGTTCAGCGGTGCTTTGCCATGGCGGTCTTTGCCCTGTTCATCGGTGCTTTGCCATGGCGGTCTTTGCCCTGTTCAGCGGTGCTTTGACATGGCGGTTCTGGACTGTTCAGCAGTGCTTTGCCATGGCGGTCTTTGCCCTGTTCAGCGGTGCTTTGACATGGCGGTTCTGGACTGTTCAGCGGTGCTTTGACATGGCGGTTCTGGACTGTTCAGCGGTGCTTTGACATGGCGGTTCTGGACTGTTCAGCAGTGCTTTGACATGGGGGTTCAGGACTGTTCAGCAGTGCTTTGACATGGGGGTTCAGGACTGTTCAGCAGTGCTTTGCCATGGCGGTCTTTGCCCTGTTCAGCGGTGCTTTGACATGGTGGTTCCGGACTGTTCAGCGGTGCTTTGCCATGGCGGTCTTTGCCCTGTTCAGCGGTGCTTTGACATGGTGGTTCTGGACTGTTCAGCAGTGCTTTGACATGGCGGTTCTGATACGGACATTGGTGTGTTGCATGACGATTTCCACACTGGACATTGGTGTGTGGCATGACGATTTCCACACTGGACATTGGTGTGTGGCATGACGATCTCCACACTGGACATTGGTGTGTGGCATGACGATCTCCATACTGGACATTGGTGTGTGGCATGACGTTCCATCATTGCCCAGCGGGGCTGTGCATCCTGGCCCCGCCTGGGTTGTGACTGCTGCGGTGGTCTCTGGACCAGTGACAATACTTGGGCCCTCCTGGACTGTGTCTTGTGCGGTGGTCTCAGTCTTGTGCGGTGGTCTCAGGACCAGTGACGATACTTGGGCCCTCCTGGGCTGTGTCTTGTGCGGTGGTCTCAGGACCAGTGATGATACTTGGGCCCTCCTGGGCTGTGTCTTGTGCGGTGGTCTCAGGACCAGTGACGATACTTGGGCCCTCCTGGGCACTGACTCTGGCAGTGGTCTCTGGACCAGTGACGATACTTGGGCCCTCCTGGGCACTGACTCTGGCGGTGGTCTCTGGACCAGTTACGATACTTGGGCCCTCCTGGGCACTGACTCTGGCGGTTGTGTCCGGACCGCCGGAAATGATGGCGCACTTCTCCGCCGTGACACTCACAACAGGCTGGGCAGACTTCCTCTGGACCTTCCCCACCTTTTTTGGAGTTACAGCTGACTCACCAATCCCATTTCACTTGTTGTCCCACGTCCACTCTCCAATTTCAGAGCATTTACAGGGGGTGGGCTGCCAGTGCCTTGGCTCCGGGTCCTACTGCCTGCCCTGGTGGACGGTGCACTCCAAAAACCTGGTACTGGAGGCTTTTTGGCTGAGGTGCTACGACGGGACTGATGAATTGGAGGGGGAGGGGTGGGGGCAAAAAGGTCAATTTGACAGAGGGACAGTTTCTGACGAACACTGGGATGGGTAGCTGGAGGGGGTCTGGGAGTGGAGGAAGAGGAGGTGGTTGTTGGAGGTGTCACTTTAGGTGTTTTGGGTGCAGGTGCAGGTACTGGAGGCTGTCGTAAGGTGGATGGATGTTGGGTGAGTGATTGCCGGCGTTTGGGTACTTTGGGAGGGGGTGTCACAGACACACTGGGAGAGGACACAGGGGACATGTATATGGCAGTTGAGGTGGTGAGTGCTGGTGAGCGGCGTGTGGTGCTGGGTGTCCTGGTGCGAGTCCTAGTGCCTGTAGATGTGGTGCATGCAGGTGTGTGTGTAGATGACACTGGGAGGGAGAAGAGGAGGAGGGGGACACAGTGGAGACAGTGGATGTTGCTGTGTCTGTATGGGTGTGATGCTTGTGTGAGTGCCTGTGGGATGTGTGGTGCCTATGTTTGCCTGAGCTACTTTTGTGTGTTGACTTGTGTGCATGCTGGTCTGTAGGTGTGCTTGGGATGGGCTGGGGTACAGGGGATTGGGTCTGGGTGGAGGAAGTTGGAGGGGGGAGGCTGGACACAGGGACAATTGCTGCCATCAGTGCTGAGGCCAGAGATTGCAGGGTTCGCTGAAGGACAGCCTGACCAGAATGAATGCCCTCCAGGAATGCATTACCATGTTGCAACACTCTTTCTACACCCTGGATGGCATTCACAATTGTAGACTGCCCAACAGTGAGTGACCTGAGGAAGTCAATGGCCTCCTCACTGAGGGCAGCAGGGGTGACTGGGGCAGGGCCTGAGGTGCCTGGGGCGAAGGTGATGCCCACCCTCCTGGGTGAGCGGGCATGGGGCGAACGCTGAGAGGCTGCTGGGGGGCGGTGCTGGTAGGGGGGGTGGCGGCTGTACCTGTATAAGTGGGGTGCACAGATGGTGCCGCCACCACAGGAGAGCTCACATCAGCGGACGAGTCTGTGTCGCTGGTTGGTGATCCGGTGGCCGACGTGAAGCTCCCCTCGCCCTCAGTCCCACTGGTGTATTCAGAGTCTGTGGTGTGGCCCTCCATGGCCATGTGGGATGCAGCTCCCTCGTGCTCCGGTGCCACTGTACCTCCGCCTGTTGATGCTGATGTACAAAAGGACAGGGAGAGCAGGAAAAGGGGGGGAGACAGAACAATGAGAATTTTTGTGCATGGCATACCGCTACCGTTGGCGGACAAGACAGACGCAGCAGCCCCATGCACAACGCCGCGCTCCTGCCCTCTGCACATGCAATTTCTGGGATATGGCCTACATGGCAATGGTGGAAATCTGCGCACATGGATGCCACAGGGGCAACTATACCTCAACTTGCTAATTTACTGAGGTGGGGTAGAGTGCCAAATGGCCTACATTACGGAGGGGCCTTGCCTACATAACTCGCCCTGGCCTAGAGACACCCACAGCCCACCTCCCCCACCCAGACACCTCCACTGCACGCAAAGTCCGCAGAATGAGGTTGTACTCACCCCCTTGTGTCTGCTGTGATGTCCTTAAGCGCCCATCCAACTCCGGGTAGGCCACCGCCAGGATCCGGAACATCAGGGGGGTCATGGTACGACGGGCACCCCTCCCACGTTGGGAGGCCATCCCCAGCTGAGCCTCCGCCGTCTTCTTGCTGCAGCGGCGAATGTCCTCCCATCTCTTCTGGCAGTGGGTGCCCCGTCTCTGGTGGGCCCCCAGGGTCCGGACCTCCTTGGCGATGGCACGCCAAATGTCCCTCTTCTGGTGGGCGCTGACCTACATGACATGCACAAGGGAAGAGGAACAGTCATTACCAATTGCACCATCAATGTGTGTGGCTCCCTCCATACTCTGACCATGTGGCCCATTTATTCCCATGCTTTGCTGTAGTATGACTTCTGCCCCCTTCCCTCTTCCAGCCAGCCCTGTCCACCCAGGCCTAGCCCCTACAACGTGCTCCCTGTGTACTAACCTGTTGGTCTGGAGGACCGTAGAGTAGCATGTACTGGGGGAGGACCCCATCCACAAGTTTCTCCAACTCCTGTGCAGTGAAGGCAGGGGCCCTTTCCCCAGACGCAGCAGCCATCGTCGCTTCCAGACCGAGGTCACAGCAGCACTAGCAGTGTAGGTCCTCTCCTGTCGAAGGTCAGGTATCTAGTGATTGCAGAGATAGAAAATGGTGGTGACGTCCGCGGCGGGGCGCATCATCACCGCCGGCGCACCTGTTCATTGGCTCCTGGGACCCATAGGGTCCAATGTTAACCAATGCAGCATTGCGCCGCGCTCTACGACCGCCTACCACGATGGTGTGCAACGCCAGTGCTGTTACCCCACAATCCCATTGTCCCAGTTTAGAGGTCAGGCAGCCGCCTTTTTAGGGGCCCACATGGATTCATTTTCAACTGCGTCACACATACTGAGGCCTACACTCAACACACATACAGGAAGGGTTTTGTGTCTGGTGTAGTCTTGTGTGTAACTGTGGGTACATACCTGGAGGAATAGTGACTGTTTCTTCGCTGTTGTCCTTCTTAGGCACCGTCAGCTGGGACATTTGAGAAGATGGTGGAATCCTCCGGTGTACCGACCGCTGGTGGACCTGTTGACAATGGAAGAGAGACATTTAATCGTGACCTACCGGTTTGACCGTGCTACAATCCAGGAACTATGTACCCAGTTGGAGTCAGAGCTGATGTCACCAATCCGCCATCCGATTGGAATCCCCCCTGACGTGCAGGTGGGTCTTTTCAAACAACAGTGGCCATGGCATCAGGGATGTCCCAGCCTATGTTTTCCAACGTGTTGTCCAGAGTGTTGTCTGCCCTGCTGAAACGCGTAAGGAGATACATCATTTTCCCTGAGGTGGAGGATTTGCCTACAGTGAAAGGTGACTTCTATGCCCTTGGACATATCCCCAACGTCATAGGTGCCATTGATGGGACCCATGTAGCTCTGGTCCCCCCCCCCGCAGGAGTGAACAGGTGTACAGGAACAGGAAGAGTTATCATTCAATGAATGTCCAGATGGTCTGTTTGGCAGACCAGTACATCTCGCAGGTAAATGCTATGTTCCCTGGCTCTGTGCATGACGCCTACATCCTGCGGAATAGCAGCATTCCTGATATGATGGGTCAACTCCAAAGGCACCGTGTATGGCTATTGGGGGACTCTGGTTACCCCAACCTTTCCTGGCTATTGACCCCAGTGAGGAATCCCAGGACCAGGGCAGAGGAACGCTCCAATAAGGCCCATGGGCGGACTAGGAGGGTTATCGAGCGCACCTTCGGCCTCCTGAAGGCCAGGTTCAGGTGCCTCCATATGACAGGTGGATCCCTATTCTACTCACCGAAGGTGTGCAACATCATCATCGCCTGCTCCATGCTCCATAACTTGGCATTGCGACGCCAGGTGCCTTTTTTGCAGGAGGATGATCCAGATGACGGTGTTGTGGCAGCTGTGGAGCCTGTGAACAGTGATGAGGATGAAGCTGAGGAAGACGAAAACGACAACAGGGAGTCAGTCATACAGCAATATTTCCAGTGAGACACAGGTGAGAACATTTTC
This sequence comes from Pleurodeles waltl, assembly GCF_031143425.1. NCBI lineage: Eukaryota > Metazoa > Chordata > Amphibia > Caudata > Salamandridae > Pleurodeles > Pleurodeles waltl. Next base: position 834,008,520 of record NC_090439.1, on the reverse strand, counting down.
ATTTTTACCATTACATTAACTTTCACACATCTACCTCTATCCTGTACCGACATTTCACTCACTATTTGTTAACTGAGTTGTCCCCTTCCATTTCAGTTTCACAAATGTGGTAACCTACGTGTCAACTGTTTGCATCCTTGAAGGGCTTGTGATGTGTGACATAGGTATGTTAGCCTTCCAATGGGTAACCCATTATGAAACTGTAATTGATAATACAGATTTACAAATCATAGACTGACTCCATTTGTTTTTAGTGTTTCGAGGGTGTTTATTTAAGTGTAAAAAAATGAAGGGGGGTTGTAAAATGGTGATGGGTGATGGCGGAGGAATGTCCATGGCAGAGTCCAGTCTATTAGTCTCACAGGTACATTGCACATCTGGGCATTGGAAGTGGAGCTAGGTCAGTTCCGATTTGGGCAGGGTAACAAAGTGGGACAGTGGGGGGACAAACAGGGTGGTCTTATTTCCTGGCGGGGGTCTTGCCATCTTGCTCTGTCCTGTTCCTGGATCTCAAGGCCCGCTTGGTTGTCCGTCTGCAGGGGATGGGGTGCTGGTGTGGTGGTCCTGTGGCGGGGCGTCCTGTCCACTAGCGCCGGCGGAGGTGGTGGGCATTTCATCGTCGTGGCTAGTGTCAGGGGCCCCTTGGAGTGCCACGGTGTCCCTCAAGGTCTTTTGAATGTCCGTCAGCACCCCTACGCTGGTGCCCAGGGCGGAGCCGATGGTCCTGAGCTCCTCCCTGAACCCCAAATATTGTTCCTCCTGCAGGCGCAGGGTCTCCTGCAACTTGTCCAGGACCGTGGCCATCGTCTCCTGGGAGTGGTGGTATGCTCCCATGATGGAGGAGAGGGCCTCGTTGAGAGTTGGTTCCCTTGGCCTGTTCTCCCTCTGTCGCACAGCAGCCCTCCCAGTTCCGCTGTGTTCCTGTGCCTCCGTCCCCTGGACCGTGTGCCCACTACCACTGCCCCCAGGCCCCTGTTGTTGTTGGGGTGGTGGGTTAGCCTGGGTGCCCTGTAGTGGTGAACACACCGCTGATTGACCTGTCCTGGGTAGGGAGGTTTGGGCCCGCTGGGTGGGTGCTGTGCTGGTGTTACCAGAGGGTGTAAGCTCGGTGTTGGGCTGTGGCTGGTCAAGGGGAACCGACTGTCCTGAGGCCCACGATGGTCCGGGCTGGTCATCAAGATCCAGTGGGGCAGAGCTGCTGTCGTCACTGTGGGCCTCTTCTGGGGGTGGAGTGGTGTTGTCTGGACCCTCTGGTGTGGTGACGTTCCTTCGGGTTCCTGCGGGGGTATAAGTACATGATTATTGCATGTGTGTGTTTCATGGTGTGCAATGGTTGGGTGTTCGTGAACCCCAGTGCAGGCATTCCTGTGTGGGGGATTGTGTGCTGATGGTTGGGGGGTGTTGTGGGTCTGTGCAGTGGGCATGCTTTGGTGATGGGTGTCCATGCTTAGTTAGGTCATGCAGGTCTTGGGGTTGGGATGGGTGGTTGGTGTCATGGGTAGATAGGTGAGGATTTGGGGTGATAGGGGAGGGTGTGATGGTGGGAGTGTGTGATATCATGCAGGTAGGGTGGGGGCTATGATGGTTAAGATTAGACTTACCAGTGTCCGTTCCTCCAACGACTCCTCTGAGGCCCTCAGGATGCAAGATGGACAAGACTTGCTCCTCCCATGTTGTTAGTTGAGGGGGAGGAAGTGGAGGTCCGCCGCCAGTCCGCTGTACCGCGATGTGGTGCCTGGATACCGTGGAACGCACCTTCCCCCGTAGGTCGTTCCACCTCTTCCTGATGTCCTCCCTATTTCTTGGGTGCTGTCCCACAGCGTTGACCCTGTCCACTATTCTTTGCCATAGCTCCATCTTCCTGGCTATGGATGTGTGCTGTACCTGTGAGCCAATTAGCTGTGGCTCTACCCGGATGATTTCCTCCACCATGACCCTGAGCTCCTCCTCGGAGAAGCGGGGGTGTCTTTGGCGTGATATGGGGTGGTGTGTGCGATGTGTGGGGTTTTGTATGTGTTGATGAGTGTGGTGAGTGTAGTGGTATGTGGTGTTTTGTGCTTGGATGTTGCGTGGGTGATGGTGTTGTGTGCCTCTGTGTGATGGGGTTGTCTGTTCTGTGCTATCTCTGGCCTTCGTTCGTGAATTGTGGTCATAGGGGTTTGTGGGTGATGTGGGTGTGTGTTTTATATAGTATTGGGTGTGTGGGAGTGGTGTGTGTATGTGTATCAGGTGTGTGTATTTGGAATTGTCCAATGTGGCGGTGTTTTGGAGATGTGTGTGTATTTTGAGCGTGGCGGTGTGTACTGCCAATGGAATACCGCGGTTGAAAGACCGCCACGTGGATTCGTGGGTCGTAATGGCATGGGCGTGTTTCTGTTGGCGTGGAGGTGGAGGATGTGTTTCCGCCAGTGTATCGCTGACCTTTGGTGTGGTGGTGTTGTGTGGGTGTCTGAATTTCGGCGGATTCCGTTATGCGTGTCATAATAGCTGTGGCGGTCTACCGCCGCCGCCGCAGTGTATTGGCGGTCTTCTGCACGGCGGTAAGCGCCTTATACCGCCAATGTTGTAATGACCCCCTATGTCTTTAATGTGTGAGTGCTTAGCACCAGTGCACAGGAAGACGTCGGTCTCTTTCTCCAGTAGCTTAATAATACCGTTTCATGCCATGGTTCCCTGTGTAGACCCGACTGGTATGACAGTGCAAAATATATTAGATATTGTTGCCTACAGTCATACAGTACTCAAATACTCAAAGCTTGTGCAGTCGCAATAATAAACAAAAACTGCCAAGGAGGACGGAATGGTTACTTCCTCCAAATTATAACAATGGAAGAGGGGCAGACTCCTCCCTGAATAGAGTCCTTGGTGATGGTGCAGACCCCCTAATATTGGTGGATTATTATTGATATAGATAAGAGAAAATGGCATTATGAAGGAGTGGATTGGAAACATATGACTGATACCCAGCTGCAATCTATCTGTTAGTCAATTGCACATTAGCCCCACCCCCACACGAGCATTTGAGCCTCAGCATCGCATGATCATACGCTATGGCAAGGGGAAGCAGGGAATGAAAAAAAGGCTATTGTTGGCATTCACGGGTCACATTCACTCTCAGAACTGTGAGCTGTGGTGCACTCCTTTCTTGGAGGCTATGGGCCTGCGTAAGTTTCCCTGCGGAGCTACTGTAAACATTTCTAGGAAATGTTACAGGCAAGTCTAATTCCTGCAGCTACCAGAACACTGAAGCGGGTCGCACTCCTCATGAGTCTCTCAACACGTAAGTTGTGTGTTTCATGCGTTATGGCCAGATCCTCGTCAAGGCATCTTACCTCCTCTGTGATTTTCATAGCCTTGAAAGCAATCACTACGTGAACGTTCCACGCATAAAATTGCATTGTTTTCCCGTTCATTATGCCCCCATTGTATGCATTAGTCGATTTCTATCCAATAGAGTTGCCAGAATTCCTTTATGTAATTGTTTCTTTTACTAATACATAGAGGACTCAGCTTCTCATTAATCTGAATCTCAAAGGTATAGTTCCCTTTTCTTTATCATGATCATCACTATTTTCAGTTCTGATTTTTGTCCCTTTTGTTTGTTTCTATTTTCCTTATTAATGAAGTTACAGCTCAAACCCATTTTTATTATGAGTCCTGTTGTGCCCTGCCTTCAGAAACTACAGTCCCTGTGCGTGGAATACTTCTAACTGGCTGCTATGTACTCCTTCTTACTTCTTATTTTGCCCTCAAATTTTATTTTGTCTGTTTGGATTTTTCATCTAATTCACTGACCCTTTTCAAAGACAACAGCCTGCTTTCCCATTTATATACTCAGTGGTGAGTGGCATAGTGGCTACGTGAAAGATCTGCGGTTTCCTCTGGCAAGCAAACAAGGTGAAGGAAGCTCAATTGTTGCAAACCTCTTGACAGTGATGCAAATGGAGGGGAGAAGATTGATGATGAGGGTCAAAAGGAGCCATAATACAAAACTCAGGAGGGAAAAAGGAGGAGGGAGGCACCATGGAGGAGGTGTCAAACAGAAAGCCACACAGATGGGATCACTGCATAGGTCAGTCAACAGGACATTAGGTACAAAGGTGATAATCTGTCAAGAAGCATGTCAGGCTTTGTGAGAGTAGTGTCGCAATACTTCAAAGCTGCTGTCACTGAGATCATTTCAGAGAAGGGAAGGCTGTGGTGTGTCTCAAATTCATCAGGTGCAAACAAATCCAGTACAGTCACTTACGGGTCCCAGACCATGACCCTTCATCCACTGCCTCATCAGGGTTCCACAAAGATTCGACATTGCCCACAAAGGATGTTAATGCACCAGAGCTAGGCTTGATGGTCCTGGAGCCATTGCCATAAGTGGTGGTTGGGCTAACGCTACTCAAAGTGTGTGTGGCAGAAAATGCTGTGGTTTGCAACATTTGTTTGCTCACAAAGGAGGACTGAAAAAAAAGATTCTCTCCATGGTGACGGCCATCCTGGATTTCAGAGGGGAAGGAGGTTCCACAACACTCCATTTATCTATAAAAAGGGACTGCGCCATGAGGCTAACAGCTTATCAATGCAGCACTTTCCCAGAAATGTACCCTTAACGGAGGAAGGCGATCTTTCTTGAGGAAATCAGAAGGAGGTGAGTGAGTCCTGGAGTGGTCCATACAGGTTTACAAGCTTGCATGGAAAGCCTGCAGAAAATATTGAGAATTCAAGAGGTTCAAGGCTCTGAGTTATTGTCAAGCTCTTTTGGAAAATAGAGCAGGATTTTGACTATGGATGAAGGCATAATTTTGAAAGTGCAATTTGCATTGGCCAGTAACTGATACTCATCTTTGTTATTTTCCATGAGAACACCAGTGAGTGTTGTTAAACGGAGCACTGGTTTCCAAGGTCTGTGAGGCTTATCAGTGGACCCTCTTTCTTTATATAGTTGGCAAGAAAGAACTTGGAAAACAGAACATCCTAAAGAACGTTTGCTCAAGGAACCTTAAACACAGGAGGATTTTAAGGACAGTTTGTGTATATCCATGGTTGTAATCACTAATTGCTGAAAGTACAGTTTAATCACACTGAATGAAATAGTCTGAGGGTGTCTTTAAGAATTCAAAGAGTCTTGCAATAATGGGGGGATCTTAATGGTGAAACAATTGTACAGGTTAGTCGTTATTAATCTTCGTTACTCTAATACGTGGATTCCCAACTCTGCACAACTTACTCCTCCCAGTTCAATACTACCAGCATCTGGATACTTCTTGTCAGTGTTTGTTGGACTTTTGTGCTTATGCAGGGTCATCCTGAATCTTTTTTGCCTCTTGCCTCCCAATTCTTTCTGACCTGTTGCTGTTGGCTTTTGAACTCTGAGCACTTTACCATTGCTAACCAGTGGAAAAGTGCATATGCTGTCTATGTAAATTATATGTGATTGGTTTATCCATGATTGGCATATTTGATTTACTAATAAGTCCCCAGTAAAGTGCACTAGAGGTGCCAGGGCCTGTAAATCAAATGCTAATAGTGGGCCTGCAGCACTGGTTGTGCCACTCACATAATTAGCTTTGTAATCATGTCTCAGACCTGCCACTGCAGTGTCTGTGTGGGCAGTTTTAACTGTACATTCGACTTGGCAAGTGTACCTACTTGCCAGGCCTCAACCTTCCCTTTTCTTACATGTAAGGCACCCCTAAGGTAGGCCCTAGTTAGCCCCAAGGGTATGGTGCAGTGTATGGTTAAGGTAGGACATATAGTAATGTGTTTTACATGTTCTGACAGTGAAATATTGCAAAATTCGTTTTTCACGGTTGCAAGGCCTGTCCCTCTCGTAGGTTAACATGGAGGTTACCTTTAAATCTGATTAAAGTGTAGATTCCCTTTGGGAGCGGGTGGACATGTGGAGTTTGGGGTCTCTGAGCTCACAATTTAAAAATGCATCTTTTAGTAAAGTTGATTTTAAGATTGCATGTTTCAAAATGCCACTTTTAGAAAGTGAGTATTTTCTTGCTTATACCATTTCTGTGACTCTGCCTGTTTGTGGATTCCTTGTCTGGGTCAGTTTGACAGTTGGGCTGGTTGCACCTCACACTAGACAGTGACACAAAGGGAGCTGGGGTGTAGTCTGCATTTCCTGATGAGCCATCTGTGCTAGGAGGGAGGGGAGGAGTGGTCACTTACACCTGAAAGGGCTGTGCCTGTCCTCACACAATGCTGTCTCCGACCCCTGGTGAGTGTCTGGGGCTTGGCCTTGGAAAGGCAGGATTTCACATTCAAAAGAGACTTTACTTTAAAGTAGGCCTACTTCAAAAGAGAAATTGGGTGTAAGAAGGGCACCCAACACCACAGACTTTAGATCACTTCTGGACATCAAGAGGAACCTCTGCCTGGAGAAGAGCTGAAGAGAAGTGCTGCCCTGCCTGTGACTGTGCTTTGTGGAGCTATCCTGCTGTTGCTGCTTCTGCCAGAGTAAGAGGGCAAAGACTGGACTTTGTGTGCCTTCCATCTTGTGAAGAAATCTCCAAGGGTTTGATTTAGAGCTTGCCTCCTGTTGTTTGAAGTCTCAGGGACAGCAGATACGTCTCTCTGCCAACACCTGGACTGACTCCTGCTCTGACAAGTGGTGCTCTATCCAGTCCCTGGGCCCTTGAAAGAAAAGCTGGTCGAAACCCAAGGAAATCGACTTCGGACGACTTTGGACCGACGCCGCTGCTGAATCCGGTGACGCCGCCTGCAACCGACTCCATGATCTTTGCTGGAACGTGACGACCTTCGCAGGCCCGACGCCGCTGCAGCCCCACTGAAGTCCGCGACTCCGTGGAAGTCACCACACCACTTCGTGACCGACGCCGCTCGAAGTGCGCGAATTCAACGTTTCGCACAGACGCCGCGATCCCCGACTTCGTGCATCGACTTGTTTTGACTCTTCACCAAAGGTACTGTACTTGGGGGTCTACGCGACTTCATGTCCGGCGCCGCTGGAGTCAGCTTGTTGGGAAAGACTCCGTCACAACACCGCGTTAACACCTCATCGAAGCATTTTGTGTTTCTAAGCGCTATTTTTAGGTTTAATCTTTAAAAATTCATAACGTGACTTGTGTATGTCGGATGTTAGTCGTTTTGGTCTTGGTTTGTTTAGATAAATATTTCCTATTTTTCTAAACTGGTGTTGTGTCATTTTGTAGTGTTTTCATTAAGTTACTGTGTGTGTTGGTACAAATACTTTACACCTAGCATTCTGAAGTTAAGCCTACTGCTCTGCCAAGCTACCAAGGAGGTAAGCAGGGGTTAGCGGAGGGTGATTCTCTTTTACCCTGACTAGAGTGAGGGTCCTTGCTTGAACAGGGGGTGACCTGACTGTCAACCAAAGACCCCATTTCTAACAGTGTTTAATACCTAAATCAATATGGTGGAGAACCAGCAAATGAGTGAAATGCTCTGACTCAACAGGGTCCTAATTCCTTAGTATCCGTTCCCTAATCTCCTCCCCCTGATTTTGTGACAGTTCCCAATTTAGAAACCTTTGTGGTTATGTTCCAAGACAAGGATTGTGAGTGACTGCATTCTCCCCCAGCAGAAGTATTTGGGCCCAGAGACATTATTCACAGAGTTTCACCACTGCATTTATAAGGCTTTGCATATGTGGAGAACGCACTTGGTGACAGTGTCCCATTGATCAACTACTTTTCCCAGGAGTCCTTGAACTCTCACATTGTTTGAAGATGGTGACAGCCATCTTGGATCATTGGGTATACCTTTCCTTGTGGTTCATGGCGTCCTTGCTGGACAATCATGCTACAATGTTGCTGCAGCTAGGACTTTCCTACTTGGATTCTAGATTTCGTTTGAGAAAAGAATAGTTGCATCCTTGAGAGGTTGCTGGAGAACAATTCAGTGAATTCAGAGACGTATTCTGGAAAACACTGAACCACCCAGGCCAATCTGCCAAAGGAACAAAGTTCACTGGGTTAAAGAAACAGGCTTCTCCCACTTAGCTTCTCTGCAGAAACAAATCATTTCAGTGGTCCCTCAGTGAGAAGATATCCATCCTAGTGGCTGGACACCTCCTGATTGTCCAATGCAGCCTGCAACCTTGTCCCGCTGGAGGATTCTGAACTTCAAAAGGAGATTAAGTCAGAAAGTAGTAATCTTGACAAGGCAAAGCATGAAAGGTGTCTCACAAAGCAGAGGACTTCTCTGTGCATGACATTTTAATTTTCTTACTCAGAGCTTTTTCCATCCAAACCAGCAACTTTAGCAGGACCTTGTCCAACAACTATCTGGCCTTGTGGAGTTTTTCTCGGAAACAGGCTGCAACCTTGCCCTGCTAGAGGATTTTGACTTTCATTACAAAGACTAAGGGCCTGATACCGATCTTGGCGGACAGAATACTCTGTCACAAACATGAAGGATATTCCGTCCACAGTATCATGATCTCCATAGGATATGATGGGATCGTAATATGTCAGAAGGCATACCTGTCCCTTTTGTAATGGAACATTCCCCTCCACCAAGATAGTAATCAGGCCCTTAGTCCCAAGGTAAAATCTCAGGCTGGACAAACCTGGTTGGTGTATCCAACTAGAGCTCCATGGCTGTCGACCTAAATTCCTGCCTAGGTCCCGGTCTTTCAGGATCATAGACTACCATTGCCATTTAGTGCTTTTTGGTGATATTTTCCTTTAAATCTTCTTAAATTCATATCTCCGTTCCTCTTATTAGATTTTAGACATTTTGGTGTAATTTTGCATAATAAATTTTACTATATTTTAATAAATTGGATTTTTATTCTGTTATGTTTTTGACCTTTTAACAGTTTTGGCACTTCTAAATGATTTACACCAGTAATTCTTAATTTGTGGTCTCAGGACTCCTAAGTGCCCACAAGACCTTTACAGGGAGTCGGTGACTGTTTTACAAAATTAAATAATATTAAAATTAATTAATTAGAACTAGTAAAGTATAAGAATAAGGAGAAAAAATTGAAAATTCAATTTGTTTTCTATATTTGATCGTTAATTTAACAAAAATATTTAAATGTTTGGGCATCTGTTTGGTGCTTACTCATTTCTATGTTTTTGAGCATTGTTATGAGGTTTAAATCATAGAATTTGCTATGACCGGGGGTCCCCAGTTTCTAATAATGACTCATTGGAAGACCCCAGATTCCAGTAGACCAGTGGGAGTCCACAGAAGTCAAAAGGTTACAAACTGCTGCTTTACATATTTTCTCTAAGTTAAGCCTGTCCTCTCCATGCAATAGCTACAAGGGGTTTAGCGCAGGTATAAAATCATTGAAACTTTTGCATGATGTAACAAGTTAGTGCCTTTATTCTTGGTGGCAGACTAACCAGTCCCAATTATTAGTTCACTTTCTCTCATCTTTTTACTATTGATCTGCATATTCTCATTGTCAATGGTGGTGGCGATGATAGACAGAAGAGTGCATCACTCTCGCTCAATCCAGAGCACAATGTTAGAGCTCTATGGCACATTCCTGCAGTGCATACAACCCTGAGAGACAGTATGAGGTATGTACAGGGGTGATGGAGGCAAACAAATGTTTTCCATAGATGAGGTGGACATAACTGAGAAACAGCCCTATGAATGTAAACAACTGAGCAAAGGAATCTCTTTAAATTATTATGCTCTAGAACAAGTAAAACATTGAAACACTGACTTATTGCATTCAAAGAAGTACACCTGGAAATTCAGACTAGTCTTAGAGTTCCAAGGATATTCACATGTGCAAAACGTACACAAGTGGAAGTTCCTCTTGGTAAAAATTGTTGCCACAATATTCTGCTTCTTACCATCACGTGGAAACCTGAGGATAGCCATTCTTGGCAGATCCCTGATAACGATGATGAGCGATGATGTGTTGCTTAGTGTTGCTAACAGAAAGGTCTTATGACTAAGAAAGATAAACAATCGCTCACAGATTTAGGGAAAATCATTGAGGGCTTCTCCCCCTCGAGCTAGTTACCAGTTCATGTATTTGAGGAGGATATGTGAAAACTAGTGAGAAGATCTCTGCATCTGAAAGGTAGTTCTAGTAAAAAACATACAAACAACCTAATAACTTTAACAAAATGTTCACCTTCAATAAGCTTATTAACCAGCTGCAAAGAAGGCAATTTGTTCATTATTCTAAAGAATGAAACAAGTGGATTTCTTGTCCAAAAAGAAGAAGAATGAGATGGATAGGAATCCAAAAAAGGCATAGCTGCGATAATATCTGGATTAAGATAACAGAGGCAGTAAAATAACAAAAATTCAAATGCCTTTTGGAAAATTATTGGGGAAAATAGTGGGTCTTTCATTAAGCCAAAAATAAATAATATTACCAGTTTGGAATTGCAAGAATATTTAATTTCCCTGTAGGAAGTTGGCTCTGTATGCACTATTTCAAAGTAAGGAATAGTGTGCACAGAGTCCAAGGGTTCCCCTTAGAGGTAAGATAGTGGCAAAAAGAGATAATACTAATGCTCTATTTTGTGGTAGTGTGGTCGAGCAGTAGACTTATCAAAGGAGTAGTGTTAAGCATTTGTTGTACACACACAGGCAATAAATGAGGAGCACACACTCAGACAATTCCAGGCCAATAGGTTTTTGTATAGAAAAATATATTTTCTTAGTTTATTTTAAAAACTACAGGTTCAAGATTTACATGTAATACTTCCAATGAAAGGCATTGCAGGTAGGTACTTTAGGAACTTTGAATTAGCAAAATAGCATGTACAGTTTTCACATAAATCACATATAGCTATTTAAAAACTAGACTGCAATTTTCAACAGTTCCTGGGGGAGTAAGAGTTTGTTAGTTGTTGCAGGTAAGTAAACCACCTACGGGGTTCAAGTTTGGGTCCAAGGTAGCCCACCGTTGGGGGTTCAGAGCAACTCCAAAGTTACCACACCAGCAGCTCAGGGCCGGTCAGGTGCAGAGGTCAAAGTGGTGCCCAAAACGCATAGGCTTCAATGAAGAAGGGGGTGCCCCGGTTCCAGTCTGCCAGCAGGTAAGTACCCGCGTCTTCGGATGGAAGACCAGGGGGGTTTTGTAAGGCACCGGGGGGGACACAAGTCCACACAGAAAGTACACCCTCAGCGGCACGGGGGCGGCCGGGTGCAGTGTGTAAACAAGCGTCGGGTTTGTAATTGAAATCAATGGGAGACCAAGGGGTCTCTTCAGCGATGCAGGCAGGCAAGGGGGGGGGGCTTCTTGGGGTAGCCACCACCTGGGCAATGGAGAGGGCCTCCTGGGGGTCACTCCTGCATGGGAGTTCAGATCCTTCAGGTCTTGGGGGCTGCGGGTGCAGTGTCCCTACCAGGTGTCGGGTTCTTAGAAGCAGGCAGTCACAGTCAGGGGGAGCCTCGGATTCCCTCTGCAGGCGTCGCTGTTGGGGATCAGGGGGGTCAACTCTGGCTACTCACGGTCTCGCAGTCGCCGGGGAGTCCTCCCTGAAGTGATTGTTCTCCACAAGTCGAGCCGGGGGCGTCGGGTGCAGAGTGTCAAGTCTCACGCTTCCGGTGGGAAACGCAAGTTGTTGCAAAGTTGCTTCTTTGTTTCACAGTTGCAGTCTTTGGTGAACAGTGCCGCTGTCCTCGGGAGTTCGTGGTCCTTCTAGATGCAGGGCAGTCCTCTGAGGCTTCGCTGGAGCAGTGTCTTCAGAAGTGGGGAGACAGGCCGGTAGAGCTGGGGCCAAAGCAGTTGGTGTCTCCGTCTTCTCTGCAGGGTTTTTCAGCTTAGCAGTCCTCTTCTTCTTAGGTTGCAGGAATCTGAGTTCCTAGGTTCCGGGGAGCCCTTAAATACTAAATTTAAGGGTGTGTTTAGGTCTGGAAGGTTAGTAGCCAATGGCTACTAGCCCTGAGGGTGTGTACACCCTCTTTGTGCCTCCTCCCAAGGGTAGTCCTTCATCTGCAAGATGGAGGATTTCTAAAAGTCAGAGTCACCTCAGCTCAGACACCTTAGGGGCTGTCCTGACTGGCCAGTGACTCCTCCTTGTTTTTCTCATTATCTCCTCCGGCCTTGCCGCCAAAAGTGGGGCCGTGGCCGGAGGGGGCGGGCAACTCCACTAGCTGGAGTGCCCTGGGGTGCTGTAACAAAGGGGGAGAGCCTTTGAGGCTCACCGCCAGGTGTTACAGTTCCTGCAGGGGGAGGTGATAAGCATCTCCACCCAGTACAGGCTTTGTTACTACCCACAGAGTGACAAAGGCACTCTCCCCATGTGGCCAGCAACATGTCTGGTGTGTGGCAGGCTGCTAGAACTAGTCAGCCTACACGGATAGTCGGTTAAGGTTTCTGGGGGCACCTCTAAGGTGCCCTCTGGGGTGTATGTTACAATAAAATGTACACTGGCATCAGTGTGCATTTATTGTGCTGAGAAGTTTGATACCAAACTTCACAGTTTTCAGTGTAGCCATTATGGTGCTGTGGAGTTCGTGCATGACAGACTCCCAGACCATATACTCTTATGGCTACCCTGCACTTACAGTGTCTAAGGTTTTGGTTAGGCACTGTAGGTGCACAGTGTTCATGCACTGGTGCCCGCACCTATGGTATAGTGCACCCTGCCTTAGGGCTGTAAGGCCTGCTAGAGGGGTGACTTATCTATACTGCATAGGCAGTATGAGGTTGGCATGGCACCCTGAGGGGAGTGCCATGTCGACTTACTCGTTTTGTCCTCACCAGCACACACAATCTGGCAAGCAGTGTGTCTGTGCTGAGTGAGGGGTCCCCAGGGTGGCATAAGATATGCTGCAGCCCTTAGAGACCTTCCCTGGCATCAGGGCCCTTGGTACCAGGGGTACCAGTTACAAGGGACTTACCTGGATGCCAGCGTGTCCCAATTATGGAAACAAAAGTACAGGTTAGGGAAAGAACACTGATGCTGGGGCCTGGTTAGCAGGCCTCAGCACACTTTCAAATCAAAACTTAGCATCAGCAAAGGCAAAAAAGTCAGGGGTAACCATGCCAAGGAGGCATTTCCTTACATTCCCTTTATGTCGTGAACAAGACCTCCTTAAACAGTATTATAGAGTCCAAAGATAGGGTACTAGCTGAGCGGTGCCTCTCCCTCTCCCCACCTCTAGGCAGGAAGTCTTGCATTATCTTAAAGCTGCTAGAAATATGGGGGCAAGAGGTCCAATTACCTATTACTATTAGAAAATTTGATCTGGATCACTGGGCAACCAATTTGACCATGCTCTTTCATTAATGTTACTTTAATGGGGTGGTACCTGTTTCTTGGAGGGGTTGTATTATACTGCCACTACACAAAAAGGGCCATATAAATCTACAGTGCAATTACAGGCAAAATACTTTATTAGATGCCACAGGAAAGATCTTCGCTAAATGTATCCTATCTTATCTGTTAGAATGGGTGGAGAAAAAAAACATTATTCCTTTGGAGCAGGCAGGCTTTAGAGCTGGTTACTTGACCCTAGATAATATAACTGTGATTGATCTTTTATTGGAAAAGTATATGAAATGGAGGAAGATGCCTGTCTAAGCAGCCTCTATAGGTTTCTCAACAACTTTTCATCACATAGACAGGCAGACTCTCTGGAAAAAGAGGGATGCCATGAGTATACCAGGGGGTCTCTTAAAACTTATTATCGCCCTTCACACAGGCACCTGGTGTCATGTTATGCTAGGCACTAGGCAGTAGGCGGAGCATGACTCCGAAGATCTCAACCAGAAATGGGCTAAAGCAAGGTTGCTTGTTGGCGCCCCTGCTTTGTTCCTTATATATAACCAATCTGCTCATTGTGTTGAGTAAGGCTGATGGGGATGCTCAAATATTATGTACCTATTCTTTGGGGACTCTGCTTTATGCAGATGATGTTGTTTTGCTAGACTTGACACCTAAAGGGCTTCAGAAGCGTCTTGATGTTCTGTCCTCCTATTCAGATGCCCAGTTTCTGAAGGTCAATATAAACAAGACCAAAGTCATGAGCTGCGGTCCAAAAGGCTGCCCAACTCACAAAGGGTATAAGTGGTCTTTTAATAGCAATACACTAGAGGTAGTAAAGTCATATTTCTATTTGGGAAGAATTATATCAGCAAATTTGGCCGTAAAGGACCATATTGCCCATATATCGAATAAGGCTTATGCTCATGGGAATGCACTAAAGGCACTTTATGAGGCAACAGGCTATAGGCATTTTAACTATCTCCTTACCATATACAAAATGAAGGTTCCCTCAACTCTTATTCACCATTGAGACAATAAAAGTTAAGCATTGGCACTTTATGTATAAGGTGGAAGGTAAGATTCATAGCACTATTAGCACTTTAAATTCCATAGTTTCAATAGAGGCATTAAGGCAAGAACTATGCCCGTGAGCATGTATATAAGAGGTTTAGCTGCTATTTTAAGAGGGTATCAATGTATTTTACATGCCAGCAAAAACACTTTACGGAGTTTTGTAGCCATGGAATGTCTTGTTTTCTTTGCACAGTCCGGATCGTTTTAAACCAATGTTTAATTTTCACTGCAGCTAATTTTGTTGTCTAAATTAGACATTCAGAATACGAGCTATGTCCACCTTAAAACCCTTGTAAAGTGCAACATGAAGAACTTCAATGCTGTATGATATGAATTTATGTAGAGTAAAACCTCGCTTTTATAGTGTTACCCAATCCTGTGAACCAGCCACTCCACACGTATACTTAAATTGGAACCTGGAACATAAGGAGCGAAGGAGTATAATGTTATATAGGTTGAAATGCTTGCCGTTAAATACAGTAATAGATGCTTGGTGGACTATACCCCGGGATGAAAGAATTTGTCATGTTTGCTACACTGATGTACAGACGATTGAGCATGTTATATTTGTTTGTCCTGTACTAAGGGTTTATCAACAGAGATTTTGAAAAAACACTTTTTAAAAGGTGTGGCGTTAGAACAGCAAAAGCTGCTCTGGTATTGATAGATTGTCCAGAGAATAAATGAATGCGTGGAAAACATTTTACATTTTGAAATTCCTTTTAAATTTGTATTAAATTGATACATTTTATATATTGTAGATCTCGTTGTAAGAACTGAGGCCCTCATTATGACAATGGCGGTAAATTCCCCTTACCGCCGCGCTGACTGCCGCCAACATACTGCCAACATACCGCTGGTGCGGCGGAATACCACTACCCATACTATGACACACAGATAGCAATCCGTCACTATACAGACACACACAAAAGTCTGCCAGCCCAAAGACCAGTGATAAACTGGTGGTAGCAAAACCCACACCGTTACACCAACAGAACTACGCCCACAACATTATGACCCACGAATCACCGTGGCGGACATACAACCGCATAAACCATTGGCGGTACATACCACCGCTCTCAAAATACACACACACATACAAAACAACATTGGACAATTCAAACTACACACACCTGACACACATACACCATGCCCACACCACTATAAAACACATACCCACACTACCCACAACCCCTTACGGCTAAAATAATTACCAACTGAGAGAGATAGACCAATAGCACCCACAGAACCAGAGCCACAGATCACCATCACCCACACACCATCCACGCACCTAACAGCACACACCCCAACACATCACCCCACACACCCTCACACACAGCACTCACACTACACCCATGGCACCACAAAGACACCCCAGGTTCTCAGAGGAGGAGCTAAGGGTCATGGTGGAGGAAATCATCTGGGTAGAGCCACAGCTATTTGGATCACAGGTGCAACAGACATCCATCGCTAGGAGGATGGAGCTATGGCGGAGAATCGTGGACAGGGTCAACGCCGTGGGACAGCACCCCAGAACAACGGATGACATCAGGAAAAGGTGGAACCACCTACAGGGGAAGGTGCGTTCTGTGGTAGCAAGACACCAAATTGCAGTTCAGAGGATTGGCGGTGGACCCCCACAACTAACAACATGGGAGGAGCAAGTCTTGGCAATCATGCAACCGGAGGGCCTGGCAGGAGTAGCAGGAGGACTGGACTCTGGTAAGTTAAATCTTTATTACTACCCCCCCCACCTGCATGCTATCACATACCACCACCCGTACCCTCAACCCCATCATTCCACCACCTCACATACACCCCACCTCACAACCCACCCATCCCAATACCAAGCCCTGCATGTAACACCAATGCACGGACCCCCATCACAGACCTGCATGGACACCCATCACTAAAGCATGCACACTATAGACAATCACCTAGCCCATCAAATCACCACTCACACAAGGCAAAGCTGACAGGGCAATAACAACCATAGAGGGCAACACACCCATGCACAAGATGGCTCACGCAGAAACAATAACACTGCATTTACATTCCCACAGGTCCCCCATCCAACGTCACCGGAGAGGAGGTGCCAGCAACATCCAGCCCCCCCCCCCAGAAGACGCCCACAGTGATGACAGCAGCTCTGGACGCCTGGATCTCGATGACCAACCTGGCCCATCAGGGATCTTCGGACAGTCGGTTAACAAGGCACAGTCCCATACCACCACAGAGCCTCCCCCCTCAGGAAACACCAGCACAGCACTCACCCAGCGGGCCCACACCTCTGTTCCCAGGACACGTCAATCAGCAGTGTGTCCACCATTACAGGGACCCCAGGGACCCCAGGGCACCCCACACAGGACGATCAGGGACCTGGGGTCAGTGGCAGTGGGCACACAGTTCAGGGGACTGAGGCACAGCACAACAGGGAAGCTGGGAGGACTACTGTGCGATGGGGAGGACAGGCCCAGGGAACCGACTCTCCAGGAGACACTTGCAGGGATCCAGGGAGCATACCACCATTCCCAGGAGACAATGGGCCAGATACTGGACAAGTTGCAGGAGACCCACCGGCTGCAGTAGGGACAGTTCCTGGGGATCAGGGATGACCTGAAGGACATCCACACTACCCTGGTCACCATTGCAGGGGTGCTGGCAGACATGGCCAACACCATGAGGGAGGCAGCGGCACACCAACGGGCCCCTGACACTAGTCACACCAATGAATAGCACTCCACCTCCGCTGCCGCTAGTGGACAGGAGGTCCCGCCACAGGACCAATAGGCCACCAGCACCCCTCCCCCCGCAGAAGGAGAACCACCCCGCCAACGGTCCCTGTGATCCAGGCACAAGACAGAGACTATTGCCAAGACCCCCGCCAGGAAATAAGACTCTTCTGAATATCACCCTTGTGTCCCACTCTGTCACCCTGTCCACCTTGAACTGCCATTGCTCCCCTTCCTATGCCCCCTTGGACAATGCACCTGTGATACAAATAGACTTGACTCTAACCTGGACTTTCCTCCACCATCACCCCAGCCCATTGCAATACTCCCTCCACTTACTAGCACTTAAATAAATACCCTTGGAAAAAATACAAGTATGGAGTCTGTCAAATGATTGAACTATGTATTAATTTAACAAGCTGTAAACATTGCAATTTAACTGTACAGTAATGTATACATAGTTATGACCTGTAGTTGGCGGCAGTCAACACACCAGGAGCCAGAGTGGGGCACAAATATCTGCAAATAGAGATGCCAAAGGGTACAGTGAGTGGCCATAGAAGTGAGAAAATCAGTCTGCCAGTGACAATGTCAAACACAAAACTGTCAATTAAATGTTAAGTTGCACTGTCTTACCTGTGTGTGACTGGAAGTATTGTCACATTATTGCAGTTCTGTTGTCCTCATCCTCAGCCTTCTCATCTTCACTGTCCACAGGGTCCACTGCTGCCACACAGTCATCTCCAGCCTCATCCTCCTGCAGAAAAGGCACCTGGCGTCTCAAGGCAAGGTTATGCAACATGCAGCATGCTACGATGATCTGGTAGACCTTCTTGGGTGAGTAGTACAGGGATCCACCTGTTAGATGGAGGCAACAAAACCTGGCCTTCAGGAGGCCAAAGGTCCTCTTGATAATCCTTCTTGTCTGCCCATGTGCCTCATTGTAACATTCCTCTGCCCTTGTCCTGGGATTCCTCACAGGGGTCAGTAGCCATGAGAGGTTGGGGTAACCAGATTCACCTGCAAATATCGAGGGACAACTGTTAGACACACACTAACACTGAGGGCCCACACCATACCAATACACCAACATCCACTGGGTAGGAACCAGGACCAACCTATTAGCCACAGCCTGTGCCTCTGGAGTTGAGCCATCACATATGGGATGCCCCTATTCCTCAGGATAAAGGCATCATGCACAGACCCAGGATACTTTTGCATTGACATGGGAGATGTACTGGTCCGCTAGGCACACTATCTGCACATTCTTCGTTCGTGAAAGCTCTTTCTATTCCTGAACACCTGCTCATTTCTCCAGGGTGGGACAAATGCAATATGTGTACCATCAATAGCACCAATAATGTTGGGTATATGTCCCATTGCATAGAAGTTAGCTTTCACTGTGATCAAATCCTCCACCTGGAGGAAAACGATGTAGCTGCGCATGTGTTTTACCAAGGCAGACAACACTCTGGTCAGCACGTTTGAGAAAATTGGCTGTGACATTCCTGCTGCCAAGCCCACTGTGACTTGGAAAGAACCAGTTGGCAAGAAATGGAGCACAGATAGGATTTGCACAAGAGGGGGGATCCCGGTGGGGTGCCGTATAGCAGATATCAGGTCAGGCTCCAATTGGGCACACAGCTCTGTGATTGTGGCCCTGTCAAGTCTATAGGTGAGGATAATGTGCCTGTCCTCCATTGTTGCCAAGTCCACCAGGGGGCTGTACACGGGCGGATGTCTCCATCCCCTATTCATCCGCACCGGTTGTAATCCAGGGGGCAAAACAGTGAGCAGCTGGTCAGTATACCATATTTCCAAACACTACACTGCATTGCATGTTGTGCGTTAACTGCATATTGTTGTATAAGCCCAAATGGAGCACATGTGTACTGAGACGCAGTTTGGTACCATAGCCTGCTCCCCCCCTGAAATGGCCTCCGCCTGTCCTGAATGGAGGGACATGTGGAAATGAGGTAATTCCGCTGACGTTGTGCGCCGTGGCGGGAGGCGGTCAGGTACCGCCGTGCAACTCCTCATTGGTTATTATTGGCCCCCTATGGGTTACAGTGGCCAATGGTGATGTACGCCGGCAGTGACGGTACGCACCGCCACGGACGTGACCACCACTTTCTATCTGTTCACTCACTTGCTACCTAACCTTCAACAGGAGAGAACCTACACTGCAAGTGCTGCTGTGACCTGTGTCTGGAACCAACCATGACTCGAGTCACTGGGGAAAGGGCCCCTGCTTTCACCGGTATTCGAGAGACTGGAGGATGGGGTCCTACCCCAGTACCGAATGATGTATGGGCCTCCAGACCAACATGTGAGTACACTGTGAGCACGATGCAGGGGGCATGAATGCATGGAGTGCTGTGTGTGAGGGCCTCGTGTGGGGGGGTTGGTGTAAGGGTCCTGGGCAGCGTGCTGCATGTATGGTGGGCAATGTCTGTGCGTAAGGGGATGTGAGGGCTATGGTGGGCCATGAGTGTAACATGCCGGGCGGTCTGACTGATACCTTTGTCCATGTGTTTTTTTCTGCAGTTCAGTGCCCATCAGAAAAAGGGTATACGGCTTGCCAACGCCAAGGATGTGCAGACCCTGGGGGTCTACGGCAGGCGGAGCAACCACTGTCGGAAATGGTGGGAGGACCTGAGACGCTGGTAAAGGAAGACGGCAGAGGCCCAGCTGGGGATGGCCTCCCAACAAGGAAGGGGTGCCCGTCGAACCCTGACCCCCCTGATGGCCCGCATACTGGGGGTGGCCTATCTGGAGCTGGATGGGCGCTTGAGGGCATCACAGCAGCCACAAGGGGGTGAGCACAGTTTCACAATATACTACTTGCGCAATGTGGGGTGGCATCCGGGTAGGGGATGTGGGCCTGTGGGTGCCCATAGGCCAGGTCGGACATTGAAGGGTAGGTCCCATGTTGGCCAGGGTATGATGTGAACAACCTCCAACCTAGTTAATAGCATCCACTACTGTGCAGGGCTCTGTGGGTCTCAGGTATTCTGCTATTGGCATTTGGTGTCCCTATCAATGGGCTGGTGTCTAGCCTTGTGACTGTTAGTGCATTGCCTAGTGCGTAGGGCTGTTCCCTGTGTGTGAGTGTGTTGTGTACACCAACGGTGGTGTAGGTGCTGCCATTGACCAAGTTTATCCGTTGTCTCTACCCCCCCCTTTTTGTTTTGGCACCCTGTCCTTCTGTGCATCAGCATCATCTGGCGGAGGGGCAGAGGCACCAGCGAAGGAGGGAGCTGCATCCCACATGGCCCAGGAGGCCGAATCCACCGACGGTGAGGGCACCAGTGGGACGGAGGGCGAGGGGAGCACCACGGCAGAGACAGGAGGGGACAGGTCTGACAGTGATACCTCCTCCAATGGAAGCTCCCTGGTGGTGGTGGACACCTCTGTGGCCACCCCAACTACAGCTCCAGCCGCCACCCCCGTACCAGCACCGCCCTCCCAGCAGGCCCTCAGCGAGTTTCCTGTGCCCGCTTACCCAGGAGGGTGGGCATCTCCTTCACCCCAGGCACCTCAGGCCCTGCCCCAGTTAGCCCTGCTGCCCTGAGTGAGGAGGCTATTGACCTCCTGCAATCCATCTCTGTTGGGCAGTCAACCATAGTAAATGCCATCCAGGGGCTGGCAGCCCATTTGCAACAAACAAATGCATTCCTGAAGGGCATTCACTCTGGAATGGCGGCCCAACAGAGATCAATACATGCTCTGGCCTCCTCTCTGATGGCAGCCATTGTCCCTATTTCTAGACTCCCCCCTCCAACTTACTCTACCCAGTCCCATTCCCTCAACCCCAGCCTATCCCAAGAACACAGGCAGACCAGCATGCCCCCAGCACAACACACAAGAGTGGCTCAGGCAAACACAAACACCACACAAAACCCACAGGCACTCACACAAACACCATCCAGAATCAGACCCTCCAAAATCCACTGCCTCCACAGTGGCCCCCTCCTCCTCATCCTCCGCCTCCCTCCCAGTTTCGTCTCCACTCAAACCTGCATGCAATACATCCTTATCCACTACCTCCACCACCAGCACGCCTATCACTACACACCCCTCACTGGCAGTCACCACCCCCACATCCAAGCACACGTCCCCTGTGTCCTCTCCCACTGTGTCTGTGCCCCCTCCTCCCAAAGACGCAAGCACTCAGACACCCATCCACCTCACAACAGCATCCAGCCCATACACCTGCACCCAAACACAGCAGACTGACACCTCCTACAACCATTCCCTCTTCCTCCACTCCCAAACCTTCACCCTCTTCCCGCCCCAATGTCCCTGAGAAGCTTTTCCTCTCCACCTTTGACCTCTTCCCTACCACCCCCCCCCCCCCGTTCTTCACATCGGGCCAGGGTGATCAGAACCCAGGCGAGCACCTCAGCCACACAGTCCACGCCACAGTAGTGTCCACAACTACTGCAGGTGGGAGAGGATCCCAGCCACCAGCCAGAAGCATAGAACGTGTGCCAGCACCAGGTGCATTGCGGAAGGGCAGCGAAGGGCAAGGAGGCACCAGCAGCTGGGAGAGCGAAGGGCAAGGTGGCACCACCAGCTGGGAAAGCAAAGGGCAAGGAGCAATCCTGGCTGCTGACAGGAAGGGCAAGGGGCCTGCAGGCAGGAAGGACAGGAGGCGTGGTGTTGGGACTCATTCTGAGCCCCCACCACCAACCATGGCGGTTCAGCCATCCAAGGCTGCAGGGGAAGGGCTGGAGCATCCCCCCCACCAATGCCAGCACCGCCACCAGCACCACTGCCAGCATCAGCAGCCCCAGTGGGCAGCCGTCCGAGGCTGCAGGGGATGGGCGGGAGCCTCCCCCCACCACTGCCTTAACTGCCACCATCACCACTGCCAGCATCAGCAGCCCCAGTGGGCAGCCGTTCAAGGCTGCAGGGGATGGGCTGGAGCCTCCCCCCACCTCTGCCAGCCCTGACACCAGCCCCGCCACTGCCATCACTGAGCAGACGTCACCGCCGGCGGGCAGTGTGTAGTCCTGCCTCCATGGGCTGTGGTGTGTCCTGGGCCCTGCAAATCCTGTAGGTGGGACACACAGGCGAGAGACCTTGCACTCCCCAAGATCTGCTTCACAGGGCACAATGCCCCCTCCAGAACCAGTGGAAGAAGCCATCCACTCACCCCATCCTCCACAGGATGAAGCTCACTGGGCACAAGGCCCCCTTCTGAACCAGTGGAGAAGCCATCCACTAGAGAGACTGTGGCTTTGCACTCCCCAGGACCAAGAAGTGGGCAGACCACCCACTAGAGAAACTGTGGCCTTGCACTCCCCAGGACCAAGAAGTGGGCAAACCACCCACTTGAGAGACTGTGGCTTTGCACTCCCCAGTACCAAGCAGTGGACAAACCACCCACTTGAGAGACTGTGGCTTTGCACTCCCCAGGACCAAGCAGTTGGCAAACCACCCACTTGAGATACTGTGGCATTGCACTCCCCAGGACCAAGCAGTGGGCAAACCACCCATGAGAGACTGTGGCTTTGCACTCCGCAGGACCAAGCAGTGGGCAAACCACCCACTTGAGAGACTGTGGCCTTGCACTCCCCGGGATCAAGCAGTGGGCAAACCACCCACTTGAGAGACTGTGGCTTTGCACTCCTCAGGACATCGCACAGGGCATGTAGCCCCCTCCAGGACCAGTGGCGTTATACCAATTCCCGGATGAAGTGCCCCCCATTTCCCATCCCTCTGAGGTGCCTGTGTATTTTCGACCTGATGCCCCTGCAGTGTTCTCTCCGTGTTGTTGCAGGAGTGAGGTTGGGCCTTGGCCTATGTGATGTGGCCCTGTGGCCCACGGACACTAAGGACTGGGCGGTGTCCCAACATTTGTAAATATGTATATACGTTTGTATTTTCATGCACTTTCTCCTGACATTTTATCGTATTACATTCATTTTCATCAATTCCTTTTGTCCTTGCATTATTCCTGAGGGGTACAAAGTGAGTATGTAATGTTACTGCATCTGGTTGTGTGTATGGTGTTGGGGGTGTTGCGTGTGTGTGTCACTCTCTCCCCCCCCTTGTGTGCTAAGCGGCAGTACTCAACGTGGTCGTCTTCGCCGGCGTTGGTAGTCGTAGTGCAGGAGAAGGTAGACGAACATGGGGAATATGTGCAACTTGGGCTCCATGGTGTCGTGGTTGTTCCCTGATTCTCTAGAGGTGAGTCCTTTGACTTCTGTGTTCTGTTTCTGCTGTGCTTTTGATGTCGTTGGTAACGCCCCAGAAAAGGTGGTGGAGAGGTGTGTCATATTACTGGGGGCGGTACATTGTCTTCCGCCTGGCTGTTGGGGGTTACCGCAGTTGTGCTTGTTGATACCACCGTGGCGGTCGATGTGTTAAAGTGGCTGTCTGTTTTGGCTGTGCCCACCACAATAATAGCTCCATTTTTGTTACCGCCGGCTTGTTGGCAGTATTACCGCCGCTTTATCACCGACCGCCAGGGTTGTATCAAGGGCCTGAATCTTTAATAAAACTTGAACTTGAAAATGTTGCATTGGTAAATCCTGTGGAAATATTTGTATTCTTTTTCTTCTAAAAGGTTATTCTTCATGTAGAAACACCTCACCATACAGCCCCTTGAAGCTTTGAGTTTTTTTTGTTTTTGACCCATTAATCAAATAATCCTTATTCGGTTGTTCAAAGCAACAATAAAAGAATACATATAAATATAAAACCGTCTCAATAAAACATTTACACATAAAAGTACAAATCAATAAAAACTAATCAGGGTGTGATCTCCTGGACTTCAAGGCAGCACGTAAAAAACACAATAAAGCAAACATAACAAATTCATTGGGGAGCATCTGCAAGGCTAGCCTTACTTGGGGGAAAGTCAACAACTTCAACATTGGGACTAAAAATTGCTTTCTGGGCCTGCTAAAATAACTACAAAACATAACAAAATGTATTGGGTCCTGCAGAGATCTACTGTCGCAGCAGCGGGGCAACCTGCAATCAAATGAGGCCCCGCCAGATAGAGAGGCAAATAAACGATGACATAAGTTGAACCTAAACCTAGCCAACAGAAACCTATCTTGCTGGCAGCGAACCGGAGATAGAAAAGGCTCCATGCCCTGAAAGGTTTTGAGGAGCATGTGACCCCACACCTAGGGTTTCTGCAGCTCCCGCTGTTCTGTATCCAACTGTGCACGCTCCATGAACAACGTCTGACAGATTTCATATCACAGGAGGACAATAGATTCGGTCAATGGAAATCCAGTCTCCCAAGGGAGGCAAAAGCTGCCTTTACATACGCTACCCAAGGAATTTTAAGCAGCTGGTCAAGGGATAGACAGTCAGCAAGAATCAAACAGTTCAACTTCAGATCCTACCTGGTCCAGACCTTGATACAGCACAGAAGAGGGCTAGGGGCAGCTATGTTTGACACATGACTAACACCCAACTCCTCATGCGCTGAGAATGCAGGGGTGCAATGAGGAGCCTGCACTACTTGACACAAAAATAGTTTTTTCACAATATGGATCTTAGCCAAGTTTCCATATGCCCACACCTCACTTACATACCATAATTGTAACACACAATTTGACTGGTAAATCTTGAGAAGTACCCTCGGTAACCAGGACCCAAGCCTAGGGCAGAGCTAAATCCTGCTACCATGATTTTAAGAAGCTCAGACCTTTTACCCTCAAATAACGGCTTCCAATTTTTTTGTAGGTCAAATAAAACTCCCAGGTAAGGAAAGGCCAAGACGTTTCCCAAGGGGTGATCCGCCACATTAAATGTCTTAGAGCTGGTGGACTTAGGGCCAACAACCATAATGTAGGATCTTGAAAAGCTAACAGACAAATCTAGGTGCCCCATGAATGAAACAAACTTATCCAGAAGTACTTCCAACCCCCTGTCTGTGTGGGCCATAAGGACTGCATTATCTGTGTATAAAAGAACTGAAAGGAATCTGGCACCTACCCTAGGGCTGTCCACATTAACAGAGAGGAGGGCAGACTCCAGCCTGTTCACATACAAGGAAAGAGGAACGGACCAAGAATACACCCCTGGCAGGCACCGCTACTAGAGGGAAAGAACCGGGTACATGCATCCTGTGAAAAAAGCACTGCTGCAGAAGTGTTAGAGTTCAGGTCCGCTAAAAGAGACACAATATTCAGGTCAACCCCCACCCTAGCGAGCAGAGCCCATAATTTGACATGGTTAACCCTATCAAATGTGGATATCAAGCCCATAAATGGTAGATGCAAAGATTCAGACCATGCCACAGTGTATTTGTTGATTATCAAATACAGGTTCAAACATTGTCAGAGGTAGACCTACCAACCTAAAGCCATATTGAGCATCACTCAAAATGTTGTTCTTCTCTGCCCATTCCAACAGCCTGTTAAGAATTACCCTCCCCAACACCATTACAGCTGCATCAATTAGCGATATGGGGTGGTGACATTGGGGATTGTCTTTGTCCCCCTTCTTAAAGATCACCACTATCAAAGTTGTAGAACACGAGTGCATGACCTCCACACGGACGGACGCATTCAAAACCTGAGTCAGGAGAGGCCCCCACACTGCCATTTCGGTACTGAACAATTCCAGGGGAATTCCATCTGGGCCAGTGGCCTTATTGCAGGATGAAGCTATAATACCCTGATTGACTTCTTCCAGGGAACAAAAACAGTGGGGCACTAACTGGGACCCCTACTTCCCTGTCAATGGTTCCCCCCTCCTCTTCTGGTTATAAACGCCTTCAATGTGGTTAATCCACTGTTGCTCCGGGGTATGATGGCACAAAGTAGGTCCAGAACCATCTGCAAAACATGGCCTGTTTACTACTTTCCCAAAGAGGGAGCTCTTCCTGCTCTCACATGCCTGACAAAGCTCCTCCAAAGCCAGCTCCCTTAGAGTGGATTTACATTTGGCTAAAGCTTTCTTATAGGCCTGTCTGCACTCCACAACTGGGCACCTATCCCTGGGGGACTGTTAAAGTGCAGGCTTCAGGAGCCAAAGGGACCCCTCACACAGTCTTCATCATTTTGGGACTTGGGGGGCCTTCTTTGAGGTATCTATACTCAACAGGTTATGGGCACCCTGAGCTATACGATCAAATGCTTGCAAGACTCCCCTTCCTGTGGCATCTATATCCAGACATGTAACAAACACCTGCTTACATTTAGCAATAAGGGAGGTTTTACAGTGCTGAGGATCCAGCCGGGACCAATTAAGCCTTCTACCCTGATCTACCATGGAAAGCCCCCTGAAAACCTCCCCTGCACAGGCCAAGGAGCCATAGGAACATCTAGGGTCAGACTCAGGAGATTATGGTCACTAAAGGGGCTGTGAGTAATGATACAATTGGAGATAAACTGAAACAATGGAGCAGAGACAAAGATAAAGTCTATAAATGACATGGAACCTTTTCCTTTAAAGGTAGGGACAATAATAGGATTGAAAAAATAAACCAGTTTATCCATAGTGAAAAACAAATTGTGGGAGTCCAAGATTGCCCTGAGTTTAAGGCCCTCCTTTGAGTGGTAAAAGTGAAGTCACTCAGAAAGAACACTTAGGTTTCAAAACATCAGAATCAAGGGGAGAGTCACATAAGTGACAATTAAGAACTCCCATAACCACCATTAATTCTTTCCCTGAACCCCTCTCATGCAACACATTCAGGAACAAACTCACACAAGAAAGACTAGTGAGCGTATCATAACCCCCCTGGCATTGTAAAAATTGATTAAAACTAACAGAGAAAAATCTGGCATTGAGATCAACAGCCCCTGCAACAGCTGTGCTCCCCAATGCAGATCACAGATAAACCCATACAACGCCACTGCAATAATATGATCAACCCCCCACTCCCCCAGACCTTCCTGTCACTGAGGATTCCACTGGGCAAAAATATGTAATATAACCCTCCAGGAAAAAGTTGATCTTAGCCTCCCAAGTATCCTGGAGGTAAATGATCAGGTAAATTTTAATAAACTGCACCCAGCTTGGATTAGTAAACTTAGCTGAAAGTCCTGTGATGTTCCACAACAAGAGATTACACCCATC
The DNA here is from genome assembly GCF_031143425.1 of Pleurodeles waltl. Lineage (NCBI taxonomy): Eukaryota > Metazoa > Chordata > Amphibia > Caudata > Salamandridae > Pleurodeles > Pleurodeles waltl. The sequence goes on along the minus strand of NC_090439.1, from coordinate 833,981,471 downwards.
AAGTAATAATGGAATAGCCACAGGGTTGTACTAGCCACCGGAGACAGCGTGGGGAGATCAGGAGAACATGGTCAATCACACACTTCTAAGTTGTTCAGGGGGGTAACTATTTGAAAATCTCAAGGGTGAGGGTAAATTAGGTACAGTACACACACTGAATGGAAGGGCCCTAACCCTGGGGGCCTAAAACACAGGGGGAGGGCAAACCCTACCTGGCTTATAAAAGAAACGGGAGACCAATTATGCCAAGCAGTTACCAATCCTCAAAGGGGGCAAAGCAGCCAAAACAGCCGCAGCGGTCAAAGAGTTGTTAAAATTAACTACCACACAATCCCCCGCCCATATTTTCCTGGCTGGGCCCTGGGCCCACCCACCCAACCCTCTGGGCCATTATGATAGATTCTAGTAGCCCACAGCATCCATAAGAGTGCAAGTTGAACCAATGCCCCACCTTGTTTTTTAACTCGAAAAAGGTTTTTGGGACTCAATTGGAGAGAGGCGAAACATTCTCTAGAACAACAACATCGGGAGTCGCCTCTGGAGGCGAATGGAGCACAACACCAGGGTTCTGCAAGATCGAGGGCACCAGGGCTACATGAACTGACTACCTTTCTCACTGAAGCTGGGGAGAGACGGGCCGCTTGAGACTCCACTGATGAGACTCAAGGCTTAGGGGCAATTGGGGATTAGCCCCTGTCCACAGACGTCCTGCTAGAACAAGGACCTGGGGCAAGATGAACAGGATTGGTAGAATTTGACTGCACTATTGGCGCAGACTTCTCCTGCAACAAACTTCTTCCTAATTTGTGTGGGCCAAAAGCTTCATCATCTACGCCTCAAGGAGGATAAGCCTGGACAAAATTGGATCAAGTTTTGCGTTTACTAGCCCCTTGAGTTCAGACACTAATTCTCCAGTCAGAACTTGGCCTCCCTCTCACCAGGTAGAAGTATGGTCGGTTTGGGTGGATGCATTAACCCAGGAATTGCATTGAGTTGTTACTGGACCATGCCTTTTTCCACTTTCATCTGGGGCTCACCACCGGAGAAATACGGTTTGGGGTCTCCCCCATCCCTCCCCTAGCAACCCTCCCCCTGACATGACACGTCACAAACAACAGGCTGGTCAACAGATGTCCCCTCGGCCCTGCTACAATCGGGAGAAGAGTGGGAGGGTAAGGGAAGCCTATCTCTGGACAAAGAGAGCCTTCTTTCTGCCAACTCTATTTCTTTAGATACCACCCCACCGCCTGATTCAAAAAGCCCTCAATGGTGGATACATGAGGCGCAGCCAGCGGGGCCAGCACCTTGGCAGAGGACACTTTTCTTTTCACCATTCTTCACACACACTTCAACACCAACTGCCCCCTGGTCCCACGCCAAACTAGAGTATAGGCCCTCACAACCCTAACAACCAAGCTCTAATGGCCCGGTTGGTTCCCAGTAGCAACAACAAACCTTGGCCCAAACGCACGCAACAAAAGGGGGGAAAAACAAAGAAAGCTATGAAGGACAAGGCTACGGCCCCCTGGGCAGGAAAAAAAGATGTAAAAAGACATCCAAAATAGAACGAAGGGGGGTGGCCCCGTCTTGCCTCTTCCTGTTGCTGATGGGTGCAGGATGGGTCCGCCTTTGGGCCCGGCTTAGCCCGGGTGCAGCCAGCACTCGGCCCTCACTGCGGAAGAGTTTGTAGTGCTATGAGTGCTGGGGGTATGCTTGCTTCTTCCCCACCCCCCACCTGTGTAAGCGCCTCATGGCACAATGAGCAGCAAAGCATACTGGAACTTGCAGCCCCCACAGGGAATGGGCTTGCACTGCAGGAGAGTTTGTGGCACTGTGAGCGCTGAAGGTTTGATTGCCTCCTCCCCCTCCACCTGTGCAAGCACCTCCTCCTTGCGCACTGAGAAGCAAAGCGTTCTGGGACTTGCAATCCCCATAGAGAATGGTCTCACGCTGTGGGAAAGTTAATGGCGCAATGAGTGTTGGGAGTGTGATTGCCTCCTCCCCCTCCACCTGTGCAAGCACCTCCTGGTCGAGATGAGCAGCAAAGCGTCCTGGGACTTGCAGTCCCCACAGATAATGGTCCTGGACTGTGGGACAGTTTGTGGTGCTAGGAGTGCTGGGGTTGTGAATGCCTCCTCTCCTCCACCTCTGCAAGCACCTCCTAGCCCGATGAGCAGCAAAGCATCCTGGGACTTTCAATCCCCACAGAGAATGGCCATGCGCTGCAGGAGAGTGTGTGGCACTGTTAGCACTGGGGGTGTGATTAACTCCTCCCCCCTCCACCTGTGCAAGCACCTCCTTGTGCAATGAGCAGCAAAGCGTCTTGGTACTTGCATTCAAATGATTCCCTACCAATGAAAGTCACTATGTTCAACTGTCAGAACTGGTTTGAGAGCCACAAGGCACTCAGGGGTTTAGTAGGCCTTAATCGAGGTGAGTTAATGTGTCTACGGTGTCCAGTGGCTTAACTACAATGGCCCTGAAAACTGAGCACTAACTACACTTAAGTAGCACTTGATTCTCAAGGTAGGGGGTGAAGCATTCCAAGGATTTCTCAGGGATTTGGTACGGGGTTAGAGACTCAGAACTCAGCAACATAAAAAAAACACCTAATAATATGCTTGTCTATCCAGTGCTTCAACTTAGAAAGAAAATGTACTTTATTCTATACAGAACGGGCAAACAACACTGAACGTATCTATAGAGCATGATATGGCATGGGGGAAATGCTAAAGATATGGAAATTAGATAGGTTGGACCTCACAGTGTAAAAAGTAATTCGACTTCTGCCCTTCCCTCGACCCTGAGGGACATTCTATAAAATGTCCATGCCAGTGTGCTTTGTTGCTAGGTCTAACCAGTTCGAAGATCAAGTTTATTTTGAACACAGAGTATTACTTTGATTTGATGCCCTGTGTGGTCCAAGGATAAACTGCTGCTGACTAATTTGCACATATTTTGTTCTCCCTCACCATAAGGTTTGGTTGAACATGCAGCAAAAGTAGATGGCTTATCCAGCCAATTTATCTGGTAGCAGTACGCTTCAGTCATGTATTTTGCAGAGTGAAATCCTCACACTTTGAGGCACACTCAGGTGTCATAGCACGATGCTATGTATATACTTCTAAACCTGATCAGATGGCGTTTGCCAATGGTTAAGCATGACACAGAATCCTTCGGTTTATACAGAATCCTTTGGTTTAAAATTGACCAGGAGTGTACAGTACTTTACTTATTAAATCTTGACTTGTGTTTACAGTAAACCTCACACTGACACTGTCATATGAGGTCTGCATGATCCACCTGAGAACATTGCTGTATAGCCAGTGTTTTGTCAAGTGAAAACTTCACAAATAGAGTTCCTCATGGAAGTCATAGTAACTGGATATTTCTGAACCTGATCATGTGATGCATTTTAATCTCTAAGCGTGACTGAGTTGCTCACTGGGGCACAGAATATTCTGTTTTAAATTGCTTGTGTGCATATAATGGCCTACTGGTTTACTCTGAACCCCTCACTGACATTGGCATGCGAGCTCTGCTTAATCTATGCATTGAAGCTACTTATTTTTAACTATTTTGTTTATTTTTTGCCTATTTTGATTTAGAATACCAGATGGGTAGCCCCCTCTCTCTAATGTCCTGTGACGACCTCACCCGATTGGAGACATTTGAGGTTGAAAGGTCGACAACTCTAGTAACCAAAGTGACTCTATGTGAAAGAACTTTGAACTGTTGAAATGAAGTAGGAGCAATTGTTTCTTTGCATATGAAGATTTGTTGCACAGTTTTTAACTGTTTATGTTTTGAGCACCTATTCACTACTCACTGAGCAGTAGGCACTCTATGGTATCCATGACTTGCTACCATCCATAGTTCAAATGTGCATACATAATAGGTTTTAACACAAATAACTTAATCAATTAGAATCTAGGAACAGCACAGTCCTCTCTCTACATTCACCAGATACCTCTGACAGTCCGTATTTAAAACTTTCCAATACAGATCGCTGTTATTTATGAGACATTTCTATCACCTCTCCTGCATTTACAAATGCACAAAATGTACTACTGTGGTGGTTTTTGAAGTTCACTAGTGAATTTTGCAAGAGTAATCTCCACCAATCCTGGATCTGTGAATCAGGATGTGGAATTATCTCTCACAAATTGACTTTTTGCATAGAACTTAGGTGGCTAAAAATCATTGTGAATCAGGCCCTTGGTACACTAATTGCATAACTGTGTTAAATCACCGAGGGCTCATTCAGCTATATATAATTGGGAATCTACTCCTTGATATTATCTAGACTAGGGACCAAGCCCTAGAAGATATTTGGATCTAGATCAGTTATGCCGGAGAATATTATTCCTTACAACATGTTTTTGCTCCATAGTCTGTGAACAGTATTTCTTGATGCAAGCCGAGTTGTTACTGTGTGCCTGATGTACGACTTTCCAGTCACAAAAGGTGGTACCAAATTGTGCACCAACTTTTTGCGAATGGGAAGGGATTTGGTGAACTTACCTATCTACTATTAAGTAGGTTCACAAAATTCCAAATCGTAATGGATCGCAATTTGACTTAACTCATTAATATGCATGAGACCTGTCGGATATTGTGACCCACTAGGATTAGTTAGAATCACAGGCATGGTTACCTGCTGAGGTCAGTAGACCACCATGTATGTGATTGCCTTTGAAATAAAGCAATCTTTTTTTTTTTTAAATGCAGTCCGTTTCCCTGAAAGGAAAACGGGACACGTTTGAAACAAAATGAAAATACTTTTTTAGGAGTAAGTAGTGATCCATGTTTTTGTTCCCTGGGATCGCTTCCCGTTTGCGGCTTATCATCAATTTTGAATTGGTGGGAAAATATTAATGTTTGTGACCAGATTTCAGTTGCAAAATATTAATTAATCTCTTAAGGAATCGATGTCTGGAAGGGACGAGCTTATCACACCACTTCCAGATATGGATTCCTTAATATTCATGTAACCCATTTAATGATTTGCAAAACTTTTCCAAATTGTTAATATGGTTTAGTAAATAGAGGTTGGAAAGCCAACAAAATTAACAGGGAGAGTTGAACCACAGCTGAGCCATGTTGCCATTTAAATCATGGCTCAAACATCATGAAAAATATGTTTAGAAATTAAAAAAAGTGTATTTCTTTAAAACGCTGAAGTGTTTGACCTTAGTATATCAGACTGCATCCCTGCACTGAAAGACATTTCATAAAAATTATTTTTTGAGCATCAAATTTAGAGACATTCCTGCCAGGTGCCCCATCAACAACACCTTTAGTGAATTAAAAGGCAAGTCAGTTGTCATGCGCACTAAATAGGTGGCCTAAGTTGTTATTAGACATGGATAAGCATCGTGGTCTATTAAATCAACCACAAGAGGTGTTTCTACAACGCACTTCCTGAACTCAAGTATTTGAAGCTGTCTTCATATGTGATAGGGAAGAAAAGGAAAGTTTGATGAAATAAAATATTTGTCTGCATAACACAATTTAGTAGAGCAGAGAAGCCAGACTTGATTCTAAGTTTTCGGGTTTCACAATATGCAGTTTAGCCAGCAAATGGTTCTCTCTTTCTGTCATTTTTAACATCCATGGTTTATGGTTTGTTTCACACTTTCGGCACTTGAGGATTCAGCGTGGGTTCAGGCAGAAGTTACATGAAAGCTCGGCTCGTGTTGAACTAGGTCGTCCAAGACAACCTCGGGCTGAACCAGAGCCAGGCATCAGGCTTGAGCTTTCAGTGATTCGTCCACTTCTATTGGTAAATTACAAAACGTGTTTCAACAGTCGCAAACCCTCAGACTTACGGATTCTGAGGGCTGATGACCATTAAAAGTTTTGCACATCAGGACCTGGGTGACTTCATTTTGTTTTAGAAACCTCCCTAATATTTGTTTCCCTCCTACACTCTTTGTATACTTCTTTCTTTGAGAGTGACAGCTTCTCTCACAGAGCATTCTAGCACCTCATCCAAGACTGAAAAAACCTATAATTTAAAGAACTATGCTGCAAATGAAGAGAAAGGAAAACGTAGCTCTTGATTTACTTTGTAACATAGGGTCAAGATAGTTTGGCCATATCATGCCCGATGACGCAAGATGTCATGATGGGAGGAAGGGCAGCTGCTCAGGAGCGGCATAAAGAACCTATGGAACATATTGGTGAGATGCCACAGGCAGAAACATTAGCTTCAGGTGGAGCTGGCCATGAGCCAGCGAAGTAGTAAGTAGGTGGAAAATTGTAGGGCATAGTGGACATGTGCCCAGAAAAGAAAAGGAAGATGTAGATAAAAAGGGATAGGAGGGCAACTTATACATAAGGAGCACTACAAGTTGAGCAAAGCCACATTGTAGCCTTTTCCCAAAAGTGAATTTGCTTGTAAACCTATATTTACAACTGAATTACCCTTTCACACCTGCCAGGAATTAAACATTCATTGTAGGCATAATGCTTTTACGTGCAGAAGGACCTTCAAGCTGCAACGCGTGGTTTGCTTTAGGACTATGGAGATAGCAAGAAAATGGGGTTTTGTGGGCAGTCTTAAACTACTCAGGGGCTGGTGCAATTCTTCTTCTAGAGTGGGAAAGAGAGAGACCTACCCAAACATTTGGTGGGGGTGTAGTGGAAAGGCGTTCTTCCACAGGAGTAAATTGTTTTGCTAGTTGAAAAAAAAAAAACAGTGTGTGATTGCACAGAGTTCTCCAAGGTTAGAAATTGCAGTGAAGTAAGACTTTGAGAGAGGAAGTGCTAAAATAATAGATGCAGAGAAAGATTAGAGGAAACAATATGAAACATTATTTTGATTCTTGAGGAGATAACAAATGTAGAGTCCATGAATACCAAAGGTTATTCATTGGAAAATAGTTTAGGACCAAATTGGGTGGTGAGAATATGCCACCATTATAAGGGCAAATCAAGGGAGCAGATGGACCTGAGGAAGAGTGATTCAATATTAGATCCGGAGGTCAATAAAAAAGGAGAGGTGAAGGAAGACTGAAACCAGGTTGTGGAGGACATTGTTGAAGACAGACAAGGACACGAATGGAAAAGAGAAAGCAGATGAACCATTTAATGTGCACAAGATAATAATGGGTGAGGATATAAATGAAAATAAATGTTAAGGGGTAATGTAAATGGGGGGCGTGGACAAGGTGGCGGCCGCATTGGATGCACTGTAACAAGCTCCGAGGCTGGCCCATGCAAAATCCTCCATTAAACTTCCCCATCCAGCCACAATTCAGTGATATTTGTTTCCCAGATTGCCCGCTTTTTCCGAGGTCACAAATTGAGGAGATGTTGAGTGCACGTTGTCTCCAATCGAGTGATTTAGGCAACTCAGAGTGGTATTCAAGGGCGAGGCCTTGAGAGGGGCTTTTGGTGGCGTGGTCCCATTGCCGTACATGGTCCATAATAAGAAGAAGCCGTGGGGAAGGGAGAGAATGGACAGCCTCCTCCAATTTCCTTAAGTAGTCCACCAAGACTGACCACTCCCCCCTGCATGTGTGTTCTCTCACTTGTCAAGGCCTGGGCCCTGGGAAGATTTGTAAGGGTGCACTGCGCGGAGCAGATGTCCCCCACTCGATTACGACAATGGTATGGTCCCATGTACGATGGGACGCAGTGGCGCCAACATGGACCTGGCTGTCCGACATAGGAGCTTTGACCTCCACTGCGGGAGAGGTGTGTGGACCAGACAATGCCTTGATAGCTGCCTGCATGTGAGCACAGTGGTGAGTCCCCTAAAGTGATGCTTTCCACTTCCAGCTCCCTGAGACTTGATCCCTGCATAACAGACCTCCTGATGCCCCGTGACTGGCCCGTTGTTTGTCTTCCTAGCCTTGGAACTGAGGGACAGCATGGTTCATAGGCCTCCGTGACCCTCCTCTCTCAAAGCCCCTGACTAACTGGGAATGGTTGGGGACATGCTGCATGGTGTAAGGTGTTAGTGATCTGCAGATATTCGAGGCAACACAGTGTGTTACCACCTTCTTGGACACCGCTTGCCCCTACAGTGCCTGATCGTCCTAGAATTTGCTTATTGGACAGTAGTGTTGCATACATGAATCCTGCACTAGTTACCCTCTAACACAGATGCATGCTCCTTTTGCCTTTTTTGATCTACAGACCCCAGTGGTGCCTAGGTCTGTGCTGCTAGTCCGAAGGTGGACGCTTGTCTCGACCAGGTCATTCTCGGATTGCCCCATCACATTGCACATTACATTGGGGGCTATTGACACTGATATAGCACAGAGGCTTACGGATCAGACTTCGTGGTTAAAGGTGCCGGATACCTGCCGCAGAGCATGATGCCACAGGCTTTACTCAAACTTGGCAATGGCCTCGGTCTGGGCACAGGTGATTAGGGGCAAGGACCAACTTCCTGTTCCTCTACAGCTGGACTTTGGGTGTGTGCCACTGTGGGGAGAAGAGAGCTAACACACCTGCTGTTTTCCTAATTCCACAAAAGGAGCCACGATGAAGGAAATACTGATGATGAAACTTAAGCCTGCTAAGTCTCTACCACAGGATCTCAATGGCCCAGTGCCGCTCTCTATCCCTGCAGACCAGGCCCTAGATACTCTGTGTCGCCTCAAAGCTACTCTTCACGCACATTCCACTGACTGTGAGGAAGTGCTTCAAGCAATTCTGGACACTAAAATATAGTTGGAGACCAAGATTGACACCGTCTCCCTAGATGTGAATCTGTTGAGGGACAAACATTGAAAGTTGGCTGACCGGGTGGATGAAACAGAGTGTACCCTAACTGCCTTGAGACTCATGGTACAAAAGTTGCAGGTGCAGTTGTAAACAATGAGTGGGCAGGTGGCTTCTTTATGCCACAGGGGAGAAGATTCAGACGGGCACTCAAGGTGCAATAATGTTCACCTGCTGGGATTCCCTGAACGATCTGAGGGCTCAAATGTGGAGTTATTCATCGAAACCTGGCTGATGTAGACGGTACTGGTGGACAAAGTGCCTAAATTCTTCTCTGGAGAGAGTACATCAGATACTGGGTAGGCTCACCCACCCCCCACGGGAAGCCCCACCACAGTCCATTATTACCCAACCTCTCAATTATCAGGACAACGACTTGGTGCTCCAACAGTTTCGAGTGAAGGGCTCCTGGCACTATGAGAATACTGTGATCAAGACATACCCTGATTTTACAGGAGAACAGCAATGTCTCCGTGGCTCCTACGTGAGGTTCGAACAATGCCTCAGAGAGTTGAACTTTAAATATGCACTTCTATTGCCAGTGAAACTCAAGACAGTCGACGCAAGATGACCCATATCTTCCCCACGCCAGAGGACGTTTGGACTTGGCTACACAAGGGACTGGCTCAGGCTCCTCCTGAGATCTCAACTGTAGCAGAATGATTGGTGCCCCAACTTCGACCACGAAAATGCGATCCATCAAAACCCAATCCTCTTGGGATCAGGTAGTGGTGGAACAGGCAAGAGTGGTGAAAGAGGCATCACACTACAGCACAAATCCATTTGCTCTTTTACAAGCAGAATACCCATCAGAGTCTTGCTCAGGCAAGGGTGGCTCTGTGTCCTCAACACATTCCCAAAAGTGCATTCCTGTACACTTGGTCTAGTACCACAACTGGGCATCTTCAAGATAATCTGCTGAGATTTGAGTGGGCTTGATATGGAGTCCTCCTAATCAGGCTCACACCATGGTGAAGCTGGGCACTAGCTTTTCTATGTTCCACAGAGACTCCAAAGTGGACATGTTAAGCCCATTGAAGTCTCCTTGGTTTTTGCCTATTTGTTGAGGGCATATGGCTAGGGACTCAGAAGTCACCTGATCTGGAGGGCAGGGGGAACAATTGTTATGTTGTTTCTGTTGTTTGTTTTCATGGAACTTTTATTTACAGTCAGGCATATTTGGTGTGCATATCAGTGGTAGAGAGGGTTACGATGGGCAGTGTGGGCAGTGTTAGACATGGGGTGCGTGACGACTTGGAGCATCAGCTCGTAGCTTGGAACACGCATTACCATTCCAAATAATGGGAACACGCACGGACAGTATTACCCCACAGAGTAATTTGATAACATGGAATGTGCGCAGTCTGCTAACCCCTGCTAAACAATACTGAATGTATACCTACCTCAACCGCTGCCATACACATTGCCATGTTGCAGGAAACGCATCTCACAGCCACAGAACTCCAGAAGGTTTGCGTAGAGTGGCAGGGACAGGTCTATGGCACGTGCACGAGGAGCGTTTATATGGATTGCTCCAGGGGTCCGATGTATCAACACAGTTTAGATGCCAAGGGCAGATCTGTAATACTGGAGGGACTCTTAAACAGGGCCCAGTTAACACTAGTGGAGATTTTTTCAATAAGCTTACCCCTGCGCTTTTCTGGGATCCCCATGCGCCAGGCCTTTGGGGTGGGGATTCAACTCTGTGCTAGATGGGAACTGGGAACGTTCTCTCCCTCCTTTTCAAATGCAACATGTATTAGGGCAATGCAACACTTCAACAATTGGCTGACTTGGCACCTGTTAGAAAAGGGGTCTTTGGTTGGCCCCTGTCCAAGCAAGGACCCTCACTCTAGTCAGGGTAAGTCACACAGAATCCAAATTATCCTGTGCCCACCCTCTGGTAGCTTGGCACTGAGCAGTCAGGCTTAACTTAGAAGGCAATGTCTAAAGTATTTGTGCAATAAATCAGGCAATAACACAGTAGAACACCACAAAAATACACCACACAGTGTTTAGAAAAATCTATAATATTTATCTGATAAGATGCAGGTCAAAACGATTATAAAGTATATGTTGAGATATCACTGTAAAAATGATATAAAGTGTCTTTAGTCTCTTGAAAGCAATAAATGTCTCTTGCAAGCACAAAGTACCTGGTTTGCGTTCAAAATCTCCGCAAAGAACCGCAGAGGAGGAGATGCGGAGAAAACAGGGAGGTGTGCGATGATTTCTAGGTCTGCACACGGCGAGGCATAGTTTATTTTCCACACAGGGATGGCTGTGCGTCGATTTCCGGTGCTCGGTCGTGGATCCTCATTGGGTTGCAGGGTTTTTGGGCGCCACGGGGACGATGCGTTGAAATCCCGAGCTGACAGGACGAAGTCACAGGGGCTGCGTCGATCTGATGGGCGTTGCGTGGAAATTTCTACCACGCGGCAGGTGCTGCATCGATTCCTCTCTGGAAGTCGGGCTGCATCATTCCGGCTCAGCTGTGCATCGATCAAGTGGGCTGTGTGTTGAATTTCGGGTTGCTATGCTGGTGCTGCATTGATCTTCTCGTTGCGAAGTCGAGCTGCGTCATTCCAGTTCAGCGTGCGGTGAATTTTTCACTGCCATGCAGGCTGTGCATCGTTTCTGGCAGGATGTGTGTCAATTTGTGCTGCACAGGGAGTTCTTCTTGTAGAGATGAAGTCTTTTTGGTCCTGAGACTTCAGGGAACAGGAGGAAAGCTCTATCCAAGCCCTTGGAGAGCACTTCTCAGCACAGCCAGAGAGCAGCAAGGCAGCAGGGCAACAGCAAGTCAGCAGTCCTTCTTGGCAGGTTGCAGGTTCTGGTTTAGGTTCTCTTCTCCAGGAAGTGTCTGAGTTGGTAGGGGCAGAGGCCCGGTTTAAATACCCAAATGTGCCTTAGAAGTGGGAGAGACTTCAAAGAGTGGCCTAGAAGTGCACAAGGTCCCCTTTCAGTTCAATCCTGTCTGCCAGGGTCCCAGTAGGGGGTGTGGCAGTCCTTTGTGTGAGGGCAGGCTACTGTCCTTTGACATGTAAGTGTCAGGCCCTCCACCCTCCCAGCCCAGGAAGACCCATTCAAAATGCAGATGTATGCAAGTGAGGCTGAGCATTCTGTGTTTGGAGTTTGTCTGAGTGAATGCACAAGGGAGCTGTCAACTGAACCTAGCCAAACGTGGATTGTTAGGCACAGAAGAATTTAAGTGCAGAGAAATGCTCACTTTCTAAAGGTGGCATTTCTAAAATAGTAATATTAAATCCAACTTCACCAGTCAGCAGGATTTTGTATTACCATTCTGGCCTTACTAAATATGGCCTCCCTGCTCCTTTCAGATCAGCAGTTACCACTCAAACAGTATATGAGGGTATCCGTAATGTTGGCCTATGAAAGGAGCAGGCCTCACAGCAGTGCAAAAACTGATTTAGGAGTTTTACACTACCAGGACATGTAAACTACAAAGGTACATGTCCTGCCTTTTGTCTACACAGCACCCTGCCCTATGGGTTACCTAGGGCCTACCTTAGGGGTGACTTATATGGAGAAAAAGGGGAGTTTTAGGCTTGACAAGTATTTTTAAATGCCAAGTCAAATTGGCAGTGAAACTGCACACACAGGCCTTGCAATGGTAGGCCTGAGACACGTTTAAGGGGCTACTTAAGTGGGTGGCACAATCAGTGCTGCAGGCCCACTAGTAGCATTTAATCTACAGGCCCTGGGCACATATAGTGCACTTTACTAGGAACTTATAAGTAAATTAAATAATCCAATTGGGTATGATCCAATGGTATCAAGTTTAAAGGGAGAGAGCATATGCACTTTAGCAGTGGTTAGCAGTGGTAAAGTGCGCAGAGTCTAAAAACCAGCAAAAACAGTATCCAAAAAATGAAAGGAGGCAGGCAAAATGTTAGGGGTGACCACCCTAAGGCTGTATGGTCTAACATAACCTACATGATGTGTAGCACCTGGGGCACCCGTCAGACCATGAATATTCATTTTACTCCCTGGTTCATGACATCCACACCAGACTAGATCTGATTGTAAGTACTGACTGACTGGGGATACAGGTTCCCCAACTAGAGTATCTGGACCGCACTCTATTGGACCATTGTCCGTTGCAAATAGTTCTCCAATAGGGCAGACCATGCCTAAGAATTCCCAACTGGCGGCTGCAGACTGAAGCGCTGCTTTATCCCCCATTTCTGGAAGATCTATCGACATGCATCACTCAATACTTTGATGTCAATAAGATATCCACCCCGTCCTATAGTTGTGTTAGAGGATGTGCTCTGAAACCCACTTAAATTATTTAGATTGTCATTTTGGGGGGCAACATACTACATAACTTTACACAAATAGGAGCATGGGATTGAACTGTTTGAAGACTACTGGGGTAGAATTACAAATAGGGCTCATGATATGTAAAGGCATAGTTGAAAAATTGCCCTCTCCAAAGGGTCACCACAAACATTTTGCCTCTTACCCTCCACTTTTTCCTGAAATCTTTTTTGTTATCCTTAGGACTATGAGCACTTTACCACTGCTGAAAAGTGCTAAAGTGCATGTGCTCTCTCCCCTAAACATGATTTGATTGTTCCATCCATAATTGGCATATTTAATTTACTTTTTGGTCCCCAATAAATGCACTACCTGTGCACTGGGCATGTAAATTAAATGCTACTAATGGGACTGCAGCACTCCTTATGCCACCCACTCAAGTAGCCACTTGCAACTGCAGAGTTTGTGTGTGCAGTTACACTGCCATCTCGACCTGGCATTTAAAAACCTTGCCAAGCCTTAAAACTCCCTTTTTATTACATATCGGCCACCCCTAAGTTAGGCCCTAGGTAGCCCATAGGGCAGGGTGCTGTGAAAGGTAGGACATGTACTTTTAAGTTTTGCATGTCCTGGTAAAGAAAAACACCTAAATTAGCTTTTCACTTTTGTGAGGCCTACTCCTTTCATAGGTTAACATTGGGAATTCCTTATTACACTTTTAAGCTGTAATTCCTAATTGAGAAAGAGTACTTCTGTTGTGTTTCATATCATTGGAATGGCAATCATAAATACTCTATGCTGATAAAATTGGATTTAACATTATTATTTTAGAAACACCACTTTTAGAAAGTTGCTATTTCTCTGCTCTTCAAGCCTTGCATGCCTGTAGCCTGTCTCTATTACACATCTAAGGTAGATGACAGCTTGACATTGTGCATTCTCTCTAGACAGCCACACACAAAAGAAGGGTAGATATGTCTGAGTGCCCATCTGCATTCTAATGGCTCATCCCGGGTAGGAAGGGAGGGAGGCGCGGACTTACACTTGAAAGGGCAGTGTACTCTACCCATTCAAAGGGCTGATTACCTCCTACAGTAGGTCTGGAGACAGGGCTAGGAAGAAGGGGCCTCTGCGCACTTCAAAGACCTTTCTTTGAAGTCACCCCCATGTCAAAGACACCACAAAGTATAAGTACTAGGTCTCTAACCCCACCAAAGTAGACACTTCCGGACCTGTAAAGAACCTCTGACAAAAGGACTGCTGTGCTGCTTACAAGGACTGTCATGCTGCTGGACTGCTGCTCTGAAAGTACTGCTTTTCTGCTGTACTGCCCTGCTGCCTGCTGCTCTCTGACTCTGCTGAGGGAGAGCTGGACTCTGCCTGGGACCAGAGGGATTTCCAAGGGCTTATCGGTTTGCTTCCTGCTGCTTGAGTCTCAGAAATATCAAAGGCTCATCCCCTCCTCCTGTGCCTGGCCCAGTGGAAATGGACCCAGGTACTTGCTCCAGTAGAACCTGTCTGCTGGAAGCAGAACTGCCCCATTTAGCTGTTGTGGAACCAGGGTTGGTGCATCGCACTCTGAATCATCACTTTGCTTAAAGAACTGCTGCATCGGAACTGCTGCATTACTGCCGCTGCAATGTGGGAAGATCGACATATCCCCTCGAATGTGTGGAAAAACCCAGGCATCATCTACAGATCCACCATCTCTAGATCATCACATCATCATCAGAACTGACGGAAGGACGCCATTGCATGAAGAAAATCGTCACCAACGTATCGCTTGGATGCACCCCACATCACGCTGCTGTGACCAGGATCAAGGTAGTGTGTTCAGTGGGCCTGAGTGGCTCCTTTATCTGGTCGGCGCTCCATTGCAGTCGGCCTGAATTCTTGACTTTGCCCCGGTCCAGCTCAACCAGATATCCCAAATGGGCACTTATTACTTCTAAGCACCACAGACATTTTTATTCTTTACAAATTAATATCTCAAATTCGACTTATTGGGTTTTAGTCGTTTTGGTCTTGATTTATTTATAAAATCATAACCTATTTTTCTAACATGGTTTGGAGTCTTTTTGAGGTGTTTTCATTGTGTTACTGTGTATTGTGTTGCACAAGTAATTTATGCATTGCCTCTTAAGTTAAACCTGGCTGCTCTGTGCCAAGCTTCCAGAGGGTGAACACAGGTTAACTTTGTGTGTCTCTGACTTACCCTGACTCATGCAAATGAAAAGTAAGACATGAATTGGTTGTGAGAGGACTGAGATAATAATATGACCTGACAAAAGTCCTTCCCATGGTAGGAGTTGATTGGTTCTACATGGCTACATTTGTAATATCTCTCTACATTAAAAGAAGTACAGGGGTCAAAGGCTATCTATGTTTTTATGTTAGAGATGCAGAAATACTATGTTATACATAATGAGAACATAAATAGGAGGTGCCCACAAAGGATAACAATGTGATGCAGGTAGGAGTGCCAAATATAGAACTCTGCTTAAAGAATTTAAAGGAGGACAGTGGGAAGGGAACGGTGTAGCCCCTCTAATTAATGATGTTCTAATCGATCAGCTCATTGGTAACGTGGATTAACAGGATGGGTGCACAGATTTGTCACGCCGCGGCACGAGCCGATCATTCGGCTCGGGACGCGGACGCGATCCACGGTGGCAGGACGTGCCGCGCCCCTGCCATTCCATATTTTAATCAAGGCCCCAAATTGGGCATGGGGCCTCGACGAGTTACAGGCGCGGCGCACCCCTGCTAGTTCTTGCCTCCCTCCACACACACACACTTGCCTTATGCTTCCTTTTTCTTTCTTCTTTTCTTCTTTCCTTGTTTCTCCCTGTATTTATGCCCTTCTTTAGTTGCCATGTTCCTTTCTCCGTCCCAGCATGCCTTCCTTCTCCCTGCATGCCTTTGGAACCTTTTTAAACATGGTGACTTTTCTATAGGTTTCTATGCTATATTCCCAAACCAATACGGTGTCTTTGACTTCCTGTTGGTCACCTCCTGTTCTTTGGGTATATAGGGTGTGTGATTCCTGTTCTCTTTGCGCTGCAACACTTCCTTTGGGTGGTGATCTTTGCTCCTGTTTCTTCTGCGTCAGTTATATTTTTTCTTAGCCTGTCCCAGCTTTTTTCATTGTCATTTTATCTTTTGTTCAGATTTACTTTTTACTTTTGTTTTTGTTCCCGGAGTTCCTGCTTAGAGGATTTTTCCCTTTTTGGGCTTTTTCCCTCTGGGACTCCTTCTGGAGGGCACAGACTGCCTTTGGCGTTCCCTCCATCAGCAGCACCGTGGCTACCAGGAAGGGTCGCCCCTACTTGGATCAAGGCAGAACCTATAGGAACCAAGACCTCGTCGCATTTCCACTGGGCCACAGACATAGACAACGAGCAGTTCGTGTCAAGATTACTGGGAGGGCAAAAAATGGATGACTGAGAAAATATGGAATACAACTCAAATGGGGCAATATAACAATAAGCATTGGTTAATCAATGGTATAAACTTTTCAGAGATTGTTGGAAGTATATAGAAAATGAGGGCAGCTAGAGTAGAAATAAAGGATAACAAGATTCAATATAATACTTTGAATTTTGAATGAACTGAAAGTGAGTTGTAAAAGGTCACTAGTTTTACAAAATATAAAAGAATATGAATTACCTATGTTATAAGAATTGTACATATGAAACCAAAATCCTAAATGATACCAATATTGCAGAGTTGCAGGGGTGTATGCAAGCAAAAGAACAAGAGAGTAGCAACTCAAGTTCTGATTAGCAATACAGAAAATGTGAACGTTGTAAGATCTCACAATGATAAAAATAGTCACCTGCTGATATGCAAGGTTAAAAAAAGGTGGTCGGTTAAAATATATGTTTGTTCAATGTTTGAAATTACAAAAATACTGAGAACAAGTTAAAAACTGTAAATGTATTTTCCTCTTTCATGAGGAATTTTGAGTAGATGGATAATCTTTGGAATGTTTTGTTTTCCCTTTTAATATTTACTGCACAGGCAGAAATAATGAAGTTGAGGAAGAGTCCAGGCTTCCTAAAAGGAAGTGTTGGTAGAGGAAAGTACATTTGAACAATGTATTCATACAATTGAAATTGAAGGGAGAGGGGAAAGGACAATAAAAAGGGTAAAAGGGAGAATTTGGAATCTTTTAGAGCATCATCTATTTATGAAGTAAAGTTAAATTTGTACAGTGATGGATACAGATTTTTCCTCTCATATATTTCTATAATATTTGATATCTAGACGAATGGGGAAAAAGAGGAAAACAGTATTTCTTGTAAGATAAAGAGTGCATAAGTAAGGATCTAATTACAGATACTTCACTAAGAAACTAGTCATCTAGGGTGCAATTTACTAAACAATTGGAAGTGGCTTACATTTATACCAAGTATAGGGCACAGATAAACTGGAAGAAAATGTTTGTTTTTAAAAATGAACAAAAGTGGAAATGTATTATTTGTGTATTCAAGTGTACCTCTGGAGTAGAATTACCAAGTGTATTGGATTCACAAGATCCCTTCCCAACACAAGTCCTAGATTTCCATGATTATGCAAAATGTCCACTCAATAGTTAGCACGGTCTAAAAGTCCTTTTGGACATTAATGCTACTTTTCTTTTTTCTCTCCATATGGAAAAAAAATTGTCTGTTGGGAAGATTACCTCCATTAGAATCCCCATACTATGTAGGGGGTTCCGCCTCTCTCACTGAAAATGCACTCACACATGAGTAATTATCTGAGTGCTTCCCTCATAAAAAAAAAACAATGGAAAAAGTTGGTAAAACAACAAAGAGATTTCACCCTGCTGTGAGATATTTCTCTTCCATTCATTACATTCTTCCCACAGAGACCTGCTATTGTGGAAATGTCCACCTAGTTGGTGCAGATGCCCACATTAACTGAATCGGATTCTGAAAAATCAGTAAATCCTGATTTATTTCATCAGTATTTATATTTGACCAAAGTACATCCAACTTGAATGCCTACATTTGGTGAATCTGGAATGGTATCGTAATATTTTGCATTGTTTTTAAAAAGAGCAGATTAATTTGTACCAGTTTGCAATGTGTATAATAAAGAATAGACCAAACAGTATTGACACAGGGAAAACATGATACCAAACTGATTTCCCACTGTTAGAGCTATATACTTAGAATAAGATATAGAGGAAGTGCTTTTCAATACTTTTCAAATGTAAAAGACTTGACTTAGCTAAGTAGTAATTGCCATTTGTACAGCATTAAGTAGATAGTAACAGTGCAAAGTGAACTGTCCTATTTTTATATGTATTTGTTTAAGAATGCATTTTTTTAATTGACATTTATTTCCAAGCAGAATATTATGTTGTCCAAACCCTTCTGACCACCACATCACTTCTTCAAGTTTATAAGAAGTCACTGAAGACGCTAAGAAAACCAGCCCGCCCGGGGCTGAAGAAGAACCAAGAGGAAGCCATGTCAAACAACCCTTGAACCAACTTACCTCCTGCTCCTGAGGGAATCCTTGCACACAGCTCCTGGCTCCCTGATTCGTTCTGCAACTGGCCTCCCTGCACCGAAGAACCTGCTGTGCTCTAAGGGTCCTCCGCCCCTTGCGACCACAACATTTCAAGGGGACCCCAAGAAACCATTGTTAAACTTACCTGTGCAGCGCTTTTCCAAGTGGTCCCCCTCAGTGGCTCTGCACCAGCTCCAGAGACTTTTCACTGCCGCTCCTGCCAGAATCGGGAGCCACCCAAACTTCTCCAGCTGGCTCAGTGTGCCCACTGATGACCTCGACCAACTTGCAAAAGGAGAACTTAGTAAACCAACTGTACGATTTTATATGTATTTTTACCAGTGATCTTCCATTGATTCCTATGGTGCATAATTATGCACAAAAAGTCTTTTATTTATTAAAACTTCAAAAATTCATATCTCAAAAAGTACAATTTTGATAATCTTTGTCTTAAAAATTACATAAAACTCTGTAGTATTTCATAAATTGGTATTGAGATATTCATTTGAGTGTGTGAGTTGCAAGATTAATGCTGTGAGTACAAATGTTTTGCACTTCCCCAAGATTGGCCTAACTGCTCGACCAAGCTACCTTACAAATTGTATATAAAAAGAAAATGTAATATTCCTTCCACACAGTTGACAAAATGACCTTGGTTATGGAGAAAAGTGATCCTCTCCTGAGCAGAATGACTTAAGGGTGTACTGAGCCCTTCCTGAGCTTCAAAAGGGTAGCCTAAGTCACTGAAGACCAGCTTACTGATATCTGAAGATGCCTGCCCTGTCACTGGCAAATGCAGCCCTCACCTGGGCCTGCCTGCTGTTTGTCTCCCTACACAGAGACTTGAGCCAAACCCAACGCTGAGCAACTCAAAGCCATGCAATGGCTTGCCACCCAGCTGAAAGCTCTATCGGGACTGATGCAGAGTGACGTGAAGCCGCGCAAACCAATGCTTCACAGACCTCACATCAAGGACATAAAGTACAGTTCACAGCGGGCTGAACCGATCCTGTACCTGACCTGTGCTTCAATTCAGTCAGCCTGCAGTTGTGACTGAGTCCCATTCCAGCACAACCAGATACCTACAGATGGTGCTTTGCACCTTTTGGTGCTACTTTTACCTAAAACTTTGAATTTTCATATCTCTCATTCTACTGATTGGAAGTTGATAGTGTCATTTTATTTAATACAAGTTACTCTACAAGTTACTTTATTTTTCAAAATTGGCTTGGGATATTTCTTGTGCTGTGTTTTCACATCATTTCTGTTTGAGTGCTGCATAAATATGTTGCACATTGTCTCAAAGTTAGGCCTGACTGTTTTTGTGCCAAGCTACCAGAAGGTTTTTATAGTTCACCCTGACAAGGATTGAGGTTATTACATGAGTGTCGCTCTCACCCCTCTCAACTAATAACCCAATTTCCTACAATGCATAATACTTATTTAATAATGGTTTCAAAAGCTGAGTGTGTTTAAGTGCAAAACTGTTTCTTTTCTGTGGATTAGGGCAACATTTGTTTTCTCTGTTTTGCAGTGCACAAGACATCAAAGAGTGCAAGATGGATTTGCGCTATTTTTGCTCCAATGCAATGTTTTGTAACATGTCAGAGTTGTAGTATGTTAAGTGATGATTAAAATGATTGAAGACTGAGCAGACCATTTTACACTATATGAAAGGAAAGAAGCAAGAGTAGTAAAGCCAACAGGTCTGGGCTTTTTGTACAGAAAGTTGGCACAATAGAACGAGACCCTTGAGAAACAGCCAGCAGCAGAGGACTGGGAGTGCTATATGAAGGTGTCCCTCGTACAATTCAATGCAAGCACAGGAGTGCAGATAGAAAGATACATCCAAAAATCCAAATGGGTTTAGGTGACATATGAATACTACACTGGGGATGAGTCAAGTTGCATCTGTCAAAGTTGCTAGCCAGTGGATTAAGGAGGCTAGGCAAACAAAGCCAATGCTTGAAATAAGCTGACCCAAAGCCCATTGTATGTTTATTGTTAGCTACAGATCAGTTTGACAGCTATGCTGTTAAAACCCAGACCTAGTGGGGTGCCTTCCCTCATGACTTGGACCAGGTGACGACAGTGGTTCTGCCTAAGTCGAGGGCCCCCCTCTTTGTTCTGTACAGACCACTGTCCGATATCATTAACAGTGAACTTAAAATTTACGCCAATATACTGGCTACTCGTCTAAGGCCGGTTCTACGCCACTTGATCTATCCTGACTAATGCCGCTTTATGCCAGCCACCAGCACCAGACATTGCCTGCGAAGGCTCCATGTTGCTCTGGCACACAGACAAGCACTCCCTTCCCCTCTGGCTCTCCTCCTAATTGACTTTGAAAAAGTGTTTAATACGTTGGACAGGGGCTACCTGGACTTGGTCTTTTGGAAAGCGGGCTTGGGGCGCCCATTCCGGCGCATGGTTCAGCTACTATACCAAACACAGACAGCCCGTGCCCTGGTAAATGGGATGCTGTCAGAGGTCTTCCCCATCAGGAGGGGCACTAGACAGGGTTGTCCCCTGTCCCTTCTCCTCTTCGCCCTAGCCATAGAACCATTCGCACAAATGACTCATCGAGATGCCTTCCTGGGAGGCTGGCGATGGGCGGGTGGGGAGGAGGATCGCATAGCGTTCTATGCCGATGGTGTCCTGCTTTATCTATCACGACCAGAGATAGGCAGCCCTAGGCGTCTCCAGTTGCTGCGCATTTCGGAGAGGCCTCTGGTCTTAAGATGAATTCCAGGAACTCTCAGAGTCTCACGCTCTGGTTGATTGGCAAACTACCATTCTTATCCGATGTTTAAGCTTTATGTACCTTGGCATGAAGGTGGCTCTTGACCTGTCTATGACCTGGGCCCTCAACCTTACCCCTCTTGCCCGCAAGGTGAAAGCGGAACTGGGAAAATGGCAGACCCTGCCGCTAAACGTCAAGGGTCGCATAGCACTCTATAAAATGCTTGTCCTGCCCCGTTCCTGTATGTCCTCCAAAATCTCCACCTCCCCTGCCATTGGTTTCCAGAGGTGGACGCTATGGCTCGCTCCTTCATATGGCGCAAGGGTAGACGGCGCCTATCCTGGGACACTTGCTAGGGCGGTGTATACAACGGCAGTCTAGCTATGTCTAACTTATACTTCTATTATTTGGCAGCGCAGGAACTCACTATCAATGAATGGCTCACAGGGGGATGGGACGATCCAACTTACCGATTAGAACTGTCCACAATGGGGTTCTCACATCTTATGGACCTGCTCTACAGAAATCCGATTCCCAAGGCCACACCAGAAGTCACCTGCCAGGTCTTGTATGGTTGGCGGGCAGCTCAAAGACAGACAGGGTGGTGGGGCCGGGTCACCCAGCACACCCCTCTATGGCGGGGGAACATGGTTACGAGAGATTGCCAATCTAGGAGGCTTTACACAATCGGACGCCATAGGCATCACGGTAGTGGGAGACGTTTGGGAGGGCACACACATGATGTCTTTACAACAACTCCAAGAAGCATACGCCCTGACCCAGACACAATTCCACAAGTTTTTACAGCTAAGACATGCATTGCGGGCCCAGGTTAACAATAATGCTCATATACCTGAATTCAGTCCTGTGGAGGCAAAGGTAATGATGGGGACTCTGGGTGCGGGGGGGGATCTCGCAGATTTATCTCTCCCTTGCACTGAACGCTTCACCACCTCTCCAGCCTCTACAGGCCCGCTGGGAAACTTAGATTGGGCCCCTTAGACAAGGAGGACTGGCGGGACACACTGATGGCACTGCGTGTCCTCGCAATTCCAGCCAGACTGAATATGGTGCAAATGTATTACCTACACTGTGCCTATCTGACCCGGGCCCGACTCTTTTGCGCTGGGCTCAGACCAAACTCTCAATGCAACAGATGCTCTTACTCACCTGCAGACTTCTTTCATGGTCCTGCCCCAAGATCCAACGATACTGGGGACACATCCTAAATAAGCTCTCCACTCTGCTGACTCTCACCCTGGAGCCCTCCCCCAAAGTGGCCCTTCTGGGGGTGATGGAAGACATTGGGAGATCCCAGGCGACAGGCACACTTGTGGGTACGGCCCTACTTATTGCAAAAAGGGACATTGCTGGGCATCCGAGGCCCCCCCTCGTTACAGCAATGGAGGAGGGGGATGGATCGGTGCGCCCAAATGGAACGACCCGTCTACCAGGCAAGGGGATGTGAGGGAAAATATCATAAGATCTGGGATGCATGGCTGGGCCCGACCGGAACATGAACACTCTGCTCAACCCATGTATCAAATGGACCTGTTAACCTATGAATCTGTACCTAAATGTGATACTGAGAAAATGAAATGTGTCTTCCTGCATGCAACATGCTGTTAGATATATAAATCAATTAAAGTTGGTTATCAAAAAAAAAAAAAAACAGACCTAAAAGGGATCAGTCAGTGATGAAGTCTGTATCACTATTATAGGGATATTGGATCTCAGTTTTGAACAGCGCACAGGTACCAAAACAACTACAACACAAACAATGTCGAGTTATTCAAGGCTCTGAAAAAATGCAATTGCATACTGACTTTCTCTTCCCACTCTTTCTCACAACTGGGTCATTAGAGAGAAAATATTGTTTCTTTGAGAGCCATCACATTAAGTTGAAGTGTGATAATAGTGTGAACTCTTTGTAGTCTCAATTTTTACCTCAGTTCACATTTCCATCCCACTCACTCATGTGTGCAAATAGGCTGTTCTGGAGAAAAGTATTGGGTGGATGGAGAGTTACATTACTCTGATGTAAAAACTAAACTGGTCAAATTGGATTTGTTTTTACAGTTTTGGCATTGCAGGATAATTGGTTTCTTGAGTTTACTGTAGTTGAGTGGGTGTGGTGATCAGAAACCCAGATCAGAAATCCAGAGAGGCTGATATCAGCATACCATAAAGCAATCACCAAAGTATAGAGAACAAAAAACAGGACTGCATGTTGGAAGTCATAAGCTCTGGAAGTGGGGGTGCTGGTGGTGCTGCAGCACCCCCACAAATAACCATGCTGGGGTTCCAAAGGTGAATGAGCAATACAGATGCCTTTAAATTTTGTTTTTATCTTGTCAGGTTTGCCATTCCTTCAAAGACAGAGGTCAAATGTCGGGCTATGTCTTCTAACAAATTGCTGCTTATTCTTTTAACATGGAGATTTGTGTTTTCTGTTTTTCTCTGACTGCAAAGTGAGACCATTTTGTAAAGTGAACTATGCGACAATCTTGATTGTGTGAAAAAGGCTGTAAGATGTCATTTTTTCTAAAAGTAATTAAATAACATTAAATGAACTGTACATATATTTCAAAATGTACCAGAAGTTCAAAAGTGAAAATTAATGTTTTTTTGTAATTCTGAAGTGTGTCTAAAACAAGGATGTTATTAGGATCTAAACAAAATTCAAAAGACACTTTACTTTGTGATGCGCAAATGACAAATATTCCCTGAAACTCTGTTTGCACACATTATCATTTGTGCGCAATGTAGTTATATCAGTAAAACTATTTTTCTGGCCAAAATTAGTGGCTATTACAGTGGAGAATGTGTTCTCTGTAAATGACAATGCACTACCACACAATGCTTTAGTAATATATTTGCGACAATGTACTCCCAAAGGTACCACCAGATAAACACTACACCCTTACCACTCTCCTGTTCAATGGGCTTGGCTCATTTGCAACACTTGTTCTTTATGTGACTCCTGGATTTTTCATAACCCTTGTGGGTTTAGTGATGCAACATTAATGACAGCATCCCCACTCTGAAAATTGCTCCAGCAGCACTGCTGGAAGCTACAGAACCAATGCCCGCAAGAAGATGAAAAGTGAAGAGATTATGCGGGTCATTATGACCCCGGCGGACAGCGTTAATATGGAGGAACGTACTGGCAACAGGCTGGTGGTACTTTTCTCCATATTAAGACATTGCCAGTTTGGCTAAAGCCAAACTGCCAATGTACCACACCGACCGCCACGGCGGTAATGATGGCTGGGCTGGAGACTTCAGTCTCCAGCCCGGCAGCTGTCACTTGCCTGCCTGCGGGATTATGACCCCGCCTACCACCATGGTTTTCGTGGCAAGCTTACCGCCACGAAAACCATGGAGGTAGGCACTATCAGTGACAGGGAATTCCTTCCCTGTCACTAATAGGGGTCTTCCCTGCTTCCCTCCCAAGATTCTCCCCCCCAAACCCTCCTTCCTCTCCAGACCTCCCCACTACATACATGCACCTTCATTCACACACGAACACACGCATACACAAGCTCATTCCCACATTCATCCATGCATGCATACATCCAGTCACACACATCCATACACACTGACATACATACAAGCACACATGCATTCACACAACATACACGCACTCACATATCCATACATGCACACACATACAACACGCAACACACACCCGCATACACACGCACAGACATACACACACACACACAACACCCCCCTCCCCAGTCGGAGCACCTGACTTACCTGTTGTCAGGGGGTCCTCTGACAGGAGATGGGAGGGGCGCTGCTGCCAGCAGCAGTGTCCGCCAGCAGAACACCGCCAGCCCGTATCATGGGTCATGATACGGTCTGCGGCGGTCTACTGGCGTGGCGCTCCTGCCCGCCATCTACCGGCATGGCCACAACCGGATTTCCGCCATATTTCTGGAAGAAATCCAGCTGTGGTCATAATAGGGCAGACGGCTGGTAGCAGGCAGCAACGGTCTTTTGGGGGCTGTCGCCGTGGCAGCAGGAGGTTTTTACCACTTGGGTCGTAATGTGCCCATATGTCTGAGTAAGTATTGACTTATATGCTGATATAAGAGGGATGCACTAATTACTTAGAAACACACGATTACATTTGCATGTCTATAGAAGGCAAAGGAAACCATTGTATTTGATCATATTGATTCTTGCCATTTTAATCCGTTTGACCCGTTCCCCTACATCAAGTCAAGTCAAGTTTCATTTCAAGATTTGGAACTCATGAGGTCCACAAGATCAATGCAATACAAACATCACAGAATAAAAAAGACATACCAAGTTTTAAATTGTGCAATCCATACATTACATTAAAAGAACAACAGCATTGATAAATAACCATGACATTATAATCAATAGAAATGTAAACTTAAAAACTTGCATTCAAAACATTTCATTAGAAGGAGATAATAGTTAATATAAAGTGTAACCCGTTGTTTGAACACGACAGTTCAGAAACAGGGGTCTCAAAAATGTATGGCAATAGAGAAACAGTGCAGGACAAACAAATGACACGTGTTTTAGATCTTGGGCACCATAATTACAGAAGTTACATATATTATCCCGGTTGAGCAATTGATGCCAGCTAGCAGTTAAAGTCATTAACTGATGTAGTAGAGATCAGCAACGTCTAACACCTTGGTAGACGGTAGAGACCAGCAATGTCTAACACCGTGGTCAACATTCCATGTTAAGTATTGCTGAGGCTTTCTTGGAATTAAGGAGTTCACTATCACTTTCAATTTGCATTTTTTCCTACAGGGATCAGTGTTTACGTGACAGGCTCGATTAGAGGAATCATGCTTTTAGCTGCTGCTCAGACCAGGAGAATACATACGCCTGATTTACATCAGACATACTTAATGCATAAATACAAATTCTATAGAACAAGGATTGCCTTTGCTTACTTCAAAGATCTCTTTATGCATAAAATTTCCTAATGACATTTCGTCACTACTTAAAAGCTTAATAACCCAGTGGATAATTGCAGAGACGCCTTGTACAAAGGCACTCTTTACCCCACATTCTAATCTAATTACTGGAAGCCACCTGTGTATTAAAACCACATACTTTCCTCAAAATTAGCCCTTCTTTCTTGTCTAAGAAATCCTATTCCTTCCCATCAATTAATACAAGTGCTGCATAAAGCAAGGTGCAGGTGATTTTCGCCTTATATGCAGACTGCACCACGTCCACAGACTCGGACGTCAACCTCATGGACACATCCACGTCAAAATTCGAATGGCCTACAATGCCACCCTGAAGGGATTCCTTGTCTACCATGCTCCAGGCCCCCGAGTGGAATCTACACCCACATTGCAGACTTCATTGCTCCCCTCTCCATCACATCAACCAAATACAGTCCTCTGAGACCTCAAGTTCCACCTGGACCACAACTCCACGACACTCGATAGCCTCAGCAACCTCAGACTCACTGAGCTCATCCAAGGACCAGCCCACACAGCGGGCCACACCCTCAAACCTATTTTCTCCTCCAACAACAGGATAACCACCACCCAGATGACCCCACTCGCGTGATCTGACCACTACGTCATACTTTTCAAGATACTCACCCACCAAGCCACCCCACCAGAAAAACCCAAAGCTCCATCAAGACACTGGTGCAAACTATCCGAAGAAAACTGGACCAAGACCCTACAGGAACACCCACCCAGCCACACCTGGAACCTCAATGTCAACACCATGCTCTTAAATAAATGGCTCACTGACTGCGCCAAATCCCACCAGGAGAAAGACCTCCAAAAACAACAAACAACCCAGCTGGCACACGAACAACCATAGGAGGTCCAAGCACCACTGCAAACAACTTGAGAGAAAATGGAGATTCAACAAAAACACTATTGCAAGATCCACATATAATGCCGCCCTCAAGCTCTACTGCCAAAAACTACGAGACACAAAGAAAAAGGCCCTAACTCTCAGACTCGAAGCCAGCCCCAACAATACGTAAGAACTCTTCACCATCATCAAGGAGTTCTCCAAATCTGCAGCTGCCAACAACATCATCCCATCCCAAGCACTCTGCAAGGACCTCTCAAACTTCTTCAAACAGAAGACTGCCAAGACCGACAGCACATTTGACCCACTGATACAAATGCCCAGCAGGACACCTCCCTCATCGCCAACCAGCAGCTAAGCAACTGGAAGCCCCTCTCAAATGAAGACACCACCACCCTGATGAATACCATCTACTCAGGAGCCCTCTCAGACCCATGTTCCCACTTCACATACAACCTTGGAAGAACCATCATCTCCCCCATGCTCAACGCTATCTTCAACACCTTGATACCACCACCACCTTCCCGCCTTGCTGGAAAAATGCAGAAGTCAACACCTTATTGAAGAAACCAACAGCAGACTCCAAAACCCTCGTAGCTACAGATCGATCTCGCTCCTGTTTTTTCCAGCTAAACTCATGGAGAAAGCAATCAATACCCAACTCGCAGACTACATAGAACTCCATGAGACCCTAGATAGCTCTCAATCTGGCTTTCGCACCAACCACAGCACAGAAACAGCCTTCATTTCAGCCACCAATTACATAATAAGCATTCCTGACTGAGGAGAAAACACTGCACTCATCCTCTTCAACCTTGATGCAGCTTTTGATATTGTCTCTCACATCCCACTTATCAGAAAGCTTCAGCACTTGGGTATCTGCAGACCTGCCCTCTTGTGGATGTCCTCCTTCCTCAAGGACAGAACTCAATGAGTTAGACTTCCCCCCTACACCTCAGAACTAAAGGAACTCATTTGTGAAGTCCCACAAGGATCGTCAGTCTACCCAACACTCTTTAACATCTACATAACGCCCCTCCTGGACATCGTCAGAGCCCACAGCATTAACATAGTATCCTACGCTGATGACACACAGCCCATCCTCTCCCTTACTGACTCAACCAGCACCACTAAAGCAAACTTTCCCAACTGCATGACCAATGTTGCTGCTTGGATGAAAAACGACTTCCTCCAGCTCAACACACACAAAACAGAAGTCCTTATCTTCAGCAACAACCACAACCCCAGGACGCCTCTTGGTGGCCCTCCAAACTTGGCCCTACAGCCACTCCTACGGACCATGCCAAGAACCTCAGGGTTATCCTGGACACCAATATCTCCATGAGCAGACAGATCAACGCCATTGCCTTGTCATGCTTACACATCCTGCAAATGCTACACAAGATTTTCAAGTGGATCCCCCTTAACACCAGACAAACAGTTACCCAGGCTCTTATCACAAGCAGACCTGACTATGGAAATGCCATCGACTTCAGAATCCCGGCTCATGTTCTATGCTGACTCCAAACCACCCTAAATGCTGCCACCAGACTCATCTTGAACACCCTGCGAAATAACCATAGCTCTCCACAACTCAACAATCTCCACTGGCTTCCAGTCCACGAAAGATGTAAGTTCAAGCTACTCACCTAAGCCTACAAAGCTCTCCACAACACTGACCCAGAGTACGTCAACCACGCCTCAACTTCTACCAACCCACCAGACACCTTTGATCAGCGTCCCAGGCAAAAGCACACCTCTTTCGCATCAAGAAGGCCAGAACCGGAGGATGCTTCTTCTCATTCTTCACAGTCCAGGCCTGGAATAACCTCCCACAACACCTCAGAATCTCCCACTCCCTCATGGACTTCTGCAGGAACCTCGAGGCATGGCTCTTCCAGACAGAACAGGCATGATCTTCTCCTTCCACCTCAGGCTTGCCCTACTCAGCGCCTGGATACCCTCATGGGTGATTAGCCATACTCTACAAATCAACATAACAAAACATAACATAACACAATAAGTGCTCAAAGTGTCTTCTCCCCACAGCATTATAAAAGGCTCTTAGCCCATTGGCCTGAGATCTACCCTTACTCAATCTCTGGGAAATATGATCCAAGTCATTGAAGTTACTCAACATGATTTCCCCCAAAAAGGGATATGACTTAACCGCCTCTAGTTTTTCTTCACCCAGGTGTCAATTGTAATTATAATAATACTTCTGGGAGTTTGTATTTTTAAACACCAGAATCTTACTTTTAGAGACATCAATTTTCAAAGACTGTGTACACATAAATTTCTGCAAACATTGTAAATCCAGAATCACAATGTAATCTGCATATAGCAGGCAAGAAACCGATATGCCCCCTTTTTTTGGAGAATCACCATTACTAATATTGTAAAAAGGAGGCAAATCAGACATATAAAGAGAAAAGAGGCAACAGAGTCAAAAGACAGCCCTGTTCCAGGCCATGTTTACTTTAGAATTACAAAGGATAACCCTTTGTCTCCCCCCATCAACATGTGGCACCATGTGGCAGAAAGTAATGCAATAACTAAACATAACAGCTAGCCCTGAATACCAAGATCATATAACTTTCTCCATTACGTAGGGTGGTCAACTTTATTGAATGTAGCTAAGAAATTAATAAGGACGCAAATAGTCGGGAACCTCTAATTTTCACACATTTATTGGTTAAGAGTTAAAGGGCTGTGATATTATCTAATCTCAAGTGATTATTTTCTAAAACGAGATTGCTCTAATGGAATGATCTTTTCAGTTTCCACCCAGGAAAACAAATGTGCCAAGATGCTTTTCACAGAAAGGTTGCCTACCACATCTAGGAGGTCAATGTATCTATAATTATTTAGTTAAGTTACAGGCCCCCTTTTTATATAGGGGAATCACGCTTCCTAAACATCATGGAGGAAATTCAGCCTGAGACTAACAATGTGCAAAGTCAAGAGCCAGGAAATTTCCCCAGTATTCAGGTTCACTTTTTATAATTGAGATTGGTACTTAATCCGGATCCAATGCAACAAATGTATCATCGTACGAATGAAGATCTCAGGCTGCTCGGGCGAAGGGGAGGCATGAGCTACCAAATCTAATTCCAAACTATAAATGGCCTCTTGAGTATCTGGGCCCTTCCTATCATTTGCCACATATAACTTGGAAATATATCTGCTCCATTGGTCTTCCTATATAGGGATAGGGGGTGAGATTTTGCTGTTGTCTCGCAGCAATTAGAAATAATTTCCCATTATTTTCTCATATTCATGCAGCAAGCTGCCTCTCTGAGTTCAATCCATTCATGGTCATAGTCTGCTTTTTTCATCCTTTTCTTTAATCACCTTCTTCTCCTCTTTAGGGAAGATATTAATTTCCCTCTTTCCACAGAGAAAGAGGAAAATGTAATTCAAACTAATCTATTTATTTCTTTGATTAAGGCTGAAATTGGCTTCTGCAGGGTTTTGGTGGTCATCTCTCTTTTATTGTCCTGACTTACGAGCTGTCTCATGGTCTCAGTATATAAAGTGCATCAGCATCCCCGGACACCCTGTTAATCATAATCTCTTCCAACAGCCCTTTTACTCCATTAATCAAAACTGTCCTCCAATGGATTCTACCTATTTTCCTAAAACGTGTTGCATTCCTATTTAGCTTCCATGGACCCACCACTAAGGGACAGAATTCTACCAGAAAAGAATTTGCTTTATGATCGCTAGTGGAGTTGTGGATAACAGATTTTTCCAGAATCGTTTTTTATATAGTCAATTATAAACCACCTGGTTGCTGACTTATGGGTAAAGTGTGTTGGGGAGTCAAAATCAATTCTACCATTAACTATTATAAGCTCATTTTTTCTGAATATATCCAGGAGTAGAAGAACACTTCTTTTATCAGCTTTTATATTTGTGATGAAGCAAACAACCAATATTCCAAAGCCTCTTCTTTCTCTAGATCAGAAAATAGGCTGATTGAATAGTTAAAAAGTTTACAATTCAGGTCCCCAACTTATGCACACCTCCCTGGCCTACCACCGCATTTATAAAGGACAAAAAGGCAGAAAAAAGAGAATTATGCGCTTGGTCAGGAGAAATGTAGCATTTACCAATAACACTGACTCATCAGCGATCTTATTCTGCACAGGAGAGAGTTTTACTGCCTGGGAATCTGAGAAACTACTCTAGATCCAACTAAAATTATTGCTCAGTAGTATCCCCCGAGAAAATCTAAGGCACGATCATTCAAACACAATGTGTCCTGGATGCAGACCGCATCAGCTCTCAAATTATCTAAAAAGTCAGTTTTATCAGGATAGTTCAACAATCCTGCCGCATTCCACAAAACCTTTTAAAACTCTTATTAACTACACCTACTAATCACTTGTCCCCACACACGACTACTACTGAGAGTGGCTGGAAGCTAACTCCATCTTCTCAACTCATCTTCTATTTTCAAAAGATCCCCTTCCACCTCCCCTACATCACTGCAGATACACTGCACATATGTAACCCACGCAGACAGGCACGGCGGGTTCAATGAATATTTAGTGTGAGAGTGAAAAGGAAAGAACTGTCACCCTAGGATTTTAAGGCTATATGTATAGGTTCCAGTATTTATTTACTTCAAGATTATGCATGGTTTACACAAACCATACCATATGAGTAACCAGTTTTTTCAGCTTTACACACTTCAGTAAAACATTTTTTTTAAATGCATAAACACACGATATATCATTTGAGCTTCTTAAATACAGAGTTCATTTTTGTTGATTGCAGCGTGGTCCTCCCGCTACACTGCTATAGCTGCATTTATTAGCGATACTAACTCCATGCTGTAGTACATAACACGTATTGTTCTTGCTAACTCATGCCCAAAAAATGACCCATATTCAGTTTTTTTTTTGTTATAGAAGTGATGCTCAAGTTAGTCATCATAACATCAACACATGATCTAAAGAGAAATCCTTAAAGACTCTTCTGGTTTTAAGTGAGTGGATTATTTTCACGTAACATGCCCTCTCCAATTGAGAGTAGGCCTCAGGGACCTAACTAGCCTGAGATCTGAGGGGCCACTTCATTCCAACTATGGTAAATTTCGTATGGGCCCAAATACCTCACCAATGGTCCCATTGCTAAGCCACAGGTAGCCTTACAGTGGAGGACATAACTGTATGTTGGGCAATCATGGGAGTTTAGTTTCTAATCCTATTTCTAAGAAGTATAGAACAGACAAATACGAGTACTCTCTAGTTTGAAATATTCTGCTGTCTTTTGCAATTCAAAGCATGGTTTACAAATGTGCTACACTGCAAATTAAATTCATCATATACAGTAGCTTCCAGTGTGTGTTCAAGGGCTTTGTTTCACATATAAAATACAAATGGAATAAAGCCATCAATGCACTAGCTCAACTCCGCTATAATATTCAAATCAGTTTATTTATTTTTGTTATTTTTTCATAGGGTGGGAATCGTCCAGGGGGTTAAGTGCTTTAACGTTACAAATACTTATTTATGTTTAATATAGCATGACCCAGGCCCACAAAGTAGCCTTTGAGAGCTTTACAGAAGAAATGGCAGTTTTTATACAGTATTATGAAACACAAATGATGGAGCAGGGGTCTATGTACATAACGGCAACGTATTGGATAAATTACAATATTCGACAAAGGCAGGGTTGGTGTGAGAAAAAAGAAAAATAAATCTATATAATAAAATGGTTGCAATGTTGAAAAAGTGAAAAATAAACACACACTTTGGCAAAATGTGGACAGGCAATGTCAAATGTTCAAATGTAAGACAAAGAAACTATATACTTCAAGTTTCACTTGCAAACTGTATAACCTAGGACAGATAGTATAGACATACATGGTTTCACACGGCAAGCAAACATCATTTATTGGATTATAGGATATGAAGTTTACTTAGTATATGAATCTTAAGATGTATTTTGAAACATTTAGACACGGGGCTTGCTTAATGCCATCAGCGGCCTCTTCGTGATACCAGGAGCATTGCCTGAGAAAGATTGTTGGTGAGTGTTTTCTTCACAACTGAGGGATTTCTATTAAGTATCTCCTCAGTTACCTCAAGCCACTACAGATTTTTAGTTTCATGTCAGATCGCTGAGATTTTCCGCAAGGAGAGCTTCCTAGATGATGCATGCTACTCTGAACATGAACATGCTGCTACTTTACAAAGCTAGGCTCTGTAGCGAGGCATAAGCAGGGGAGATGAGGTCATAATTCAGAATGGTGGAAACAAGATGTTCAGCAAGTGAAAGACAGAATCGGGGTGGGCTACTCCAGTTTCAGAGCATTTTCGTAGCTAAGCATGGAGATAACCATTGCTTGCACAGATGATTTTAGATCAGATTTAGAGAAGAAATGTCTCATTTTCTGAATCATTTGGAACTAGTATTTGGTACTGTTGGCAATAGCTTTATGCTAATTATTGAGGGGGCATGAAGGTAAGGGGGCAGCCAATGGTTTTCACTACGATAACAATCTTAAAGTCGAACCTCAAACATAGAAGATTCCCTGACCACTCAGGAGGGGCTGCGGCATCAGCTTTGGGAGGGAACGACCCACTGAGAGCTTGCCATTTTCTAAACTGAGGGGGTTCTCAGCATAGCCTGCGAGCCATCCACACCATTATTTCAGTGAGACAAATAGACAGATACACCTTTTGCACAGTCAATCTTCACATAAAGCTCAGTGTCCGCGGCATATCAGTGGAAAGAGATTCCAAGGTTGGTCAACATGTCACCAAAGAGATTAATGTAAAGGGCACATTAAGTATAGAGCTCTGGGGAGACTAAAGGAACAGAGGAGCCTTCCGAAGGGAAATTTCCTACCTTAACTTGTAAGAGTCTGTTTGACAATACTGAAATCGATCTTTCCTTTGAGAAGCATATTTAGACGGTTGTCATGATTCACCTTATCAAAGGCAACTACAAGATGCAGAAGGATTAAGATACAAGGACGGCCTTTGTTAGACAACTGCAGTGTCCAACAATTCTAAGGACAGGGGCTTCCATAATATAGCCACAGCGACAACTGACTGAAATACCCAAAGGTTGACATTTTGTGGTGTACTCTACTCTGTGGTTTGTGGCACATCTTTCAAAGATGGCGGCCCAGAGAACGGTCTGTAGTTTCAACCTGTTCTGAATTAAAGGAATACATTATTAGCATCAGGGGAGGGATGGGATGTCCAATGTTTAAGGAATCAGGAGAGGATCCATGTTCCAGGGAGCCACGGATGATATGCAACAAAAGTTGTTTGGGGACTAATTTGAGTTCCTTGGATCTAGCAGAGCCGGTGTCACCCTATATTTGTTGTGACTTCTTGTGATTGGAGCAGATCTACTCTCTTTTCTCGCTCTTCCTTTTTTATCTCTTGTCCTGGTGTCTCGTTCTCTGGGCCTTTGTTGCACGTTATTACTGCTTCCCCGGCCCAATTTCGCCTGTTCTTGTGTTTCCCCTGAGACGAGTGCGTTCTCACAGTAGGCTACAGGTACAGGGTCATCCTTCCCCTGGACCCTGATAGATGCATCTAACTACAGAACCCAGCGTTGTGAAAGAAACTGGAGGAGGGAGAGCCAGGTGACTGCAGGTTAACCTTCCTCATTCCATGGAAGCTCGGGGTATTGTAAAGCATCAGTGTTCACGGATGGCCTGTCTGAACAAATACATAGAAAACATCAATTGGAGTCTTGTTAAGAAGAAATGTACTTTGTGTGGATTCTTTTTATTCCGTTGTGTCTTTATTTTCAACATTTATTTCACATAGGGAATAACCCATTATGAGATTACGATGTTTAGCAAGAACTGTGCACCCTTAACAAATGCTTTACAGTCCCCGGTATCTGTTATCTAATAAGTTGTCCGTTTCAACTTTTAATATTTTAGCAAATTCTTATAAATAAAAACTACGCAAAAACAATAACGCCATATTGTGTGGCACACATCACTTGTGAAATTGTAAACGTATCTGTATTACAATTACCTTGTGTTACCTGATACACCGCCAGATGCAGCCCGGACACTGTATCTGGGAGTAAGTTTTCCTTCAGGCTGTAGTGCGGCGCCCACTCCAGGACTGGAAACCTTCTTGCACACCAGAGCTTCAGGTCTGTGGCGCGGACGGCAGAGATCCGCTGCCACACACACGCCGCACGCTTGGACATTTTCGCGCCCGTCCTGCTGCGTTCAGTCATCTTTTCAGGAATGGTAGCCTTCCTCGAGGCCCCGGGTTTTGTTGTTTGAGTCAACTGTATAAGCTTGGCCTCGACCTTCTCTTTGAAAAACCCAAGGTGCTGCAGCACGGAAACTTTCACTGTGTCAACAGGAGGCGCAGGCGGAGAAAAGTGTTCACCTCCAGTTTGGCCTCAGTTCCTCTCAATGTGTTACTGTATATAATGAGGACAGGTGTTCTGGTCACGTGATATATGCCGGATTATCATACTTTAACCCGTTAAACACGTGACCAGACATACAATGCATGAAAACACTAGGCAGCGGCCCAAAGTATATAAATTTGATTTGGACATACTGAGGGTGCTTCACAGGCACGCGTCGCTGTTACCAAGGGATGTGCACAATATAAAACTACGGCGGAATCCAGCAGCACGCAAGACGCCACACCGGTTTAAAGGTGTTCGATATGACAGCGTGTTAGCATTTTATTTCTTCATAGCTGGTCATTTTCACAGGCAATTACAGCCGGCGAACCTTGTGTATAAACTCTGGGACGATGAGAGAAATAAATACGAAGAACCCTACAGGCTTTGACATGAGCGATATGTACTTGTATGTTCACTCTTAGATCCTGCGACTCGCTTTACTGCCTGACGATCAACGACGGTGTAACACACCGAACAAGGCAGCCTGCTCTGGTGCAGTGTGGCAGAATATGTGGTGCAGTACGTCGTAAATCCACTTACAGTCAAAGTGCACGCCAAGCCGCTACAGGGTATCACACCAGCTCTGAGGCCCCTGCAGGATTCCCGGGATGTCAGATCCGCGTTGAATACTGTGGATAATCAGACAAGTGAGCAGGGCGTGAGCACCTCGTTGATGTATTTAACGATTCAAAGGTGTGTATTATTTTCATTGTAGTCAGCGCTTCCAGCTAATTACGGCATTACCGTGGAGATAGAAAAACGTACTGCCTAGGAGAAACGTGGGGTTTCCCGGCAGTCAGATTTAAATATCAGGTTCATGTTTCAGGTGCTAAACTTCAAAATGCTATATGCTATGTCTTGATATCATTTATAGATCGCACGTGCGCTAAAACTCGTCTACTTGCTAATGGCAATGAATCAAAGAATTTCACTTCGTGTCTGTGGCTCTTTTCCAAGCACCGCTAAACGAGTAAGTGCCCGCGAGGACCTGTCCTGAGTTGACCTACTCCTGAGATATCTCGAGCATGATTTGTTGACGCCTTGAAGTGGCTTCACAATTCAGTGATCCCTCTTCTGAACGCAGTTCACAGTTGGAGCACCAGGCAGGAGCTCTCACTAAGGCGATCCTCCTTGGACCGGTATTATGAGCTTAGAAGCCCTCCAGCTCCGAAGAGTCTGTTACATTCTATATTTGATGACAACAGAATTGCCAAATGATGCAATGTTTTTAACTTTGGCATCCACTTGTTTTGTAAATATTTCTAATTGGGCTCGCGTTTTTTCAACATTATTCTACATGCAACGATTTATGATTTAATGTGCATTTTATTTACAATTTTTCACACGGAAAATACACATGTATGACACATGATATGCCTTTGTGAGTCTACGATTTTTCTGTATAAATGTAATTGTTTATTTATTACATTTATGGATGATTGACACTGGAACATTGGAGAGATTATTTTTTGTGTACTGTCATTAAAAATCGTCACTTGAAAATGAAACGATAAACCATTGGGGTTCTACGTATTATATACAGCGTTTTGTCGCATATTCCCTGGGATACAAGGATCGCCCTGTATGCTATAGCCCATAGACGGTTATTTATTTATTTAGTTATTTATTTATATATTATACAGAGCACCAGCGCCCAAATTCTTGATCATAATCAGTTGGGGGGCAGGCACGTTATTCCCGGCGTCATGAAATGTCGGGCCTTTTACATTTTGCCCAAATTAAGCACGGCTGGATTCATAAATCGAGCAGTGAGGCTGGCTGGATCAACATGGAACGCGCTTCCTCAATATCTCAATGTAATTTGTGTATATGTATATTTCACTAATATCTTTACTCAATTATTTGACTTTATGATAGTTTGACGGTCCTCTGGTCTGTGAGCGATGTGAACTCTGAAAATAAGACTACCACTTTATTTCTAAAACAGTATATATCAACACATATTGCCAAAGTAGTACATTTGCAACAGGATGCAAAACTACATATATCTATGTTATTTGTATTTGATCTCAGTCCTTATTAAGCTTAATATTGATGGAATTCTATGCGCCAGCAGCCATTTTAAGATATTACCTCTCGAGGTGGGAACACTCCAAAGCAGTAGGTAAAAACGAGACATTTCAACACATTTTTTTCTGCAAGCAGAGCGGAATTGGGGCTGATCTGCTGTTCCACGGGTATGAATAAAGCCAAAAGAACAGTTGCTTTTAAAAGCACTGTACAGTGCCTAGCAATGAATGTATCTTACTGATAACTGCATTAAGATATATAGAATGCCCAGATCTCTGACAGTGCATTTCAAAAGCAACTTCCAGCAGGGAAGTTTGCGGATGTGGGAGCACAATGGAGTCATCGCTTTAGGTGTAAGAAACAGGATCTACACCTTAACGAGTGTGTAACTACAGGTGAGGGTACCCCTCATAGTAACTGATGAAGTGTATCCATGAATTCTGCAGGGTGTATTTCTAAAAACTAGGAAAGAATTAGTCTTACCTTTTCTGTATGTTTTTGACATATATAACAGACAGTAGGGACCTCCGAGACGGAAATGCCCCGACGAAGGCCCAGGACCCTGTTCCTGGAAATAAAAAAGTTTTTTCTCACTCCAGTCGGGTATTCTTTTGTGACGGGCCGAAACATGTTGACATCAACTGTTGTGGGGGTGTGGTGAATCCTAAGAAGTCCCTGACACCCCTCTTAGGTTGCTCCAGAGGTTGAATCCTACCATGTGCAAGCCAACTAATAAAGGACATATTTAGGATGCGCACTGAGACAATTTTAATCTAGTAAAATCTGGTTCCCTGCCTTCACCAAGACATACTTTATTCTGAGCTCCTTTCCCAACAAAAGTTTTCTCGGGTTAAGGTTGAGACCGTCAGGTCAGTATCATCTTAACCCAGCAGGGCAGACAGCCAAGGATGAAGCATGCCACAATAACATAAGTAAGGCCTCTCCATCCATAAACAACATGTTCCATTGAGGGGGAATAGTAGATAATTCAGGATCAGGAGATCACTTCTCTGGGTGGAGGCCGTCTAGTGAAATTAATTTATTGCAATTACAGTTAAGGTCATTATATTTCCTAGCCCCTGACTGTGTTGGAGGCACAAGAAATCCTCGATTGTGCATTCCTCTCTGAGTAGAACTAAGAATACATGCTCTACAGGCTATTTCACCTTCTTTCCCCCTTTTTTTTCATTAGGTCGAAGCCTACTGTAGTGATCTGAAATCTATCCTGGAACGGTGGGGTGGAACAGAGCTGTTGTGTGAGGGTTCGTAAGAAGACGGTTGAGGGAGCTGGGTGTTGGAGTGTCATGCGGAGAGTTGTCGGTGGGTGAGCCGGATTTGGAGAATCTAATCAAAAAAAGAGATTTAAGTCATTTATCTAAAAATACTGACTCCTTTTTTCGAAACATAAATTTTCCCAGAAGTAACACGGCCTTTATACTCAATTAACCCCAGAAAATATCGATGCAAATGTAAATGTATCACTTCTCCACCATAATCACATGGTCTGATGTCCGGTTTAAGAAGAGTAATGCTGGCATTAAGATAACGACAGAAGAAATCATTAGATACAATCGTGATTTTCGCACTGGAATCAAACGACATTAGTCTCCTTACCTTCAACCAAAATAAAATCAAGAGGACCTCTACCCTTGCCTATTTGAAGTACAATTTGTCCACAGTCAAAATCATCCTGGACCAAATGCTCATCATTGTCAGCAAGAACCTCAAATATCCGTTGTTTAGCCTTCATCAATCTACAAACAGAAGAAAAGTGCCCTTGCTTCTTACAAAAGGTACAAGCCGCCCTAAGAGCTGGACACTTTTTATCATTGGCAAAGTGCCCCACTTTGTCACACCAAAAACATTTTTTTTCTCCACCTGTGAGAGAAGAACCAGATACTTTCTTCTTAGAAGGAAACGTTTTGTTTTTATTGTCCATAACAGCAGAAACCACACTAGAGGAATCTTTCTTTATCGCATCCACACATTTTAAAGAATGTTCTATTCTTTTGGCAACCACCAAAACATCTTCAAGAGAGGGCTCATCCCTAAGCCACAATTCTTCACAAACCATCTCAATGTTACAACCTAACATAAATTGATCTATTATCCTCTCATCGGTTGAAGAAGTACATTTGCAAGAGGAAGCAAGACGTCTAAGATCTGTCATATAATCTTCAATTGTCTCTCACTCCCTTTGCAATCTCTTACCGAAGTAATAACGTTCTAGGATGGTGCTGACTCAGGGCAAGTAGTGAATATCTAACTTGCGTATGCAAATCTCAAATTAATTGAGATCTACCGCTTCACTATCAGGGACGTCAGGAAGGTGATCAAACACCTCTTGACCTTCCGTCCCCAAACAGTGAAGTAATAATGAAGTACGACGTTCCGCACTCAGCGAAGTTCCACACACTTTGGCATAACGCTCAAACACCTTTTTCCACTTTGCCCATTTGATAGGAGGTTCACCCTGGGAGGAAAGAAAGAATGGGGGAGCTGTGACGTTTTGCATCATACAATATTAATGAGTAAACTACGAAAGAATAAAATAACAGAAGAAAGATTATTTCATAAGCAATGTACACTTAAGCTGTGCACATCAGCGTGGAAAAGTACTTGAAGGTACACAAGGTACACATCAAAAATAACCAGCAGTGCAGATCAGTGATCCACCAACCCAAGGGTTCGAAGTTGAATGAAATACACAGAAAGATGTGCAAGATTATACTGTGAAGCTGTGCACATCAGCGTTGTAAAAGTACTTAAAGATAAACAAAGTACACATTTAAATCAGCGATCCACTCAAAGGGGTAGAAGTTCTATAAAATATGCAGGAAGATGTGCAAGGTTTCCCTGTAGAAAAGAACACTTCCAGAATTTCCCAAAAAAACCTGAACGCAGAACTCAGCTTAAAGTATCATGGTTGCCATGTCAACTTGGCAACAAGAACAGGAGGCAGAAAGCAAAAAAAAAAAAAAGACTTCACTCAGTTGAGAGCCCTGTGAAACGCTGTAATCGTTTTACTTTCCTGGCCACGGGTGCCATGTAACCATGGCAACAGCAAATGCAGACGGCGTAGGGAATCCTCTTGACGGAGATGCTGCACGGAGCACTCCAAAGGCTTTACTATGTACACATAGCAACCAGCTGGAGCGTGTGAATGAGGCATCCACGTCCATGTTAGGCAAAAGAAAATGCACGTGCGCAGCAGCCTCTGCCCACCATTTCGTCTTGTGTCTCCTCGACCAACGCAGCAAGAAGAGCACCAGACTGTCTCTCATCAACCTCCGCCGCAGGAAGAAAAATGCCTTCAGGAAAGGTCCCAGATATGGCGATGATCTGGCGGCGAGCAGAGCCAATCACAGCCTCCAAGGGCAGAGCCTCACGGATGCCGCATAAAATCCAATTATTTTGAAAGATGTTCCCTCTTTTGATAGTGGATAGATATCCATTCCCCAATATTGCCCAATTGCTCATGATGATTGGTGATGCAAAGGTCTTCAACACCATTGGCCTGGCCTCAGCTTATCATCAGATACAGCTTGATGAAGATTCCATGAATCTCACTGCTTTTATAACACCTTTTGGTACTTTCAGGTACACCAGGCTTCCTTTTGATTTAGTCTTGGCTGCTTCCGTATTTCAGAGAGTCATGTAGAGGGTGCTTAAAGGTCTAGAAGGGGTTTGTGTATACCAGGATGATATTCTGGTGTATGGTAAATATCATGCTGAACATAGTATTAGGGTCAGACAAGTGTTGAAGAGAGTGAGTGATCATAATTTGACAGTCAAGTTGGAAAAGTGTAAGTATGGTTCCAAAACGATTATTTAGGTCACACTATATCTGGTGAAGGTGTTGCCCATAAGTCTGACCTAGTAAATACCATTCAGGCAATGTCTTCTCCCTCCACGAAAGAGGAGCTCATGAGATTCTTAGGAATGGTTGAGTATTATCATAAATTCATTAAGAATTTTGCTGAGATTACGTACAATATGAGAGGTCTTTTGAGGAAAGGGGTACATTTCGTGTGGAGTGATGTGTGTGAAGAAGAGTTTAAAATGATCAAGGCCAAGCTATCTTCAGCTCCCTGTCTCAGGAATTCTGAGCCAAAGAAAAGTTCCTTCATTACAACTGATGCTAGCCTCAAAGGGCTGGGTGCTGTCTTACAACAAGGTGGGTGTGGGCCGCAGAACACTATTATGTTCTTGTCAAGGTGTCTTAAAGGTGCTGAGAGGAAGTACTCTGTAATTGAAAGGGAGGTGCTTGCTGTTCATTGGGGCATTAAGAAACTGAAAAATCTGTTTGGGGCACCACTTTCATCGTAAGGACAGATCACAAATCCTTGTGTGAGGTTTCCAACAAGAAAGGGATAGATTCTATCTCCTCTAGGATTTCTAGGTGGGTGGTAGATCTTCAAGAGTTTAAATTTGAAGTGAAGTATATTCCAGGTGTAGAGAATATCATTGCTAACACTCTTTCTAGGTTAGTGTCTGAGAATGATACTGGGTCGATAAATGATGGAAGTTGTGTGGATGAGGTAGATCTAGTTTGTGAGATTGATTGAGGTGTGATTGCAGAAGACAGGTGGCGTAGTGAATTGGAGGATGATTCTACACTACAGAGAGTGATTGACCTCATCAAGGGTGGTTGGACGTACAAACATCAAGGTGGTGATTTGTGCACAGATTTGTGGTTTGTTAAGGATCAACTGGCAACCAGGAAAGGGTTGTTGTTACGTGGTCCTAGGCTGGTGCCACCAGACAAACTAAGAAAGGAATTGCTGGATATAGCTCATGAGAGTCACTCAGGTATCTCCAAGACCAAGGAGAGATTGAGGTCTAGTTATTGGTGGCCTGGTATGGATGTTCAAATTGAACATTTGTTAAGGGAGTGTGTTAAATGTGCTGTATGTGAGAAAAGCATGAAACCAAGAGTTCAACCCATGGTATTGAGAAATCATCCTGAGAAACCTTGGAGAGACATCGCTCTAGACATACTGGGACCTATACATAGTAATGGTCAGGAATCATATTTTATTGTTGTTATTGATTTGTTTTCTGGTTGGCCTGAAATTAATTTTTCGAGAAGTATTGTGACTCAGAATGTTGTATGCTTCCTGAAAGATTTATTTTTGAAGGAAGGCATAGCAGAGACATTGTTGACAGACAATGGGGTTCAGCTTGTTTCCAAAGAAATGGAGAATTTTCTTCGGTTGTGTGACATCAAGCACAAGAAATGTGTTCTTTACCATCCTGAATCGAATGGTATGGTTGAGAGATTTAATAGAGCCTTGAAAGAAACCATAGGCTTGGCTAAGTCTCACAACATTAACTGGAAAGATGAGGTCATTAAGAGGGTTGGTGTGTACATATTCACACCACATACAACCACTGGTGTTTCTCCATTTGTTTGTTTTTCGT
The DNA here is from genome assembly GCF_031143425.1 of Pleurodeles waltl. Classification (NCBI taxonomy): domain Eukaryota; kingdom Metazoa; phylum Chordata; class Amphibia; order Caudata; family Salamandridae; genus Pleurodeles; species Pleurodeles waltl. Next base: position 833,938,474 of record NC_090439.1, on the reverse strand, counting down.
GGAAGGTGTCCCAACACTATTCTTGAACCAGGTTGGGTCAATACATTTTTAGATTCTGATAGACGTCCTGTTGAAGAAGCTCAAAGGAAGATGAAAGAACTATCTAAATTGAGGAGAAGTAATCTCCATTTTGATCGTAGCCATGCAGTAAAAGCCTCTAATGTGAATGTTGGGGACTTGGTTTTGATAAAATGTCCTGGGTCACTGACTGGTGGCAACAGACGGTCAAAACCCATGAAAGTCATCAAGACGGTTGAAGGAGCTGGGTGTTGGAGTGCCGTGCGGAGTGTTGTTGGCGGGTGAGCCGCATTTGGAGAACCTAATCAATAAAGAGATTTAAGTCATTTACCTTCGTTATTCTTCAATTCAACACCTACCACACAGCACAGCTGTCTGGTTTGCAAAGACTTCTTGGGGACATTTGGAAAGCTTCACTGGAAATGCATTCAGCCCATTACTTACCATTGGCTTTGTGGTTTGTAACTCACAGTTGCTTGGTTTCAATTTACTGGCTTTATTTGGCTTAGTTTATTTGTTTAAGGCTGTCCAGTATGTCTTTGTCCCTCCTGTGGAGCATAGCCTTTTTACAGTATCGTATCACGAGTGCTTGCTTTCTGTAAATAGGCCTTTACATTTTGTTCTTTCCTTGTCACATTTGCTGTGCATTCAAAGACAGAGGTCAAATGGCAGTCTCTGTCTTTCTAGGGAGCTTGGTGTTTACTTTACTTTATCTGACTTCAAAGTCCCTGGGACTTGAAAAACAGGCCACTCCCTTTCCTGCTTTCCTGCTGCTCCTGCTGCTTCAAATAGGACACCATAGAGGAGGCTTCGGGGAGAAGCATGGTGTGATATCGCTGGCCACAGATGGGAATCAGGAGCCAGGATTCGATTGCCAGGCGCTGAAAAAGTCGGCTCGAGGCAGAGACACTGTGGTGTATGGAGTGCAACCCCATTGCTGAAGGGAGATGAGGGCTGGGCACAAGAGGAAGAAGCCCAAGTCAGGTCTGGTCTGCATTAACTAGGAAGTACCATCCTGCGCTCCCGGTTTGCTATTGTTTTTCACTGTCTTGGTGACAATGCGCCTGTCACCGCCTCCCCCTACTCCACCCTGCTATCAGCTTTCAGCCTGTGGCAATCATTGCCTGACAGGAGGCAGAGGGTCATCTTGCAACTGCTTGAGCTGTTTTGCCTGCACTGATTGCACAGGTCTGCACTGTATCGTAGGCGACCTAACCCCTTAATCTCAAAATTTTAACAGCACAACAGCTTGATCAGTCTAATGGTGACTCCTGTGCAGATCTTATCAGCTCCACCAGGTTCACCTGCTTTACTAGGCACAGTAGTTCGATTTTGGGATGACACTTGAGATAACAAGAGAGCGTTGGCAAGGGGACACAATCTGGTTTGGCGGTGTTGGGGGGCCTGGACTATGTGGCCCAGTTGTACCTGGGGCACGAAGGCAGAGTTACCAGCACAACTGCTGGGTGGCGCTTTGAAAAACTGCCACTGTCCCCCATGGCATGGGACACACTTTGGTGTGTGCCTGGGTTTAGACTGGGCCAAGAGTAAGCCCATCTGTGCTTGGCAACAGCCGTTAGAGGACAGGGCGGAGCACCCCTCCTATGTTTTTTTTTTTCATTAGGTTTGCCAGTGTTATGTGGTGACAGGTTGGCATAATGGGGAAAAGAAAATGGGCAGCTCTCCAACTAGATAAAGAGATTTCTGTGACACCCAGTATTATTACTTTTTTTGAGTAATGCTATGGGGGGTCATTAATGAGATTAGTAACGTTGAAGAGAGACTCCCCATCCAGCAGTCAAAGAGGTGGCAAATAAGAATGACTGTTCACCCTTGAGGAAAGTGTATAGCGCAATCCCTTAGCAGGCCATACATTAGGGGCCAAAAATGTGTACAATTTGACCCGAAGTCCATTGAACCAGTATCGCCAGGGGATAACCATGGGCTGCTCCGGCTAAGAGGCTGAAAGATGCACCCAAAACAAGATGCATAGTTGGGAAAAGGGTTCATCTTGGAGCTCCCCCAAAGGGAAGATGCTGAAGAGCAAAGAAGGAGCAGGAGTCTCTGATCTAAACTTGACAGACATGTTATGTCTTAAACAGATTTTAGAAGAAATCAAGGACAGGACACTACGTTCCTTGAAATTTTTTGTAAGAGACTCTTTTAAGCTGGTTTTTAATAGAATCGAGTCCCTGGAAGCTACAGCATCTGCATCTGTAGATTTTATCAAACAAACAATACCTAGTCAAGGGAAAGAGGACTATAGGGAGCTGAAATGTTGCTCTTGTAACTTCAATAATGGTTTTCCGTACCATTGATTGGGCGAACCCTCAAATATATAAAGAGTACTGCTTAGTGGTAAATACTAGCTCTGTACAGCTAGCAAAAAAAAGGCCCTTGTTCTTTTATCCCTCCTTCCCACAAAAGACAGTGGGATCTCTGTGGTGCCATTAGGATATTTTTATCACTCTCTAGCCACGAGCTCAAGCTTCTTTGGACCAGCCATCTAAACTAAAGGTCCTCATCAATGGTCAATTTCATCTGTGTACAGCGGTTGAAGAGGCTTAGGCCTTCTTGTTCCAGATTTCAAAACCATACGTGGAGGGGGAGGATTTGTCTTTTTTGCCAGGGCAAAGAAGAGTTTTTTTTAAATTTATGTTTTTTTAATTCTTTGGTTGCGGGGTGGGTCGCAAGAGGGGCACCAGGTGTTGTTCCATGGCACCCGCTACAGGGAGGGAGCCTCGAGAGGGGAAGGTGGGCAACCCTCGAAAAGAGGGTGGGGTATGGGTATGTGTGGGGGTGGATCATGGGGATCGAGTGCAGTAAAAAAAGACCAGGATAAAAGAGGGAAATGTCTTCTTAAGTATTTTTTTAAGTGAAACTATGAATGAAATGCAACAAGAAGGAGTTTTTTGTTCTCCATAAGTTCCGAATGAAATGCAGCAAGAGTAAGTTTTTTTTTGTTGGTTATGGACTCTGAAGTTGGAAGATTTAGTTAATTAAGGGGATAACTGTACAACATTTCAAAATTATTACTTGTAATGTGAATGGCCTAGAGAATAAGCATTAATGTGGATCCTTGTTGAAGTGATTAACTTCATGTGACCCTGTGGTAATATTTCTTCAGGAAATCCATTTCAAGAATAATACCCTCAAAGCAGTGCTTAAATTGTGCTTGTTGTTTCCAGTGCGGGGCACCAGCATTTATCTTTGAGGGCCGGCACTTATTTATCTGCCTCAAGCATTTACTGTGAACAAAAGACATGTATGGGAAAGATGGAGGAAGAGAAAAAACAAAAAAGTGTCATAATAGGAGAACTCAGAAACCTGCAAGAGTGAGCTGAAGGGCAGGTAGTGGCTGTAAACGGATTGATGAGGCCTGAGATGGCTTCAGGATTACACTGCCTCAGTAGTCTGTGGTCACACATTTACTTGCAGTAGCCCCATGTTTAAGAGGAGGGCTTTGGACACCTACACGTTTTTATTTATTAAGCACTGCCCCAAAGTATCAATCCTGGGAAATATTCACAGGTGTATTCCGCCTCTGCAGGGGTTGCAATGAGATGAGTATTGATTTTATTTTCTAACTTTGTGGACTGGCAGATAAAGGAAGTATTAAGGGATATCAAGGGCAAGTGGATCTGGGTAAAGGTCTGTGTAGCAGGTAGTGTTCTAAAGCTGCTGAATTACTATGGCCCTATATCAGTTGAAACTGAGTCTTTGCAGCAAATCTATAATCTCGCAATACAGGTATAGGGGCCACTGGTGAAAGAAGGAAAGTTTAAATTTATACAAAATCTGAGGAAGGATACCTCCAACAAAGCCAAGAAGCAGCTGAAGCCAAAAACATCCAAGCTACTTAACATAATCAAACAAGATTTTTCCCTAGTGGATCCTGGGTGCCTAGACCACCCACGCTGTACACAATACACATGCTATTAACATAGGTTTGGGTCAGCCTCACAAACAGACATTTTTCTCTTGACGGATTGGCGGAAAAGAGGCTTTGTTGAGACGCTGGGTAATTCCTTCTCAGGGCATTCAATAGTCTCTCTTTCGTGATCCTAGAATAATCGCTACAATGGGGTGTTTGGTTCCCAATGGTGGGTGAATGTGGACCCGTTACTTGTGGAGGCCACACAACTAATGACCCACCCTCCAACAGACACCAGCTCCCTCCACATGCTCATCATGACATAAGCATCCAAGGAGGCACCCTCAGATGGTTCGCCTCCTTCCTCACCAACAGAACACAATGAGTCCACCTTCTTCACTTCACCTCCAAACCCAAACCAATAATCTGCAGAGTCCCTTAAGGCTCATCACTCATCCCCACCCTCTTCAACATCTCCATGTCCCCCCTTGCCAACATAGTCAGTTCCCACGGACTGAACATTATATCCTGCGCTGACAGCACACAACTCATCCTCTCCAAAAACCACACCACCACCAGGACCAACTTCCACCAATTCATGACCAGCATCACCAATTGGATGAGGAATAACTGCCTCATGTTCAATATAGACAAGACTGGGGCCCACTCCAACCCCAGCTGAGCAGGCTGGGAATCTCGGTATCATCCTGGACAACAAACGTAAAATTTTCATGTGGCTTCCCCAAACCGCAAGATGCACCATCACCCAAGCCCTCGTCACCAATCGACCGGATTATAGAAACACCCTATATGTGGGAATGAGTCCCACCTAATTGAAAGACTCCAGACCATCCAGAACACCGCAGGAAGACTCATCCTGGATCTCCCTTGTTGCACTCACGCCATCCCTCACCTTAAAAAACTCCAATAGCTCCCAGTTCAAAAGAGATGCCAGTTCAAGCTACTCACCCACGCGTTCAAGGCCCTACACGACTCCGGGCCCTCCTACATCAACAAGGACTGCAGTCATGATTTTCACCCCTAAAGGGTGCAGTTCCACCACCTTGAACAAAAGTTCCAGCTGGGACTAAGCTTAAAAACACTTTGGGACCCTTGAGGGGTGATCCTTTTCAAGTCTCCCAAAACTGAGGGTGGGGACATTTGTAACTTTCCGGGGGGGGGGGGGATGCACTCCTCCTGCAGGGATCTCCTGGAGGAACCACAATGCCACTATGAGTGGCTACTTTTCCACAGGGGATAATAGGGCGCTCCTCCTGGAGTGTGCATGAGCCGGGGAGAGCCACTCAGATGTCTTCATTCGCAGCCTCATTCCACAGTGGATTCCGGCTTTGGGGTGTCCAGTCCCACCCGGACACCCCACATGCAGTAGGTGTCGATAGGGAGAGGCGCAGGGAGCCCACCCTCGGCCTCTCCTGATGTTTCTCTGCCCAGCCTGCACACTAGAGTGCAGCCGCAGGAGTGGGCACTCATTTAGTTTCATGAAGCTCTCTCCACATTGGCGGGCAGACATTAGGGAGGTGACCTGGAAGCAGGCCGCACCTGGAGGTGCGCCAGTGCTTCCCAGCCTCGTCTCCTGTGTCTGGCAGATGCGATGCTGGAAGCCACATTCCTAGCTGCATGGTGTGGTGCGACGGCACTCCCCCTCCACTTCCAACCAGTGATGGGGTCCCCACGCTCACCGGCTGTATTTCGGCTCAGTGAACAGAGGTGGGGTCCTGGGCCTCTGTGCCATCTTCATGGTGTAGGAGGCTGGCCCTCTATATGGTGTTCGAAATCGAGTACACTATGCAGAGGATCCGGGCAACCTAACGTTGGTTTCCAGAGGTAAAAATTAGACCACCTAATACTCCAATTTTTAAGGTAGCTGGTCAAGCAACTGGGCTAATCCAGGAGATGTGCTGTACTCCCAAATCAAAACATGCACCACACACACTCAATGAATAACTTGAGATCAGAATTTATTAAAAAAATACTTCAGACTTTTATATAAATTTTAAGACCAAGATCTTTAGATTACGTTAAGTACTTTTCAAGCTATAGCTTTTTGAAGTTTTGAAAACATTAGTCTTTCTGTGCGTAATTACGCACCATTGGAATCAATGCACAGTCACCTTTAAAAATGGAGTAAAAATTGTACAGTTGGGTTACCAGTCGCTTCTCTTGCAGGGTGGCGGGAGTGGGTGGTGGGCACATTGTGCCAGATGGAGAGCCTCAGGCGTCTCCCGGTTCCGGCGGGAGCAACGTTTGAAAACCTCTTGGCACTGGGTCACCTGGAGGGGCCACTTGGAAAACGGGCTGGTCTGCAAGTTTAAGGAGGGTACTTGTGGGTCCCCTTAGGCTGCTAAGGTCGCAAGGGTTTGGGGACCGGGGGCACACAGCAAATCCCGCAATGCAAGGCTCAGGGCGGCCAGGTGTAGGACGTTTTGGAGGTCTTGGATCCTGTGCGCAAAGGGACCCTTTGGAGCTGAAGGTGAGTCTTCTTCTCGTGGTCTCACAGGACGTTACGGGCGCTCTGGTGGGAGATCCAGAGTGACACTGAAGTCTCTCGACTAGGGCTTCCTCCTGGTCCAGTTGCAGTTCTGGGGGAGCTGTCGTTGGTATTGTCCGATGTGCACAGATCAATACCTGGGGTATTGCCACAACTAGGCCACGGGAGGGGGTTGTGCCACCAATCTGGGCACAGTTGCAGGTCTCTTCCGGGCTGTTGTTGATGTACCGTCAAGTGCAGCTGCAGCTTCTGGACGCAGAGATATTGTCCAGTCGGTGAAGTGTCTCTCACCGGTTTGCAAGTTCCTGTGGTTTCTTGAGTGGTGCCTCTACTCAGGAGGGAGTTCTCTGGCTATTTGCGAAGCCTGGAGGTCCTTGGGGTCTTTTGAGATCAGTTCAGTGTTTAGCTCCTCCGCATCTGCGATTGTCAGGACACTGGTGCAGCGAGCAAGGTTCCTGGAGCCTTTTCTGATGTAGCAGGTCCTCTGTTCTCGTCTTGGCGTGTCCTTTGTTGCTGTCTTCTTGTCTTCCAGGTGAATCTAATTTCTTGGTCTAGGGGAGCCCATTAAATACTGAATTTAGTGTGCGTTTTAGGGGGAACCTGGTAGTGTCCAATGGGACACTTACCCTTGGGTGGTTACACCCTCTAAAGTGACCACTTCCTGTGGGAAGGGACACTTCCCTAAACCCTATTGGATATTTTCCTACCATCTAACATGGAGGAAAACGAGATTGAGGGTCCACTTCGCCTGCAAGCCCCTAGGGGTGGTGCATGCTCAGTAAGGCCACTCCTCCTATCCTTTGTCTGGTTTCCATCTTTTGCTCCTGCCAAAAGTGTGAGTTTGCAAAAGAGGAAGCCCTCTGCTGCTAGCAGCACGCCTGGGAGCTCGAGTTTCAGGGGTTGTAGCTCACCACCAGGGTGTTGCACATTCCTGAGGGAGGGGGTATTAGCTCCTCCACCCAGGAAGGGCATTGTCTTACAAACCAGAGAGCTGTGGCTCTTCCCCAGGAAGAGCATAGTGGTTGTCTGGAGTGGCAGGCTAGATGGAACCAGTCAGCAACTAAGACAGTTAGGGTTAGCTTTTGCAGGGGGCATCTCTAAGGTGACCCCTGGGTAGATTAAATCCAACACTTGTCCCAGTTTTGATTTAATATTCTGAGTTGTTTGATACCAAACAACCCAGGGTACAGAGTGGCCATCATGTAGCTGGGGAACCTATGTCTGACCAGTGTCCAGCACGTGTATTTAAAATGGCTGCTCTGTTCACTCACTGCGTCCCAGGTCTGGCAAGGACACAGTGGGGGCATATTGCTCACGCAATTATGCCCTCAAATATAGTATGGTGCACCCTACCTAAGGGCTGTAAGGCCTTCTAGAGGGGTGACTTACGCATAAAATATGCAGTGTGGGGTGGACAGGGCACATTGGGAGTGTGCCATGTCGAGTTTGTATTTTAGGTTTGCACCAGGACACTCAGCCTGCACTGGCAGTGCTGAGGTAATCTGGGTGCAGGGCCCTAGAGGGTAGCACAGTCAGTGCTGCTGCCCTCAGGGGCCTTCTCTTAATATCCCATATCCTGGGTACAGGTATACCCATTTACTAGGGACTTACAGTGATATTTAAGAGTGTATGCAATTGTGCCAAGAATCCCAACAGATTTATGGAAAGAGCTCTGGCCCAGGGAACCTGGTTAGCAGGGACCCTGGGCACTACCAACTTCTAGAACACATCAACATCAGATAAAAAATAGACGGTTCACCATGCAAAAAGAGGTCTCCTCACACATGGGGAGGGCAACAGCACTCCCCGACTTCACTTCAGTCTTCGGGCCCAGGGATGGGGTCCTGGGCCCCTCCTTCACTTTGGCCGGAGCGCAATGCTGCTTCCCCGAGCCAACTTTACATTTTTGAAGGAGGCTCCCAGGCCGTGGCCCACATTGGGGGCACAGACCGGAGCAGTGGTGGAGCCCCACGCACTTTGCCGTTTGCACCAGAAAGTTCAAAGGTCACAAGCCTTCCGGCATTCATAACTCAGGCCCCTGTGGGCTAATTTGGATGATTTCGGTCTCTTTTCACTCCTGGTGGCAAGCCCTTGCCACTTGCAACTATTTCTTCGGGCCTCCTGGTCTCAAAGGTCTCCACCTTGATGGGGAGCTAGTCTCAATGACTCCCTGTGCCAGCTTTTTATTTAGATGCCTTTCTCTCTCTGGGCAGCTTGCCATCCTTGCGCCAACACCCAGTCTCTTGCCCAACAGTCCCTCAGGGGGAGTAAGGGGACCAACTTATCTGGTCCTTGGGTATGCCTCACTGGTTCGGGGGTCGTTCAGGGGCAGAGTCCTTGCCCCAGTGAGTAGTAAGGGGGTTCTTCTTTTTCAGTTGTCCATCACACCCATCTTCAGTCCCAATGTTCTACAGAAAAGCAAACCCAAAATTGCTTTCTCCCCTGTGCAAGACTGTTGTGCAGCAAGGCTGCACCTCTGACCTATCCTGATGTTCCACATCACTTTTCCGCTCCTGTCCCAACCTTCCTGCACAGTCTTCTAGAATAGCTCAAAATGGCGTTGTCCATGAGTCAGTTGCCACATATGCTGTGAGGGTCTCAACCCCCCTCCTCCCTGACATTCCTGTCAGCGCCTCTCCCAGCAATTCCTCCAAGTAGCCCTCTTGTTGAGGGGTCTGGGCCAGGCCGGGTTCCTGACACCGAATGACAGCTAGCTGACTGATGCAGGGCCCTGCTCCTACAGCTGGAGAGAACAGTAATTAATCCAGCTCAGCAGGGTCACAAAGGCCTGGCCCCTGATCCTGAGCTGAGTCAGAGAAAGATGACATTCCTGGATGACCCGTAAGCTGCACAGATATGCTTTTGTAACCTACTGCATCGTACTTTTCATACATGTTATAGTGTACATTGGTGCAACTCTGGAGTCTGTGCACCCTAGGACAGCCTTTCCCATTGGCATAGAATGGAGTGTCACTACTATAAAGACAGTAAGCACACTGCCTAACCCTCACATGTGTACACCCATCTCATAAGGCCTACTCCAGGTCACCACCTACTCTGCATGGTCCCTTCTGCGCCAGGCTACCTAGGTGCAGTTCTTGGGCTGCCCACGACAGAATCCGCCCCGTGCAGTCCTCACTCGGGTGCACATGGATGTGCACACGTGATACCATGTAACCAGCCCTGGGCCTCCTACCCTTGCTGCGTCACAAATAGCCTTAGCTTAACAAGGTGGCACCGGCGGTAAACACAAGCAGTCTATTTTACCATGAGTTTACTGTGGGTGAGTCCCAAACTATGAGGCTCCCTTGCAGTAAAAGGTAAAAAAACAAGTGATCCAAAAGCAAAAAATCTGGGCAGACCTGACAGTCAGAACCGCCCTCTCACAGTGTCAAAGGCTGCTAAGAAATCTAGGAGTAGGGCAGCTGTCTCTCCTTTGTCAAGGAGGGCCAGGACGTCAATTGTGGCCACAATCAGGCTTGTTTCTGTGCTGTGGTTGCTACGGAATCCGGATTGGGAGATGTCGAAGAGGTGATTGTGTTCCAGGTAGATTTGAAGTTGTTGGTTAATGGCTTTTTCAATTAATTTGGTACGGAAAGGGGGCAGAGAGATGGGTCTGTGGTTGCTGAGGTCATTGGGGTCCACTCAAGGTTTCTTCAGCAGGAGTTTGACTTCTGAGTGCTTCCAGTTTTCTGGGAAGGTGTCAGAATCCAGTGAGGTGTTGAATAGGGTGGAACGTTTGAGGCCTATCCTGGATGCTCCTAGGTTGAAGATGTGATGGGGTATGGGTCTTATAGTAGGCCCGAGTGAATGGATTTCATGATGATGATGGTGTCCTCAGTGGTGAGGTGGTTCCAGGTGGTTAGCCTTGAAATGGCCATTTGTGTGGAGGCATGGCCATTGAAAAAGTATTCCAGCTTGAGTTGGGGGTTGAAGTTTGTGTAGATTTTGTCGATTTTGTTGTGGAAGAAATATGCGAGGCTGTCACATAGATCCGGAGAGAGAGAGATGTTCCTTTTCGCCGTTGCAGGGTTGGTGAATTCCTGGACTATGCAGAAGAGCTCCTTACAGTCACTGGGTGTTAGGCTCAATGCGTGATGTCAGGGCTTTTTTTCCTCTCACTTAGTTGGCAGTATTATAGGTCGACTGCTGATTTGTAGGTGGTTCTATCGGATGGGTCTTTGTTGGTGCGCCACCTTCTCGCGAGGTGCTTGAAGTGGCACTTGGCTGTACAGAGTCCTCCTTGTACCAGCTGGCCTGCTTGGTGAATCTTCTGTGCTTCTTGTTCTCGATGGGGGCAATGATTTCAGTGTAGTCAGGGATCCAGGTGATGAAGCTTCTGACATCCTGGTTCACAGTGTTGTAGTGTTTGGGTGGAATGAGGGTGAGGATATTGTTCCAGTTGGTCTCTGAGGCCTTGTTCCAGCTGTGACGAGCAGCTTTGGGTTGCGTAGGGTGGGAAAGCATGGGGGTTCTGATGAAGAAGTGCACTATTGGTCTGTCCAAGTGAGTTTGGTGGTGTGGCTGTATTTGATGCGGTTGCTGGAGGTGAATATGGGACATGCATGGGGTTGTGTACGAGTTGGATGCGCCCGATGTTGTTCGGGCTGTCAAGGAGGTTGGCGGAGTTAAGGTTGGTTATGTTATCAAGGTGAAAGTTGAGGTCGCCCAGGAACATGTAGTCCTTCAAGATGATGGAAAGTGCAGCAACCTCATCAGTGATGAGGTTGCAGAATGTAGTTTGAGGACCTGGTGGATGGTATGCGAGGGTTTCCCTTAATGGTGGATTTCTCACCTGTTTGGATAGTAAAGTTGAGGTGTTCCATTGCCATGATGGTGGTGTTCGTTGCAGTGGTGCATTTGATGGAGTCTCTGTGGACGATGGTGATTCCTCCACCTGGCTTGTTGATGTGGTTGTGGTGGATGATTTTGTACCCTATTGGTTTGACAGTGGCAATGCTGGGGGCTGACGTGGGGTTGAGCCACGTCTCTGTTAGGAAGACGATACTGGGCGCAGGATTATTGATAAGGTCCCATACCTTGGTGGCATGCCTGCAGAGTGAAAGAGCATTGAGGAAGGTGCATGCGAGCTGGTGGTGGGTAGCTGATGTTGCACGTCAAGTGGGTTGGGTGTTGCTGAGAGGGGTGGGGGTGTGCATGATGTGGAGGGTTCAGGTGAAAGATCCTATTGTGGAGTATGGTGCAGCATGGTGGCATTGTTTGTGGCGTCGTCCAGGGTTTAGAGCGCAGAGGGTGGTAGAAGTGTAGCTGTGGGTGGCAGCTGGACCAGGGTCCTGGTGCTGGGTGCGTTCCGGGCACAGACGGGCTTGACTTTGGCCATTAAGTGGTTCCTGGGAGGTGAGAGGGACAGTAGCAGGCAGTGGGCTGGTGTCGCAAAAATGCAGGAAGGAGAGCAGGAGCAGCAAGAAGGGTGGGAAAGAGAGCAGGAACAGCAAAAAGGGCAGAACAGAGGAGGAGCAGTAAAAGAGGTGGGAAAGAGAGCAGGAGCAGCAAAAAGGATGGGACAGAGAGTAGGTGCAGCAAAAAGCATGGGGAAGAGAGCAGGAAGAGGCTCGACATGAGAGTGACGCAGAAGTAGAAGGAGGGAGAAGAATGCACCAGAGGAGAGAGGGCCTGGAAGAACGCAGATATTGGAGCTGGCTGAGGGCAAACAGAGGTAGGTGGAGAGCTGGCCTGTGATAGTCCCAATTTTAAACAAGGGCAATAAGTAAGAGCCATGCTGTTATGGGCCAATCTCCCTGTTAGACTCCACTTTTAAGGTGATGGGTAGAGTTCTCCTGACAGGACTAGAGGCCTGGGCTGAAGAGAAGAATGTTGTATGCGATTTTCAATACAGTTTCCAGAAGAAATTAGGTTCGATAGAGCAGTGTTTGTACCTGTACCTTCCTATTAGCAAGTAAACCCAGGCTAAAATGGGATCCCTATGCCTGGCTTTTATGGATCTGTCATGCGATTTTGACAATATCAATTGCTACAAATTATGGGGCCTATTGATGAATATGGATAAAGAGGAGCCAATTATCTAGCTCCTATGGCAATTGTATACAGGGACCACTGCATTTGTTAGATATGGAAGAAAGGGAGAGTGCACAGAGCTTTTTAATGTGGAAAAATGGGAGCAGGATGGTTGCATTTTAGCCCCTTATTTTCTCTATACATTCATAACATTGAGAACTTTTTGGGTGAGAGTCTATGATATGACACAGGTTGGGTCCGTTCATTGCCCATCTTGCTTTATGCGGATGATGCCGTCTTGATGGCTAGCACATTAAATGCCCTTCAAACACTACTTGATAATTTAGTTATGTTTATGGATGATTTGGGGCCGAGTCTAAATCAAGGAAAGTCTTTTAGAATGACTACTAGTATTGCCTGGAAGAAGAATAGTACGCACTTTCTTAAAGGAAAAAAGATGGCTTCGGTGGATACTTTTCCCTATTTGGGCCTACCCTTTAAATGCCAGAATAAATGGAACTCTTAGCTAGTAGCAAGGAAGATGTCCTTTGAGAGAAACACAGAAGCTGTATTTATATTTGCCATAAAGACTGGTACGAAACCACTGAAGGGGATGTCCACCATATACAGCAGCAGAGGTATTTTGGAAGCCTCTTATGGTGTAGTGGATTGTTGGTTGTGTTAACACTCCAGCACGTAGAAGACAAATGTTTGAAACGGATGTTGGCAGTACCCCTAGCTGTGCAAATTTTATCAGTCATAAAGAACTGGATATTCCATACACTGAGGGCAGGATTCACCTTGCACCTTTTTAGGGTCGAGCCTGCGTTGCATGCGCTCGTGCATGCGTATCGCAGAGAGACGCTTTAGTTATTAGAAAAGGGCTCGGAGCCCTGTTGACGTCACGTCAGTGTCTTTCATTGGTTTGTGGGCTTGTCTAGTAAAATCTGCTTGCTTACAATGTGGAAGGCATGCACACATCATGCCTTTTCCGGTGGCTAGCCCTCCTCGAGTGCAGCGACCAAGTACAGAAAACATGCGAGGCTCGCTGTTTTCTGTGGGATCGTGGACTACTTTTTTTCTCTATTTTCCTAGCGCGATTTCGCTTGGCAGAAGTCGAGCGCTTTACACAGTTAATTTCACTTTTTCGGGTTACGCACATAAACGCACTTTTGCCGATAGATGAAAAGTCGGGTTAGGAGTTTACAACGCGATCAGCTCTAACATGAGCACACACGAGACCCCTTGCGTTGCAAATGCTTGCTACTTTTGTGGTGAACAGTATGGATTAAGCCGGCAGCTTGCTTGAATAGGATTCAGGATTGTTTGGCATTAGCTGGTGTGGGTAAAATCCCCTGGTTACATTTTATTAGGAACACGTTCGAGGAGATGGACGATATAAAAGTTTTCTCAGAACCCAACACTCTAGTTGGTGGGAGCAAAAAGGGATTGAAAGCAATATTCTTTGAACTTGCCAGGAGTAAGCATATTGAATTTAAAAAAGTTAATGTGGTTGCTCACACAGCCTTTTGCTTACCCAGCCAGGTATCCAACCTTACATTACAATGGTAAAAAATATGATCACAAGTTTGTGTTAACAAGATTCTGTCTTAATATTGTACATCTTTTATTTGCTTTTGCTGAGACACATTTGACGGGTATGTATTTTCCTCCCTGCCTCTGTGATAATTTTTCAGAGCAATTTACCTTACATTTATGTTTTTTGGTAGTTTTTATATGACACTAATAAGAAAGTTCATTATACCACTTCTGGTATATCTTTAAAAACTGTATTCGGTTTTGATATGCCACTCTGTAGCCATTTTTTTAGTGGAGGTTAAGAAGCTCAAGAAATGTTTTATTAGGGTACGGGGGATGTGCTCTTATTTATTATGTGAACATAGGCTAATGTGTTCTGTGTGTGCGCGTGTGTACATATGGATCTTGAACTTGATTTACAATTTTACAATTATAATATACACCTTGAATGGTTCTGTATCTGTGGCTGCCACTTAAGATGGTACAGCATATTCGAGCTGTGCTGAGAGTGTGTTGTGAGCTGTTTACATTACAGTAGGCATGATGATCAATGTCAACCACTTGTTAAGATGAACTGTTTTTTATTCCGTTTTTTTTGGTTGTACTCCATGAATTGTATTATTATAACTTGTGTTAATGTGTTTTTATGGTTTTGTTGAAACCGAATAACGTATTTGAATTGAAATTACTTCAAGGTGAGAGGCTTTTGTGTATTAGCAAGTAATAAAGGAAGGCTGTGCAATGTTATTTTTTTCTACCACACAACAAAATTTAAATGTCTGAATATGAACTGTGCATATATTTCAGAATATATCAGAATTAGGAATGCTCTAATGAAGCACACTTTTTTGTAATTCTGAAGTAGGGTGGGAACAAAATATTTTAATACGATCCAAACAAATCAATGCCCTAGGTGATGCTATTTCCACACATTATCGTTTATGTGCTGTATAGTTTTATTAGTAAAACTGTAAATCTGTGCAAATGTAATGGTCATCCTCACTCTAACCTTCTTCACTCTACTCCCTCCACTCTAAGCCACTCCACTCCGCACCACTTTTTGCCACGCTGAACTGCAGCCATGCTGGTGTCCAAAATGGGTAAAACACATTGGCAAAGCCAGTAGCCCTTGCATAGGCGAGACCTATTGGCATTCACAGTGCTTGTTTGAAACTAGGATAGGTGGATACGGAAATAGTTGAATTGCCAACAATTTCTATCAGTTTACTGAAGATGGAAAAAACGAGTATTTCACCCACTGCTAGTTACATCATAGAGTAAAAAGTAAAATTGCACACTTGTGACAGCTTCTGAAAGGAAAGACTGAATAATACAAGTGGGCTCTTACTAAAGTGCTACTTATATAGCCCATCCCTGCATTCTACCGATTTGTTTCATTTCATCTTATCGAGTTTTTCTTCACATTGAACGACAAAAACTACACCCAGTACCAAAATATATACAATTTTTTGGTAATGTAAGCACGGCGAGAATGATGAGATGAAATGTCACAATGGACTGGAACTGCTATCCACTGAATGCGTTGCACAGCTCTAAAACACTTCTGTTTTTATAGCATGGATAAGTGTCAATGCATTTTAAAAACAGAAGTGATTGCGCGATAATATGTAGTTTTTCGTTTAAGAAGCTATCACTAGAGAGTGTTTTCAGTTTCTACAGTATGATGTAACATCTTAAAAAGCCAGCAATGTAGAGCACTCTATCACTATTCGTCAAGGCAAAAAAAAAAAAGCACAAAAACGCATTGATGTTGGTTGAAATATAGTAAGACACTGCTGAATATTTTGGAGTGCATTTCTACAATTGTCAATCAAGGATTTATAATGACTGCATGTTTAGCTTGCAGCTACAAAAACACATCGCCTTGTCAGGTACCACCAGGAACAACCATTGTAGAAGGAACAAATAAGTGCCTCATGACGACTATACATACCAAGATGGGGTACACCGTGGCAAATATTTTCCCGAAGGCCAAAAAATATGACCTGTGGTGTGACTGGGAGCCGCACTGATGCCCTCATGGGTCGAGGTACAGGGGTTGTAATGTGAGCTTAGAACAGCGAGTCCTAGAGTTACTTTGAGGGTTCCATTTCATACTGGCACCTAAATTTACCCACTAGTCTCTTGAAGGTTATCGGATTTGACAGTACTGTTATGACGTATCTGAGTTGCTGACCCCCCTACTGCACTTGGAAAGTAGCCTTCCCTGCTTGCTATGACTACCTTTAGTGAGTCAAGTGTGCAACAGAAATAATCTGAATATTGAATTGGTATGAAATAGACTCTTACATCTTCCAAACTCCATATGCCTTTAGTCTCCAAGCCTCTAAACGTTAGGAGTGCTTACAAGAAGGTTCTGTTAAGGTAGTGGCTGCTATAAAAATCTCTGACAAGCTGTGCAATTCACAAAGGTGGGCAGACCCATACACCCAACCTCCATCACTAGATGAGGCACAGTGGGAACATTTTTAGCCAAGGTACTAAGAAACTTGATGTTTAATCTGACTTTACCATTTTACCAAAATATATTGGTTATGAACTCTGTATTAAAAATACCTGAGCAGATTGCACAACATTTCTTTGGTGAGAGTAGTTCCTGAGCCTCGCCACTGGAACCACTCACACCCTAGTTGTTGTTTAATGAGCAAGATGGAAATCAGGGAACCAGAAGACATGTTTTTAGTAATCCTGGCCTCCCCTTGTGGGTAATTGTGTGTTCTTGGGCAATCACTTTTTGAACATGTCTGTGTTGTTATTTGTTTCCAGAGAAAGGAAGAACTTAAATCAAATTAGACACTGATAGGAAGTATGTGATGAGAAAACAGGACAGTAGCTCAACCATCATTGAATTTAAACTCTGAGGGAGAGAACACCTGGTGTCAGAGTCCACTTACTAAAATCTGCTGTAGTGAGGAAATTATGGGCCTTAAAACAAGAAGGCTTGCAATGTGGTGTTGACATTCATGTTTCACCAAATTGTTTTATCATGATCAAATTATGTTCATCCTATACCTTTGTCCCCTTCATTTCCATTCTCTGATAGAGGAGGTGAGTCAATGAAGGCTCAAGCCAGATGCCTTTCTCTGGCTTAGATCAAGGTTTTCTTGGATACTAGAGCCCTAAACGAGCCAAGCCTTCACATGCCTTCCCTCTGCCAACACACGCTCTAGCCTCATGTTCCAAGAATTAAAGACAAAGAATTAGCGTTTGATGTAATATGAGCGAGAGAGAAAAAGATACCCATGCTTAACCCTTTAGTAGACTGACAAAAAGTAGTCAAGCTTAACTTAGAGGCAATGTGTAAAGTATTTATGCAGCAGAAAAACAGTAATAAAGTGAAAACAAAACACAAGAAAAGTCTCAAACCAATTTAGAACAATAGAGCAATTTTTAATAAATAAAATTACACCAAAACAATCACATTCCAGTCAGTAAAACTGGAGTTGGTGTCGTTGGTGTCATTTCTGATGGAGCTTTCAGCTGGGGATGAGGTTGTGAGGTACTCCTCGCTGCTCAGCATCAGTTCAGATGAAGCCTTCAGACGGGCTCTGCATGGCGTGGTATTGCAAAGCTTCATGTTGCTTGGCATCTGATCTGGAGAAGCCTTTGGTTTGTAGCTGTGTGGCTTTGCAGCACCCTGCAAAAATTTGCATCACATCTGGTGGAACCCTCAGTTAGGCAGCAAGGAGTACACTCTGATGCCAGACAAAGGTCCAAGACCTGGGGGACTGCTCTAGGGGATCAGGACTCACTCCAGCAGAGGCCAGCATCAGGGATCAGACAGGGCCAGTTCATGCTGGTCAACTGGGCAGTTGCAGGGCAGTCTTCTGTAAGCATTTTGTGCCCCTGTAGCTCACACAGGAGGCCATCCAACTGATCCTTGGAGTGGCTCTGGGTAGCATGGAAACATGGGATAAAGGCAAGCATGTACAATACTTCTTCTTCAGACAGCAAGGCACACCTTCAAGTAGCACGGCAGCCCTTCAAGCAGCAGGACAGTCTTTCTTCTGAAACCTCCACAGATCCAGTCGTGCTCTGATGCTTTGCTCTGGGGATCTTCTTTTCATCCATGGTGCTAGCCTTCATGTGGGCTATTCCCTGGCCTACCCCAAACGTGGTTCTGGGCAGTTCTCTCCCTGGTCCTGGTACCTGGTAGAGTGACAAAAGCAAGGGCAGGCCTGGTGTCAGTGTCCTTTGAGTGTGAGGGTACAGCTCTTCCCCAGCAATCCTGCCAGGAAGACCCTCTCCAAGCTGCACACAGGTCCCATTGTTTCCTGACTGGGCCCAATACACATTCTCTATGAGGGAAACATTATCAGGCCCAGGCAGCTGGAAACTCCTAGAAAGGCCTCAGAAACACTGCCAACTTTTTGAAAGTGCCATTCTCAAAATTATAACCTAAAATCCAACTTTACCATTAAAGAGGATTTTAAACTACAATTCATTTAGTGTAAACATTATTTCTCTATCTGCTCCCAACCTGAATTAGAACTTATTAATTAAAATGAGGCAACCCAGTGATAGTCTATGAGAGAGATAGGCCTTACAAGAGTGAAAAACAACTTTAGGATTTCACTGTCAGGACATGTAAAATGTGAACACAAAAAATTTCCTACTTTTTAAATGCTATGCACTCTGCCTTATAGGCCTTTAGGGCCTACCTTCAAGTTGATTTATATGTATTAAACAGGTTGAAACAGCACTTTAAAACTGCATTACAGGCTGGCACAAAGAATGCTGCAGCCCACTAGTAGCATTTCATTTACAAGTCCTGGTTACATGGAGTACCATATACTAGGGACTTAAAAGTAAATTAAACATACCAATTAGATGTAGGCCAATTTTAACATGTTTAAAAGGGAATGCCCACACACGTTACCACTGTTTAGAATGGAAAAGTGCACAGTCCTAAAAGTTAACAATAATGGATTTAGCAAAGGACAGCGAAATCTAGGTATCACTACCAAAAGGCCTGTCCAACACTAGGTAAATATTTTATTACACCTTACCTAATTATTCTTCATTTTCACATGTGAGAGTACCTTGAAATACATGCCTTCAAGTGAGGTACTGCATAAAATATTATATTGTATTTGATTTAAAAGACTCCAATATTCTTCCCTGTACAAAACAACTGAGATCAAACAGACAAAAGGTAATGGGAGGAATGTTTGCAATTCATCTACTCCCGTCAATTGCCTGGGATAGCATGTCAATCCATTGTTCGTTTGCCCACCATGCCTCCCCAGATTAGAACCAGCCATATGTAAACATCCTTGACCCAGCTCCAACAGGAACAAGGATGTGAATAAAACTGAGGTAGATTGAAAGGGATGAGGTTACAGTAACCACATTTAAGCATTAGTGGAGCACTGATCGAGCCCCTGATCACACAGATCAAGAAATGGAAGGAGATCTTAAGGGGCGCATCTGCTACCTCACCATGGATGTGGTGGACATAAAGAATACTAGGTAAACGCTGGAGCTAAAAAAGGGATGTAGCATGAGGGGATCAGTTGGACTAAATATTTTTTTGAATATGGTGTAAGGTGAATTAGTGGGTCTCCATCTTGGAGGAGGTCAGCATTAGTGAGTGAAAAGAGATCTTTTGTTGGATTAAAGACTTAAAGTTGAGGGGATAAGAAAAGAAAGAATGGAAAGGAAAAAGTTTAGAGTTTAATCACTATGGTCCTGATTTACAGTTTGGCGGATAGGGTTACTCAGTCAGAAGCGTGATGGATGTCCCTTCCACAGAATTACAATCCCATTATATCCTATGGGAATTGTAATACAGTGGATGGGATATCCATAATGATTGTGACAGAGAACCTGTGCGCCAAACTCTAACTCAGGTCCTCTGTCTCCTAGCAGTAGCAGACACTTTAAAGGGGGTGGAGTACTGTTGAGTGAACAGCTGTGTACATGTAGAGAGTTGGTGGGTTGGGTGATGCTATCGTCTCAGAAAACAGTCTGAAGAGCTACCTGAAAAAACCTGAGGTGGCAACCTATCACTCCATGACTACTGCATGCCGCCATCAAATTCTAATCATCAAAGGGGTACTTACAAACAGAACACATCTTAATCTGCAGTTAAACTCTAACCGTTTTGTTTACTGCAAATCTAATATGTTAGATGAACAGAAATGGCTATAATAATGTTTTTATCCTAGGGGATTAGTAAGGAATGGACATTTCTAGAAATTGGCAAACAGAGCATGGTGCATCATAAAAAAATATAATTTACAACTGTCAATGAATTATAACTTTATAAACAAGGACTTGGGACTTTTTGGGAGAATCCTCACAATTTGCTTGTTTTAGATTTGGGTGTTTACCTTTAAAGTCTCTTACCGGTAGATGGTGATTATTAGCAACACTTGATTTATGTCCTAGTTGTAATTGTGTTTCTGAATCTGTAGCACATTTTATGTTTTTTTTGTCCAGCTTATGCCTCCTCTCGGCAAAAAGGGATACGTCCAGTTTGCAGGAATATGGGCATAAGACAATGTAATGTTGCCCTTAGGATATTGAGGAGTGACACTTCTCCTGTCTTAACTTGCGTGGTTAGCAAGTTCCTTGCGGCCGCATGGTATATACGCATTTGCTTTAAAAAAATCTATCCTACTAGTGACTGTTGTTCTTAAATTCTTTTACATTTATTTATTTATTATGTATGTAAACTTTGGATTGTTGTGATTTTATGCTTTGATGGTTATTTATGACTGAATAAAGCTTGTGTAATGAACTGTCAATGAATTATAACTTTATAAACAACCTCTTGCACATGTAAAAATGAAAAGACCACCCAGTTAAGTCTCATCGACCTCCACCCTGTCACACAAACGAAGAATAGATAGGAAATAAATCCAAATATGTTAAAAACAGACACAGTAACATAATGATGCACTACTAAGCACCTCTGTGTGTTCTAAGTAGTAGTAGTACTCAAAACAGTTAGTCACCCAAAGCAACAATGATAAAGGCCAAGTATAGCACCAAAAAACTAACACCAATGCTAATCTAACTCAGATCCAGCCAACATTCACTCACAGTGTAAGTTATTATGACAAAGCACAGGACTAAGATACATAGGCCCTCATTATAACATTGGCAGTAAATCCCGCTTACCGCCATGCCGACTGCCCCCAACATACCGCGACCGCAGCAGTATACCGCTACCCATATTATGACCCACACATAGCAATCTGTCACTATACAGACAAAAACACAAGTCCGCCAGCCCAAAAGTCAGCGATAAAGTGGCGGTATCCAAACCCACACCGTTACGCCAACAGAACTACGCCCACAGCATTATGACCCACAAATCACTGCGGTGGACATTCAACCACTGTAAACTATTGGCGGTATTTACCGCTGTGCGCAAAATACACACACCCAAACAAAACACCACATTGGACAATTCAAACTACACACACCTGACACTCACACACATACCACACCCACACACCAACACCACTATAAAACACTCACCGACACCACCCGCATCCCTTTACGACAAAATAATTTACAACTGAGAGAGACACCAAGAGCACTCACAGAACCAGAGCTACATGACACCATCACCCATTCACCATCCACGCACCTCACACCACACACCTCACACACACCACTCACACTACATCCATGGAACCACAAAGACACCTCAGGTTCTCAGAGGAGGAGCTAAGGGTCATGGTGGAGGAAATCATCCGGGTAGAGCCACAGCTATTCGGATCACAGGTGCAGCAGACATCCATTGCGAGGAAGAATATGGCGAAGAATCGTGGACAGGGTCAACGCCGTGGGACAGCACCCAAGACCAAGTGATGACATCAGGAAGAGGTGGAACGACCTACGGGGGAAGGTGCGTTCTGTGGTCTCAAGACATCAGTTAGCTGTACAGAGGACTGGCGGTGGACCCCCACCTCCTCCCCCACAACTAACAACATGGGAGGAGCAAGTCTTGACAATACTGCTGTAGGAAAATGGCTCCCTGTTGCAGTTACCCCTACTTTTTGCCTGATATTGATGCTGACTTGACTGAGAAGTGTGCTGGAACCCTGCTAACCAGGCCCCAGCAGCAGTGTTCTTTCTCTTAAAAATGTACCATTGTTCACATGGTGAACACATGGTGCTTCTCACCTCCCCCATGGACACATCCCTGGCACACAGATAAGTCCCTTGTAAAAGGTACCAGTGGTACCAAGGGCCCTGTGACCAAGGAAGGTCCCTGTGGGCTGCAGCACATGTTGTGCCACCCCTCACCTAACACATGCACGCTGCCATTGTAGATTGTGTGTGTTGGTGGGGAGAAAAAGGCAAAGTCGACATGGCATCCCCCTCAGGATGCAATGCACACAAAATGCTGCCTGTGGCATAGGTAAGTCACCCCTCTAGCAGGCTTTACAGCCCTAAGGCACAGTGCACTATACCACAGGTGAGGGCATAGCTGCATGAGCAATATGCCCCTACAGTGTCTAAGTCTATTCTTAGACATTGTAAGTACAGTGTGGCCATATTAAGTATATGGTCTGGGAGTTTGTCAAAACGAACACTGGTCAGACACAGGTTCCCCAGCTCCATAATGGCTACACTGAATAATGGGAAGTTTGGTATCAATCTTCTCAGAATAATAAACCCACACTGATGCCAGTGTTGGATGTATTACAAAATGCACACAGGGGGCATCTTGATGCCCCCTATATTTTACCAAACCCTTCAGTGCAGGACTGACTGGTCTGTGCCAGCCTGCCACTGAGACGAGTTTCTGCCCCCCTGGGGTGAGAGCCCTTGTGTGCTCTGAGGACAGAAACAAAGCCTGCACTGGGTGGAGGTGCTTCTCACCTCCCCCTGCAGGAACTGTAACACCTGGCAGTGAGCCTCAAAGGCTCGTGTCTTTTGTTACAGCACCCCAGGGCATCCCAGCTAGTGGAGATGCCCACCCCTCTGGCCACTGCCCCCACTTTTGGCGGCAAGGCTGGAGGAGATAATTAGAAAAACAAGGAGGAGTCACCCACCAGTCAAGACTGCCCCTAAGGTGCCCTGAGCTGAGGTGACCCCTGCCTTTAGAAATCCTCCATCTTGAGATTGGAGGATTCCCCCAATAGGATTAGGGATGTGCCCCCTCCCCTCAGGGAGGAGGCACAAAGAAGGTGTAGCCACCCTCCAGGACAGTAGCCATTGGCTACTGCCCTCCTGACCTAAACATACCCCTAAATCTAGTATTTAGGGGCACCCCAGAACCCAGGAAATCAGATTCCTGCAACCTACAACCAGAAGGACTGCTGAAAGCCCTGCAGAGACAACGGAGATGACAACTGACTTGGCCCCAGCCCTACTGGCCTGTCTCCAGACTCAAAGAACCTGCACAGCAACGCATCCGACAGGGACCAGCGCCCTCTGAAGCCTCAGACGACTGCCCTGAGCCCGAAGGACCAAGAAACTCCTGAGAACAGCGGCACTGTTAAAAAACAGCAACAACTTTGCAACTTTCTTGCAACTTTTAAAGACTTCACTCTTCCCACTGGAAGCGTGAGACTTCACCCAACGCCACCGGCTCGAGCTCCAGAGAACCAACACTACAGGGAGGACTTCCAGGCGACTGCGACCTTGTGAGTAACCTGAGATGACCCCCCCTTAGCCCCCACAGCGACGCATGCAGAGAGGATCCAGAGGGTCCCCCTGACCGCGACTGCCTGGAACAAAGAACCCAATGCCTGGACCAAGCACTGCACCCGTAGACCCCAGGACCAGAAGGAACCAAACTCCAGTGCAGGAGTGACCACCAGTAGACCCTCTGCCTAGCCCAGTCAGTAGCTGGCCCGAGAAGCCCCCCTGTGCCCTGCCTGCACCGTCAGAGTGACCCCCGGGTCCCTCCATTGACTCCTATTGACAATCCGATGCCTGTTTGCAAACTGCACCCAGCCGCCCCTATGCAGCTGAGGGTGTTTTTTGTGTACCTACTTGTGTCCCCCCAGTGCTCTACAACCCCCCCCCCTGGTCTTCCCTCCGAAGACGCAGGTACTTACCTGTTGGCAGACCGGAACCGGAGCACCCCTGTTTTCCATGGGCGTCTATGTGTTTTGGGCCCTCCTTTGACCTCTGCACCTGACCGGCCCTGTGTTGCTGGTGTGGTGACTTTGGGGTTGCCTTGAACCCACAATGGTGGGCTGCCTATGCCCAGGAACTTGAACTTGTAAGTGCCTTACTTACCTGAAAAACTAACCAATACTTACCTCCCCCAGGAACTGTTGACCTTTGCACAGTGTCCACTTTTAAAATAGCTTATTTCCATTTGAACTAAAACTCTGTATGTTACTGCTCTAATTCAAAGTTCCTTACTTACCTGTGTGGAGTACTTTGCATTTTATGTATTTACTTCAAGTCTTGAATCTTGTGGTTCTAAAATAAATTAAGAAAATATATTTTTGTATATAAAAACTATTGGCATGGAGTTAAGTCTTTGAGTGTGTGTTCCTCATTTATTGCCTGTGTGTGTAAAACAAATGCTTAACACTACCCTCTGATAAGCCTACTGCTCAACCACACTACCACAAAATAGAGCATTAGAATTATCTAATTTTGCCACTATCTTACCTCTAAGGGGAACCCTTGGACTCTGTGCATGCCATCTCTTGCTTTGAGATAGTATATACAGAGCCAACTTCCTACAACTGCATCCTGAGGGCCTGGCAGGAGTAGCTGGAGGACTGGACTCTGGTAAGTCAAATCTTTACTACTCCCCCCACTTGCATGGCATCACATGCCCCCACCCTCACTTCCATCACTCCACCACTACCCACACACCCCACCATCACAACCCACTCATCCCAATGCCAAGCCCTGCATGATATACCAATGCATGAACACCACTCACAGACCTGCATGGACACCCATCACTAAAGCATGCAAACTAGAGACAATCACCTGGCCCACCAAATAACAACACTCACTAAGGTCAATCTGCCATGGCAGTATCAACCATAGAGGGCAACATACCTATGCACAAGATGACACATGCAGAAACTATAACACTGCATTTACATCCCCACAGGTCCCCCACACAACGTCACTGGAGAGTGGGTACCAGCAACATCCAGTCCCCCCAAGGAAGAGGCCCCCAGTAATGACAGCAGCTCTGCACGCCTGGATCAGGATTACCTACCTGGCCCATCAGGGACCTCCGGACAGTTGGTTACCCAGCCACAGTCCCATACCACCACAGAGCCTCCCCCTCAGGAAACACCACCACAGCACCCACCCAGCGGGCCCATACCTCTGTCCCCAGGACACGTCAATCAGCAGTGTGTCTACCACTACAGGGACCCCCAGGCAACCCCATAAACACAGGACGATCAGAGACCTGGGGTCAGTGGCAGTGGGCACACGGTTCAGGAGACAGAGGCACAGGACAACAGGGAAACTGGTAGGACTGCTGTGCGACAGGGGGAGGACAGGCCCAGGGAACCGACCCTCCACGAGGCACTCACCAACATCCTGGGAGCATACCACCATTCCCAGGAGACCATGGGCCAGATACTGGCCAAGTTGCAGGAGACCCAGCGGCTGCAGGAGGGACAGTACCTGGGGATCAGGGAGGACCCGAGGGTCACCATTGCAGGGGTGCTGGCTGACATGGCCAACACCAAGAGGGAGGCAGTGGCACACCAATGGGCCCCTGACACTAGCCACAACGATGAACAGCCCTCCACCTCCGCCAGCGCTAGTGGACAGGAGGCCCCGCGACAGGATCAACAGGCCACCAGCACCCCACCCCCTGCAGAAGGAGAACCACCACGCAAACGGTCCCTGCGATCCAGGCAGAAGCCAGAGAATATTGCCATGACCCCCGCCACAAAATAAGACTCTCATGATTGTCACCCTTGTGTCCCACTCTGTCACCCTGTCCACCTTGAACTACCATTGCTCCACTTCCTATGCCCCCTTGGACAATGCACCTGTGATACCAATAGACTGAACTCTATCCTGGACTTTCCTCCATCATCACCCCAGCCCATTGCACATCCCCATTTACTTCTCAGCACTGAAATAAAGACCCTCTTAAAAAATACAAGCATGGAGTTTGTCAAATGATTTAAGGATGTATTCGTTTAACAATCTGCAGACATCACAATTAGATTGTACAGTTATGTATACATAGGAATGACCTGTAATGTGCTGCAGTCAATACAGCGGGAGCCAGAGTAGGGCACAAAGATTTGTGAATAGATATGTCAAAGGGTACAGTGAGTGGCCAGATTAGTGGGAACAGTAGCCGCCTAGAGTAAATTAACTACACAAAACTGCAATGGAAGGTGAAGTTAGAGTGTCTTACCTGTGTGTCACTGGAAGTACTGTCGTATGATAGTTGTTCTGTTGTCCACATCCTCATCCTCTGCCTCCTCTTCCTCACTGTCCATAGGCTCCACAGCTGCCACACGCCCATCTACAGCCCCATTCTCCTGCAGAAAAGGCACCTGGTGTCTCAAGTCTAGGTTGTGCAACATGCAACATGCCACGATGACCTAGCACACCTTCTTGGGTGAGTAGTACAGGGATCACCTGTCAGATGGAGGCACCTGAACCTGGCCTTCAGGAGGCTAAAGGTGCGCTCAATAATTCTTCTAGTACGCCCATGTGCCTCATTGCAACGTTCCTCTGCCCTTGTCCTAGCATTCTTCACTGGGATAGGTAGCCATGAGAGGTTGGGGTAATCAGAGTCACCTGCAAATATCGAAGGATACCTGTTAGCCACACACTTACCCTTAGGGCCAACCCCACACCCATATACCAACAGACACTGGGTGGGGACCATGGGCTCACCTATTAGCCACACCCGGTGCCTCTGGAGTTGAGCCATCACATATGGCATGCTGCTATTCCTCAGGATAAAGGCATCATGCACAGACCTAGGATACTTAGCATTCACATGGGAGATGTACTGGTCCACAAGGCACACTATCTGCACATTCATAGAATGAAAGCTCTTTCGATTTCTGAACACCTGTTCATTTCTCCGGGGGGGGAAGGTGGGGACAAAGGCAATATGTATACCATCAACTGCCCCAATGATGTTGGGGATATGTCCCATTGCATAGAAGTCAGCCTTCACTGTGGCCAAATCCTCCACCTGGGGGAAAACGATGTATCTGCGCATGTGTTTCATCAGGGCAGACAACACTCTGGTCAGCACGTTTGAGAATATTGGCTGTGACATCCTTGCTGCCATGGCCACTGTCGCTTGGAAGGAGCCACTTGCCAAGAAATGTAGCACTGATAGGACTTGCACAAGAGGGGGGATCCCGGTGGGCTGACGGATAGCTGACATCAGGTCTGGCTCCAATTGGGCACACAGCTCTTGGATTGTGGCCCTATCAAGTCTGTAGGTGGGGATAATGTGCCTGTCCTCCATTGTTACCAAGTCCACCAGGGGCTTGTACACAGGGGGATGTCTCCATCTCCTATTCATCCTCAGCGGTTGTACTCTAGGGGGCAAAACGATGAGCATCTGGTCAGTTTTTAACATTTCCTCATTGTACAATGCATTGCATGCTGTGACAGAAACAGTATGTTTATGTTAATTCCCAAAATGTGCTTATTTCAGCTGTGACGCAGTTAGGTTTCTTGGCCTGTACCCCCCTAAAATGGCGGACGCCTGTCCTGTGTGGAGGGACAGGTGGAAATGAGCTGCCGTTGTGCGCCATTGCGGGAGGCGGTCGAGAACCGCCTTGCAACTCCTCATTGGTTATCATTGGGCCCTATGGGTTCCAGTAGCCAATGGTGATGTACGCTGGCGGTGACAGTACGCACCACTGCAGACGTGACTGCCATTTTCTATCTGTTCACTCACTTGCTACCTGACCTTCAACAGGAGAGGACCTACACTGCAAGTGCTGCTGTGACCTGTGTCTGGAAGAAACCATGGCTCGAGTCTCTGGTGAAAGGGCCCCAGCCTTCACTTCGGAGGAGTTGGAGAGACTGGTGGATGGGGGTCCTACCCCAGTACCGATTGGTTTATGGGCGTCCAGACCAACAGGTGAGTACACTGTGGGCAAGATACATGGGGCATGAATGCATGGAGTGCTCTGTGCGAAGGCTTTGTGTAAGGGGGGCTAGTTGTGGGGTCCTGGGCAGAGTGCTGCATGTATGGTGGGCTATGTATGACTGTAAGGGGATGGGAGGGATATGGTGGGCCATGAGTGTAACAGGTCAGACGGTATGACTGACAGCATTACTCTATGTTTATTTCTCTGCAAGTCAGCGCCCATCAGAAAAAGAGTATATGGCGTGCCATCGGCAAGGATATGTGTACCCCGGGGGTCTACGGCAGGCGGAGCACCCACTGTTGCAAACGGTGGGAGGACCTGCGATGCTGGGCAAGGAAGACGGCAGAGGCCCAGCTGGGGATGGCCTCCCAACGAGGAAGGGGTGCACGTCAAACCCTGACCCCCTTGATGTTCTGCATACTGGCGGTGGCCTATCCGGAATTGGATGGGCACTTGAAGGCATCACAGCAGCCACAAGGGGGTGAGTACAGTTTCCAATTCAGCAAATTGCACGTGGTGGGGAGTTATCTGGGTAGGGGATGTGGGCCTGTTGGTGCTGCTAGGTCAGGACGAACATAGCAGGTAGGTTCCATGTTGGGCAGGGTCTGATGCACTCCAGCCCCAAACATGCTAGTGGGCATCTACTACTGGGCAGGGTCCTGTGGGTCTCAGGTATGCTGCTATTGCGTTAGGCAATATTCTCCATGGCCTGGTGACTAGCATTGTAACTGGTAGTGCATGGCCTAGTCCATAGGGCTGTTCCCTGTGTGATGTGTACCCCAACGGTGGTGTTGTTGCTGGCATTGACCAAGTGTATCCTCTGTCTCTCTCCCCCGCCTTTTTGTTTTGTCACCCTGTCCTTCTGTGCATTAGCATCATCTGGCAGAGGAGCAGCGGCACCGGCGACAGAGGGAGCTGCATCCCACATGGCTCATGAGGCCGAATCCACCGACGGTGAGGGCACCAGTGGGATGGAGGGCGAGGGGAGCACACGGCGATGACTGGCGGGGACAGTTCGGACAGTGACACCTCCTCCGATGGAAGCTCCCTGGTGGTGGCGGACACCTCTGTGCCCACCCCAACTACAGGTACAGCCGCCACCCCCTGTACCAGCACCGCCCTCCCAGCAGCCCCTCAGCATGTTTCTCGTGCCTGCTCACCCAGGAGGGTGGACATCTCCTTCACCCCAGGCACCTCAGGCCCCGCCCCAGTCAGCCCTGCTGCCCTGAGTGAGGAGTCTATTGACCTCCTGCGATCCATCTCTGTTGGGCAGTCAACCATAGTGAATGCCATCCAGGGGCTGGCAGGGTATTTGCAACAAACAAATGCATTCCTGGAGGGCATTCACTCTGGCCTGGCGGCCCAATAGAGATCATTCCAGGCTGTGGCCTCCTCCCTGATGGCAGCCATTGTCCCTGTCTCTAGCCTCCCCCTCCAACTTCCTCTACCCAATACCATTCCCCTCTACCCCAGTCTATCCCAAGCACACCTTCAGACCAGCATGCACCCAAGACAACACACAGGAGTGGCTCAGGCAAACAAAAGCACCACACGTCATCCCACAGGCACTCACACAAGCACCATCCAGATGCAGACACACCAACATCCACTGCCTCCACTGTGTCCCCCTCCTCCTCCTCCTGCACCTCCCTCCCAGTAGCGTCTCCACTCACACCTGCATGCACTATATCTACACCCACTGCCTCCGTCACCATCACGCCTATCAGTACACGCCCCTCACTGGCAGTCACCACCCCCAAATCCATGCACACGTCCCCGTGTCTTCTCCCACTGTGTCTGTGCCCCCTCCTCCCAAAGTACACGCACACAAGCACTCAGACACCCAACAGCCATCCACCTCATAACAGTATCCAGCCCATGCACCTGCACCCAAACACAGCAGACACCTCCTACCACCACTCCCTCTTCCTCCACTCCCAAACCTTCAACCTCTTCCCAACCCAGTGTCCCTAAAAAGCTTTTCCTCTCACCCTTGACCTATTCCCTGCCGCGCCCCTCCCCCCTCCTCCCTGTCCTTCACTTCGGGTTAGAGTGGTCAGAACCCAGGCTAGCACCTCAGCCACCCAGTCCAGGGCCACTGTAGTTTCGGCAGCTACTGCAGTTGTGAGAGGCTGCAAGGAGACATCCGTCAGCACAGCCAGTGTGCCTGCACCAGCTGCCAAGGGCAAGAAGGGACCACCAGCTGCCAAGGGCAAGGAAGTACCACCAGCTGGCAGAGGCAAGGAGGCACCACCAGCTGGCAGAGGCAAGGAGGCACCAGCAGCTGGCAAAAGCAAAAAGGGGCCACCAGCTGTCAAGGGCAAGAAGGGACCACCAGCTGCCAAGGGCAATGACAAAGGCCCGGACACCGTAGGCAGGATGGATATGAGGCCTGGTGCTGGAGCAGAATCTGAGCACACAACACCAGCCATGGCACTTCAGCCATCCGAGGCTGCAGGGTAAGGGCTGGAGCCTCCCCCCACCACTGGCAGCACCGCCACCAGCACCGCCACCTGCACCGCCACCAGCACCACTGCCAGCAGCAGCAGCCCCAGTGGGCAGCTGTCCAAGGCTGCAGGGTGTGGGCTGGTGCCTCCCCCCACCACTGCCACCACTGAGCAGCCGTCACCGCCGGCGGGTAGAGTGTAGTCGTGCCTCCATGGGCTGTAGTGCGTCCTGTCTCCTGCAAATCCTGTAGGTGTGACACCCAGGTGAGAGACTGTGACCTTGCACTCCCAAAGTACTGCATCACTGGGCACAAAGCCCCCTCCAGAACCAATGGAAGAAGCCATCCACTCACCCCATCCTTGCCAGGATGAAGCACACTGGGCACAAAGCCAGTGGAGAAGCCACCCACTTGAGAGACTGAGGTCTTGCACTTCCTAGGACCAGGCAGTGGGCAAACCACCCACTAGAAATACTGTGGCTTTGCACTCCCCAGGACCAAGCAGTGGGCAACCCACCCACTCGAGAGACTGTAGCTTTGCACTCCCCAGGACCAAGCAGTGGGCAAACCACCCACTAGAGATACTGTGGCTTTGCACTCCCCAGGACCAAGCAGGGCGCAACCCACCCACTAGAGAGACTGTGGCTTTGCACTCCCCAGGACCACGCAGTGGGCATGTAGCCCCCTCCAGGAGCAGTGGCGCTGTATCATCTTCCGGCTGAGGTGGTCCCCACTTCCCCTTCCCCTTCCACCTGAGGTGCCTGTGTTTTTTCGACCTGCTTTCCCAGCAGTGTTCTCTCCATATTGAGGCAGGAGTCAAGTGGGGCCTTGGCCAATATGATATGGCCCTGTGGCCCACTGACATTATGGACTGGGCAGTGTCCCTTCATTTGTGTGTGTATATATATATATAAACTATATAACTATATATATATATAAACACTGTTTTGTGATTTGAGGACGTATTTCTAGAACTTTATATTATTACACTCACTTTACTCTATTCCTTTTGTCCTTGCATTATTCCTGAGGGGTACGGGGTGGATCTGTAATGTTATTACATCTGTTTGTCTATATGTTGTTGGGGGTGGTGGTGTTGCGTGGTGCGTGTGTGTCACTCTCTTTTTCCTCCCCCCTCCCCTGTGTGCTAGGGGCGGTACTCACCGTGGTCGTCTTTGCCGCCGTTGGTATTCCTGGTGTAGGAGGAGGTAGACCAGCATGGGTAACCCCTTAGTTCGGGCTCCATGGCATAGTGGTCCTTCCTTGAGTGTCCAGAAGTGACTCGTTTCCCTTCTGTGTAATGTTTCCGCCGTGCTTTTGATGGCGTTGGTACCACCCCAGAAAAGGTGGTGGATTGGTACTTGTAATACAGTGGGCGGAACATTGTCTTCCACCTGGCTGTTGGTGGTTACCGCCACAGTGCTTGTTGCTACCGCCATGGCAGTCGGTTTGTTAAAGTGGCTGTCTGTGTTGGCGGTTTCCGCCATGGTCATAATTCAATTTTTTTCACTGCCGGCCTGTTGGCGGTATTACAGCCGCTTTATCACTGACCACAAGGGTTGTAATGAGGGCCATAGATTCCAATTGAAGTATGTTCATCCAAAGTGCTACAGATCATAAAGTTTTTTTACTCGGAGTAAAACAAAAATTGTAAAATGGAGTAAAACTGATGAGGTAGAAAAGAAATTGCATACTGAGGGCACACCAAGTTAGCTATATCTGAGAAAGCATGTTATGTTATGTGATACAGCTGTCAGTGTGAAATAAGGTCCTTCAGTTCATAACATTATAAAACATGTAAAACCCGATAAAATCTGAAGTGCCATACTAAATTAGGCAACACTAGCCTGATCTCAATCCTAAACGAATAGCATAAACTTTTCAATTGATAAATGACTACCATTTTGTAATCAGCGCAACATTTTTAGGAAACATTGTAGGCAAGATTTAAAGGAAGGTTGGTAACAAAGAGTTTGGCAAAAAGAATGGTAAAAACAAATGTCAGGTTCCACATCTGAGCCTCCACTTTAGGACTACCCACTTTGGGAAATTCTAGTTGTTGAAAATGCCACTGGAAAATAAACTTTTGGCTCTGCCATCAACTAGGCCAAGGTCTGGTGATGACGTAGCTAGAAATGGTGGCAGTACAGCTGTCCAGTCTTGGATGACCCCTGGAATTCACCTCAAGAAAGACCACTAAAGAAATAGTGAAATACTTTCAAGGAAGTCCGCAAAATACAAGGGAATCCATCAGCCCCACAGGTTAGGGAGACTAGATATGTGTACAATGACAAGGTACCCTCGCATTGAAGGACTTTCTCAGTGCTCACATCTGTTTGCAAAACGTCTGTCGGCACAATTAGACGTTCGTGCATTTTTGACCATGGTATTTCTATTCTGAGTAGGCTGTTTTCACATGGGATCACCATCACTTTAGATGAGAATTCTAAATATGCCACATTTTCAAACGATTCTTTGACAGAGATGGTAAGCCCGCCCACCAACATGGCTAACAGGAAAAAACTCTTATACAAACTGTTTATTTACCATTTTCCACATGCCCCGATCGGTAATGACACAGGGATCTTTATAAATCTTACAAGCATAAATTCCTGTGGTTTTCAAATTACATTTGTTTCTTCTTAACTTCATATTTGTGAAAGCAGAAGAGAGATACTGTTTTGAAGGAATCACTTCACAGTTCATTAATCACTTCTGCACAGGGGAAAGATATGTACACTGCATCTAAGAATAAGTAATTATCACTTTTTATCACAAATCTCTTTTATTGGTATAAAAATGCATCAAGCTGGATCCTCCAATAAAAAATGATAACATCCCTTCCAATATATTGTTTGGCCTTCATGGTACAGCGACTCCAAATAATCCATGGTCTTCTTGGTTAAAGCACTTGTACGAACAAAGAAAAACTCTAATTGGTAGGAGGTGCACGTTGGTTGATATGCGTATTTTCTGTAATGAAAAATTTGAACAAAAGTTGAAACGCTAATAATAACATTAGTACACACAGGTCTTCCTTCAGTAGTACATCTATATTAGGATACACATCCCTTACAAATGGAACATCATATTTCGTAGGTAGTATCTAAACTAAAGATTTCTTTTATAAGTTATTGCAACTGTCTTTGTAACAAGAGGTAACTGGGGTCTCTCAGGCGGCACCTTTTACACATGGTCTCTCCGAGTTTCTTTTCATTATTTGTATGTACTAATTTGCTAGCATATCTGGATCTGTGTGCACTGAGACTGTTAAACACATATTAGTGTATGTGATCTGATCCCTAAACAGGTTGATTAGATTGGCTCATTGCAACTAGATTATATGACTTTTAAGTGAGGCCACTGAAACTGCACAAGTGGCATAAAAGTAATATGTCACATATGGGCCACAAGGGAGTCTTTAAAAACATGGCATCAGGGGTGTCCCTGTAGCGCTCAACTGCTCTAGTCCAGGCTTGACCAAATATGTCAGTATAATTTTTTTGTGAAGTGTTTAAAAGCCAACCTATAACATTAGTCACCTATAAAATGAGTCTTTGCATCCACAAGGCCAAGCTGCATAATGCGTAGAAGCAAGGCGTGCTAACTATATAGCAAGCATGACACTTCAGTAAGAGCATTTAAAAGGCCTCAATTACTTATTGCATAGGCTCAAGCATATATCCATAACTTGTATAGGGAATGCCATAGAAAAGTAAACTTAACAGCGTCTGGATATTTTTTAAATAGTAAATTCGTTGGTGAACTTAGATTGCTGAAATAAATGTCTGAAAGTCTTTAGAAGAACAAGTTACTTACCTTCCTTAACTCGTTTTCTAGTGGCGTCTTTATCAAGTAGCAGATTCCTCGCCTTTTGAATATTCCTCAGGCATCAGACTGGATCTAGAAACCGTTCCAGAAGTATTACTGAGTGCCAGGAGGTGGTGCAGTAAGGCTCTGGACTGCGGCCACTCCAGAAAACCACTCCCGCATGCTGAGAACTGTTGCTTTTGAAGCTGTCTGTGCCCCCAGACACAGCGCCCTAAAAGCAAATTGTTCCTGACCAGTGTGCAGGTTCCTAGATGTGGGATCTTAGTATTGGATAGAGTTCAATTCACAGATATGGAGGATTAGTGAGGAATCTGCAATTAGATAGAATCTCTACCAGAAAGAACATTACTCATGGTAAGTAACTCGTTCTGATAGAGCCTTCAAACTGCAGATTTCTCAACATTTGAACAAATACCAAAGCAGTACGTATTTGGAGGTGGGTCTGTGAATGGACTCAAGCCAAAAAGCCTTGCAGGACTGAGCTAGTGAAATGTCCCTCTCAGTAAATCTGCTTATGCAGAAAATAGTACTTCGTGAACATATGTAGTGATAGCCACATAGCTGCCTGGCAGACATCCAAGACAGGAACTCCGCATGCCAACACAGTAGTAGCAGCTTTGGTCCTGGTGGCGTGAGGTCACTGTCCTTGCGGAGGCTGTTTCTTAAATAAATGTGTAGCAGATATTAATGTACAGCACAAACCAGCTGGAGCTGGCCAGCTTCTGCACGGCCTTGTGTTTTTCCACTCCATCAAACCCCACAAAAAAATGATAGTCCACTCAGTGTTCTGTGGTATGATTGATGTAAAAGCTCAGTGTTCTTTTGGGGTCCGAGCACAGAACACCAGCACTGTGATGGTTTGACCGACGTGGAACAGCATCACAATGTTTGGCTAGAAATATGCTCATGTTCGCAGAACCAGTTTGTGTGGGAAGAGGGTGGTGTACCATGAGTTGACACAGAGTTTAAAGCTCACTAACAAGCTGTACTGATGTTGCGGTGATGAGGAACACCATCTTGATGGTGAGAAGCCACAAGAGACAACTGTGAAGCACTCAAAAGGAGTATGCATCAAATATGTGAGAACCAAGTTAAGGTCCCACTGTGGCATGACAAAGGGAGGGAGAGAAAACAGATGCTCTAGGCCTTTCAAACACACATCAGAACAGGTTGCTTAAATAATAAGGGCTGATACAGCAACCACAAGAAAGCAGAAAGAGCCCAAAATACCCCCCTAACTGTGCCCAGAGCAAAGCCTTGCTGGGCGAGAGACAAACAACAAAACATCAGATAACTTTGCCGAGAGAGGGTCTATCTACCTTGTGAAGCACCAAGTCACAAATTTGCCCCAATGATGCCAAATACAATTTTTGAGAAGGGACGTCTGACTGCCAAGACGACATCAACCACCTCTGGAGAAAGGTGAAAGATGTTCAGCTATCGTCACTTAATCTCCAAGCATCAAGGTGAAGATTGCTATGGTCCAGGTGCAGAACCCTGCCCCGTTGCTATGACAGCTGTTCCTCCGGGAAGGGCAGCTTGATAGAAGGACAGGTGCTTAGGCCCAGAAGCTCTGGATACCATGCTCTCAATGCCCAATTTTAGGCCACTAGGATGACATGGACCCAGTCGGTCCTGATCTTCTCCAGAACTAGGGGCAGAAGAGATATCAGGGGAAGGCATACAGAAATCCCAAGTTCCACCCTAGTTGGTACGTGTCTCTGAGCAAGAGACACCTTGTAAACTCCAACGTGAAGAACTGTTGACATTGCTCTTTCTCAGTGGTCGTAAATAGATAGAGCCAAGGTTGTCTCCATTCGCAGAAGAAACCTTGCACCTCCTCAAGGTGTGTTGGACTTTTCATCCTTGGCGTTGTCTCCCTTAACTTTTTGCCTCTCTTCCCCAGGTTGTTGATATGTGCTGGACTCTGATTTTACTGTTTTTGTTACTCTGGGCCCGTTACCACTGCTAACCAGTGCTAAAGTGCAAGTGCTCCCTTACAAAATATGTATGTAATTGGCTTATCCGTGATTGGCATATTTGATTCACTAGTAAGTCCTTAGTAAAGTGCACTAGAGGTGCCAGGGCCTGTAAATCAAATGCTACTAGTGGGCCTGCAGCACTGGTTGTGCCACCCACATAAGTAGCTCTGTAATTATTTCTCAGACCTGCCATTGCAGTGTCTGTGTGTGCAGTTTTAACTGTAAATTCGACTTGGCAAGTGCACCCACTTGCTAGGCCTAAACCATCCCTTTTCTTACATGTCAGGCACCCCTAAGTTAGGACCTGGGTAGCCCCAAGGGCAGGGTGCAGTGTATGGTTAAGGTAGGACATATAGTAATGTGTTTTATCTAACAGTGAAATATTGCTAAATTCGTTTTTCACAGTTGCCAGGCCCGTCCCTCTCATAAATTAACATGGGGGCTACCTTTAAATCTGATTAAAGTGTAGATTCCCTTTGGGAGCGGATGGACATATTGAGTTTGGGGTCTCTGAACTCACAATTTAAAAATACATCTTTTAGTAAAGTTGATTTTAAGATTGTGTGTCTGAAAATGCCACTTTTAGAAAGTGAGCATTTTCTTGATTATAACATTTCTGTGACTGCCTGTTTGTGGATTTCCTGTCTGGGTCAGTTTGACAGTTGGGCGCACAAAGGGAGCTGGAGTGTAGCTTGCATATCCTGCTGAGCCAACTGTGCTAGGAGGTAGGGGAGGAGTGGTCACTCACACCTGAAAGGGCTGTGCCTGCCCTCACACAATGCAGTCTCCAACTCCCTGGTGAGTGTCTGGGGCCTAACCTGGGCAAGGCAGGATTTCACATTCAAAAGAGACTTTACTTTGAAGTAGGCCTATTTCAAAGGAGAAATTGGGTATAAGAAGGGCACCGAAAACCACAGACTTTAGAACACTTCTGGAAACCAAGAGGAACCTCTGCCTGGAGAAGACCTGAGGAAAAAGAGCTGCCCTGCCTGTGACTCTGCTTTGTGGAGCTATCCTGCAGTCGCTGCTTCTGCCAGAGTAAGAGGGCAAAGACTGGACTATGTGTGCCTTCCATCTTGTGAAGATCTCCAAGGGCTTGATTTAGAGCTTGCCTCCTGTTGTTTGAAGTCTCAGGGACAGCAAAGACTTCTCTCTGCCAGCACCTGGAGTCCTACTCTGCCCTGTGGTGCCCATCCGTTCCTGGGACCCTGAAAGGAGAAGCTGGCAGCCTAAGAGGAAGAAATCCACGCACAGAACGCTGTGTGGGGAAAAGATCGACGCGACCCAGATCTGCAGCTGGGAAATTGACGTGCCACCGGCTTCGCGGCTGAAAATCGACGCTCGCCTGTAACGCGACCGAAGAATCGATGCACGGAGCTGGAAAAACGACACGCAGCATTGCTGACGGAGGCTGGTGAGATCGCAACCCGAGCTGCGTGGTTTTTGGATCATCGTGCAGCTGGATTTCTGACGCAAGTACCGCTGGATGTGTAAAAACAATGCAAGGCCTGTCTGGATCTGAGAGTGCTGACGTGATCAACGCATCGCTCTCCTGCGGAGAGAAGAAACGACACGCCCGACCGGACAAAAGGAGAAATGGCGCAAGGTCTCCCTTGTGAGTGAAAGTGACGCATTGCAAACCCTTTTTGACGCACACTCATCTGTGTGGGTTTATTTTTGACGCACCCAAGATACATTTTCATGCTAACAGTGTTAGTGTGTGTTTAAAACTTCATGAAGACTCTTTTTGCTTTTTAATTGATAACTTGACTTGTCAATTGTGGATTTTTGTCGTTTTGGTCTTGTTTTATTTAGATAAATATTCTCTATTTTTCTAAACCTGTGTTGTGTCATTTTGTAGTATTTTCATTAAGTTACTGTGTGTGTTGGTACAAATACTTTACACCTAGCAATCTGAAGTTAAGCCTACTGCTCTGCCAAGCTACCAAGGGGGTAAGCAGGGGTTAGCTGAGGGTGATTCTCTTTTATCCTGACTAGAGTGAGGGTCCTTGCTTGAACAGGGGGTAACCTGACTGTCAACCAAAGACCCCATTTCTAACAAGGTGCAATTGCCATTCATGATCCGCTAGGCATCGATGGTTACGTTTCTCCACCCTGGCATTCATTAATCCTGCCAGGTGGTTCGACACCAGAATAAGTGCGGTGATGGTCCAGTCATTTCCAGAAGTGCAGGGCCTCCACCATGCCCTGTTTGTTGTAATACCACATGGCTGTGGTGTTGTCCAAACATACCTGTACCAGCTTTCCCTTGATGGATGGAAGGAAAGCTATCCATCCCAAGCAGATGGCTGTGGGCTCTAGAAGGTTGATGTGGAGACAGGACTCTGCCGGAGATTAGAGGCATCTGATCTCCGCCTCCCCCAGGTTGCTGCCCTAATCCAGGAGTGATACATAAGTCACCACTGTCAGCTCTGGATGAGGCAGGAAGAGGGGTCTGTCGCTGACCCAAACACTGTGCAGTAGCTGCCACTGCAGATGATTTGCAGACTCCTCTGAAATCTGGATGTGGTCGGTGAGGGCCCCTTGATGCTGTGCAGCATGCAGGAGCCCATCAATCCCAGGAGATTCAGAGTTGACCTCACTGAAATCCAGGACACAGATTGAAAGATTGAGATAATAGCCTGACTGTCCTGGACTCTCCTTTCCAAGAGAAAGGTGCAAAACCGAACTGTGTCCAGAATGTTCCTGATAAAGGGAAGCATTTGAGAAGAGGTCAGGTGTGACTTCCGCATGTTGATAGTGAACCCCAAAGATGACAGGAGGTTTGCCAAAGTCTGAAGGTAGTTGACAGCTGCCTGGGGTGAGCCCACCTTCAACAACAAATCGTTGAGATAGGGGAAGACTGTAATCCCCAACCTTCCCAACCAGGTGTGCTGTTGCACACAACCATCTGTTTTGTGAATACCCAAGGAGTACTAGTGAGATCAAAGGGGAGCATCACGCACTGAAAATGCTCCTGTCCCACCACGAACGGCAGGTAACACCATTGAGCCCACAGGACGGGGGTATGGAAATAGGTGTCCTGCAGATTCAATGCCACCGTCCAGCATCCAGGGTTGAGGGAAGACTGCACCAGGGCGAAGGTGAACATTCTGGATTTGTTTTTCTGGTGAACAGCATTGAGGGGCCGCAAGCCTAAAATAGGATGAAGGTCTTTGTCCTTTCTTGGCACCAGAAAGTACCAGGAATAACACCCATGGCCCTCTTTGGGCGCAGGAACCATTTCGATAACCCTTTTGGCCAAAAGGTCTTGCACTTCCTGCCATAATCACATGTGATCTTCTGTCAGTCAGTCCAGGGTTCGTGGAAGGTGAGGGATGAGTGGCTATGAAGGGTACAGTGTCCCTTCTCAACAAGATGCAGGACCCATCTTTCCAATGTTATGACCTGCCAACCTAGCAAGAATCATTGGATCCTGCCTCCAAGTGCGTGGCAGTGCTCCACTAAGGGCACTCTAAAGTGGTTTGGCAGGTGAGGCTGCTGGGGGAGGGGGGCAGTAGACTGACTGGATTGTTGATGCTGACCATGGGTCAGTGCATGCCATTACCTCAGCCGGAAGACGGCTGGGGACCTTGCAGTGGTTGCAGTATGAGATGCCGCTGCCGAAATCACAAAATTAAAGGTAGGACTCATGGCCACAGGCAAAGCAGAGCAGATAAGCCCAGGGAGTGTGCTGTGGTCCTGCTCTCTTTGAACCACTGCAGAGTAGAATTTAGTTTGTCCCCAAAAAGGAAAGTCCCATCAATGGCATGCCCATAAGGGACGAATGGACATCACCTGACAAACGTGACAACCACAGCCAGGAGTGGTGGTTAATGGCAACACTTGTGGCAATGGCTCGTCCAGAGGTCGGAGGTCTTCCGGCACATCTGAGATAACTTGAGCCACCGAATCCCAAGGAGCGTGGGAATAGCTGCCCTGCAGGCAACTGGCATTGACGAACCCAAGGTCAAATTGGTGGAAGAAAATATCATCTTCTCAAAGGTCTCCATTCTTTTAAACCTCCTATCAGAGGAGTAGTCGGGGAAGTAGTTGCAAAAGTCGCAAAAGTACTAGGAGATGCCTGCACCACTAAGTTCTCAGGGGAGGGGTGCTGAGACAAAAATGCAGGGTGATTCAGGGAAAGTATGTGGCATCTTGGCAATTTAATGAGAGGCCAGAGCAAGGTCTGACCCAGGATCCTAGGAGAGTATTAATGTGTCTTGTTAAAAGGTAGTAGGGGCTCAGTAGGGGATTGCTCAGGCTTGAGAACTTCAGTCATTATATTAGTTTTGATCTTTAAGATCAGAAGATAGAGGTTGAGAACTTTGGCTGCCCTCTGCATAACCACCACTATAGATGTACTCTCTTCAGCAGCAGGACATGGGGGTGTAAGATGGCCAGAATCAGAAGAGATGTCAAGACCATTTTGCATCTTGGAGGTCATCATAACAATTATCTTGATGGTAGGTTTGGCCAATTTGATTATCTGCATCATAATAGTTGTTCAAATCGGTGCCAAACAAGGAATGCAATGCATGGGATCTTCCTTGTGAAAGTGGGATGTCAAGCAGTTAGGTTGTGGCTTGTTGGAAACTGAGTGTAGAGGTGCCAAATAGGAGTCAGACAGCACAATAGGCACCTCATCCTCCAGCGCAATAAAATAGCTATTGGCGTTGATGTTCCAAGAACTGGTGTGAATTAAGGAATCAGAAGTGTAGTCATTACAGGATCTGGGGGAAGCTTGTTGGGAGTGTTAGAGGGTCCAACTGGCGCCAAGCGTGAACCCATTGGTAGCATGTTGGAAGGGATCCAAAGAAATCAGAGCATGGCCTCACAGAACTCTTGGATCTGCCTCTGTGTTATAGGTGGCTCCAGAAACTTGGGTCATGCCGGGACAAGTTGCAGCATTGGCATTGAAGTGGACCGGCTTCAGAAGCAAGATCTGGAGGTATGGTGACACTCTTGCCTCTTCTCAGGAGTACAAGTGTGGCGGTTAAAGGGCTGAGCGTCGCTTGGATTTTTAATGTGCTTTCTTCAACTTACCCGAAGATTTGGATCACAATGACGATCAACCTCAAGCTTGACTCCTTTGACATTTGAACCTGGACCAATCTTAGCGAGGAGTCTTCTGGTGCTTGGCAAGATACAGTTTCACCTCATTGTTCCATGTGGCCTTTGAGTTCATCGACGAGCAATGACTGCAGGCCTTAGAGACGTAACTGGACCCCAGGCACTGCAGGCAAACCTGGTGAGGATCTGACACAGGCATGTGCTTGCAAGGTTTAAATCCTGCCATCTTGTGAGGTGACATTTCCTTTCCACGCTGTAATTATTTGAAGTAAAAAAGGTCTCAAAGAGCCAAGAGGTAGTTCCAGATCAGCGTCTGGTGGCTTGGAAAGAAAGGAATTCATGTCAGAGCATGGGAGTGGTGCCTAAATAGGCTCAGGGTGTGATTTCTGGAGAGCAACGGCGTCAGAGCGGCGGTGCAATGTGCCACCTAACAGCATGCAGAGCTACTTCTGAAAAAGTTTCCAGAACCTGTCTTATGCCTTGGGAATATTCAAAAGGTTAGGGATTTGGGGTTAGAAGTAGCTATCAAAAAGCTTGTTTATCTCTGCCTGATCCACGGCAGGACCATAAACTTGTTCTGACAAGTTTTTCCCTACTGCACTCATAATACTTAGATTTTCCCAGTTGAGGCTTAAGCTGGAAAAGATAAAAAAATACCCTCATCAGGATCTTCCTGGAGAACACATGGCTTTTGTGCATACCTGACAGAAAGTCAATGGAAGGTTTATGTATACTCATCTGAGGAATCTGAAGGGATGGGAGAAATTTTTAAGCCATCTGGCAACACAAAGCACAGACAGGAACTCGGAAATATTTCTTGTTTATGTGGAATGAGAGTTATACTTTGAACTTGTCTTTGAAGATGGCCTATTCCCACTCAGGCTGGCTCCTCTCAAGTCGGTGGGAGTAGCAGGGGTACTGCACCAGTTTGAGTAGGTGTCACTACTGGAGGGAAGCCCAGAAACAGGTTGGACAAGCTTCAATAGCTGAGACAACTTTCCAGCATAGTGGGACACTCCAAGAATAACCCTTTCTGGGAATGTTGAAGCCATAAGACAAAGGAATTGCTGAAATGTCAGTAGAGCCCTCGCTGGGAACTTAGTGAAGATAGGGCAATCCGATCATCTAATGCTGAATGATTGCTATATCCAGGAGCTCCACCACCTCACCTAGCACTCAGAACAGTACTGAACCTGGATGAGAGAAGAAGAACAAGCATTAGCAAAGTCAGCCAGTACTGCTATTTTTAATGTTGCTTTGGCTTTCTTGTCCATCACTGCCAACAAAATCTGGCAGTCACAGACAGAAAATTAAAAAAGAACGACCCCCCCCATACTCAAAGGAAAAAGATCCCTAGTTGTGAGGGTCATTATATTTTTTATTTTCAAAAACAGACTTTCTATTTGTGGACAGCTGCTTAAACTGACAGCAGCAGCCCTCCATACTTATTGTGCCATGTTGGCAGTTCATCTGAAGGTGAAGAGATAACTTCTGGGCCATCACTGATTAGGGTGGCAGATATAATGTCCTCCATCACCCTGACTGACAGACTACTACCCTTCAAAACCTAAATCTTGTCCTTAAGTCAGAAGGTAAAACTGTTGACAGGAGAATAATAGTAGACTTTGCCTAAGTTGCACTCCATAACTGTTGACCTGAAAGTGCACGAAAGCCTGAGTCACCTTTTCCCAATAGACTAATATTTAGTTTGACATCCTAGATGGTTTTTTAACAGTTCCTTTTGCTTTTTCTTTAAAATGTCATAGTTCCTGATCACCTTTGCCAAATCTTCATTTGGCAGCATTTTTAACATTACATTTTACTCTATTGTACTGCAATGGTATATATATCCCATAATCAGGCAAATTGTTTGTAGAAAATTCCACCTCAAACTTAACAACCTGTTACAACTGCCCAAAACATGAGGCAATAATTGAGTAGACATAATGCATAAATAAAACAAACAGGGACAGTCTTGATTTCCTTCAGTGGACAATGACTTCCAGAATATCAAGCTGCTTAAACCAATACAGCATAAATGTTGAGTGTGAAGAATGGACGTCAGACCCTTGTATGCCCTCTAGAATTTTAGTTTTGGACCACCCTGTTTTTGGAACTTTTTTGTGAGTCTCACTTACTGAAT
The DNA here is from genome assembly GCF_031143425.1 of Pleurodeles waltl. Lineage (NCBI taxonomy): Eukaryota > Metazoa > Chordata > Amphibia > Caudata > Salamandridae > Pleurodeles > Pleurodeles waltl. The sequence continues at coordinate 833,895,017 of NC_090439.1, read as the reverse complement.
CTGAGTAACTGTCAGCTCTGGTAGAATAGATTTGAGTGCTAACCACCAGTGTTTGCCTTTTAAAATAAGGCCCATTGCATAACTGGTGTTAGAGGCTCTGGGCTGGTTGCATCTGATCTTGTGCATGCACAGGTGTGGGCTGGGCAAGAAGTTCTACTTTCCAACTCAGCCTGGTTTCTATGCACACACAGTCTGTCACAGATTGGACCTTTAATACTTTGTTTATAGCCAGTGCAGGCCTTATTATTTTAGTGGCATTCAAAAATAAATATCGAATTTATTTTTGATTACAGCGTGTCTAGCGAGCTTCGCTGTAAGCTTGTAGTGCTCCACTATATATTCACATTGTAGGCACAAGCAGCATTAAATTAACAACTTTGCATTGGCTGTACCCGGAGAGTTCTCATATTTTTCATCCCTTTTCTCCGATTCAGCCGTTAATTCGATTCAGGCTTTGGTATACCCTACTGGGCCAAGTTAATAACTCTGCTGGCCAAAAGTCTTAGCAAAACGTTCCTACGAAATACATCCATGAGCAGAGGATTACGCCTGCTCCTGACAGAGGAAGAGGGTGACGACAACCGCTGCAGAGGTTAACTGAATTCAAATTACCTGGCAAGCCTCGGCATGCTAGTCCCAGAGTAATAGTAGAGATTCAAAGAAGGGGTGTGTTTTCAATATTTACAATGAATACAACATGGTATTTCTTACCAGTTCTTTACGAACCTAACAGGCAACATTTTAAAATCTTGGGAATATAACGAATGCTCGCACCGCAAAATCTAATAAAAATTCATGTGAATCAATTTGATGATCAAAAATCGGTTACTTCTGTGAAATCCACTTCCCTCCTTGCACTTTCCAAGTGACCCTTAGGTTTTGAATACTTTGGCACAGAGCGCCAGCCTAACAGTTGGCTTGATTGCTTTCCAAATCCAGAGTTCACAGAAGGTGGTAAGTGAGTATGCCTGGTCTCTTGATCCTAATGGCCTTATGCTCTAATTTCTCCCAGGGCTAAACCCCATCTAGCCACCTTTAAAGTCAAGAGCAGTCCCTCCTGGACGCATAATAATTGGCCTGGCATTGTCGCGCAGGCTCTCATTATTCTAATGAGATTACTGGATTTCGAGTGGCAGAATCGCCTGCGGTGTGGGAGACAGTCTGATCCACTACAGGTGTCGGTCCAATCCGGGTTCTGCTCCGACTAACTAGCAGTGCCTCATCTCTATCCAAGGGGAGGGATGATAGGGCAGCTGAGTGCATGACATAACTGGTTTCTCAGGGAAGCCGTGGTCACTCAGGTCTCATCCGTTTCTCTCAGTTACATTAGTCTCATATATACAATGACAAACAGAGGCAGTATATGTTTCAATGATGATTTTAATGAAGCGACTGCATCTTAGATAGCAAAGCGTGAGCTGCAATAACCAGGACGACACAGCATGACAATATTAAAATTGTGATAAGGAGAGTAAAGCATAAGAATAACCCTACCATATTGTCACTACAGTCAATAGATTTATTCCTACCTAGGCTAGTATAGGGCACAGCGTGTTAAGCTCTAATTCTGCCCTTCATGTTCCCCTGGGAAGACATCATCCCCCAGACCTGAGCAAAGGCCTGAAGTCTGAGTTAGCATATGTAGCGAAGCATTCAGCAATCAGCAATCAGCATACAGTCGTGGTTCTCTGGCTGGAATCCCCCTCTAACATGTAAGGGACAAGGAAGTGTTTTTACAATAAAACAGCTGATGTTCTGAGAAAATGTCCCTACGTAAGGATGCATGTTTTCTACGAATGCTGGAGACTAACCTTATACCACGTTCATCGGCAACCTATCTTGCTGTAGACTTGGAAGAAGCACAGAGTAAGCAAGAATGTCTTGCTGGAGAACAGAGTGCTGGCCTAGGCATAAACAGCTAGATAAACAGAAAATAAAACAAGACTGTAAAAGTGGCTATTGTAACAATACAGGGAGTGCAGAATTATTAGGCAAGTTGTATTTTTGAGGATTAATTTTATTATTGAACAACAACCATGTTCTCAATGAACCCAAAAAACTCATTAGTATCAAAGCTGAATATTTTTGAAAGTAGTTTTTAGTTTGTTTTTAGTTTTAGCTATGTTAGGGGGATATCTGTGTGTGCAGGTGACTATCACTGTGCATAATTATTAGGCAACTTAACAAAATAAAATATATACCCATTTCAATTATTTATTATTACCAGTGAAACCAATGTAACATCTCAACATTCACAAATATACATTTCTGACATTCAAAAACAAAACAAAAACAAATCAGTGACCAATATAGCCACCTTTCTTTGCAAGGACACTCAAAAGCCTGCCATCCATGGATTCTGTCAGTGTTTTGATCTGTTCACCATCAACATTGCGTGCAGCAGCAACCACAGCCTCCCAGACACTGTTCAGAGAGGTGTACCGTTTTCCCTCCTTGTAAATCTCACATTTGATGATGGACCACAGGTTCTCAATGGGGTTCAGATCAGGTGAACAAGGAGGCCATGTCATTAGATTTCCTTCTTTTATACCCTTTCTTGCCAGCCACGCTGTGGAGTACTTGGACGCGTGTGATGGAGCATTGTCCTGCATGAAAATCATGTTTTTCTTGAAGGATGCAGACTTCTTCCTGTACCACTGCTTGAAGAAGGTGTCTTCCAGGAACTGGCAGTAGGACTGGGAGTTGAGCTTGACTCTATCCTCAACCCGAAAAGGCCCCACAAGCTCATCTTTGATGATACCAGCCCAAACCAGTACTCCACCTCCACCTTGCTGGCGTCTGAGTCGGACTGGAGCTCTCTGCCCTTTACCAATCCAGCCACGGGCCCATCCATCTGGCCCATCAAGACTCACTCTCATTTCATCAGTCCATAAAACCTTAGAAAAATCAGTCTTGAGATATTTCTTGGCCCAGTCTTGACGTTTCAGCTTGTGTGTCTTGTTCAGTGGTGGTCGTCTTTCAGCCTTTCTTACCTTGGCCATGTCTCTGACTATTGCACACCTTGTGCTTTTGGGCACTCCAGTGATGTTGCAGCTCTGAAATATGGCCAAACTGGTGGCAAGTGGCATCGTGGCAGCTGCACGCTTGACTTTTCTCAGTTCATGGGCAGTTATTTTGCGCCTTGGTTTTTCCACACGCTTCTTGCGACCCTGTTGACTATTTTGAATGAAACGCTTGATTGTTCGATGATCACGCTTCAGAAGCTTTGCAATTTTAAGAGTGCTGCATCCCTCTGCAAGATATCTCACTATTTTTGACTTTTCTGAGCCTGTCAAGTCCTTCTTTTGACCCATTTTGCCAAAGGAAAGGAAGTTGCCTAATAATTATACACACCTGATATAGGGTGTTGATGTCATTAGACCACACCCCTTCTCATTACAGAGATGCACATCACCTAATATGCTTAATTGGTAGTAGGCTTTCGAGCCTATACAGCTTGGAGTAAGACAACATGCATAAAGAGGATGATGTGGTCAAAATACTCATTTGCCTAATAATTCTGCACTCCCTGTAATAAAATGAAGCCAAATAAAATATATCCAGGTTAAAGTGCACACCGGCATGCCTAGTATGCTAAAATACTATGCATGGAGCTATAGCTAAAATGGCTACACAACAGCATCACCAGCAGGTTTGGATTGCAAAAAGTAAAAATTTTAAGATACTCTGAAACTACATCCTACAACTGGGAGGAAAAGCAGGCTTCCTACGAAACAAAGTCTTGAACAGAAATTTAAAATTTAGGGATTAGTGTATTTTTGACCCCTACCGTTTGATTTTTTTTGTATTTTAATCATCATTTTACTAGGCAGAGATTATAGTACATAATGTAACATTTGAGAAGCTGGGCATGGTTTTCACATTCCTTCCCAACGTATAATATTGGTGCTTACTTCCTATGAGAGCATGCAGAGGTCTGGCCATTGTGAAAAGTACATTATAACTATAAAGTAGGTAGTCAGTGTTGCTCCATATTTATATGGTGAAACTTTGATTATTGGGTAATTTGTGCTGACTGATTTTTCTCTTTAGTGTATGTGTATGATGTAATTTATTAGCAAAGTGTTTTTTTTTAAATCAAACTAACAACTCAGCGCAGACTTTCCATCTTTACTGAAACTGTGAAAAAAATATCATACAGTTTCTAGGCTAAGTATTCAGTATTCACATCTGACCCCATAAGCTACCATCCTGCTTGGGAATTTATCTAATGCTTCACCATTTGGAACACCACCCTAATGTAGTAGCCTTCTGTAGCTTAACAACCTCATGACCCTCTGCTGCATATTGTGCCCATATAGAACCATTTGTGTCGTAGTAAAATATATCTGTGTAACAGTTAAACATGTTCAGTCTGAAACAATATTGAAACACAGCTAGTAATGCACACCACAAATGCAATGAACAGATAACTTATGAGCATCAGAAATACTGGGCTATCGTTCAAAAACACAATAATTAATTTTGCTATCATAACTGCTTTGTTTCAGAGATTTCAAGAATGCCTTAAAGATGCAATTTGCTGGGGAAAACAGAATACCCCATGGTTATGCCCACAGGTTACTTGGTCACCGAAATTGACCTCAAAATATAGTGTGATACAAATCCACCCTCATCATAATTACACAATCTAATGCAGATAATTTTGTGACTGTTTTGCATATAAAATTTCAAGTGGCCATTCTTGTTAACTTGATTCGTTAAATTAAGTCTTAACTCATTTAATTAAGTCTTGCAAAGTCTCACGTTTTCTATATAGGCTGAGATAAAATGGCCATTTTCTAGAGAGTGAGTCCATGATATACTATTACTCGTTTTGCTAAAAATAAATATCACAGCTTTAGTCCTGTTTAAACAATCAGACAGTATTATCTTTGGTCTTGCTAATACCCAGACTCATTAAAAAAACCTCAAGACTCTCAAAGTTATGTCCCATAAATTTCCACCAGCTGTGACTGACTATCTTTGATAATACCTGGAGTAACTGACACCTCTGCCCTTGGCAATACACAGACTCAATCAGAGTTCCTTATGAATAACAAACACATGTTTTGGCACTGTATGGTAGGTAACTGTAGTTACACCATACTGGACCATAAGTAGCAGACCTCCAGTAACCAGCTGTTTGTAAATTAAACACTTGGCAATTTACACAATTTATGATCCTGCCATACAGACCCAAGAAGGCATCAGAGAAATTCTTGAATACCAAAGTTGAAACTCATAGAACCAAAACAGCCTATTGTACCATAATACACTGATCTGTGGGTCAGCAAGCGTGTCACTGACTTCTGAAACAGGTATTGTCAAAGTCAACAAGTCTTGCCTACTGGCCTTGCTAATATTTTTTAGCCACCCTCTTCAGCATTGCAGCTGTTATGAAGCTTGGCAAAAATAAAATAAATACATAAATAAATAAATAAATAAATGCATATATAAATATGGTGCAATAGGATGGTGAATACAAAAGTAGTACAAAAGCACTTCACTTAAAAAAACAAACAAATAAAGGGTCAGTGGGTTACAGGAGCTGATTGGGGGTGAAGCAACATGTGAAGGGAGAGAAGCTACAGGTTGACTTGGGACAAAGCAACAAGGTAGTGGGGGAAAGCAACAACGAGGGTGGGAAGAAGCAACAAGAGGGAGAGAACAAGGAGGAAATAGCACAATGTGGAGCCTGGTGGGGGGTGAGACGCCCAAAGGCTAACGTGAAAAAACACAAGTGCAGGTGGTGAGAGAGAAATACCTGGGTAATGAGAGTAGGGAGAGGGTAGAAAAGCACACAAGGGAGACAGCTGGAAAACAGATGCACTCTCATGAAGTGCCTAAACAAAAAGGAAAATGAAGTCCACTGAAAGAGAAAACAGGAAGTACAGGCGCAAGCTAGTCAAATAAGTAGATAAAGGGGCAAAGCTCCAAGGGAGGGACAGACACTCGACTGACAAAAAAGATATCAAGTAAGAAGCAGTCCAATGAGAGATACAGGAAAGCCAACCCGTGGTAAGTAATGGGTGGGCTCCAACCCCTGTATTTTCTTGGCAAGTCCACAATATATCTTTCGCCACCAGACAGCTTATACAGTCTCGTAGAATCTACTTAAGCGGAGATATAAAAAGTGGTGCCAGGCTTGATCACATAACATGAAGTAAAATAAATGTCACATGTTTTATCTTTTTTTACTCAACCCCACTTATCTGTTCCTGTCAGACTTCAGCATAAAGGGCAATGTCTGTCATTTATACTTCAGATATTGGTTATATATTTTGCAGTTCTTAAAAACTTCAAGGAAATGGTTTTTGCAAGTATGAATTTTAAAAGACCTCTCTCATATATATATAATGCTTCCAACATCTTGTGAATCCCAGCAAGTGTCGCTAAACACAAAGTTATAAAATGCCCACAACTTATCCCCAAGCACATTTAAAGATGGATTTGCTTCATAAAATCTTAGACTGTGTTTGCAAAATAAAGCTTTCCCCTGGTTTAATTACACTTTCAATCAATCAATCAGTCATATTTGTAGAGCGCAGCACTGTCACCCCTGGGGATATCCGGGTGCTGGGGTGCAAGGTCTCTGTTGAAAAGCCAGGTCTTGAGTTTCTTTCTGAAGTCTGCAAGGGAGGGTGCTGTTCGAAAGTGGAGGGGCAGGTTGTTCCAGGTCTTGGCGGCAATGTAGGAGAAGGAGGGAAACATCACTTACATCGCAGTGAATGCAACAAAATGCATTTACCACGATGCATTAAAAACGCATTTGCATTTACCATGCATGGCTTTATCACGCATACCTTTACCACGAATATACCTTTACCACGCATGCCTTTACAACGAATTTCATTGTAAAGGCATGAATGGTAAAGGTGTATGCATGGTAAAGGTTTTAAAGATAAGTACAGGCAAGTATTAAGTGGGTTGAATTATATATATATATATATATATATATATATATATATATATATATATATATATATATATATATATATATATGTGGCTATTTTTAGATTTTTATGGTGGGCATGGGTTTTGGGGTGGTGAGGGCATTTTTAGGTTTTGGGGTGGGTAAGGGTTTTAGGGTGGTAAGGGCATTTTTAGGTTTTAGGGTGGGTTTGGGTTTTGGGGTGGTAAGGGCAGTTTAAGGTTTTAGGGTGGGTATGGGTTTTGGGGTGGTAAGGGCTTTTTTAGGTTTTATGGTAGGCATGGGTTTTGGGGTGGTAAGGGCATTTTTAGGTTTTAGGGTGGGTAAGGGTTTTGGGGTGGTAAGGGTATTTTAAGTTTTAGGGTGGGTATGGGTTTTGGGGTGGTAAGGGAATTTTTAGGTTTCGGGGTGGGTAAGGGTTTTGGGGTGGTAAGGGCTTTGGGGTGGTAAGGGTATTTTTAGGTTTTAGTATGGGTATGGGTTTTGGGGTGGTAAGGTTTTTTTAGGTTTTAGGGTGGGCATGGGTTTTGGGGTGTTAAGGGTATTTTTAGGTTTTATGGTGGGTATGGGTTTTGGGGTGGTAAGGGCATTTTTAGGTTTTAGGGTGGGTAAGGGTTTTGGGGTGGTAAGGGTATTTTAAGTTTTAGGGTGGGTATGGGTTTTGGGGTGGTAAGGGAATTTTTAGGTTTTCGGGTGGGTAAGGGGTTTGGGGTGGTTAGGGCTTTTTTAGGTTTCACGGTGGGCATGGGTTTTGGGGTGGTAAGGGTATTTTTAGGTTTTAGTATGGGTATGGGTTTTGGGGTGGTAAGGGTATTTTTAGGTTTTAGTATGGGTATGGGTTTTGGGGTGGTAAGGTTTTTTTTAGGGTGGGCATGGGTTTTGGGGTGGTAAGGGGTATTTAGGTTTTTTGGGGGGTATGGGGTTTGGGGTGGTAAGGGCATTTTTAGGTCTTAGGGTGTGTATGGTATTTGGGGTGGTAAGGGGTGTTTAGTTTTTAGGGTGGGTATGGGTGGTAAGGGGTGTTTAGGTTTTAGGGTGGGTATGGGTCTTGGGGTGCTAAGGTAATTTTTAGGGTTTAGGTTAGGTAGGGTTTTTGAGTGGAAATGTGTGTTTGTGTGTGTGTATATATATATATATATATATATAAAATGCTATACTTCCCTCTAGTTTTTACCATGCATATGCCTTTACTAACTATGCCTTTACTATGACATTTTTGTGGTAAAGACAGTCGTGATAAAAGCATATGCATTGTAAAAACATTTTGTGGTAAGTGCATGCGTGATAATGACCATGCATTGTCCTTACCGCATTGTAAAGGCATGCGTTGTAAGTGCATGCACTGTTCCATCATACATTCGGAGATGGAATGGCCAGCGCTGTGGCTACAAAGGATTCGGGTGTGTATGAAAGGGCTAGGGAGGCAGATCACAGGAATCTGATGGGTTGATGGAAATTCAGTTGGTGGTTGATGTAAGCTGGACCTTGATTGTGTAAGGCTGTAGGCATGTGTGAGGCTCTTGAACTGGCATCTCTTCTGAATGGGGAGTTAGTGGAGGTTTCTGGTGCGGAGGTGATGTGGATCCGTTTGGGGAGGTCCAGGATGAGTCTGGCTGCAGCATTCTGTATGGTCAGGAGTGTTTTGAGGAGCTGGCTGGACATGACGGAAGAGAGTGTGTTGCTGTAGTCAAGGAAACTGGTGACAAGGGCCTGGGTTACAGTCTTTCTGGTGTTGACTGGGATCAATCTGAGGATTCTGCGTGGCTTGCAGAGGGTGTGTAAGCAGGAGGAGGTGTCTCCGTTGATTTGTTGCTTCATGATAAGTTCACTGTTGAGGATGATGCCGAGGTTGCATGCGAGGTCTGCTGGAGTGGGTGTGCGTCTGTGTTCGGATGGCCACCAGATGTGTTTCTACTGAAGATCGGTACCTCATTTTTGTCAGAGTTGAGTTTGAGGCAGTTTGCTTTCATACAGTTGACTATGTTGACTATGTTGGTCATAGCATTACAGAAGTTTATTCTAGCGGTGGAGGGGTCTCCATTGAGCGAGAGGAGTAGTTGTGTGTCATCTGTGTAAGATATGATGTTGAAACCGTGGGATCTGACGATGTATGCGAGGAGCGTCAATGTAAGTGTTGTACAACGTGGGGCTGAGGGATGATCCTTGGGGTACGCTGCATACAGTGTTCCTGAGGTTCAGAGGTGAAGGGAGGCAGCAAATGCTCTGCGTACATCCTGTAAGGAAGGAGGCCATCCACTTGAGGGTGTTCCCGTGTATGCAATTGTTGCAGAGTCTTTTGATGAGATTGTGGTGGGATGCAGTGGTAAATGCTGCAGAGAGGTCAGGGAGGATCAGGGCTGCAGTCTCTCTGTGGAACAGTAGGTTTCTGATGTTGTCTGTTGCAGCGATAAGTGCAGTCTCTCTGCTGTGGTTGGCACAGAATTCTGATTGGGAGACGTCCAGCAAGTTATTTTTTCCCAGGTATTCGGTAAGCTGTTTGGTTGATGGCCTTCTTGAGTGCTTTTGCAGGGTAAGGGAGCAGAGAAATGTTGATAATTGTTTAATTAGCTGGGATGAGAGGAGGGTTTCTTTAGAAGAGGTTTGATCGCTACGTGTTTCCATCTATCCAGGAAGGCTGCCATGGTGATGGAGGTGTTGAGGATGTTGCTGAGTTCCGTGCTGATTTGTTTTAGTGTTTGAAAAAATGGTGGGGCATCAGTCATTGGGCACTCCAGAATGGATGGGTCACATGATGGCCATGGAGCTCTGTGTGGTGAGCAGGGTCCATGTAGAGATCGTTTGGTTGGCTGGTGTGCTTTGGCTGGGCGAGGCTGTTGAGGTTAAGCTCTGTGGGTTGGCGGTTGAAGTTGTTGTAGATGGTGGCAATCTTGTTGTGGAAATAGTCCGAGAGGGTGTTGCAGAGTTCTTGGGAAGGGTGGATTGCGTTCTCTGTGGCTGCTGGGTTGGAGTATTCCTTGACTATTTTAAATAGTTCTTTCATGTGGTTGGCTACTGTTTCAATGTGGGCTGTGAAGCCTGCTCTCTTGGCTTCGTTGATGCGTAGGTGGTAGCTGCAGAAGCTGCTTTGTGGGCAGCTGTCGGTGGGGTTCCTGGTGGAGCACCATCACCTCTCTAGTTGGTAGCAGCTGCGCTCGGTAGTTCTGAGCTCTGGGGTGTGCCAGCTGGCTTGTCTTGAGATTTTGTTGGATTTTGCCAGCTTCATTGTGACAACTCTTTTGGCGCATTCGGTGATCTAGGTAGAGAAGTTCTGGACGGCCTGGTCTAGGTCTGATGAAACTTCGGGTTGGGTGGTGCTAAGGGCCAGAGTCTACAGTGTCTCTGTTACCTTGCTCCAGCTGCGGTGGGAGGAGCAGTGATGCTTGGTGATGGTAGGCTGTGCGCCGGAGATGAAGAAGTAGACGATGGTGTGGTTGGACCAAGTAAGTTCTGTGACGTGGTTGTATTTGACTCTGTCTCTGGAGATGAAGATGGGGTTGAGTGTGTGTCCAGCTTTGTACGGGGGGTCGGTGACAAGTTGGGTGAGGCCGATGTTGCTCATGTTCTCCATGAGAGTGGTAGAGTTGGTGTTGTTGGGGTCGTCAATGTGGAAATTGAGGTTGCCAAGTAGTATGTATTGATTAGAGTCATTAGCTTGAGGGGCGATGAGGTTGGAGATGGCATCGCAGATAGTGAGTGGAGGTCCTGGGGTTCTGTATACGAGGGTGCCTCTTACTGTTGACTTGGCATCAGTTTGTAGTTGAAAGCTGAGGTGTTCCATGACTGGTGTGGGGTTGTCATTGGTGGCGATGCAGCGGATGTTTTCCTTGAAGATGATGGTGATGCCTCTGACATGTTTGCTGGTGCAGTCTCAGTGTATATTCTTATAGCTGTCGGGGGTTGCGGTGGTGATGTTGGGGGTTGAGGAGAGATCGGGCGTTGCGCAGAATGCACTGGAGCAGTTCTTTTTTAATTTGTTCTGACTCCAAAAGACCAACTGTTACTAAAAGTTTGAAAAGGGTATTCGATCATCTTTCAGTTACTGATTGCTGTATTTAAGTGTTAAGCTAGTAATAATAAAGTGAATGTTTGCACAGACAGTATTGATGTAGGTTAAAAAGTCAAAATGCAGACAAATTTACAGCCAAATGATGTGCTCCCATATGCCGCATAATTTACACTTTCTTGCCGCATCATTTACCCAACTCTGCCACATAATTTGGTACTACGCTGTTGCATAATTCTAGGGGCCCTGCTCAAGTCTGTTATGTGTTAAATGACTATGAACAATATTATTGATTGGTGCTGCAAAACCAGGTCAATGATAGCATAATTACCGAAACGTCTACATTGTTTAACGTTATATTTAGCAAATAAAAATCTCATTACCTTTGTTTTTGCCACAAACTTTACACATTCCAGCCACATATTCAAAAACCCCTGTCCACATACTGCACAAACGTTCTTATGCGAAAGTATGGTTCTGGCTTCTGGGTAAAGTTTCATTTGGATACGTAGGATCGAATCTGGAGATTTTATATGTTTTAGAATATATCTTGCAGTAATCTCCTGAAATGTTTCAGAAACAGATACATGCATTAGTATTAACTCTGTACAAGGCGTGAACTGAAAACAAGAACATTTTAAACATTGTATTGTTATCACGATATGTTCGTATTGATTGGGTGCACAGCATCGCCCTTAATGCATCTACACGGTAGGATTCCAGATAGGTCGTTTTCTACCAAAGGATGCAAAATAATTTACTGTTAGGTGTCGACCTGCGTGGTATGTTAACATAGATCTCGTATGCTCAAGAAAAAGACACAATTTCACAAAACGTACTGGAACAAACTAAACAGAAAACGCTGTATATTTTAGTATCACCAGTGCTTTCTGTGACAGTTGTGCTGAATAGTTCTTCACACATTCCGCACAAGTGGCATCACAATGCAATCTACACTTTTAGCGCTCTTGCTGCATGGATTCTCCATTGCCATCAGGACACCAGGAAGTTAAGGTCGCACTTAAAAGTTTGTGCGCGAGCTGGTGGCGAATTTCTCTTCAGAGGCCTTCACTACAGGACATATCAGAGTCCTGGTTGAACCGTAAACTCAAGTTTACATCGATTCAGGGCTACAGATGTGTTGAGAAAACCACATTCACACGGGAATTTGTTCATAAACACCTATTCTCGTGGTGGTTTCTCACATTCGAGTAAAAAAAAGTGGTTTAACTGCGCGCCTCAAGGACTGGAGCCCTGCTTTATTGTGATTTCCGAGTGTACTGCTAACCAGTGTGGTTTCAGCAACGCTTAAGAAAGCCAAAGCGTCTCAGTTGTATCAGAGAAAAATAGTGAGGCACACAAATGTAAATACCTTTATGTCCAACTCAATCCATTTATAAATATGTCCAGTCATCTATTCAAAATAATTTCTATATCACATAGGTATGATTCACTAGTAACTATGTATCAAAGACAATCACAAACATTTGGTAAACTAATTCATATTTTAAACATTCACCACTTTAATTTACGTTCATTTACATTATTTATGATTTTTAACTTGACAATACATCATCATATCCATAAAAAACAACTCTAGTCTCTAAAAAGCCAATGTTTTCAACCATAAAACTTATGAATTCCAGTCCAAATGTTATGGATTATGATCCACCAAACCATATAATGAATTGTCGATTTATCTGGTCAGGAAATTGATGCCAATCATCCTCATGTTCCAAAATAAAGTCCCATTTTCCAGACAACCATATGCAATTTAACAGGTGTAAAAATTTGGTCCAATGTGTCGTGGATTGACTCCTCAGCCCACTAAATTAGAACTTGTAGCCAAAACTTAGGTCTTTGTAGACTGAATCCTCAGCCCACTAGTTTGAAACTTGTAGCAATGAACATTGCCGATGAATTCAAGAGACGCTCCATACGAGGGTGGCTCAGAGGTTGTTTTCTTTGAAGTTTTGTGAATAAACAGGGATTGTGTTAATTGATTTAAAAAATAACTGCACCAGATTCAAACCATGAAGAAGTCCTGTTGTAGGACGAAACACGTGTTGGCTACAAGTTTCAAACTAGTGGGCTGAAGATTCAATCTACCAAGACCTATGTTTTGGCCACAAGTTCTAATTTAGTGGGCTGAGGATTCAAGCCACAACACATTGGACCAAAGTTTTACACCTATTAAATTGCATATGGTTGTCTGGAAAATGAGACTTTGTTTTGGAACACGAGGATGATTGGCCTCAATTTCCTGACCAGATAAGCCGACAATTCATTCTATGCTTTGGTGGATCATAATCCATATCATTTGGACTGGAATTCAGATGTTTTATGGTTGAAAACATTAGCTTTTTAGGGACTAGAGTTGTTTTTTTATAGATATGATGATGTATTTTCAAGTCAAAAATCATAAATAATGTAAATTAATGTAAATGTAATTTAAAGTGGTGAATGTTTAAAATATGAATTAGTTTACTAAACGTTTGTGATTGTCTTTGATACATAGTTAGTAGTGATTCATACCCATGGGATCTAGAAATTATTTTGAATAGATTACTAGACATATTTATAAATGGATTGAGTTGGACTTATAGATATTTACATTTGTGAGCCTCACTATTTTTCTCTGTTTCAAATTACTGGTCCCTTCAGGTCCAGTTTCACACACTTTGGCAGCAGGTGAGATATAGTTTGTAGAGCACCATATGTTATAACATTACAGTCCGACAATTGGATAGGTATGTGCAACTGAAATTGTAATTTGTTGCCTTTTTATGTGTCTCAGTTGTATGCAAGACCGGAGTCTTTAGTTTTAATGCAGTTCCCCATAAGCAGCAAAATACCAGAGCAACAGAACTGTAAGAACCCATATCATTCTTTCTGCCTTTGCATAGACTGTTAATGTTGTTTGCCATGAAGTAAAGTCACATTGTTTTATTTTTGCTTTCAGCCATGTGTTAGACCTCACAGCCTTATGGTGGTCACCCCCAACGTTTTGCCTGCCTCCCTCCACTTTTTGACACTATTTTTGCTGGTTTCAGGACTCTGCACACTTTACCACTGCTAACCAGTGCTTAAATGCATATGCTCTCTCCCTTAAAACATGGTGACATTGGCTCATACCCAATTGGCATATTTAATTTACTTGTAAGTCCCTAGTAACGTGAACAGCATGTGCCCAGTGCCTGTAAAGTAAATGCTAGTAGTGGGCCCGCAGCACTGATTGTGCCACACATATAAGTAGCCCCTTAACCATATCTCAGGCCTGCCATTGCAAGGCCTGTGTGTGCAGTTTCACTGTCACTTCGACTTGTCATTTAAAACTATTTGCCAATCCTTAAACTCCCCTTTTTCTACGCATAACCCCTAAGGTAGGCCCTGGATAACCCACATGGCAGGGTGCTATGTAAGTAAAAGGCAGGACATATACCTGTAAGTTTTATATGTCCTGGTAGTGGAAAACTCCTACATTCGTTTTCCACTGCTGTAAGACCTGCTCCTGTCATAGGCTAACATTAGGGCTACCCTCATATACTGCTAAAGTGGTAGGTTCTGATCAGAAAGGGGTAGACAGGTCATATTTAGTATTTTTCTGCACTTAAAATCCTTCTGTGCCTTACAGCCTGTCTCCAATTCACATCTGGGCTAGCTAGTTTACAGCTCCCTTGTGCATTTCACCCAGACAACCACAAACACAGGATGCTCAGTCACACCTACACACATCTTCATACTGAATGGGTCTTCCTGGGCTGGAAGATTGGAGGGCCTGACACTTACATTTCAAAGGACAGGGGCCTGCCCTCACACAATGGACTGCCAAACCCCATACTGGGACCCTGGCAGACAGGGATGTACTGAAAGGGGACCTTGTGCACTTCAAAACTCCTCTTTGAAGTCTCCCCCACTTCAAAAGCACTTTTTGGTATATAAACTGAGTCTGTGACCCTACCAACTCAGACACTTCCTGGGACAGACACTCTGAACCAGATCCTGTAACCTGCCAAGAGGAGCTGCCTGGCTGCCCAAAGGACTCACCTGGACTGCTTTGCTGTGAAGGACTGCTGCCTTGCTGTTGCACTGCTGCCTTGCTGGCCTCTGGCTCTGCTGAGAAGTGCTTTCCAAGGGCTTGGATTGAGCTTGCCTCCTGTTTCCTGAAGTCTATGGGCCAAAAAGACTTACCTTCTGCAAAGGAACTCCTTATGCAGTGAAAATCGACGCACAGCCTGCCGGAATCGATGCACAGCCTACCTAGCGGTGAAAGAATCACTGCATCGCCAACCCCGAATGATGCAGCCCAGCTCCCTGAGAGGAGATCGACGCAGTGCCAGCGATGTGACCGGAACTTTGACGCACAGCCCACTGGATCGACGCATCGCCGAGCGGGAATGACACAGCCCGACTTTCTGCTGGAGGAGTCAATGCAGCGCCTGCCGTGTGACAGAAACTCCGACGCATCGCCCACCGGATTCAACACAGCACCTGTGACTTCACCCTGCACGTCCAGGATTTCCACGCATTATCCCTGGGCATCAAAAGACCCTGCATCGCACAGAGGATTCAAGCCTGCGTGCCGGAATTTGATGCAAAGTCTTTGCTGCATGGAAAAGAATCAACGCATCGTCTGTGTGCAACCAGAAATTTGATGCACACCTTTCGTTTTCCACGCATCTCCTCCTCTGCGGTCTCCGTGCGTGTAATTGTGACGCATACCAGGTACTTTGTGCTTGTAAGAGACAATTGTTGCTTTTAAGAACTTAAGACTCTTATTTTTATTACAAAAGTGATATTTCAACTTGTGATTATTAAATCTTGATCGTTTTTTACCCTAATTTATTCAGATAAATATCTCATTTTTTAAAAACTGTGTGCTGTATTTGTGTTGTGCTTTCACTTTGTTACTGCATGATTTATTGCACAAATACTTTACACATTGCCTTCTAAGTTAAGCCTGACTGCTCAGTGCCAAGCTACCAGAGGGTGGGCACAGGATAATTTGGATTGAGTGTGACTTACCCTGACTAGGATTGTGGTCTCTACTTGGACAAGGGTGTGTACCTCTGCCAACTAGAGACCCCATTTCTAAAACCATGTAATTTGTCTGGTCTTTCTATCAAAACTTTAAGAGTGTTATTGCAGAGAATTTAGTTTTGACTGAGTGGGAGGCTGTTTCATAGATGTTTTTGAGGGTTTGTGTCAGAACCACTTTCAAAGGGCCACATGGCACGCATGGGCTACTGGGCCATGGTGGTTGAGGCCTGATGTCCCAGGGCCTGACCAACTGTGGATCCTGCTCAATTGGGCCACGTGCGCCTTCTGCACTTCACTCTCAGTGTTAGCTGTGGTTGAGCAGTCAAGGCTCCTGTTGGGGGGAGGTGGGGTAGAGTTGATACAGGTCAGTGAACAAGACTCCTAACTCAACGTGCAAACAGAAGAAACAATAAATCAATACTCAGGCAAATACTTGCTTTACTAAGAAAAAATAGTATTTTATTTCAACTCTACACATGCAAAGAAATGTGACATTCAGAAGCAACAACACAATTCCCCTTGAGGTTGAGGCTCTAGTAGCTGACAGGGAAATCTCTGTCCCACCCTCCTTTGTGTAATATGTTGGGTTTAATCCCCATTCACAAGAAGTGACATCCAGCCAATGAACATTATTAGGACATTCTCATGAATCCCTTTGACCCATCAGGATTTTGATCAAAAATGTCTATGGTGCTGCAGCTCCTTCAGCAGTGAATCCTCTGGGGCCCACAGCCCCAGTCCAAGACTTACCTGCTCTTGCAGCACAGAAGCGTTCAGCATTACAGAAGGTGCCCTGAGCATGGGCACTCGCAAGATCAGATCCTGCAAGAAGTCAGGCTGTTCACAGTATGCACTGCAGCTCCACAGTGGAGAAGCTGGCTTGCAGGGACACTATAAGTCAACTTCTCCTTAGCAGGGGGTGAATTCAATCTTTTGGGCCGACTGGAATCTCACAAGGCCACATCATGCTAGACAGATGACACATTTTTGGGGGTTCAACCTCCCCTTCTTATAGTAGTTTTCCAGACACCAAATGCGATTTAGGTCTGAGTCTTTGAAGTATTATGTTGGGGTTCTGATTCTTTTGAATAGAAACTTCTCTCTTCTTTCCTCATGAAAGATATCTGTCACAGGAGGCAAGACTCTGAAGCTGATTGTTTCACAACACCACTCATGAGAGTGACCACAATTTACACCGGGATGTCAGAAACAGTGATATGTGCATCAAAAAGGTTAACCTCAGACCCCTAGCCCTACTCTTGATGATTCCCTGATCAGCCCCATCTCCCTTCCGGAGATATGCCCAGGCCCCTTTCTTGTGACATATCAATGAATCAAAGAGCAGTCTTTTGCAGTGTAAAGACAGTCTCTTCCTTTTCGCTCAACTGTGTGCTCCACCCAGCTCACAGTAATACACAAATTTGTGTGGGGTGATTTTTCTCCTCCTCATGTGTTCACCACAGACCTGGGATTCTCAAAATGGAACCTAGAGTCCTCCATATAATGTACCATTGCAGGCACACTTACTAAATGTACATTCACAGCACACTTACTGTCCAGCACTAGTACCTCGAGGCATTGTATCATTATATGTACACATGCATTCGGTACACACACTAAGGCCCTCATTTGGACCTCGGAGGTCTTTTCCCAAGACCATTCCAAAAAAATTTAATTATGGCCATGGCGGTAACCACCATGGCGAACTGCCACTTCTACACTTCTCCACAATGGTGGAGGTTTTCGAACAGGAGGGAATGCTCTAAAGAGACCTTGGTGGAATTGCTTCACAGTTTGAGAAGACCACAAGGAAGGAGCATCCTGAGAACGTCTAAACCTGGAAATCACTGACAAAAGCACTCTTACTGACGAAAAATAAAGTCCGGATTTAGCTAGGTGGAGCAAATAAAGGAGTATCTGCTCCGGCAGTGATGTAAGAGGATGATTTCTGCAGTGACACACCACAAGCAGAAGAGCTTTCTCTTAAACGTAGACGTTCTATTTGTAGCATGTGCCCTGGCTTTTGCTAGTATCTCTCTGCATTCTGGTGGAATGTTCCATTTGGAGAATTTGTTGAATTCAGGAACCAGGCTGATAAGTGTAGAGATGCTGAGCCTGGATGTCTGACTTGGCCCTGATTCATGGTCAGTAAACCTGGCGTCTGTCTGAGTTGAACACAGGTTTGTTCCGAGTACAGAAGAAGGTGCGTGAACCAGAACTGTCTGGGCCATTTGGGTGCTATGAGGAGGAGACAACATCCTTCTGTTTTCATCTTGCTGATCACCCTGAGGATCAATGGAATTGGGGGGAAAAGAGAAGGCATAAATTCCTGACCATCTCATCAAAAAGGCATTTTCCCACGATCCTTTTTGGGAATGCTAGATTGCGTAATATAGGCATTTCTTGTTCTCGTTTGTGGCAAAAAGATAAAGATTTGGCCTGCCCCATCTCTGGAAGTGTTTGTTGAGAATCTGATGGTCTAGTTCCCATTTGTGATACGGGATGATCGTTTTGGTTAACAAGTCTGCCAGGAGGTTGGACTGTCCCGGAACATTTTCTGCTTTTAGGGAAATTTGATGTTCCAGGGCCCACTTCCAAATGCGCAGAGCTTGATGTGATCACGATAATGATCTCATTCCTCCCTGTTTGTTGAGGTAGAACATTCTGGTGGTATTGTCTGTTCTTATGAGGAATGTTGACTTCTGTATTTTGGGTAAAAAGGCTCTGAGTGAAAGCTCAATCACCTTTAGCTCTAATTGGTTGAAGTTAAGTTTCTTGTCTGTTTGATTCCAGTGGCCGCTTATTTGTAAATCTTGAAGGTGGGCACCCCAACCTTCGAGGGAAGCGTCTGCGGTTATGATGACTTTTGGAGTTTGTTGCAGATATGAGAGCCCCGTGGCCTGATTTGACTGTTTTGTCCACCAAGACATGACTTTTTTATTTCTGAATTTATCTGAACGTGATCCGTGAAGGAGCCATTCAGCTGCAGGCGTGGTTTATCTAGCTCTTCTTGAAGTGGACGCATACGTAGTTGGCAATTCTGGACAAGTGGAATGCATGATGAAACCATTCCCATGAATGACTTGTAGGTCAGTACTGAAACATACTTTTTTGTAGAGAATTTGGGAACCATCTGACATATTTTTTTGTTGCCTTTCCTGGGATGGAAATGCTCTGTTTTGCATGGTACCCAGAAGTGCCCCCAAGAAAATCAGCCTTGTTGTGGGATGGATATGTGACCTTTGATTGTGAGGCCCAGATTTTCAAACACTGTAGGGCAGGTGGACGTGTGTTTTAACACTTGATGGAGTGTTGAGGCCTTTATGAGCCAATTCCTAGCTGTCTTAGAGGAGCTGCTACTGGGGCTAGATTCTTGGTAAAAATTCTGGGGGCTGACTTTAGTCCAAATGGCCAGACTTTGAATTGAAGATGTGTACCGGCTACCTGGAAGCAAAGAAATTTGCGATGATTTTGATGAATTGGGATATGAAAATACGCATCTCGTAGGTCGAGATGTCATTTGATCTCCAGCATTTAAGAGATGTAGTATGTCTTGAAGTGTTACCATATGAAATGTTTGTTTCTTCAGAAACTTGTTTAAAGCTCGCAAGTCTGGAATGGGATGACAATTTCCCGAAGGCTTTTTCTCTAGGAAGAAACTAGAGAGCAACCCCTGGCCCTTTTGAAAAAGTGCAACAAGGTCCAACACTCCTTTTTGTAGCATGGTGGATTACTCCTTAAGGAGTTGCACTAAACGTGGTGGTGATGATCCTGATGGAAGGGTGTTTGGAGGCTTCTGCAGGAACTCCAAGGTGTGACATCGAGATACAATATCTACTACCCACTTGTCCGATGTTATCGCTGACCACTGTAGGAAGTGGTTTGTTATGCAGCCTCCGATTCTGGCTATGGGAGAGGGGTGGGTAGCCGGTACCAATGTGTGGTCATTGTTTTCTACCTGTTTCCCAACCACGGGCATGAAGCTTTCCTCTTGTGAGGTGCTTGTATTCTGCTGCAGGTGGTAATCAAAACTGTTGTTGCTGCCCATATTGTGGTCGATAGGTTGTCTGACCTGATTGAAATTGTTGTCTGTATGTCTGGTAGCCTCCACTGCCTCTAACTCCTCAAAAAGGTTGTTTTCAATACTGCAGTGTGCCCAGAGATCTTGCTGTATCCGTGTTTGCCTTGATAGACTGTAAGGCTTCCCACATGTTTCCTGAAGAGGGATTCTCCGTCATATGACATATCTAGTATTTTGCTCTGTATCTGTGGGCGAAAGGAGGTAGATTTTAGCCATCCCTGTCTGCGTAAAACTCCAGCCCCTGCCAGTTGTCTGAATTCCGTTACCGAGATGTCAATGGCCCAGTCAATTATTTCTGCTGCTATCCGCTCCCCTTCCTGGAGCATCTTTCTTGCCACTACTTTAGAATCTTCAGGTAGGTGGTCCATATACATAGAAATATCTGACCACATTTGTCTGTAATATCTGCTTAGAATGGCTAAAGAATTTCTTGCTTTATGTCATAGCTGCCATGGTGCGGAATTTCTCACCGATGTTGTCGAGACGACGCCCATCTCTATCCGGAGGAGAAGATATTGGCATGGAGGGACTTTTTTGAACGACATTGTGCCGCCTAGGAGACTGCGGAATCTGGTTTAGGATGAACAATTAAACAAGTTGGAGAATCTTCTAGGGCTGCATATTTCTTCTCCAGACGTGGTATCTGCACAGGTATTGCAGTTGGGTTCTTCATTGATTTAAGGCTTTCCTCCCACATAAAATCAGATTACTTTTTCTTTACTGGAATCAAAGAAAGTGGTAGAAAGTTGGTTGTTTCTTGACTTTCTGTTGGTGGTTTCTTTGTCGACGGTAAGGATGGTGTCGACGGGAGTGTCAGTGTGTGTCAGCAGTGGTGTCGCCGACGGGTTCAACATTGACGAGTCACTTATCGACGGGTCTCTTGTTGGCGGTTCCAAAGTTGCAGATTCCTTCGTCGTCAGTGCTCTTTTATATATTTTAGCCAAAATGATTGTCGTTGATGATAGCAGCGACAACATAATAATAATCAGAGACACCGCTGTGGAAAATGTCAAAATGGCTGTCGCCGTTGTCATAGTGGAGGAGGTCGTCGACGAGTGTGTCATCAACAGTGCCCTCGCCGCTGAGGCCCTTTTTTCAGACTCCAAAGGAAATTTCTACATTTTCGTTGTCAACGCTAAGGATTGTAAAGCACTTTTTTGAGCTGCTTTCAGCATAGATGGAAATGGTAGGCTCTGAGTGAACCTTATCTAAGATCTTTGGTTGATTTTTTAAAGATGGTGGTTGATCTTCAATGCTTTTCTCGTGCCCCAATGAAAGATGTTTAGATTTTTTAAGGGCATTTTGTGGTGGTTCTGAGGCGAGTTTCTCATTCGGTTTAGATCTGTCAAGAGTCATCACCCTCATCAGAAGAAGGGCCCTCTTTTGCTTTTAAATTATGTAGCCATAGTAGCCTGCCTTCTCTGTCCTTAAGAGTTTTATGAGTAAAGGTGCAACAGATTTCACAATCTCTCACCTTGTGGTCCGGATGTAAACAATAAACACACCTCTTGCGTGGGTCATCAATATGAAGTCTTTTCTTCCCATAGGTGCCACAGGTTCTAAAAAGTCCTTTCTTGGTGGGCTGAGACATAATCTCCAGCCTAAATTTGATGATCCTGAAAACAATATCTTGTCAGTTCATTGAGAAAGACTAATAATTGAGCAGAGCTCAGAAAGACTCACTTCATATGACATGCAGTGGAAAATCTGAGGGAATCAGCCTCTGTTGGGATTGTTCCAGAGGGTGTTGTCACCTGGTTGGTTGTAGTTCAAGTTTAGTTCTTTTTATAAAAAAAAGAACATAGATAGGCTTTGTCCGTGACTGTCCATTGCCATTAGGGCCTAATGTAGTTCACCTACTGCTATATTATAAGATACCGTGGGACTCTCACCTCGACGTAGGGGATAATTCAAGCATCTGAAACTATGAAAGATCCAATACTGGAGAAAAGGAGTTACTCCCACTTCAAAGCTGGCACCAGGTATAAAAATAGGACCCTAAAACCCACTCTTCAGAACACATCTGGGCCTGTGGACTCTGCAAGAACAAGGACTGCCCAGCTGCCTGAGGACTGCCCAACTGTTTGAAGACTGTCTGCTGCCTGAGGCCTGCCTTGCTGCTTGAACCCCACACTACCAGTGTCTCCAAGGGTCAGTCGACTGGCTTCCTATTCTGATCTACAGGGTCACAACAGGCTCCTGACCAGAGGTTTCATCAGAACCAATGTAGAGTGACGCATCTTGACACAAATTCTTGGTTTGCCAGTTCCAAATGAGTGGCTTTCAGAGAACCAACACAGTGCAACACATCTTGATGCATGTCCTCACATTACCAGCCTCAGACCAGTATCTTCATCAGAACCAATGCAGCATGCCACACCTCAAGGTCAGACCATGCATCACAGCTCCTGATTGGCAGCTTGACCAGCACTGACTAAGAGTAATACATCTCAACGTAAGTCTACAAAACAAACCCCGAAACCGATAGCTTTATCAACCTGATGCAGAGCGATGCATCTCAATGCCAGCATCGCAGCTCCCAATCAGTGGCTTCAACAACATGGACCCAGCGTGATGCTTCTCGATGCAATACTATTCATTGCAGCTCCTGCTCGATGGCTCCTTGACGCGGCATGGCGCAGGCCAATGCAGACCTCACATCTTGGTTCCAAGGACACAAGGTACTATCTCAGTGGACCAAACTTGGACCTGTGTCCAGCCTGCTCTCCATCGCAAGAGGCCTGAACTTCTGACTTTGTCCTGGTTCAGCGTGACCAGATAAGCGTAATTTGCTTGTAAGTGGTATTTTCCCTAAAATTTCTGAAACTAAATTACTCTGGTTCTACTGATTGGATTTTTGTCCTTTTGGTGTAATTTTATTTATTAACGATTACTCTATTTTCTAGATTGGTGCAGGATTTTTCTTGTGCTGTGTTTTCATTGTATTACTGTTTGTGTGCTTCATAAATACTTTACACATTGCCTCTAAGTTAAGCCTAACTGCTTTTGTGCCAAGCTATGAGAGGGTCAAGCATAGGATGATTTAGTGAATTTTTGTGGTTCACCCTGCAAGGACTGTGGATGTTCCCCGAGTAGGGTTTCACCCCCAACAACCAATAACACAACTTTTCACAAAAGGCAGCAATCAAACCATTAGATCATATCTCCTGCCTGTCAAACAGGATGGGTGGGGGTTATTTAGAAGGATATGACTGCAGGTCAAGGCTCTATACCAAGATGGAGCTACAGAGGACCAAGAAGACATGTGCAAAGATATTAGGCTGGTCAGAAAAAGTAATGTTCACTATGAGTTTTTCTTACAGAACAAGGTTATTTCTAAGAGTTCTGAAGCAGGAGGCAAAGGTCCTTACAGCACCTACTGATGCAACAAGTGTCAAAGTGCCCTTGTATGAGGAGTTCCTAGATGGTGGTCAACATTTTTGCCTCCTATTTGTATTTGCTCAAGTTACTCATAAGTAGGTAGAGTACCAGGTCTTCACCAGTCTTTGTAAGTAACGGTAATATCTACAAATGATAACACCCTGAACTAAGGTTGTCATTTTGCCACAGATGTTCATGTTAACTTGGTGCTTTTCCCTGTTTCCTGATCAGAAAACTGAGAAACATCTAAGGGCTCAATTTTGGATTAAGCGGCCAACATCTCCCCATCTTTCAAAGCAGTGGAGGACATTATGGGGGTTATTCCAACTTTGGAGGAGGTGGTAATCCGTCCCAAATGTGACGGATTTACCACCAGCCGTATTACGAGTTCCATAGGATATAATGGACTTGTAATACGGCTGGTGGTATATCCGTCACTTTACCGTCACTTTTGGGACGGATTACCACTTCCTCCAAAGTTGGAATAACCCCCTATATCTACAAACCTCATGCTCACCAAATTTAGAGACCTCTGCTGGCCCAGCAGTGATCTCTGGTGGACGTCTGCCATCAGTTTTCATGGCTGATCAAGTTTTTGTTTTTCAAAACCAAACTCCCAAATTGGGGGTTCGGTTTTGAAAGACAACTAATGACCCCCCACACTCATGAGTTTTAACCGGGTGTGGGAGTTATTAGTTTTATTTTACTGTTTTTTTGCTGCCATGTTTTCCTTGGCTGTGACCGGTAAAAGGACATCAGACTGTCAGCCTCAAGGAGGGCAGGTGGTGTAGTGGTCTTACACTGATGGCCAACACTCTGTCAGACGACTGGAGTAAACTTTCCATTGACAGAGCCAATGGGGGCGTTGCTGAAAGAATGCAGACAGTCTGCCCAACCCTAAAGAATGCGGACAGGCTAACGGTTTGGCAGATAAGGTACTACACCACATTTGGGACCTGGTGCTCTGTCCACCAAACTCTAAATTGACCCTATGGCATCAGGTCTTGTACAGAGACCATACAATGTATACTGGTAGAATTTCATGTAGTACTCCTCATCACGAAGGAGGACTGCAGTGCTACAAAACTATCATGCTGTCCTCTGAAATATCACAGGGTTCCCACAAGAAAAACCAACCCCACTTCTCTGATTTCACTGAAAAAGGTGGTCAAACTGTTCCAGGTGATTAGTTAGGGAATAAGCAGACTTGTGCAATTAGATCTTAGGAACGTAAGGCTTTTAACTGATAAAAGTCTGCTAAAGGGAATTCATTACTCCAATGTAGATTGAACTCTGTTCTGAGACTGTCATCCTTGAAGGAAAATCTGCAACTTTATTTTTTACTAGTTTATAGTTACTGGATGAACCACTCTTAGATCTCTCAGACTGGGCAGAGTACAAAAAAAACGAATTAATTTTACTATAATTAAAAGGGTGTGCCTCTCTGTGATACATCTATTATGAAGGTGCAATGTGATGCTTAAACCAAACTTCCAAAAGGCTTAAGCTTGCCTATGACTGCCTGATGGCTTTTAAAGTGGTATTCCACACCTAATCAAGACAAGTATTAGCAAAGCCAATTTGTGTGCTTGTTTTTTTAAAGAAGCACTGAGATGATGGGTTAGGAAGAGGAATGGTGGAGTTGACGATAATAAAACAGGAGAAAGTGTGAAGGATCTGACATACACAAGCATAAATAGGGAGGTGGATTGGAGCTGACAGGATGACAGTGTGAGTGGGAGTGAGGGTGAGATGCTTATTGTAGGAAAGTAGCCTCTTTCTAGCATGGTTACCCCCACTTTTGGCCTGTTTGTGAGTGTGTGTCAGTGTGTTTTTACTGTGTCACTGGGATCCTGCTAGCCAGGACCCTTGTGCTCATAGATAAAATCCCATATGTCAGTGTGTTTTGCCTGTCTCACTGGGATCCTGCTAACCAGGACCCCAGTGCTCATAGTTTGTGGCCTAATGTGCTTGTGTAGTGCCTAACTGTGTCACTGGGGCTCTGCTAACCAGAACCCAAATGCTTATGCTCTCTCTGCTTTTAAATTTGTCACTGTAGGCCAGTGACTTAATTTACCAATTTCAATTGGCATACTGGACCCCCCTTATAAGTCCCTAGTATATGGTACCTAGGTATCCAGGGCATTGGGGTTCCAGGAGATCCATATGGGCTGCAGCATTTCTTTTGCCACCCATAGGGAGCTCAGACAAACTCTTACACAGGACTGCTATTGCAGCCTCCGTAATATAGTGCACACACTATTTCACAGCCATTTTCGCTGCACTTAAGTAACTTATAAGTTACCTATATGTCTAACCTTCACTTGCTGAAGGTTAGGTGCAAAGTTACTAAGTGTGAGGGCACCCTTGCACTAGCAAAGGTGCCCCCACATAGTTCAGGGCCATTTCCCCAGACCTTTTGAGTGCGGGGACACCATTTCATGCGTGCACTACATATAGGTTAATACCTATATGTAGCTTCACAATGGTAACTCCGAATATGGCCATGTAACATGTCTAAGATCATGGAAATGTCCCCCATTCCAAATTTGGTATTGGGGAGACAATTCCATGCATCCTGGGAGCTCCACCATGGACCCCAGTACTGCCAAATCAGTTCTCTGAGGCTTGCACTGCAGCTACAGCTGCTGCCACTTCACAGACAGGGTTCTGCCCTCCTGGGGTCTGGGCAGCCCAGTCCCAGGAAGGCAGAACAAAGCATTTCCTCTGAGAGCAGGATGTTACACCCACTCCCTTTGGAAATAGGTGTTACAGGCTAGGGATGGGTAGCCTCCCCCAGCCTCTGGAAATGCTTTGAAGGGCACAGATGGTGCCCTCCTTGCATAAACCAGTCTACACCGGTTCAGGGACCCCTTCTCCCCTGCTCTGGCGGGAAACTGGACAAAGGGGAGTGACCACTCCCCTGTCCATCACCACCCCAGCGGTGGTGCCCAGAGCTCCTCCAGTGTGACCCAGACTTCAGCCATCTTGCTTTGCAAGGTGTAGGGGCACTCTGGAGGGCTCTGAGTGGCCAGTGCCAGCAGGTGACGTCAGAGACCCCTCCTGATGGGTCCATACCTGATAAGGTAGCCAATCCCCTTCTCAGGACTATTTAGGGTCTCTCCTGTGGGTTCTCTTCAGATTCTGTTTGCAAGTTTCCTTCAGGAATCATCTGCAACAACTTCAGACTCTTCTAACTTCGGATCAACCGCAGCTTGCGCCAAGAAACGCTGTAACTGCAACAAAGTGTCTACAAGAGACACTTTTCTTCAGCAACCTCAGCTCGAAATCAGCAACTGCAACAGTTTCCACATGTGCATGCTCTGGGGACTCCCTGTCTTCATCCTGCACCAGAAGGACCGAAGAAATCTCCTGTGGAGTGACAGAGTCACTCCCCTGCTCCAAGCAGGCACCATCCAAGGCGATGACCGGTACCCTGGGACTCCTCTCACGGCGACAAGTGTGCTCCTAAGGACACAGAAGGTGGACATCATCAACATAGACTGTCCTGCTGATGCAATTTGGAGAAGGTAAGACCTTGCCTTCCCCGAGAACGATGGTACCCCTGTGTATTGTGTCTTTTTCACCTCCTGAGGCCTCTGTGCATTCTTTGCAAAATTCCTTTGTGCACAGCCTGGCCCAGGTCCCCAGAACTCCACCCTGTGACGTTCAACTTGCTGAATTGTTCTCCGGCGGAGTGGGACCCTCTTTTGTTGTGCTGCATCAACTGCATTTTGCACCTCCTTTGAACCCAGATCCTTCAGCTTCTGTGGGTGCTGGCTGGCATCCTGAGGGCTCTCTAAAGTGCTGAGAGCCCCCTTTTCCTCCTCACACAGAGTTGAGGCCCCCAGGTCCCTTCTGGGTCCATCCAGCACAATTTCGATGAAAAATGCACTTTTGTTGTAGCCAAGGCTTGTTGGCGCCTTCCAACACGAAATCTCATCTGCAACGATCTTCAGGCCATGGGACATCTTTTGCATCATGCAGGAACCCGCTGGCATCTTCCTTGGGTGCATTTCTGCAGTCTTCTACTTACTGGGGACTCTTCTTTTGCACCCTCTTCTGGGTTAGCAGGGGCTCCTGTCCTTCCTGGAACTTACTTCGACTTCTAGACTTGGTCCCCTTCCTTTGCAGGCCTTCAGGTCCAATAATCCAGCAGTTGTTCTCCGCAAACTTGGTTGGCTGCTGCAAAATCCCCAAAACGAGGTGTAGTGTGTCCTAAGGAAACTTGCAGTACTTTACTCCTGCTTTTCTGGGCTCTGGAGTGGGGTAATTTACTTACCTTTACTGTATTCTTACTCTCCCAGCGATTCTGCATACACTACACTTGTCTAGGGGGAAATTCGTGATTCACATTCCACTTTTTTAGTACATGGTTTGTGGTGCCCCTAGACCTATTTTCTCCCATTGCATTCTATAGGATTTCTTACTGTTTGCATTATTCTATGACTATTTACTTGTCTAATTTTGGTGTCTAGTGTATATATTGTGTATAATACTTACCTCTAGAAGGAACATTATCTCTAATATATTTGTTGTACTGTGTCACCCAAATAAATACCTTTATTTTTGGTAACACTTAGTATTGTCTTTGCTTGTGTACAAGTACTGTGTAACTATAAGTGGTATTGCATGAGCTTTGAATGTCTGCTAGTGCAGCCTAAGCTGCTCTGCTATAGCTACCTCTATCAGCCTAAGCTTCTAGAACACTACTACATTCACTAACAAGGGAAAACTGGACCTTGGGTCAGTACCCAGGGGCCAGCCTCCTACACTGATGCAGTGGATGGGAATGAGGAGATGCTACTGAGTCCATAGCAAAGTCATCAAAGTCATGGGGACAAATGAGGTCCAAGGAAGGCAAGCATGATATTGTGCTGTGCAACAAGGATGATAAGGCTGGGTGAGGTGGGCAGAGGAGGAAGGGGCAAGGACGAGTAAAGAGATAGGATAAAGAGGGCAGTGACGAGGCTGGAGGAAGCAGGCCAGAGATGATCAGGCAAGCATGAGGGAGAAGGCAGGAGCAGAGATGACAGTGAGGATAGGAATTGGGGTGAGGAGATGGTGATGCTAGTCAGAAAAGAGATGATGATGCACTAGGGATGAGAAAGCAAAAGAATGAGGATGGGAGGTATCCGGGGCAAGGATGAGCAAGAAGGGGGAGCATGGCCCAAAGCAATAGTAAAATATGGGAAAAAAGGGTGGAGTGAAAGGGAGTAATGAGAATGAGGAAGCAACAGGAGCAACAAGGAAACTGATATATACTTGGAAAGAAGAAGGGGTGGAGGGAGCAACAAAATGCACAAACACAAATGGCAACAGAGCAGGCTATAAAAGTAAATGAAAGGACCCGCCATTCTCTTCTATCAAGTGCTAGAAGTTAAAAGCTAAAAATATGCTAAAGAGAAAATAGTTTCTAATGTTTGCTTTGGAAAAATACAACTCAGCCAATTAAAACATGCACGCCTAAAATACTTCTCTGAACGGGACAAACCCAGAAACAGAGAAGGAGCAGAAATAGACAAGAAAACTATTGAATCATGAGCAAAGGAGCAGCCCAAAAGCCAACTGTAAGTGTTTAGAAAAGTACACATAAATAGAGATCAGCAGACACACAGCTAACCCTGCCTGTTGAGAAACCTAAAAAAGTAATTTGATATTTACAGGTCCAAAGCTGTCCTGTCATGGGGGGGTGAGGTTCAGAAAGAGCCACAACCAGACCTTCAAGGGCTCACTCCTGGCAATGGGCAGATGCCCTGACAACATTAAAATGCTACCACACGGAATTCGTGTCTGTAGCAGATATGCTTTTTTTCAACAGCTCTGTTTACCCTTGCTGGTGACGTGGCAATGGTTACAGTGGGACGGGGAACCAGAGGCTGTCCCAAAACCTTGAGAAAGGATGGAACACCTTGAAGAGGTTCAGTTGGGGTGAACAGGATGCCATGAAAAGTCCGTTCCAAGGGAAATAATGAGCATGATGGATCTCGCAAATGCACAGTGAGGCAGAGGGGCAAGGCCATCTGATTTTGAGGCAGTTTCTAAAGCATAACCAAAACCAATGAGCAATGGTGGAGAGAAGCGATGATGAAATATGGAGCAGTGGGGTTAAGAGGTAAACTTCCAAGGGTGGGGCCAAAGGGAGGTAAACCTACATAAGCCGACATCACAAGTCAGTCCGTGAGAAAACCACAAGAAGAAAACAGGTAGTTACTGCTACATATTAACCACGAGAAAAGTGGGGTCTGGTATGCAGGAAGGAGTACAGGGGACTTTTAATTACTGTGTAGAAGAATAGGGGGAGAATTCCACAAGGAGAAAGGAGATTCTTGCAGCTACTCTTTCTTTTCTCAGGACTCCTGGGACTATAGATCTGAAACTACTTAAAAGTCTGTTTATTGCTTGGTTCATCAGTGAGGAATACACAGGAAAATGGAGACTTAACCCCAGTCTACCGAATTGACACTAGTGAAAAATTATTAGGAAAAGTGAAGCACTATGTCTACATGTCCCAGCCACACAGAGTTACTGATGAAATAAGGTGAGCAAATTATTTATGACGCCGGACACCTACAAGAATGCTACCTACTGGCGAAAAAAAAAACAATGACAGTTTTGACATAAATTGATTTTAAAACTGTTGATGATTACTTTTGCAGGAAAAAATAATTGGAAGCAACAAATAGGTGTGTACTTGCAAGACAATTATCTATGTGCCAATTTGTTACCACTGTGGTCAACAATGTTACTCTGTGAGGGCGTGTTGTCGCAGTTTCCTCTACGGAGGGGTACCCAACAGGGTCTCCCGCGATTTTTGCCTTGATACTGGAACCATTTGCTGCATGGGACCACAGTGATGCCTTGGTTAGTGGGCTGCAATGGATTGCAGATTGGGAGGACCGGATCTCTCTCTCTATGTGGATGACATTCTACTCTAGACGGCGGACCCTTCATCCACACTTGACAGAATAAAGCACATAATGGCAACATATGGTAGATACTCAGGCTATACAATCAATTGGATTAAATCCTTGACATATGACCTTTGTGGAGGGTCACTGATCTTCCCTGCCGGTGTGATGGAGGAAGGATTCCGCTACTTGGGCATATTTGTCATAAAAGACCCAGAAGCGTTCTATACACATTACATTAAACACCCCTTACAGCATCTGCAGAGGGATATAGCACATTTGAAAACCTTACCTCTTTCCTTGATAGGCAAAGTGGCCCTCTTTTAAATGATGGCCCTACTGCGATTCCTACATGCACTCCCGAGCACGCCTTACCCAGCGCCTCAGTCCTACTTCTGTGCCATAAATAGTGAAGCACGCACACTTATCTGAGAGTGGGGACCCTTTTGCCTAGCGCTCCAGGTACGATGGAGGAATAGCCTTTCCTGATATATGGTGGTACTACTGGGCCTCCCAATTAATCGTGGTCAATCACTGGATTCACCTTCCAGCCAGGCAAGCCAGCCTATAGGATAGATAGAAGAAACATTCAACCGGGGGCTACCTATGAGCACTTTAGGGGGGGGGGGCGGAGAAACACCCATCTAGATTCGACCCCACAGCCATCACTACTTTTCTATGGCACACAGCGTTAAAAGCCATGGGCTGGGAGGGGAAGATGACACTAGCTATGCCCCTGTGGGACACAGCACATTAGGGCAATCTGACTCTCCAGAAGGGATTCGATAAATGGGACCTCTAAGGCCTGTCCTGAGTGGGAGACTTGTGGAAGGGCGGTGAGGTAACCCCCTTGTCAGAACTGCAAACTGACTATTAATTTGCTCCCACAGAGGTATATAGGTACATGCAAATATGTCATGCCCTGTATAAAGCGATCCCTAGGGAGAAGGATCTCTCGGAATCCTCTCCTCTTGAAGAAGACTGCTTGATGATGACCTACCCAAAAAGGTAATCTCCCTCACTTACTGAAAACTGTTGAAAAACTTTCCCTGATACTCAAACCCAATTAAAAGAGGCTTGGGAGAGAGACTTGGGTGGTATAGAGGAGGACAAATGGCCTGAAGCTCTGGCCTCTCCACGGGATGTGGCCATACGAGCACGCTTCTGACTTGTACAACTGGAGATCCTTCAAATAAGTTACTATGAAGTAACAACACTACTGAAAATGGGTAGAATGGGCATAGAGTCTTTCCCCTAACAATGTGGACAAATAGGTATGTTTCATCATATGCTCAGAAACTGCCCAGTGTTGCAGAACTACTGGACTAGAGTAGTGGCATGCATGGCAAGTGTGTGAGCTGGGGGCCAAGTGGTGTATTTTGAACATCTGGGACAACACAGATCTTACCCGTATGGACCGCCGGCAGGGGAGACCCTGGGTCTGATGGTGGCCAAACGGAATATAGCCAGGCTCTGGGGTAGTGACAGTGTACTTCATTTAGGGGAATGAAAAAAAGAAATTAACTTGTGTATGGAGGAAGAGAAGGCAGTCATTGAAAGCAGAGGATGCCCAAATAAAAGGAACAAAGCGTGGGGGAAATGGAAATGGAATGAATATCAGGGAAATTTGTGCACTCCTTTATTGGTTGCCGCCCAACAAGCATGGGACCGAGGAAAGACAGACATGTGCATTGACGATGTGGTTATTAATGAGGAGGGAACAGGGGCGTAACACAGTCCCCCGCAGCCCCCTCAGCCCAGTACCCGGAACTGAGAGCTCCTGAGTAAGTCCGGAGGTGGGCCTCTCCATGTACTTTGCAGGGAGGTGCGGGGGGAGGGGCTCAAGTTTTGTCACGCCACTGGGAGGGAAGGTGGTATGGACATGGGTAAATGTTTACTGTTTACTTGATGCATAATGCCACCGAGTTTAACTGCGCTCTGTATTTCATGTCACCGAATACTTTTGACTGAAATGCCAATGAAAAGAACTTATACAAAAAACCAATGATACTCTGTGGAACCAATTCAAGTTTTAGTTCCAAATATCTCTCGAAATGTTACGACTGTCCAAATGGTTGAATACCAGGTACAACATTCAAACATAAAAGATTCATTAAATTCCAGTTGCATTACTATTGATTATGTAAAAGATAATTGCTCCCAGATCTATTTCCACATGCAACTCTCAGGGGATAATTAATGGCTGTCGGGATGGCAAGGGAAGGCAGATCAAATTATTTTATATATATCTAAGTCAATCAATGATGTAAACGTCGACGTTTATAATAATTACCGCAAGTGATAGAATTTCCTCCTCGTGAATGGATGGTACAGGTTGCTTCTGCAACAGTGGATTTTCTTCACAATAAAATTCCTCTAGTGGAAGTTGTTCTATCTTTAATAAAACAGAAACAATGAAACCATTTTAATTTTCTTTTGCAGAGCCTCAGGCATGGCTTTCACTTGGGGCTTAACATTTTACCATGCTGGAGATTTATATTTGGATTTATTAATAAACTGACTAACTTGGTAGTATCGTGGTTACAAACAACTGCATTTGAGGTGACGAGGTATGGGTATATAGACATTATAACTAAAGAAATGCAATAAAAGTTTTACATAGTACATACATGTATATGCTTTCAAACCTGTAAGGTGGGCGTTTGAAGGTTTCCAGGAGTCCCAGGGCAATCAGGGATTACTGCACTCAGATTGCGACAATACAGCCTTTTACCACTAGTGTCCTGCAGGATAACATGCTAATGAGCCCAAAAAATGAGCACCAAGTACACTCATTTAGCACTTGAGCCTAAGGATGTGTAGTCGAACAATCCAAGAATTACTCATGGAGATGGTGAGGGGTTAGAGACTCTGAATTTAATAAATCATCCACCAGAGATTAATATATCAATGCCCCTCAATGCATGTTAAAAGGGAAAATAATTTACTATTTAGACACACCAGAACACTGCACATATATCTAAAAGAACAACAGTCATTATTCTGGATTTAAATAATGTTTTATTACCATTTCCCGGATTCAACCTGGAAATGCTGTTGTGGGACAGTTCTCAGTGGAACACATATGCCAAAGCTAAAGAGTCTCCGGAGTTCTCCTTGACTTTTGCAACAGCTGGTGCCCAAGGGAAGGGGGATCTGGCTTATGCCAATGCTGGTGAGTACTCCCTTTCCTGCACAATGCACTTTGTCCCATTTTGGGTAACTTTGCCACTTTGCATAGTCCATTTTGACCATGTCAGTTCAATCGTGGAAGGCAGCACCTGCGCTTTCTGCTGGTGGGTGGTGTCGGGGCAGAGCCCTGTGAGGTTAGTTAACAAATCACCCACACACACCAAAAGGTGGAGTAACCACACGGCCTCTTTTTAAGCCTTTGCAGAAAGGACATCAGACCATACTACAGTATGGACGCCCGTAGGGTATATTAAGCAAACTAACTAAAACACCAACTATAAATCCCCCCATGGTACTCACCCAGGTGGGTGTACCCTCGTAAAACTCACAACACTACATCCCTCCTTTATTTTAGAGTGGAGAACAGGTGTAAACAACTTGTTGTTTCTTTGATAAAACTTTACCACCAATAGACAAAACAAAACAATGCAGTCCGCAGGGACGATACTGGAGGGTGGTTACTAGTCCGACATACATCTCTGAGCCGCTGCAACAATGGTAGATTGGACCGCAGATGGTATCGCTCAGCCCCTTCTTGTTGGGTTAAGCAGGGGAATGGAGTGCGATCTCGAGTAAGGATCTGTGCTTGGGGGTGAAATGCCAAGTGATGAGAAGACAGATCTGCCCCTAACATGAGGGAGGTCAGGCTATTCGCGAGGCTCTGATCCATGGATGTAAGATATGAAAATGAGTCCTCTTTCTCGGCATGGATGTCCTCCAAAGTACATTGACTGGACTGGTCACTGCCGAGAGATGCTTGCACTTTCCTGAAGTGAGAATATGTTCCTAATGACTGTTTCGATCCCTCTGCTGGCTGTGACCACGGGCCCCTTCAGTGCCTTGACAGGGACAGCTCAAACGGCAGACGGAACTTCCCAGCTGGGAGCTGATTCTATGATAGCACGAGATCCTGTTGTTGGATGTTGCATCACTTAGCCCACCCTCTCCTTGAGACATACTTGTTGTGGGCTCACCAAGCATCTGGCTGGTTTGGGGGATCAGGGTGTGCAGCCTACACCGGGTGATGGAAAATTGTGGCATTGACTTAATGTCCTAGGAGCTACTCCAGTGGGGGAGTGTGGGAACCCTTGGTACCTTGGTACTTCTTCAGGAATGAGTAGAAGGCACCCTCCACGTTACAGCCTTTTGCTGTTCCTATCTGGATAACTTAGACCATGTGTGGCTATTATCTCCTCCATCTGTGGTATCACCTCAGATGCCTAGGTGGAGGCCACAATTTCTAATTCTGGTTATCGGGAGATGTCATCAATCAGAATGAGCATGTGTGTGCAATCAGGAAGGCTTCCAAAATCGTTGCTTGCCTGCTGCCATGGGGCCGTGGGTCCCTCTTCTGTGATGACCAAAGTGGGGATGTCTGGTGGTTTGCTTGTGTGGCAGGCAGCACAGTCTTTCACGGCCGCTTCTACACTCTGATCTAGCCCCGGGATCCAGACTCTGCTGCAGAGCCTGCTCTTTGTTTTTACCATCATCTGGTGTGCCCATGAGCTTACTGAACTGCTTGTCATTGGAGGCTTCTGGGTACGACCAACTGGGGACCCTGAATCGGGAAGCCTTCTATTGTTACAGAGAGTTTTTGCTTCACTTGGCACAGGGCTTGTAGCGGTGATCTGACCTCCTCAGTCATTAGGACAGTGTAGATTTGCAGCACCTTCCAGTCACTGGCTTGTACTGCTGTGATCGTCAGCTGAAGGCAGTCATCTTGCTTTGTGGTGGCTACTATATTTGCCAGGGAGACTGAAAGCAGTTTGGACCTCTCCACCACAGATCAAACATCTTCTGTTGGGCTTCTTGGCGACTACAATCATGGAGAGCCATGGGATGGGCCCAGCGACTCCTTCAATTATGCTGGCTTCCCTTACAGATGTTGCAGTTCTTGTTCCTCCTTGGATAGAGATGGAAGCCACCCAACAGTGGTGGAGCGTCACATGTTCAATTGCAATAAGAAGCCTAACAGCAGGGCCTTTTAAGCATCCCATGTCTTTGAGAAATGGGGCAAACTCTCACTTTAGACTGTCAATTTCGCTGGCATGAAAGTTGAATGCAAAACGTACTAGACCAAGTTCTTGGCTGTCTGACAGCTTATCAGAGAACCACTGCCCTCACTGGCCATGCACACTTTGGTTCTTGTGGCGATATCTTGATGGTTGATGGTGATGTGGAAAATTCCTGCAAGACTTAGATGTGTTTGGTTGCTAAAGGCATAGACCATGACTTTGGCAGAACTTAGTTTGTGTGCTATGGAAAGTTCATGATATAGATCAGCAGCCATGGGATTGATAAAGGCCCCTGTATTGATCAGAGCAATTATCCCATGGTGATGAATTTCAAAGTTGCATTTGGGGAGGTGTGGGCCAACAACCTATGTGGTTCTATTGTGTGCACCACAAGAATGGTATCTTCATCATCATCATCCATGTCACTCTTCTCTGCTGTCTCGGAGTGAGTGTCAATGGTGGGTAACTTTTGTGTGGCTCGGGACTGGATGGCATTATTCAACATTATTGTCGACCAGCAGACTTTGGAAAACTGATTTAGTCTGCCTCCAGGCCTCACACGTTTTCCCTAGTGCTGGACAAATACCCTGATGGAGGACAGCCCCCCATACCACCTGCAGGGTCACTGGGTGGCTTAGGCTTGGGCACTTCAGACTTCATGCTGCGAGGTTCCTTGGTGACAGCATTAATGGGCTATTTCTTGCTAGGTTGCTGTATTAAAAAAAAAAAAAAAAAAGAGTCCATGTGTTCTGCCCATGCCTTGGACAGCTCTTTGGATCATCCTAGGATGAGACTGTATCTCACAGACTTGCAGGATCTGCTCTCGCAACTTTACTGAGCGCACCCTTGTATGAATTGCTCCTGGACTTTCTCATCAGCATCAACAGGTGTTATCCAGTTGCCCCAGCCTGGCGTAGAAAACATCTACAGATTCATCGGGTTTCTGGCTTGCCTGCCATATGAGGAAATGTTTGTATTTTGGGTTTGCTAATGGTTCAAAATAGGAAGTGATGGTATTCTTCAGTGTCATGTAAGTGTGGGGCAGACCATCTTCCACAATGTTTTTAGAGATTCTGTGCACATCAGCCCCTCTCAGATGGAGAAGCAGTGGCTACTTCCTCTCATCTGCTGTGCCTACCACCAGAAAACAGATCGCTAGGTGCTCGACCAACACCTTTCACCTAGCAGCCTGAGTAGGAGGTGTGCCTGTCACCACAAAGGGCTCTACAGCTGGAATGGATGCATTGTCTACTGGGGTGCTGGTAACGGTACAGGGCAGACAAACTGGGGTAGCAGGATGTGATGCGTAGATGTCAGAGGCGAGGTGGGGAGTCGCTGGGCATTACCACTACAGGTCCCTTGGGTCTCAGAGGGATCGCTGGTCTGGGAGCCACTCACCAGACTTTCGAAGGTGATGTTGTGTGGACCTCAGCTGCCAGAGATGGAAAAGTGACTCCAACTATACACACCCCAGGTGGGAGAGACAGTGCGAGAAAGGCAGCAGTGCAGGTGAGCCTTTCCCGGCAGAGGTTTGTTGATCAACAGCTGTGTGGACCACACAGGCTGGGCTGGGGCAGCGCTGCTGTAGGCATGGGGCTGCAGAGATAAGTGCAGCTCCCATGAGGTCGAAAGTGAGCCAGAGACTGTGGTAGCACGGCTGCTCGCGCCCCAGGAAAGTCCCATGCACTTTTCGCACTCTAGGTCAGCATGCAATGTTGCATAGCATGTGGGGAGGGTCACAACCACATGCAACGCAGCGCGAGCCGCCACTTGCTTCAGTTGTCAGGCACAGAAGGAGTTGGACGGTGGGCGTGTGGCTTCAAAGATGAGCCCCACCGGCAGGAGGGGGTCGGCAGCAAACAAGCGGAGCATTAGCGACCACATCACCAATGTCACAGCCGGGCCCTATGAGGTTAGTGAACAAATCACAGAAGTACAGACACCAAAACAGCAGTAACCAAAACTGACCATGCCTCACGTGCTGCCAGACTCTTTACTTGCACCTGCAAGTGAAGACGCCAGACCATACTACAGTCTGGACAACCACAGGATATATTAACTAAACTGTCTAAAACATCAACTATAAGTTACCCCCACATGGTAAACTCCCAAGTGGGTGTAACCTTGAAAAACTCACAACACTATGGGTGGAAGCAACGCTTATCTGAATGGTGTGAGCTCAGCCGAGCCCAACAAGTTGGTATGAAAGAGTCCTTGCCTTGGCGCAGCTGACAAGTCTACATTCCAAAACTAGTGTACCTAGAGCGTTATTCAGGTAAACAGGGGAGCACCAGTTAAAGAAGTGGTGGTGCTGGCGTCATGGCACTTACAGTCCAGTGGCTCATGTTGCTTGGGTTTTCCTCAGGCTCACTCACAATACCCACCATCCAAACAAGCCAGGTACCCACCTAGGGTCATACTGATGAGTATTCCAGACTGATTAAAGTCCTGTCCGCCAGTGAAGCACTTCCTCCCGCACTTTAGGTCTTTTGTAGTAAACTGGATGTGGTCATGATTTTCTAGCACTCTGGTGCTTTTTGGTGCTTGATTACTTCAAAAAATGCATGCAGTGTCGGGTTCCGCAATACTCTCTGATTCTGAGTCCATGCAGCTCTGCCAATGCTTTGAACTCTGAAACCTCAACCTCAACAGAAGTCCTCGAAAGGTAATTCCCCGTACAACCAGATGGCTTCAGTTCGCCCTCCATCTTCAAGGGCAGCTCTAACATCCCTCCTGAGTGGTTACCAGAGGTGGGCTCTTTGTCAAAATAGGTTCAAGGCATCTTCTCCTGGTAGGCTGGTAGAGCTCCTATGGTTTCTGGTCTTAAACCTGAAAACAGAAGCCGGTGTTAGAAACCCCCAACTTGGAGAACAGAGAGTTTCTTATGTGCACTGGTGTGAACACCCGGTATTCTAGTAGAAACAATGTGGCACACTGTCTTGAAGTGTCTGCTCCACACTAAAGTTAAAGACAGCATTGTGTATTCCATCATTCACCTCTGTGACCAGTTCAATATGTTTCTTACATTTTGCTTAATCCATTCTGACTGGTACAGACATAGTAATTGTTGTGAGGTGCTAGCTGGAAGGTAAGGTAGGGTTTGGAGTCCCCTGCCAGTGTAGTTCCAAAACAAGGGTACAAAAGAACAGGAGGCTGTAACACTTAACTACCAGTTAACATGTGGGGGGATAGCCATTCTAGAGAACAACTGAACAAGAAAAGGGCAGAAAAAACAGTCTGAGCTTTAAGTGACCTTCTCTGTCCTCTCCTCCACATTCAAAATCTCAACCACTGTGAAGGACCTCTAGAATATCCTGGAGTAGCCCTGCAATTCACATTGCTGTGTGGTGCTCCCTCCACCCTTCCTCTTAGGTACTGCTGGGATCTTGGAAAAATAAAATGGAATCCAGTATGGCTACAACCCCATATGTCATACACACTTCAAATACATCCACTACACACTGACATAATGTATACACATGCATCATCCAAGTCTCACATAGATGGGTGAAAGCCCCATTGCAGAGGACTAGCAACCAACTAAAAATTGAGGCCAGTAAGGTATCTCTTTCCACTACAATCTTAACGCTACCAGAATGGCAAGCTGACGGTAGCCACACTTGGTAGGAAAGGTGCACATAGTGTGCCTCTTTAGACCACACATCCCTGCTCTAAGTTGCAATCTATGTCACAGAGAAGGGCTCTAGTGCACACACGATTGTCATGAGTGATGCGGTGGGGGGTCAAAAGCCTACACAGCTTGTTATGATGAACTCAAAGCAAGGCAGCATGCACTCCAGAGCCATGCAGGAGACTATTCTCCATTCTAACAGAGAACCTTCAGGGCATGTCTGAATTACTCAAGTGAAGGGATGGCTTGAAATGAACTATGGAGGGTGTTTCAGAGCAGAGGCCATTTCCACTGAAACCATGAGGTAGCACATACTGGCTTTTGAACAGAGAGGTTATAGTTGTCAAAGTGTGTGTCGCTACTTGAGACTTATAGTTCAGTGTGAAGAGAAGATTTTGAACACAATGTTGAAGAGTTTTAATTTAGCTCTGTGTTTGGCCAAAAGCTATCATGCTCAGAGAGAGGAATGCAGTGGATATGTATGCAGGAAAACTGAAACATGTTCCAGAAGCGAACTATATGTATTTTTTCTCAATAGGGGCAGAAGTACTACAAATGTCCAAATAAAAAATGTTACCACAACATAGCTTGTGGAATACTAACCTATTGATAAGTGACGTAGCTCTACAGAAGAGAGATAGGGAAAATGAATTGTTTGGTTAGAACCTAGTGGCAGGGGCACTGTAAAAGATAAAGGATGTGAGTTTCATCGTGAAATTGACCTGTGCACCATAGTAACTAGTTCTGAGAGAGAAAGAGGGAGAGGGAGAGGGCAACAGGGCAACAGGAGGAAAATTAGAGAGCAAGACCATTGTAAAAGCTGTGGTGGAAAAGAAGTATCATATTTGTTTTAGTTGAACTGACAACTTGATTCAAACCATGTTCTTAACTCGTATGTGTCCAAATAAGGAATTGATACTGACGAAACACCTAACATTATTTAGTGAAAATACCACAACCTTCTAATTTTCTAAAAATGTCTTTGCATCAAAGCAATTACACTTGAAGTCCCCTAATGAAATTTCAAAAAAGCATATCTTGCTTTCACTTTGCAGTAATAAAAATTACTACTGCTTATGTAACCTTAGTCCATTGCCATGACCTAAAACAGTCACATTCTAGTGTTTTTTACGCTGTTATGTGTGGCTCTAGTGTTGTGTAACCATTTTAGTTGTACCTCTATACACTTTATTTTAACAAACTAGGCCTGCCGTTGTGCACTTTAACCTAGATATGTTTTATTCCAGCTTCGTTATATTATTTTAACAACAGCTACATTTGCGGTCATAGCAACTGTTGAGAACAAAATGTGTTACCTACTGTTGTTCTGTAATAAGAAGCTTCCAGGCCATGCTGCCAAGGCTTTCCCACAGCCTGTCAGTGCACCTCTGCTTATCTGCTTTGAATGAAAGCAAAAGCACAGCTGATGGATGGGGAATTCAGCCAGGGAAGGTGGTGTGGTTGGTTAAGGGTGGCAGGTAAGTATTTTGCTTTACAATTGAGACAGGCAGGAGAGGCCATGTTACATATGACTCCCTATTACTCCTCTACCTCAGTATAGCAGTTGAAAGCAGGGGCAGATGATGTTGGGATCCATACCTAACATAAAACTATGGATGGGTAAAAAGTGAATTAGGGGGATGTTTTTCACCTTAGGATTGTGAGTGACATCACAGACTACTCAAACTTTGCTCTTGTTGTCTATTTGATGTTACTCAGAACCCCCGAATGAAAAACATTCATTCACTGTTACTCATCTATAATTCTATATGCATCACTTTCTAAATCTGGCATCTCACTGCTATGACATAGCAACAGTTGATGACAAAACCCGTTACCCACTGTTGCTACAACTTAAAGGCCTTTTAAGCTAGGATGACAGTGCTCTAAGAGAGCCTGTAAGCACAGTGCTGCTTGTCTGCTTTGATTGAACCAAGAAAGCACTGCTGCAAGAGGGGAAGAGAAAGCAGGGAAGGTGTTGGGGACTGGTTAATGTTGGCCGTGCTGTGTATTCATCTCCAATCTTTTTGCCTCCTGCCTCCTATTTTTTCTGACCTGTTGCTGTTGGCTTTTGAACTCTGAGCACTTTACCACTGCTAACCAGTGCTAAAGTGCATATGCTGTCTGTGTAAATTGTATTGTTGATTGGTTTATCCATGATTGGCATATTTGATTTACTAGTAAGTCCCTAGTAAAGTGCACTAGAGGTGCCCAGGTCCTGTAAATCAAAGGCTACTTGTGGGCCTGCAGCACTGGTTGTGCCACCTGCATTAGTAGCCCTGTAAACATGGCTCAGACCTGCTACTGCAGTGTCTTTGCATGCAGTTTTAAACTGCCAGTTCGACTTGGCAAGTGTACCCACTTGCCTGTTCTTACATGTAAGACACCCCTAAGGTAGACCCTAGGTAGCCCCCTGGGCAGAGTGCAGTGTATGTTTAAGGTAGGACATATACTAGTGTGTTTTATATGTCCTGAGAGTGAAATACTGCCAAATTCGATTTTCACTGTTGCAAGGCCTATCTCCCTCATAGGTTAACATGGGGCTACCTTTAAATATGATTAAAGTGTAGATTACCTTTGGGAGCAGATTGGCATGTGGAGGTTGGGGTCTCTGAACTTTAATTTAAAAATACATATTTTAGTAAAGTTAGTTTTGAGATTGTATGTTTGAAAATGCCACTTTTAGAAAGTAGGCATTTTCTTGCTTAAAACATTCTGTGACTCTGCCTGTTTGCGGATTCCCTGTCTGGGTCGGTTTGACAGTTGGGCTGTTTGCACCTCTCTCTAGACAGTGACCCAAAGGGAGCTGGGGTGTCACCTACATATCCTGCTGAGCCATCTGTGCTAGGAGGGAGGGGAGGAGTGGTCCCTCACACCTGAAAGGGCTGTGCCTGCCCTCAAACAATGCAGTCTCCAACCCCCTGGTGTGTGTCTGGGGCCTGGCCTGGGCAAGGCAGGATCTCACAAACAAGATAGACTTCCCTTTGAAGTAGGCCTACTTCAAAGGCCAAAATGGGTCTAAGAAGAGCACCCAAACCCCTGAAAAATGAGATCACTTCTGGAAATCAAGAGGAACCTCAGCATGGAGAAGAGCTGAGGAGAAGTGCTGCCCTGTCTGTGACTGTGCTTTGTGGAGCTATCCTGCAATTGCTGCTTCTGCCTGTGCATGTGGACAAAGACTGGACTTTGTTGTGCATTCCTGCTTGTGAAGAAATCTCCAAGGGCTTATCTTGAGCTTGCCTCCTGTTGTTGAAGTCTCACGGCCATCAAAGACTTCCCCTGCCAGCACCTGGACTCTCTGCTGAGACTCCTGCCCTGCCAAGTGGTGCCCTATCCAGTTCCTGGGGCCTTGAAAGGTGAAGCTTGCAGACCAAGACTGAAAATCCACGCACAGACTGCCATGCGGGGAAATTTTCAACGCACCTTCCGAGATGCGGCTGAGAAACGATGCGCCGCCGGCTTCGCTGCTGAAATCTACGCTCCACCTGCATAGCGGCAGGAAGATCGACGCACGTGGCTGGAGAAACGACGTGCAACACCCGCTGATGGACACTGTTAACGTCGCAACCCCCCCATATTGCGATTTTCTGATACAGTGCAACCGGATTTTCGGCGCAAACCTCACTGGGCCCAAAAAAATGATGCAAAGTCTGCCAGGACCCGAGGTGCCTTTCCGGATCGACGCATCGCTCTCCTGCGGAGAGGAAAAACGACACACGCTGACCAGACCGGAGGAGGAACGACGCACAGTCTCGCTTGCAAGTGAGAGTGTGACACATCACTGGCCTTTTTCAACGCACACTCGCCCGTGCGGTGTTATTTTGACACAACCCAGGTACTTTTTCACGCTAACAACGCTAGCACGGTTTTCTAAGGATTTAAGACTCTTTCTTGCTTTTTAATTCATAAGTTGACCTGTGTATGGTGGATTTCTGTTGTTCTGGTCTTGTTTTGTTTAAACAAATATTACCTATTTTTCTAAACCTCTGTTGTGTCATTTTGTAGTGTTTTCACTGAGTTACTGTGTGTGTTGGTATAAATACTTTACACCTAGACTCTGAAGTTAAGCCTGCCTGCTTGTGCGAAGCTACCAAGGGGTGAGCGGGGGTTAACTGAGGGTGATTCTCCTTTACCCTGACTAGAGTGAGGGTCCTTGCTTGGACAGGGGGTAACCTGACTGCCAACCAAAGACCTAATTTCTAACACTCCCCATAACTCCTTTGCCCCTGAACAGCAGTTGAAAGCAGGGGCAGTTGATTTTAGGGGTCACACAGAACATAACATCATAGATGGGTAAAAAGTGAATTATGGATATGTTTTTTATCTCAGAGTTCTGAAATCATAGACAACTAAAGTTTTGCTCTTGTCTATTTGATGCCACTCAGTACCCCTCGGTGGAAAACATGCGTAATTCACTGTTATCCATCTATAATTCTATATATTGTATTTAAAATGGGGAATAATCTATAGTGAAGATAGCAAAGACAATAAAACAATGTGATAGGGAAATTCTAATGAAAAATATGCCATTATAATATAGATCCATAGTCTATATTTTAGGTAATATATTGGCATACAATATTATTGGCATAAATATGTTGTTTTTTCTGTATAAAAGGTTTGACTTCTTCTATACATCTCTTTCAAAAACTCTATGTTGATTTTTAGGAACAATTTCCCATAGGCTATCCTCCATTTTCTGAACTACCTTCATTCAAACTGTCATTCCAAAAGGACAGCAGAAAATGGACCAAGTTAAGATTTGCATCTTCTTTCCACCAGCAGGCTTAGATACCTAAAAATCCTGATGACCTCCTACAAAGAAACACACATTCCTATGCTGCCCCTGTG
Organism: Pleurodeles waltl; assembly: GCF_031143425.1. Taxonomy (NCBI): domain Eukaryota; kingdom Metazoa; phylum Chordata; class Amphibia; order Caudata; family Salamandridae; genus Pleurodeles; species Pleurodeles waltl. Next base: position 833,850,978 of record NC_090439.1, on the reverse strand, counting down.
CTCCTTTAAAAACATGTTTACCTCACAATTGTGTCCCCTAAACAATATACCTACTGAAGATGACCCCTACTCCCATTCCTTTTATTACTGCTAGTTATACTACTAGTCCAAAAGGACTAGTGCAATCAAAATATTACTACAGTACTAAAACTACTATAATTACTATGGTTAGTACTACCACTGGTCTTATTGATACTAATAGTAGGACTACAAATACTGTGGTTGGCTCCTAGTACCACTACTACATCTGTATAGCAATAAAGACCATTTCTAAAACTACAACGTCTAGGACTACTGCTAAAATACTAATGCTACTATTACAAGTGCTATATTTAGCCCTATTTCCTAATACCACTATTACTACTAAATATAATAAAGTCAGCAGAATTAATACTAGTAGGAGTATCAGAAATAGCAATAGTGTTACTATTAGCACTACAAGTAATCTTATTATAACAATGGTACTAGGTGTCACTTTATCGTTAGTCCTACTTTGAATTTGCTACTGCTACTAATACTAATGTTAATAAGCCTAGTAAAATGAATAGGTGCTGTAGCAGCAATATTAGCAATCAGATTACATATTCATACTACTAGAAGTGGCCATGTTATAGCAATACTGCTAGCACTACCCCTACTGCTAGAAGACATACACTATAGCCTACCACTTATAGTAAAATTCGTAATGACTACTTTTAATAAAACTGGAATCCCGCAACTGGCCTTTTCCTATTATTAGTAGTCAAAGCAATATCTGTACCACTAATATAGACTCTATCAATACTACTGGGTGATGTGCAGTACTGCCAATGTTACTACTACCAGCAGTGCTCCTACCAGTTATATAAGTAATATTACTACCAATAACAGCTCAAGTGCTTAGTGGTACTGGCAATAGTGTTGATCACCAGTATGATCAGCTGCAGTAGTACTGAAAGAAGCTATACTTACCATATGAGTACTAGAAGTAGTAGACATATAACAGCAATAAAAGCAGTGTCTATGTATATATGTGGTATATGTATAGGGTGAACCAAGCATAGGTAATGGAGCACTGTATGAATTCAAAAGCAAATGTACAGTCAACGAGTGAATGGAGGGGCAGCTGGGTTCTGAGAGAGAAAAGGGCTGATACTGCTTAGAGATGTAGTGTTCTTTAGAATGGTGTGTCTTCAGATCTTTCCTAAATTGGGCTGAGGCAGTCCTGATAGATATAGGGATGTCATTCAAGATCGTACTGCGAACACGGAGAAGGCTTGTTGCCTTGGTTTTTTTTTTCTGGTGTAGTATTAAGAACACCAATAGTACTTGAGGAGCAATGCCAGTAGTGTGAGCATTAACTGTAGCAATAGTAAGTAGCAGTAGAGATAATATGAATGATAACATACACAAGCATGGGCAAAGCCAAGCAGAAGTGGTCTGGCTATTTCCTAAGTAACAGTGATACTTCATTGATTGTCAGGGTTGTGTGTGGTTATGTGCCTCGGTGAGTGAATATGATAATGAGTGAGCAGTTGGACGGAAAAATGAGTGTGTGGCACGACAAATAAGTGACTGAATGCTTGGATCGGTATTGGGTGTGACCATAGATGACTGAACAGTTGAATAGGTGAATACATTGGTGTATGGCTGGACAAAAGAGTGAGTGCAACACCATCACTCATTAATTCTAATTGCAGTTTTAGATGTGGCCCGTTACGGAGTAGACCTTAGTGAAGGTTTAAATGTGTCCTGTCAATCAGCAATCTGGTTAAAATGCTACATCACAGTTTTTATGTTGCAACCAGATTGTTTTCATATTAACTGATCATATTTCCTCATAGCATCTATATTGTGAGGGGTAGTTAAATATCTCCTTGTCCTGTTTTCATTTTAATTCTGTTTTTGGTGTTTTTTTCATCCTCCCGCCTATCTGTGCCTTGCTTAATTTTCTGATTAGGGGCCTCAGTGCTTAACCCTAGCCGGTGTTCTCGGCATCGACACTTAAATGTGAACATCAGCACCTATGACAATCTGCCACATGGTAGAGCTGTTTGTCTAAATTAGAACTGAACACAGCAACATCTGTTTATTAATTATTTATATTTTAAAAAGGACTAAAACCTGCTGTCCAATCCATTCGTATAGCTTTGGGGCCTGGAAAGGTCTGAATCATCACATTTGTAGGGTGTGATGGTTAGCAGTTGCGTTGGTTCGGAGGGGCAATGGATGGTACAGGCTGCAGTGGCCTCCTGACGAGTGGTCTGGCAGTTGTGGGTTTTTATTTTTTTATTTTTTTATTTACAATTTAAACAATGATTTTATTATTTGAATTATTTGAGTTGGCAGATTTCTCCAACTGGAGAGTCGGTTCATTACCATGATAAAATTGCGCACAATGATTTTTACACTGCCAGCAGCTTGACTTTATCTAACTTTGTAGTTCCTCATAGCCTTCTTTTTGTGATTAGTGATTTGTTCTCATTTAGTCCCATTTTTAGGTTTTGCCTGCACAGTACTAGCAAAATCTATTTTATTTAATATAAACCTTAAAAGGGGCTTACATCCCGCCACCTTGCTTTCCTTGGTTCCTGTGCTTTCCACTTAATTTTACTCCATCTCTATTGGCTGTAGCACTATTTTCTTGCATTTGCCAATGCGTGCTCCAAGTGTGCTTGCTCTTATCAGTGTTTTGAGACCCAAGTACTGTGTTCGTCCTCTTTGATTTCGGGACTTCTTTTCTTATTTTATTAACTACTTTACACATATCAACTATGCTTTTTCTTTCCCTTTTTTCCCCTCACAGCAGAACGCATCTTATAACATAGGCATAATTGCCGCCTCCCACTTCACTTAAGCCCCACACCAGCCCCTGTTTGTGAGAAGCATTCAACGCAGCTCGAGAATGTATTTCTGATAGAAAAAGAGCGGGCTGCCTCTCTCGCTGCCCGTCACTGGAAGGCTCATAGCATGTTGCACACAAAAAGTCAGTTTTGTGATGTGTGTCCTACCATTTCCAGTCAAACCTCCTACAACAGACACCCGTGCAGCTGTGTTTATCTTTTACATAAATAATTGTCATTAAAAGTGTCTCCACGGCGCACAGAAGTAGCAGCTGCGCCCTGCTATGAAGCAGAACAGAGGAAAGTGTCCGGGACAGTCATGTGTCAATACTTTTTCTGTTTAAGAGCACAACTGACAACGATGTGGAGACTATGAAAGACTTAGGATCTGGCATTTACAATGTGAGAGGTAAACTACCTGATTTTAGAAAATGGATCTACGTTTTCCATCAGTAGGCATCAATGTTGTGAGTGAAGGAAGGGGTTAATCCACTCTTAGAGCAAGGAATATTTATTTTGCTGGCATTCCATTATTTATTAGTAGTTTGATACAGCGCACACAAGCCCCAATGGATGAAGGAATGTTTTACGCATAAACCACTTACAAGGGCAACAAGGCACATAATATAGAAAACAAAATTAATATATTTAATATAATGTGTTCAATGACTGCATTAAACTTTTACACTGACAATAAACAAGTGGTGAGGGTTCTCGGAATTCAAATTCTGGCAGTCACATTGCCGCCTCAAAGGCTCCACCCTTTGCCTCTTCTCTACGGACCTCCTCCTCACTGTGAATCCGGCTCCCAGCCTGATAACAACATGGTGGCGCACTAGCAGGTCAGTACGGCCAGCCATAAGGACTGCAATAACACATGCACATGTGGGGCCACTCTACTAACCACTGCTGCATTGTATGGACTGCAGACAGCGGGAAATGTGGCGGCTGGAATCTCCTTCTCCTGCTCACAAGGTAGGGTTGAGCTCCAGAAGCCATGCTGCTGCCCAAACACTCCCCTCACATTACTTACTGCATGTTTGAGGTGGGAGTACATGTTCCTTCCTTCTCCTATCTTTGGGCTTCATGTTCTCGGCTCTGTAAGGTTTGGAGGCTTTCAATAAAGCAACAGCACACACTTCCTGAGCTTCAGTGAAAGAGACCCCTGCCCCGTGCCAGAATTCTAAGGTTGTCCTCTGGGTTTCACCACTTAGAGTGTCATCCAGTGTGGCTACAACCCCATATGTCATACACACTTAACATACATCCACTATACACTGACATAATATATACACATGCATCATCCAAGTCTCACATAGATGGGTGAAAGACCCATTGCAGAGGACTAGCAACCAACTAAAAATTGAGGCCAGTAAGGTATCTCTTTCCACTACAATCTTAACGCTACCAGAATAGCAAGCTGACGGTAGCCACACTTGGTAGGAAAGGTGCACATAGTGTGCCTCTTTAGACCACACATCCCTGCTCTAAGTTGCAATCTATGTCACAGAGAAGGGCTCTAGTGCACACACGATTGTCATGAGTGATGCAGTGGGGGGTCAAAAGCCTACAGAGCTTGGTATGATGAACTCAAAGCAAGGCAGCATGCACTCCAGAGCCATGCAGGAGACTATTCTCCATTCTAACAGAGAACCTTCACGGCATGTCTGAATTACTCAAGTGAAGGGATGGCTTGAAATGAACTATGGAGGGTGATTCAGAGCAGAGGCCATTTCCACTGAAACCATGAGGTAGCACATACTGGCTTTTGAACAGAGAGGTTATAGTTGGCAAAGTGTGAGTCGCTACTTGAGACTTATAGTTCAGTGTGAAGAGAAGATTTTGAACACAATGTTGAAGAGTTTTAATTTAGCTCTGTGTTTGGTCAAAAGCTATCATGCTCAGAGAGTGGAATGCAGTGGATATGTATGCAGGAAAACTGAAACATGTTCCAGTAGCAAACTGGATGTATTTTTTTCACATTAGGGGCAGATGTACTACAAATGTCCAAATAAAAATATGTTACCACAACATAGCTTGTGGAATACAAACCTATTGATAAGTGACATAGCTCTACAAAAGAGAGATAGGGAAAATGAATTGATTGGTTAGAACCTAGTGGCAGGGGCACTGTAAAAGATAAAGGATTTGAGTTTCATCGTGAAATTGACCTGTGCACCATAGTAACTAGTTCTGAGAGAGAAATAGGGAGAGGGAGAGGGCGACAGGGCAACAGGGGGAAAATTAGAGAGTAAGACCATTGTAAAAGCTGTGGTGGAAAAGAAGTATCATATTTGTTTTAGTTGAACTTACAACTTGATTCAAACCATGTTCTTAACTCATATGTGTCCAAATAAGGAATTGATACTGACGAAACACCTAACATTATTTAGTGAAAATACCACAACCTCCTAATTTTCTTAAAATGTCTTTGCATCAAAGCAACTACACTTGAAGTCCCCTAATGAAATTTCAAAAAAGCATATCTTGCTTTCACTTTGCAGTAATAAAAATTATTACTGCTCATGTAACCTTAGTCCATTGCCATGACCTAAAACAGTCACATTCTAGTGTTTTTTCCGCTGTTATGTGTGGCTCTAGTGTTGTGTAACCATTTTAGTTGTACCTCTATATACTTTATTTTACCAAACTAGGCTTGCTGTTGTGCACTTTAACCTAGATATGTTTTATTCCAGCTTCGTTATATTATTTTAACAACAGCTACATTTGCGGTCATAGCAACTGTTGAGAACAAAACGTGTTACCTACTATTGTTCTGTAATAAGAAACTTCCAGGCCATGCTTCCAAGGCTTTCCCACAGCCTGTCAGTGCACCTCTGCTTATCTGCTTTGAATAAAAGCAAAAGCACAGCTGATGGAGGGGGAATTCAGCCAGGGAAGGTGGTGTGGTTGGTTAAGGGTGGCAGGTAAGCATTTTGCTTTACAATTGACACAGGCAGGAGAGGCCATGTTACATATGGCTCCCTAGTACTCCTCTGCCTCAGTATAGCAGTTAAAAGCAGGGGCAGATGATGTTGGGATCCATACCTAACATAAAACTATGGATGGGTAAAAAGTGAATTAGGGGGATGTTTTTCAGCTTAGGATTGTGAGTGACATCACAGACTACTCACATTTTTCTCTTGTTGTCTATTTGATGTTACTCAGAACCCCTGAATGAAAAACATTCATTCACTGTTACTCATCTATAATTCTGTATGCATCAGTTTCTAAATCTGGCATCTCACTGCTGTGACATAGCAACATTTGATGACAAAACTCGTTACCCACTGTTGCTACAACATAAAGGCCTTTTAAGCTAGGATGACAGTGCTCTATGAGAGCCTGTAAGCACAGTGCTGCTTGTCTGCTTTGATTGAACCAAGAAAGCACTGCTGCAAGACGGGAAGAGAAAGCAGGGAAGGTGTTGGGGACTGGTTAATGTTGGCCGTGTTGTGTATTCATCTCCAATCTTTTTGCCTCCTGCCTCCTATTTTTTCTGACCTGTTGCTGTTGGCTTTTGAATTCTGAGCACTTCACCACTGCTAACCAGTGCTAAAGTGCATATTCTGTCTGTGTAAAGTGTATTGTTGATTGGTTTATCCATGATTGGCATATTTGATTTACTAGTAAGTCCCTAGTAAAGTGCACTAGAGGTGCCCAGGGCCTGTAAATCAAAGGCTACTTGTGGGCCTGCAGCACTGGTTGTGCCACCTACATTAGTAGCCCTGTAAACATGACTCAGACCTGCTACTGCAGTGTCTGTATGTGCAATTTTAAACTGCCAATTCGACTTGGCAAGTGTACCCACTTGCCTGTTCTTACATGTAAGACACCCCTAAGGTAGGCCCTAGGTAGCCCCCTGGGCAGAGTGCAGTGTATGTTTAAGGTAGGACATATACTAATGTGTTTTATATGTCCTGAGAGTGAAATACTGCCAAATTCGATTTTCACTGTTGCAAGGCCTATCTCCCTCATAGGTTAACATGGGGGCTACCTTTAAATATGATTAAAGTGTAGATTCCCTTTGGGAGCAGATTGGCATGTGGAGTTTGGGGTCTCTGAACTCACAATTTAAAAATACATCTTTTAGTAAAGTTGGTTTTGAGATTGTATGTTTGAAAATGCCACTTTTAGAAAGTAGGCATTTTCTTGCTTAAAACATTCTTTGACTCTGCCTGTTTGCGGATTCCCTGTCTGGGTCAGTTTGACAGTTGGGCTGTTCGCACCTCTCTCTAGACAGTGACACAAAGGGAGCTGGGGTGTCGCCTGCAAATCCTGATGAGCCATTTGTGCTAGGAGGGAGGGGAGGAGTGGTCCCTCACACCTGAAAGGGCTATGCCTGCCCTCACACAATGCAGTCTCCAATCCCCTGGTGTGTGTCTGGGGCCTGGCCTTGGCAAGGCAGGATCTCACAAACAAGATAGACTTCCCTTTGAAGTAGGCCTACTTCAAAGGCCAAAATGGGTCTAAGAAGAGCACCCAAACCCCTGAAAAATGAGATCACTTCTGGAAATCAAGAGGAACCTCAGCATGGAGAAGAGCTGAAGAGCTGAGGAGAAGTGCTGCCCTGTCTGTGACTGTGCGTTGTGGAGCTATCCTGCAATTGCTGCTTCTGCCTGTGCAAGTGGACAAAGACTGGACTTTGTTGTGCATTCCTGCTTGTGAAGAAATCTCCAAGGGCTTGTCCTGAGCTTGCCTCCTGTTGTTGAAGTCTCAGGGCCATCAAAGACTTTCCCTGCCAGCACCTGGACTCTCTGTTGAGACTCCTGCCCTGCCAAGTGGTGCCCTATCCAGTTCCTGGGGCCTTGAAAGGTGAAGCTGGCAGACTAAGACTGAAAATCCACGCACAGACTGCCATGCGGGAAATTTTCAACGCACCTTCCGAGATGCGGCTGAGAAACGATGCTCCGCTGCCTTTGCTGCTGAAATCTACGCTCCACCTGCGTAGCGGCAGGAAGATGGACGCACGCGGCTGGAGAAACGACGCGCAACACCCGCTGATGGACACTGTTAACGTCGCAACCCCCCATGTTGCGATTTTCTGATACCGTGAAACCGGATTTTCAATGCAAACCTCGCTGGGCCCAAAAAAATGACGCAAACTCTGCCCGGACCTGAGGTGCCTTTCCGGATTGACGCATCGGAGAGGAAAAACGACACACGCTGACCTGACCGGAGGAGGAACGACGCACAGTCTCGCTTGCAAGTGAGACGGTGACACATCGCTGGCCTTTTTCAACGCACACTCGCCCGTGCAGGGTTATTTTGACACAACCCAGGTACTTTTTCACGCTAACAACATTAGCACTGTTTTCTAAGGATTTAAGACTCTTTCTTGCTTTTTAATTCATAAGCTGACCTGTGTATGGTGGATTTCTGTCGTTCTGGTCTTGTTTTGTTTAAACAAATATTACCTATTTTTCTAAACCTGTAATGTGTCATTTTGTAGTGTTTTCACTGAGTTACTGTGTGTGTTGGTATGAATACTTTACACCTAGACTCTGAAGTTAAGCCTGCCTGCTTGTGCCAAGCTACCAAGGGGTGAGCGGGGGTTAACTGAGGGTGATTCTCCTTTACCCTGACTAGAGTGAGGGTCCTTGCTTGGACAGGGGGTAACCTGACTGCCAACCAAAGACCTAATTTCTAACACTCCCCATAACTCCTTTGCCCCTGAACAGCAGTTGAAAGCAGGGGCAGTTGATTTTAGGGGTCACACAGAACATAACATCATAGATGGGTAAAAAGTGAATTATGGATATGTTTTTTATCTCAGAGTTCTGAAATCATAGACAACTAGACGCTCTTGTCTATTTGATCTCACTCAGTACCCCTCAGTGGAAAACATGCGTAATTCACTGTTATCCATCTATAATTCTATATATTGTATTTAAAATGGTGAATAATCCATAGTGAAGATAGCAAAAGACAATAAAACAATGTTATAGGGAAATTCTAATGAAAAATATGCCCTTATAATATAGATCCATAGTCTATATTTTAAGTAATATATTGGCATACAATATTATTGGCATAAATATGTTGTTTTTTCTGTATAAAATGTTTGACTTCTTCTATACATCTCTTTCAAAAACTCTATGTTGATTTTTAGGAACAATTTCCCATAGGCTATCCTCTATTTTGTGAACTACCTTCATTCAAAGTGTCATTCCAAAAGGACAGCAGAAAATGGACCAAGTTAAGATTTGCATCTTCTTTCCACCAGCAGGCTTAGATACCTAAAAATCCTGATGACCTCCTACAAAGAAACACACATTCCTATGCTGCCCCTGTGCTCCTTTAAAAACATGTTTACCTCACAATTGTGTCCCCTAAACAATATACCTACTGAAGATGACCCCTACTCCCATTCCTATTATTACTCCTAGTTATACTACTAGTCAAAAAGGACTAGTGCAATCGAAATATTACTACAGTACTAACACTATTATAATTACTATGGTTAGTACTACCACTGATCTTATTGATACTAATAGTAGGACTACAAATACTGTGGTTGGCTCCTAGTACCACTACTACGTCTGTAGAGCAATAAAGACCATTTCTAAAACTACAACGTCTAGGACTACTGCTAAAATACTAATGCTACTATTACAAATGCTATATTTAGCCCTATTTCCTAATACCACTATTACTACTAAATATAATAAAGTCAGCAGAATTAATATTAGTAGGAGTATCAGAAATAGCAATAGTGTTACTATTAGCACTACAAGTAATCTTATTATAACAATGGTACTAGGTGTCACTTTATCTTTAGTCCTACTTTGAATTTGCTACTGCTACTAATACTAATGTTAATACGCCTAGTAAAATTAATAGGTGCTGTAGCAGCAATATTAGCAATCAGATTACATATTCATACTACTAGAAGTTTCCATGTTATACCAATACTGCTAGCACTACCCCTACTGCTAGAAGACATACACTATAGCCTACCACTTATAGTAAAATTCGTAATGACTACTGTTAATAAAACTGGAATCCCACAACTGGCCTTTTCCTATTATTAGTAGTGGAAGCAATATCTGTACCACTAATATAGACTCTATCAATACTACTGGGTGATGTTCAGTACTGCTAATGTTACTACTACCAGCAGTGCTCCTACCAGTGATATAAGTATTAGGTAGTATTACTACCAATAACAGCTCAAGTTCTTAGTGGTACTGGTAATAGTGTTGATCATCAGTATGATCAGCTGCAGTAGTACTGAAAGAAGCTATACTTACCATATGAGTAGTAGAAGTAGTAGACATATAACAGCAATAAAAGTAGTGTCTATGCATATATGTGGTATATGTATAGGGTGAACCAAGCATAGGTAATGGAGCACTGTATGAAGTCAAAAGCAAAGGTACAGTCAACGAGTGAATGGAGGGGCAGCTGGGTTCTGAGAGAGAAAAGGGCTGATACTGCTTAGAGATGTAGTGTTCTTTAGAATGGTGTGTCTTCAGATCTTTCCTAAATTGGGCTGAGGCATCCCTGATAGATATAGGGATGTCATTCAAGATCGTACTGCGAACACGGAGAAGGCTTGTTGCCTTGTTTTTATTTTTTTCTAGTGTAGTACTAAGAATACCTATAGTACTTGAGGAGCAATGCCAGTAGTGTGAGCATTAACTGTAGCAATAGTACAACTGTTAGTAGCAGTAGAGATAATATGAATGATAACATACACAAGCATGGGCAAAGACAAGCAGAAGTGGTCTGGCTATTTCTTAAGTAACAGTGATACTTCATTGATTGTCAGAGTCATGGGTGGTTGTGTGCCTTGGTGAGTGAATATGATAATGAGTGAGCATTTGGACGGAAAAATTAGTGTGTGGCACGATAAATAAGTGACTGAATGCTTGGATCAGTATTGGGTGAGTCCATAGATGACTGAACAGTTGAATAGGTGAATGCATTGATGTATGGCTTGGCAAAAGAGTGAGTGCAACACCATCACTCATGAATTCTAATTGCAGTTTTAGATTTGGCCCGTTACGGAGTAAACCTTAGTGAAGGTTTAAATGTGTCCTGTCAATCAGCAATCTGGTTAAAATGCTACATCACAGTTTTTATGTTGCAACCAGATTATTTTCATTTTACCTGATCATATTTCCTCATAGCATCTATTTTGTGAGGGGTAGTTAAAAATCTCCTTGTCCTGTTTTCATTTTAATTCTGTTTTTGGTGTGTTTTCATCCTCCCGCCCATCTGTGCCTTGCTTCATTTTCTGATTAGGGGCCTCAGTGCTTAACTTGAGCCGGTGTTCTCAGCATCGACACTTAAATGTGAACATCGGCACCTATGACAATCTGCCACATGGTAGAGCTGTTTGTCTAAATTAGAACTGAACACAGCAACATCTGTTTATTAATTATTTATATTTTAAAAAGGACTAAAACCTGCTGTCCAATCCATTCGTATAGCTTTGGGGCCTGGAAAGGGCTGAATCATCACATTTGTAGGGTGTGATGGTTAGTAGTTGCGTTGGTTCGGAGGGGCAATGGATGGTGCAGGCTGCAGTGGCCTCCTGACAAGGGGTCTGGTAGTTGTGGGTTGTTGTTTTTTTTGTTGTTGTTTTTTTTACAATTTAAACAATGATTTTATTATTTGAATTATTTGAGTTGGCAGATTTCTCCAACTAGAGAGTCGGTTCATTACCATGATAAAATTGTGCACAATGATTTTTACACTGCCAGCAGCTTAACTTTATCTAACTTTGTAGTTCCTCATAGCCTTCTTTTTGTGATTAGTGATTTGTTCTCATTTAGTCCCATTTTTAGGTTTTGCCTGCACAGTACTTGCAAAATCTATTTTATTTAATATAAACCTTAAAAGGGGCTTACATCCCGCCACCTTGCTTTCCTTGGTTCCTGTGCTTGCCACTTAATTTTACTCCATCTCTATTGGCTGTAGCACTATTTTCTTGCATTTGCCAATGCGTGCTCAAAGTGTGCTTGCTCTTATCAGTGTTTGGAGAACCAAGTACTGTGTTCATCCTCTTTGATTTCGGGACTTCTTTTCTTATTTGATTAACTACTTTACACGTATCAACTATGCTTTTTCTTTCCCTTGTTTCCCCTCACAGCAGAACTCATCTTATAACATAGGCATAATTGCCGCCTCCCACTTCACTTAAGCCCCACACCAGCCCCTGTTTGTGAGAAGCATTCCACGCAGCTCGAGAATGTATTTCTGATAGAAAAAGAGCGGGCTGCCTCTCTCGCTGCCCGTCACTGGAAGGCTCATAGCATGTTGCACACAAAAAGTCAGTTTTGTGATGTGTGTCCTACCATTTCCAGTCAAACCTCCTACAACAGACACCCGTGCAGCTGTGTTTATCTTTTACATAAATAATTGTCATTAAAAGTGTCTCCACAGCGCACAGAAGTAGCAGCTGCGCCCTGCTATGAAGCAGAACAGAGGAAAGTGTCCGGGACAGTCATGTGTCAATACTTTTTCTGTTTAAGAGCACAACTGACAACGATGTGGAGACTATGAAAGACTTAGGATCTGGCATTTACAATGTGAGAGGTAAACTACCTGATTTTAGAAAATGGATCTACGTTTTCCATCAGTAGGCATCAATGTTGTGAGTGAAGGAAGGGGTTAATCCACCCTTAGAGCAAGGAATATTTCTTTCGCTGGCATTCCATTATTTATTAGTAGTTTGATACAGCGCACACAAGCCCCAATGGATGAAGGAATGATTTACGCATAATCCACTTACAAGGGCAACAGGGCACATAATATAGAAAACAAAATTAATATATTTAATATAATGTGTTCAATGACTGCATTTAACTTTTACACTGACAATAAACAAGTGGTGAGGGTTCTCGGAATTCAAATTCTGGCAGTCACATTGCCGCCTCAAAGGCTCCACCCTTTGCCTCTTCTCTACGGACCTCCTCCTCACTGTGAATCCGGCTCCCAGCCTGACACCAACATGGTGGCGCACTAGCAGGTCAGTACGGCCAGCCATAAGGACTGCAATAACACATGCACATGTGGGGCCACTCCACTAACCACTGCTGCATTGTCTGGACTGCAGACAGCGGGAAATGTGGCGGCTGGAATCTCCTTCTCCCGCTCACAAGGTAGGGTTGAGCTTCAGAAGCCATGCTGCTGCCCAAACACTCCCCTCACATTACTTACTGCATGTTTGAGGTGGGAGTACATGTTCCTTCCTTCTCCTATCTTTGGGCTTCATGTTCTCGGCTCTGTAAGGTTTGGAGGCTTTCAATAAAGCAACAGCACACACTTCCTGAGCTTCAGTGAAAGAGACACCTGCCCCGTGCCAGAATTCTAAGGTTGTCCTCTGGGTTTCACCACTTAGAGTGTCATCGCTCACGTGTTATCAGACGTGCCTCATCAAGCTCTGCCTGTAGAGCCTCAGAGAATGGGTCTTCAGTACAGAGAAACTGCTTCAATGGCCCTCCTTGCTTTGACTGCAGTGTCAGATGGAACATGCACTCCACGAACTAGCTGCCCAGCAGGCAGGGCCATCTCTTCAGCGCCTGAAGAGCCGTCCTTCGACTTCATCCCATGGAGGCGGAATACATTTATTTGGGAAGAAAGCTGGGGGGCAAGATTGGTAGGGATCAGTGACTGGACTTCTCCTTAAATTATATTTGATATCCAACACCATGCATTCTGGCACTGATAATAAAATATCTAAGAGACAAACAGATGATTGCTTAGGGTCTGGAAACTGACCCACATCAGTTGACCCCTTAGCTTACTGGGGAACCGATGAAAGGGCTCTCTCTAGCTTACTGAGGCCTAGATCTTACACATTTTTTCTTAGATAACACACCGATAATATATCTCCTGAAATAGTTTCCCCTGGTCAAATCCTATTATGTATAATCTACCCAAAAGTATCTGGGTCACAAATAAAGTAAAGGCATACCAGCCGCTTCAATTATCCCACCTTTATTTAGTTATTCAATCACAGCTTTTTTGCTAAGTAGAGATCATCAGGTTTGTTCTAACCGTGCTACGCCTGTTCCCCTGATTCCTAAAGCAATCCATGTAAAACATCTGCAAAGCAATTTCTATTTTCACCACTAAGTAGAAAGCAAAAACGAAGTGCACAATACATACAATCAGAAATACTTACTGCTGATGGGAAAGAACGAATTTGGTTTCCAGCCACATCTAAAATTTTTAGGTGTTTCAGCTTGCCAAGTCCCTAGAAGGCAGTGATAAAAAAAACATGTTAAAAATGCATAGAATAAAGAAATCCAGCCTATTGCTCTTAACATTGTCATAGTTGTGAAGCAGAGAAACAAGTCCAATTTTACTAAGAAGGGTGCAATAGATAATATTAGACCATTGTATCTTGTACTAAGAAGTTAAAAACTAAACAAGTGTGGTAATCCAGGATTTGTCCACAGCATCTATCTATCTATCTATCTCTCTATCTATCTATGTCACACATACATATATTTATTTAGATATATTACCCAATAATGGCAGTCGCCACAGGGTAGTTATAGTTAGGATCATGTTTCCATAGGAAAACCATTTCTTGTTTTGCTTATAATTTGGCACCGTTTGCCGAATCTTAACATAACTTTCCAAAAAAAAAAAAAATGTCCATCTGAGAATTCTTCTTGGAAATATCAGGGTGATCGGTCAAGCAGGGACTGAAAAAAAGGGGGTCCCCTAGATGTGGCGGCAGCTGTTTTCAGACTCAGTCTCCTGTCTTAATTAAGGTTACACAAACATATACAGGGCAGGGTAGGAATACCCTGTCCCTCTAGGCCTGAAGAGGTGTCCCAGAGAGACCCCCACCGGGATGAAAAAACATATATTTTTTTAAACCTGCACCACAGAACCAATCAAAAAATAAATTCAGCCTCCTACCCTTTTTCGCTATAAGCTCCCCAGGTTAGGTCAGGGCCTGGGAGCAAGGTGCTTATATTTTGTTTGAGGATGTGAGATGTGCAGCCCCACTCTCCAAACCATTTTAGGCCCTGAAGGATGGGACCCCATCCCCTAGGGCCACTTTTCTTTAAATGGTAGGCTCACCAAGTTATTTTAGGCCTGCACTTCCCATCCCAGGAGGCCCATTTTCTTTCAATTGGGATAGGGTGCACCCTCCCCCCACCAATGATTCATAAGCCCTGGGGTCCCCATCCCTCTAGGGCCTATTGTTTTCTTGGGCAATGCGAGAGTATGGCACCCCTCACCTACAGACAACCCATCCTACGGGCCAAATTTCAAAGCTTGGGGTAGGAGACTTGCGGCCCCCTCCTGGAGCAGTAGCTTGGCTCCAGGGACCTCATCCCCCGGGGCCTGATGAGTGCAGTGTCCCAAGGACTCCATGCCCTGGGACACTGTTGTGCACCCTGCTTGGGAGAGTGCGTACAGGGATTATAACCTTTATTTCTTGCCTGCTCTCTCCTGGGCAGAGAACACAACTTTTCTCTAGCTCGGCAGGGGCAGAGAAAAAAAGCTTTCCATGCCTGGGTGGGGGCAAAACAACAGACCTGGCTCCTGCTGGCAACATAGTGGGTGCTGGCTGGGGAGACTGCAGAGGCTGCGGGGCTCACTTATGGCCCAACTTAAAAAGAAAACATGTGGGTACCCCTAGTGGGCACGGGGGAACCAATGTAAAAAACTGCAATGGCCGGCTCCCGCTAGCACCACAATGGGTTCTGACTGGAGAGCCGGCAGAAACTGTGGGGGTCTTGAGGCTCTACCAGTGCCCCCTCCTTAAAAAAAGGTGTGAGTTCCCCATATGGATACTGATGGAAAAACTGTACGGGTGCTGGCTTAGGAGTCGGACAAAAAATGAAAAATAAATGAGGAACTGATTAATTATTGTTCACTGCTCCAGCAAGGAGAGCCTTGTGACAGCTTGCTTTTTTAATACTCTGTGACAGCTTTTTTAATTTATATTTTTTTATTGCTGGCAGTGCCACAAAGGTTTTGTAATGGTGTGGAGGGCTGCAGTGAGCACAGCAGTTCCCCACCAACATAAAAAAAAACACAGCAAGCCTTCTGGGTCACTGAATCCATGATACCAGGAGAGCTTACCATATTTTTTTAAAGCACTCAGTGCTGGAGCTGTATGCTTTTTAGTTACAAAGCAGAGCCTAAAACTGTTTAAAAAATACTCAAAGATACACCTAATGCATTGTTCTTTTAAAAATGCTTCATAAAAATATCTTGAGACAATCACTATTATTAAACATTCGAATCTGTGAATTTATGAAATATACATTTAATTATAGTTATTGGTGACTGACAAAGTCAATAGGTCTGCTTTATATATGTTAATTTGCTGAGCCCTTGAGAAAGCCCATAGGCCCAGCACCTTTTATATTTTGAGCCTTTGACAAAGGCAGTAGGTCTGCCTTACTTAAAATGACAATTTATATATTGCTAAATGACATAGTTGTGCACTGTGATGGGTGGTTGGGCACAGGGCCTGACTTGTGGCCAGGCCTTGCACCCAACTGCCTGCTGTGCACTGCTGAACGGCATGACCGGCAGGGGTTAGGGCACCCTTGGGGGACTGGGTATAAGGCCTGCCCAAAGACCAGGCTCTGTGCCCAATCCTACACCACTCATGGAAATGGACATCTTCCTTTAAGTTAAAAAGACATAGAAATCCACTGAAAAAAACAAAGGTTAAATTGATGTTATAGTTAGACATTGATATAATATGTTGCTTTAAATTGAAAAAAAAACCTTAGAAATTCACTGAGAAAACCAAAGGTTAAGGGGATGTTACAGTTAGGTGACAATGTCAGGGAAATATAAATAAATAAGCAAAACCACTGAAATTCACCAGTTCTAGTTATCTCAAGGAACTAATAATCATGCCTTAAAATAATTATAACTCGCACCCACGCCATGAATGCACTGCTAATTACATTCCATACTACATCACTCATGACATATTCTATGACATCATGGATGACCTCACAGCAGCATCTGAAGGTACAGCATTGATGTTAACACTGTGCACAGCATGCACTTCTATCTATCTATCTATCTATCTATCTATCTATCTATCTATCTATCTATCTATCTATCTATCTATCTCTCTATCTATCCATCTATCTATCCATCTATCAATCTATTTATTTATCTATCCATCTGTCTAGATATTCACTGAAAAACAAAGGTTAAAGTCATAGTATAGTGACATGAAAATGTCAGTTAAAACATTACATGTTAAACAAAAAGAAACTACTGAAATTCACCACTTACAGTTAAATGAAGTAACTACAACCAGCCATGCAGTGTTATCATCAATCATATAATTTCAGATGTCAACGATGTTATCGATGATACCACAGTGCATATCACAAATTATGTAATACGTGAGGTAATAAGCCAAAAGCACAAGTTAGTTACTTCAGTGTTTTTTATATAAAAATGTAGCATGGTAACTGATGTTTTCAGCTAACTATAATGTTGTCTTTAACCTTTGTTTATTTCACTGAATTACTCAGGATTGTTTTTATATAAAGTAAGACATTATAACCATACGTAACTATAACATGACTTCAACCCTTGTTTTTTTTCTGTGAATGTCTAGGGGTTTCTTTTTGTAAAGTAATATTTTGTTAGCCCACCTAACTAGGCCTACCCTGCTCCGTGCAAGGCCTATTGCGCACTGTGAGGTTGGCCGCAGGGCCTAGCCTGTGGCCAGATTCTGTGGCTAACCCCCCACCCCCACACACTGGTGGCCAAGACCTTTTTATTTGCTGCAGTACTACTGTACTACTATTAAATTACAGGGGAGGCTTGAAGGCCGAAGATGGCAAAAGCATGAGCCCCACGCCGGCCTAGATTTTATCCTACTTCATCTGAGTTGATCACAGAGGCCCCTTCCTAACAACACACACCCAGACAGCATGCAGGACCCGTGCCCGAAGAGCTGAGAGCCCCAAAAACCATGTGAAGGGCGCAACATCGGGAGCGCTGCCAGCTTACATATGGCCAAATCACTGATCACAGTAAGAATAAGCAATATCTAGTAAATTATGGTGCCTTTTCATGTGTGTATGGCCGTCCCACATGTATGTATATCAATATGTATGTAGTTGCATATTAATGTACGAGTACTAAAACAGTTGTGTGTTGATATTCTTGTGGAAGATGTATGACTATTAGGCAGATACAGCTCTCTACCATTGTTATTATCAATCAGCTCAAATTGAGCTTATATAATAAATTGCTTTTGAAAATTACAGATGTACAAAAAGTTCTTCATCATTGTTCATGCCATTAGACACCTTAGTTTTAAGTCTGGCGATGTATTTGTATTCCAAGAGTCTAAGTTTCAAAGTTCGATTAACACCACGTTCACTGCGAAGATTCCTATTCAGTCCAAAACACCTCAATGACTTTCAGTTGTTGTCCTGTCATCGTGCTACATGTTTGGCTGTGGCATATGTAGAGTCCCGATGTTTCACTACTCTTATATGTTCCAATATTCTTTCTTTCAACATGCATGTTGTACGTATGACAAACTAGAGGCAAGTAGCACATTCATATAT
Organism: Pleurodeles waltl; assembly: GCF_031143425.1. Classification (NCBI taxonomy): domain Eukaryota; kingdom Metazoa; phylum Chordata; class Amphibia; order Caudata; family Salamandridae; genus Pleurodeles; species Pleurodeles waltl. The sequence continues at coordinate 833,832,617 of NC_090439.1, read as the reverse complement.
GTATACCACATATTGTGAACTGCACGTGATTCTTTGCCTGATGTGGATTGCGTTTTGGACTCTGTCCATGATCATCTCCATATTCACTCCAAGTTCCCACGCTTTACAGCTGTTACATTTAATGAATCCACTCTTTCAAGTCTGTAACCAATTTTTAGGCTGTGGTTTTCAAAGTGACTTCTCACTAACATTTCTTTGAGTGACCATGCTCTTCTGTAGATCACTTGTGGATGGTCCCTTAGAGAAGTGCTAATATCTGGATCCTTAGCTATTAAGTGACAGTGCTTGTGTACTATATTCTTAATTTTCATACTCTCTTTGCTCTATGTCAGTATCAATCTAGGGGCTTCTTGACTGTTTCTCATTATTGACGTCTTTTCTTTCTTAGTGATTAGCATCTCTGAACGAAGTTTCAATCTAATTTTTGTAAACTTTTGTCAAGATCTCTTTCTTTATAGCCTCTAGCCAGCACACAAAATTGTGTACCGCCCTGAGTGGAGCTACCTCTGACGGCTCCACTATCGGCTGCGGTACCCCGGTGAACCCCAGCCACAGCCCATGAACTACCGACTGGGCGCCCTGGCCACACTCAGACGGGGGTGTTTTGCTTTTCACTAATGACCGAGCTGACAAAATTCTCTGGAATGCCAAAGAAGAGATTTATTATTTCACTATACACGGTTCCTAAAAGGAGATTAGCATGTTGAAAGCACACGTTTAAAAATAGTCACAGCAATAAAATGAAAACATACCAAAATGATTCTCCACTGCAATATACACAGCAAATATATCTAGCTATATTATAATGCAAAGCAAATAATGAATTAAAAATGCATTGCCATAGGGCCAGTCAGGTGCTTCATCTTTCTCACGCCATCAAGACGATGACCCCGTTCAACTGCGAAAGAGAAAGAGATCTCTACCCTCACTGGAAATATATCAGGCATCCGACGTCTAGAATCCTGGTTGAGGCCACTGACCCTCTCACTGTCGCAGTGGATCTTTTTATGTCTTAAAAAAACAAAAGGAACTTTCTGGAAAAAACCCTCATTGTGCAATTCAAACATGCTGGCTAGTTTGCTTTGAAAATAACACGTTGCGGTTTGGCCACAATCTCAAAATGTCAAGTCAAATCAAGGCCGTTCCCTGCTGTCTGAGCACATCCTTATCAATCAAAGCCCTTGGTGAGAAAAAGCACGAAAACAAGACAGAATGCACAGTTTACAATGTGGAAAATTACAGGCAGCCTTTAACATGGCAGTGTCTAATGCTACGATAAATTCAATAGGCAGAATGAATCTAAGGCTAAACTGAATACAAAATGTAGTCTGTAACTGGTGAACACTGGACAGCTAATCCAAGTGCAAAATGGTGCAACACAAAGTCAGTGGTCAAAACACACATTTCATTACATTCCTCTCTTTGATCAATGGCTTTGTGGAAACTACAGATTGAAAATCAACTTCTCTCTTATTATTATTATTTTTTTTTTAAAGAAAAAAACTTTACAAGCAAATCAGGTATGCATTGTACACAGCAACATAATGGAATGATCAAAGCAATCACTATAAAGCAATGGAAGTGGATTAACGCATTGATCTTATAAACAGTTAAACCAGACATACCTACAATGAAAAGACTGAATCTTATATATTCTGATTGGGATAATAACTGATTGAATAGTGTCTCCAGGATAGCAAGTTGGTATAGAATTAGATGGAAACATCATGTGTCAAAATCAGATAAAGCTACACGGTCCACCTGTCAACTTGACATGTTTAATGAGACTGACAGCAGTTATCAGATGGTAACAAGCCATGGGTTAGTTCCAGTGGAAATGTAATCTAACAGGTTGACAGAACATCCATGGTACTCTGCATTGTTCCCATGCAGAACTTTGATCTGTGCAGCACAATTAGAGCTAAATGGATCTATAGGTTTTGTACTTTAAAAGCAGCAGGAGCATTGCACAAAGGTGATCAATCAGGTTCAAGATGGGGGTGCTGTCCGTGCCCTGACCCCACACGCAAACGCCTGAAGGGCGACCACACAGTACACTCATGGTCAGTGGCAAGTCGTAGTATGATCTGTAAAAGAAACAAGTATGATTTTTCTTCAAGTAACATTTGTCATCTGAAATGTGCTCCCATTTTTACTTTTCTTGTTTTATAATCAGCAGGACGTTATTGGAGCCCTTTGCTATAATTTCTGCAGGTTCTGGAGGACCATTTGGGGATTCAATCTACACCTTGGCACTGAGGTTTTTATCTGCTGAACTTCCTTTTCCTTGCACTGTCAGAAGGGCTGGGGCAGTCCCCTTCTTCACCAATCCTCCATACACTGAACCTATGACAAGTTGAGCAATTCTGTCTCCAATCTGTATGAATAAATCAGCTTCTCCACTATTTAACAGAATAGCTTTGATTTCTAGCTGTCCTGGTAAGTTTCCTCTCGCCAACTGGCCTTTGACTGTTTGTAGGACAGATCTCTGTTGTGTGTGCTGACAAATAGGACATTGCAAAATCACAGTTTTTATCAAATCTAGGGGAATGTTCATCCCTCTAATGTCTGCCCACCTTTAAGTGGCTTTTTCTCTCAGGTGTCCACATTTCTGGTGGGCCTATTTAGCCACCCCACCAAGTCAGAATTCTGGGTTGCCACTTCTGCCTCTGAAAATTTGGCTTTGTCGTCTGCAAGGGAATTGAACCAGTGTTCTAGTGAGCCAATGGGGCAATGAGCATCTACACAGTACACTGTGACTCTACTCTGTTCTAACATTTCCCAAATTTCATACCACAACTCTTTGCTCCACACCTCCTTTGAGTGAATGAACTAGCTATGTGCAGGCCATGTGGGAAGCCAAATGGCTAATCCATTGGCAGTGGACCATGAATCAGTATAAATATGACAAGTCCCAAGCAGCTTTTGCTGTACAGCTTGATACACAGCGTACAACTCTGCATATTGGCTACTTTTTCCTTCTCCTGTGGTGGTCAACAACTTTTCAGTAAGTGGATTGTATGACTGCTTTCCAGTGTCTTTTGGTACCCAAATACTTGAATGAACCATTAGTGAACCAAACATGCTTCCTATCCTCAGGGGACAAGAATTCAAATGGTGCACCCCATCTCACTGGTGACTCTTTTACCTGTGGTACCTCCTGCACCCTCTCCTCATCCTGTACAGGGGCTAGTGACACCTGTTCATGTAGGGCTGCAGTGCCTATCGGTTCTACTCGAGCCCTGTCTTGTGTGTATCATTTCCAGCATATGATGCTAGCCTCTTGTGCATGTCCTGTACGGTGAAAGTTAGGTGAACTCATCACCCACTCCATGATTGGTATTTCAGGTCTCAGAATTATATTATGACCTAGTGCTATTTGCTCAGTATCCACTAGAGCCCAATAACAGGCCAAAAGCTGTTTTCCAAAAGGAGTATAGCGCTCCTCAGAGTCAGGTAGTTTTCTAGTCCAAAACCCTAGGGGCACCCGCCTCCTCCCTTGTTTTGCCACATATTACAATTTGCATATTGTCCCTGAACAGTTACATGCAACTCAATGTCTCCCTCTTGCACCGGCCACAAGTCTAAAGTCTGTTGAATTATTTAATTTGCTAAATCAAAAGCACACTGCTGCTCTTTACTCCATTCAAACTCATGTTTTTTTTCTGGTTACTTTGTACCAAAGGGTTAAGATTTTACTCAGATGAGGGTCATACTGTTTCCAGAAATCAAACAATCCCATGAAACTCTGTGTCTCTTGCTTAGTGCGAGGAGTAGCAAACTCCAAAATCTTTTGTTTTACCTGTAACAACATCTCTCTTTGTTCTGGATTCCACTGGATTCCTAGAAACTGCACATTGTGCAACAGTCCCTGTGTCTTGTCTGAATTAATTGTACACATCGTACTCTGCAAAAGTTGCCTGAATATATTTTTAACATCCTCAACTTCTTGCTGGGCGTAATCTTTTAAAGAATACATTTCAATGCCTGCCAAAAACTGTGGGCTGCTCTGTATTTTTTCGTCCAGATATTGGCTGCGCACTAACTACGTTCTGCTCATGCAGCTCACACTGGCCCCCACCTTTTTTAACCTCCTCATTACTGGAAAGTGAAATGTCAGGTTCCCCTGTAACAGCTTGGTAGATTTCAGCTTTATCCTGTAATAATCTATTTTGGTCAAGCTGTTTTCTCAGTTTCTTATTTTCATTTTCTAACTGTTTACATCTCTCATGCATTTTTCTGTAAGCAGACAAAAGTACCCAAATCCTCCTGTCAAGAACAAAAGGGATATCATTCCGTTCAAAAAGAACCTTTTCTAAACACGAAAAGACATTCAATAATGTTGTCTTCTCCAAGCACCCGTCCCAAAATTTAGAAAGTCCTGATAAACAAGAAAACACATTTGCCAAACCATCATAAGGCATTTTAATTTCACATGCATTTTCAAACATAGTTCGCGGTGCTTCCTTTAGCTCTGTGATTAAAAACATATTTACACTTTTAAATCGTGCACTCTCAACCTCCAACCTCTCTTTTTAGACTGTCCGATCTACGCCAAAATGTTTTGCTTTTCACTAATGACCAAGCTGACAAAATTCTCTGGAATGCCAAAGAGATTTATTATTTCACTACGCATGTTTCCTAAAAGGAGATTAGCATGTTGAAATCACACGTTTAAAATTAGTCACAGCACTGAAATGAAAACATACCAAAATGATTCTCCACTACAATATACACAGCAAATATATATATCTATATTATAATGCAAAGCAAATAATGAATTAAAAATGCATCACCGTACAGCCTGTCAGGTGCTTTATCTTTCTCATGCCAACAAGACTATGACCCCGTTCGACTGCGAAAGAGAAAGAGATCTCTATCCTCACGGGAAATATATCAGGCATTGACGTCTAGAATCCTGATTGAGGCCCCTGACTCTCTCACTGTCGCACTGGGTCTTTTTATATCTTAAAAAAAAACCAGAGCTTTCTGGAAAAAACGCTCATTGTGCAATTCAAACATGCTGGCTAGTTTAGGTATGCATTGAAAATAACCCGTTGGGGTTTGGCCACAATCCCAAGATGTCAAGTCAAAACAAGGCCGTTCCCTGCCATCTGAGTACATCCTTATCAACCAAAGCCCTTGGTGAGAAAAAGCACGAAAATAAGACAGAATGCACAGATTACAATGAGGAAAATTACGGGCAGCCTTTAACATGGCAGTGTCTAATGCTATGATAAAGTCAATAGGCAGAATTAATCTAAGGCTAAACTGAATACAAAATGTAGTCTGTAACTGGCGAACACTGGACAGCTAATCCAGGTGCAAAGTGGTGCAACACAAAGTCAGTCGTCAAAACACACATTTCACTACAAGGGGATCAGTTGAGAACTGGCGGGTAGGTATCGGTGGAGCCAGCTCTCCCGGGTGGTACAGCGTCTGGCTGTGGTCTCCACTGGGCTTGAGAGGTGGGCTCAGACCTCTGGATCTCTGGAGGGCCGTCTGTGTAGCCTAAAGCAGCGGTGAGTGACTGGGCTGCAGTAGTGCCCACAGAGGGCAGCGAAGGCTGAGAAGGTGATCGGAGGCGGGGGCCCAGCTGGGCCTGGCCGGGGGGCTGGCGCAGAGAAGACCGACCAGGCTCTTGTGATGGTGTTGGATTGAAAGAAACCCTGCTTTCCACTACGCATTGACCATAGACCAAATTGCAGTCCTGTTGCCCGAGTACTTGGGTGAGTGACTCATGGAGCCATGTGGCTGAGATAAGAGCCACAGATGCTGGTGGGGTAAATGCAAGAACTCATCCTGGGCTAGGACCTGCCCAGGATGGAGATGGGGACATGAGGTTAGAAGTACTTAGGGTTACAGGTCTTCTACTCCTTGAATGACTTGCAGGAGGACAACTTAGGGAAGGCTCTCTGATCGCTTCGATCCTGCATCCCATTCTGGAGGTCATTCAAATTGCCTATTATGGCCAGGATTTCTGCTGCTAAGATGTCCATACTAACTAGGTTCCTATACTTCCTCACCAGCCTTCCAGTGTGGGTCCCTGTCTCATGGTTCAGACAACTAGATACATTGCTCCGGGAACTGATATGAAATGGGGGCAGACACAGAGTGTTATTGGAGCTACTGAGGCGACCTACTGATAAGAAGGGCCTGGGAGCCCCTGACTTCGAATTATACTTCATGGCGGCCCAACTCAAATGGGTTGCCCAATGGATGGGGGCACAAACCGGGAGGGCCTAGGGAGATAAGGATAGCCCCACATCAGAATGCCTTACTAGCCAAGTTGCTGTGCTCAGTGATACACCTCTCAGGCCTGGGAGTGCTTCTGTCCACAGCTTTGAAATTTTGGAGACACTGTGTGCTAAGGATGGCAGGGACTCTGTTGTACACACTCTCCCTACCTTTAGTGGGACTTCCACAAGGCATCCCGCCCACCCTACCCCCCCACATGTTTCTCAGAAGGGCAACTATCGGCCAGGACGAAGGCTGGCCTAACTACAGTTGGCCCTGCTATCAATTGGGAGTTGTACTTCCCATTGGTCACACAATTTGAGTTACCTCCTGGCCAGTTCTTGATCTATAAAGCATGCGTACGGACATTCCTAGACTTATGGGCCAAGGGACGGATGAACCGCAGACACATATAGGCGGTCATTACAACATTGGCAGTAAATGCTGCTTACTGCCGTGCAGAAGACCGCCAACACACCACCGCGGCTGCGGAATTCCGCCACAGCTATTATGACCCACAGCACGGAATCCGCCAAAATTCAGACACCCACACAAGTCCGCCACACCAAAGGTCAGTGATAAACTGGCGAAAACAAAACCTCCACCGTCACACCAACAGAAATACGCCCACACTATCACGACACACGAATCCACGCGGTGGTCTTTCAACCCTATTCCCTTGGCGGTACACACCGCTGCGCTCAAAATACACACACTCTTACAAAACACTACCACATTGGACAATTCCGAATACACACACCTGATACTCATACATATACCACTCCCACACACTCATTACAATATAAAACACACACCCACATCACCCACAAACCCCTACGACCACAATTACAGAGAGAAGGCCAGAGAGAGACACCACAAACAACTACCAAGCATCCACAGGCACACAATACCATCACCCACAGAACTTTCACGCACCTCACACAACACACCACTAAATATCACCCCACTTATCACTATACACACACCCCTACACATCACCCACACCACCCCATGGCACGGCAAAGACACCCCAGGTTTTCTGAGGAGGAGCTCAGGGTCATGGTGGAGGAAATCGTCTGGGTAGAGCCACAGCTAATCGGATCACAGGTGCAGCACACCTCCATAGCTAGGAAGATGGAGCTATGGCGAAGAATAGTCTAATTACAGTGGCAAAATGCTCTTTCAATTGTAATGTCAACATACCTATGTCACACAGCTCTAGTCCATGAGGAAACAAAGCAGATGTCACACTGTGGGACACACATCTGTGAAATCCTAAGGGAAAGTGACAACTCAGTGACCATACACTGGGTGAAAACGACAGACAGTAGAGAGGTAGTAGTGTTAAAGTACATGTAGTAGGCAGGTTTGTATTCTTACCTGTGTCTCACTGGAAATATTGCAGGATCTCCGAGTTCCTGTTGTATATGTCCTCTTCTTCTGCTTCCTCGTCTTTACTGTCCACAGGCTCCATAGCTGCAACAACACCGCCATCTGGACCATCCTCCTGCAGAAAAGGCACCTGTCGTCGCAAAGCTAAGTTGTGAAGCATACAGCAGGCCACGATGATCTGGCACACCTTCTTTGGTGAGTAGAATAGGGATCCACCTGTCATATAGAGGCACCTGAACCTGGCCTTCAGGAGGCCGAAGGTTCGCTCTATTATCCGCTGAGTTCGCCCATGGGCCTAATTGTAGCGTTCCTCTGCCCTTGTCCTGGGATTCCTCACTGGGGTCAGTAGCCATGACAGGTTAGGGTAACCAAAGTCACCTGCAAATGGCGAGGGACATCTGTTAAAAACACACTAACATGTAGGGATATCCCCAGACCCAGACAACCATTCCCACTGACTTGCTTCCAGGTGCTCACCTATTAGCCACACACGGGTGGTCATTCTGACCCTGGCGGTCTTTGACCGCCAGGGCGGAGGACCGCGGGAGCACCGCCGACAGGCCGGCGGTGCTCCAATGGGGATTCCGACCGCGGCGGTAAAGCCGCGGTCGGACCGGCACCACTGGCGGGGTCCCGCCAGTGTACCGCGGCCCCATTGAATCCTCCGCGGCGGCGCAGCTTGCTGCACCGCCGCGGGGATTCCGACCCCCCCTACCGCCATCCAGATCCCGGCGGTCGGACCGCCGAGATCCGGATGGCGGTAGGGGGGGTCGCGGGGCCCCCGTAAGAGGGCCCCTACATGTATTTCACTGTCTGCTGTGCAGACAGTGAAATACGCGACGGGTGCAACTGCACCCGTCGCACAGCTTCCACTCCGCCGGCTCGATTCCGAGCCGGCTTCATCGTGGAAGCCTCTTTCCCGCTGGGCTGGCTGGCGGTCTGAAGGCGACCGCCCGCCAGCCCAGCGGGAAAGTCAGAATTACCGCCGCGGTCTTTCGACCGCGGAACGGTAACCTGACGGCGGGACTTTGGCGGGCGGCCTCCGCCGCCCGCCAAGGTCAGAATGAGGGCCAAGGTGCCTTTGGAGTTGACCCATCACATAAGGGATGCTGCTATTCCGCAGGATGTAGGCGTCATGCACTGGGCCAGGGAACTTGGCATTAACATGGGAGATGTACTGGTCTGCCAAACACACCATCTGCACATTCATGGAATGATAACTATTCCGGTTTCTGTACACCTGTTTACTCCTGCAGGGGGTACCAAAGCCACATGGGTCCCATCAATGGCACCTATGATGTTGGGGATATGTCCCAGGGCATAGAAGTCTCCTTTCACTGTAGGCAAATCCTCCACCTGAGGGAAAACGATGTAGCTCCGCATGTGTTTTAGCAGGGCAGACAACACTCTGGACAACACGTTGGAAAACATAAACTGGGACATCCCTGATGCTATGGCCACTGTTCTTTGAAATGACCCACTTGCAAGGAAATGGAGTACTGACAGCACCTGCACTTGAGGGGGGATTCATGTGGGATGGCGGATAGCTGACATTAGATCTGGCTCCAGCTGGGCACACAGTTCCTGGATTGTGGCACAGTCAAGCCTGTAGGTGATGATCACATGTCTTTCCTCCATTGTCGACAGGTCCACCAGGGTCTGTACACCGGAGGATGCCGCCATCTCCTCACATGTCCCAGCGGACGGTGCCTATGAAGGACAACAGCGAGCACAGAGTCAAACAACTCAGAGGTACGTACCCACAGCTTACACAGAACACGAATCATAATCCGAAAAATGGCCTGTATGTGTGTTGAGGGTAGGCAAAGGTATGTGTCACACAGTTAAAAATTAAGCCATGTGGGCCCCTGAAATGGCGGCTGCCTGACCTCTAAAGTGGGACAATGGGATATGAGGTAACTGCGCTGGCGTTGTACACCGTTGCGGTAGGCGGTCGAAGACTGCGGCGCAATGCTGCATTGGTTAACATTGGACCCTATAGGTCCCAGGAGCCAATGTCGATGTACGCCGGCGGTGACGGTACGCACCGCCGCGGACGTGACCGCCATTTTCTATCTGTTCAATCACTCGATACCTGATCTTCGACAGGAGAGGACCTACACTGCAAGTGCTGCTGTGACTTCAGTCTGGAAGAGACAATGGCTCGAGCGTCTGGGGAAAGGGCCCGTGCCTTCACATCGGAGGAGTTGGAGAAACTCGTGAATGGGGTCCTCTCCCAGTACACGCTACTCTATGGTCCTCCAGACAAACAGGTAGGTACACTGGGAGCATGCTGTATGGGCTATGTCTGTGTGGAGTGGGGTGGATGAAAGATGGGGGGGGAGATTGAGGCGTGCATGAAACGACGGTGAGTGCATGTGCATCATGGCAAGGGTAGGGATGGGGGCCAATGACTGTGACGCTGCATTTGGTAATAACTTTTCTTTCCCCCCTGTACAATTCATGTAGGTCAGTGCCCACCAGAAATAAGATATTTGGCGTGCCATCGCCAAGGACGTCCGGACCCTGGGGGTCTACCACAGACGGAGCACCCACTGCCGTAAGAGATGGGAGGACATTCGCCGCTGGAGCAAGAAGACGGCGGAGGCCCAGCTGGGGTGGCCTCCCAACGTGGGAGGGGTGCCCGTCGCACCATGACCCCCCTGATGTTCAGGATCCTGGCAGTGGCGTACCCGGAGTTAGATGGGTGCTTGGGGGCATCACAGCAGCCACAAGGGGGTGAGTACACTCTCATTCTGCTGACTTTGCGCGCAGTGGAGGTGGGCTGTGGGTTTCCCTAGGCCAGGCTGAGTTTAGTAGGCAAGGCCCCCTTGTTCTGGCAGATCCTGTGGCACCCCACCCCACCTGTGTACAGTGCCAAGTACACCTAGTCAGGCTCCTGTGTCATCCATGTGTACAGATGTCGTCCATAGCCTTGTAGGCCATGTCCCAGGTATTGAACAGTGGAGCCCAAGTGCGCGGCGTAGTGCAGGGGGCTTCTGTGTCTGTCGTGTCCGCCAACGTCAGCGGTAATGCATGCACTCAACATGTCTTTCTTCTGTCGTCGTCCCCCTTTTTGTGGTCTCCCTGTTCTTGTGTGCATTAGCATCATCAGGCGGAGGAGCAGTGGCACCGGAGCAGGAGGGAGCTGCATCCCACATGGCCCTGGAGGGCGAGATAACGGACTCAGAGTTCACCAGTGGGACGGAGGGCGAGGGGAGCTCCACGGCGGGGACAGGAGCTGACACCAGTGACACGGACTCGTCCTCTGATGGGAGCTCCCTTGTGGTGGCGGCAACATCTGTGCCCCCCGCATCTACAGGTACATCTGCCACCCCACCTACCAGCACCGTCCTCCCAGCAGCCCCTCAGCCTTTGCCCCATGCCCGCTCACCCAGGAGGGTGGGCATCACCTTCGCCCCAGGCACCTCAGCCCCTGCCCCAGTCACCCCTGCTGCCCTCAGTGAGGAGGCCATTGACCTCCTCAGGTCCCTCACTGTTGGGCAGTCTACCATTTTGAATGCCATCCAGGGTTTAGAAAGGCAGTTGCAACAAACAAATGCATTCCTGGAGGACATTCATTCTGGTCAGGCGGCCCTTCAGCGAGCTTTTCAGACTCTGGCCTCAGCACTGATGGCAGCCATTGTCCCTGTGTCTAGCCTCCCCCCTCCAACTTCCTCCACCCAGACCCAATCCCCTCTACCTCAGCCTCTCCCAAGCACACCTTCAGACCAGCATGCACACACGTCAACACACAAGGGAAGCTCAGGCAAACATAAGCACCACACATCCCACAGGCACTCACGCAAGCATCACACACATGCAGACACACCAACATCCACTGCCTCCACTGGGTCCCCCTCCTCCTCGTCTCCCTCCTCCCTCCCAGTCTTGTCTACACTCACACCTGCATGCACTACATCTACAGCCACTACTGCCATCACCAGCACACACACCATCACACCCTGCTCTCATGCAGTCACCACCCCCACTGCCATTCACACGTCCCCTGTGTCCTCTCCCAGTGTGTCTGTGATGCCAACTCCCAAGATACACAAACGCAGGCACACACCCACCCAACAGCCATCCACCTCACGACAGCCTCCAGCGCATGCACCTTCACCCAAAGTCACCAAACGGACACCTCCTACAACCACAACCTCTGCCTCCACTCCCAAATCCCCTCCAGCTACCCGTCCCAGTGTTTCTAAAAAACTTTTCCTGTCCAACCTTGACCTCTTTCCCACACCTACCCCACCCTGTCCGTCTCCTAGGGCCCGACTCTCCAGGTCCCAACCTAGCACCTCAGCCACAACATCTCCGGGACCGGTGGTGCCTGTAGTCACCGGAATCTGGAGTGCACCAGCCACCAGGGCTGCCAGTCCCCCACTTGTGAAGCATCAAAAGTTGGCCCGTGCCCGGCAGGAGAGGGGGAAGACTCCAGCCACCAAAGCCACTCCCAGGGGTACAGGTGGGAGTGTGGAGTCAGTTGCGACACCTTCCAAGATGGGGAAGGGCCACAAGAAAGTCAGCAAGTCTGGGAAGAGCAGCACGGCGGAGAAGACCGCCATCCTTCCCGCTGCCCAGGAGGCCACCGCCATCATCCCCGCTGCCCAGGAGGCCACCGCCATCATCCCCGCTGCCCAGGAGGCCACCGCCATCATCCCCGCTGCCCAGGAGGCCACCGCCAGCACCTGCCCTGCAGCCCAAGAGGCCACCGCCACCAGCCCTGCTGCCCAGGAGGCCACCACCATCATCCCCGCTGCCCAGGAGGCCACCGCCATCATCCCCGCTGCCCAGGAGGCCACCGCCATCATCCCCGCTGCCCAAGAGGACACCGCCACCAGCCCCGCTGGGCCAGACAGGACCGCCAGCACCAGCCCCGCTGGGCCTGACAGGACCTCCAGCAGCCACCACCAGCCCCGCTGGGCCAGACAGGACTGCCAGCACCAGCCCCGCTGGGCCAGAGAGGTCTGCCAGCACCAGCCCCGCTGGGCCAGACACGATCGCCAGCACCAGCCCCGCTGGGCCAGACACGACCGCCAGCACCAGCCCTGCTGGGCCAGAGAGGACCGACAGCACCAGCCCCGCTGGGCCATGAAGGACTGCCAGCAGCTGAGTCACTGCAGCAAGCCCCCTCCAGAACAAGTGGAGAGATACATCCACTACCTCAGTCCTTGGCAGGATGAAGCACTCTCGGCACCAAGCCCCCTCCAGAACCAGTGGAGAGATACATCCACTACCTCAGTCCTTGGCAGGATGAAGCACTCTGGGCACCAAGCCCCCTCCAGAACCAGTGGAGACTGTCATCCACTTGAGAGACTGTGGCTTTGCACTCCCCAGGATAAAGCAGTGGGCAAACCACCCACTGTAGAGACGTGAGAGACTGTGGCTTTGCACTCCCCAGGATTGAACAGTGGGCAACCCACCCACTGTAGAGACTTGAGAGACTGTGGCTTTGCACTCCCCAGGATTGAACAGTGGGCAACCCACCCACTGCAGAGACTTGAGAGACTGTGGCTTTGCACTCCCCAGGATATAGCAGTGGGCAACCCACCCACTGTAGAGACTTGAGAGACTGTGGCTTTGCACTCCCCAGGATAAAGCAGTGTGCAAACCACCCACTGTAGAGAATTGAGAGACTGTGGCTTTGCACTCCCTAGGATAAAGCAGTGGGCAACCCACCCACTGTAGAGACTTGAGAGACTTTGCACTCCCCAGGATTGAACAGTGGGCATGTGGCTCCCTCGTAGATTTGGTGTTGTGCACTCAACCTGCTGAGGTGCCCCCCTTTCCCTCCCCCTGAAGTGCCTGTTTTATTGCTATCTGATGCCCCTGCAGTGTTCTCTCCGTCATGGTCGGGGATCTTGTGAGGGCCTCGCCCATACCGTGTGGGCCCAGTGTTCCACAGACTTCAATGGAGCACTACCTGGACTACTATTCTTGGTGTATATTTTGTTTATAGTGTATATATGTATATTTGTGCGTACTGGATTTTAATATATTACAATGGTTACACTCATTTTCTTTGGTCTTTGCATTCTTCTGGGGGGGTTGGGGGATGTAACTATAATGTATCATGCTGTATTAGTGTGTGTGTTGTCGTGGGTGAGGGTGGGGGTGGGGGTGTTGCGTGTGTGTGTCCCTGCTGAGGTGCCCCCCCTTTCCCTCCCCCTGAAGTGCCTGTTTTATTGCTCTCTGATGCCCCTGCAGTGTTCTCTCCGTCATGGTCGGGGATCTTGTGTGGGCCCAGTGTTCCACAGACTTCAATGGAGCACTACCTGGACTACTATTCTTGGTGTATATTTTGTTTAAGTGTATATATGTATATTTGTGCGTACTGGATTTTAATATATTACAATGGTTACACTCATTTTCTTTGGTCTTTGCATTCTTCCGGGGGGAGATGGGGGGTGTAACTATAATGTATCATGCTGTATTAGTGTGTGTGTGTTGTCGTGGGTGAGGGTAGGGGTGGGGGTGTTGCGTGTGTGTGTCCCTGTTTTTTCCCTCCCCCCTCCCCTGTGTCGTAGGTGCAGTACTCACTGTGGATCTTCGCCGCCAGCATTTGTGCTCCTGGTAGAGGAGCAAGAAGATAAGGGCTGGCAGGATCTGCAGCTCTGGTTCCATGGCATCCTGGTTCCTTGTGGGGTGTGTAGAGGTGAGCGTTTTCCCTTGGAAGTCCTGTTTCCGCCGTGTTTTTGTCTGCGGTGAATCCGCCCAGGAAAAGGTGGCGGATTGGCAAGTTGTGATACTGTGGCCGGTACTTTGTCCTCTGCCTGTCTGTTAGCGGTGACCGCCAAGCTGTTTGTTTGTACCGCCGTGGCGGTTGGTGTGTTAAAGTGGGTGTCTTTGTTGGCGGTTTCCGCCATGGTCGTAATTCCAATTTGTTTACCTCCGGCCTGTTGGTGGTCTTACCGCCGCTTTAACACCGTCCGCCAGGATTGTAATGACCCCCATAGTTTTCAAATGACTCTGGGCAGATTGCAGCACCTAGTGAAATGGTTCCAAAGCTCATTGACCGAGAAGATCCGAAGATCTACTGATGCTACAAGACACATGGCAGGAGACTCTAGGGTGAGATCTCACAAAAGGGGAATGGAGTGCCATCTTGGCATACCCTAAGAAAATCTCAAGAAATATGAAGATGAAGTATATCCAATTCATTACTTACCTGAATCCCCACATACTCCATGTTATTTACGGAGGAAATCAGCAAGGCTTCCCTAGATGTGCGGTTTTCGATGCAGTTTTCAGTCATATGACATGGATCAGTCCATGCCTGCAGCCTTTTTGGGACAAAGTATTTGGAACTCTCAGTGCCACATTCAATCACTCACTTCCATGCTGAATGGAAGTATCTCATCCAGAACTGTTTCATAGACCCGTAAAACAGAAGGTAGGGCCCTGATTTATTGATCTGGCTATGGGATTGGCCAGGAGGAGATAGCAATGTTCTAGAAATCTTAGGGGGCCCAAGTGGTTGAGACCTGGTCAAAAGATTTTACTGTGTGGGCCAGGACAGAAGAGAAAATGTTGATAAAAGAAGACACTCAAGGGGTAAGGAGATGACTGATTGCAGGATTGTTGTCAGAGGTATTGGAGGCGTGGGAGGATCCGGAGGGGCCCATGATGGGGAGCCCTGGTGAGCTGACTGGACAGAGTAAAACAGAGGAAGGGAAATGATCAGGTGAGTCAGAAGCCGAGGCAAATGAGGGATGAAACACAGGGCTAGTGGATGGCTCAGAGACCCTGGAATGCTCCATTCCCCACCACCCTCTCCACCCATGAAAGTATGATTACATATCCCCCCTTCAAGCGGCTTATTGGACTCATCCCCTCAACTCCTCTTCTTTTTCCTCAGGGCTGTTTAAATCAAATCTTTTCTTACCCTCTATACACCCTAGAAGATGTAGTAGAGGTGACGATGCTGCGTACAGTGGCCCGGCAAGTCCTTGGGGACATATGGCTGGTACACATTCTGAGACATTTTACCTTGGTTGTGTTATTATCATTTGTTGTTTGGTTTCTCTTACCTTTCTTTCTATTAGTTCCTAATGTCAGACCTGGTAAAACATATCCTCACATGACTCCAGAGAATAATCAGGCTTCCCTAATGTGATGCAAAATTGGGAAATCAACTTAGCTAAATCCCAGCGGAACATACCAGACGGATGGTGGACAGGGGGTAGGCTATGGAGAAATCTGCAGAAGGCTATGGGAATGCTTTGACAACTGAAAGTGAATGACGACTGTCTCCCAAAGAGCACAATATGGCAGTTAAATAGTTGGGACTAGAAGAGCTTAACCTTCTAAGAGCACTATTGACTGTTGGAACCTGGTCCTCTGTGTGTCTTGGCTAGTGAACTGTACTGTTTTTCCGATATTGTCAGATGCCTACAAAACGATAACTACTCTGCCTGTTCAATAAAAATGCCAATAAATAAAGTTTTTAAAAAAATTACAGGGGAGGCTTCACTGAGCCCCACTGTAGTAACTCTGGACTGCATTAAAAAAACAGTTTATTTTTATTTTGACCCCAGGGGAGTCCCTTTACCCCACCTCCCACAGCCAATATACCACCATATTACAGGCCACCAATTATGAATTCTTATATGTTTATTTTGTGGTAGTTATCTTGAAAAAGCTAGTTTCTTTAAATGTCAGCTAACAATGGATAATTATCCCAATTAGAATATTTACGTTTCTCTTTCAGGAAAAAAATTGCTGACAAGGAAATTAGCAATAATGAGGACCAGGGAATTTCTGCAGCTGCAGCATTTACCACATAATTGTGGATTTCTTGCATTCTCCATGTAATTATCACATTATTTACAGTAATTGCAGATTTCACAAACCATGTTGGTTGTAGCTCACACTGATGAAAATAATACTGTCAGAGAATTTGCCTCACAATTTGCATAATTTGCAGCATAAATAAGAAAACATTGCTGCGTATTTTGGTCTTCCAAGATGCATAATTCTAGTAGCACAGCTAATAGTAAAACTCTGCAGAGTGGTTTGGGGGCTGTCATTATGATGATGAAAACTGTATTCCACATGGAAGTATCAAATGTATACCATATATCACAGTTCACTATTAAACATGGGTTTTATGCCACTGTGCTGTGTGCAATAAAATCATACAAACGTAATATAAAGAATAAAACAAAGGTTGAATCGAAGTTATGGTTAGCTTTGGTCAGGTGACCTTAACATATGTTTAAAACAACACTTACAAGCTACTGAAAAACATAGTTAAAGTGAAGTTACAAAATAAAACCTAAAAAAAACCACTTAAATGTGACAAGTCTGGCTAGGTTATAGTTAGATAAACAAATCATATCTTGCATACTACACAGGCACGATCATACCTGTGTTTTATCATATTAAAAGTATATATATATATATATATATATATATATATATATATATATATATACACATTTTACAATCTGGTCTATAATTGTTAACTCGAGCACTACAGCTGTCAGTGAGTGTGGCGTCATTTTGAGATATTCGACATTGCAGGGCGGAGCTGTCTAGCCTCCACACCAGCACCAGCTGTAGTGTGCGCCAACAATTACAGACCAGATTGTAAACAACTATCCTAACACTGGTGGCCCTGGCACAACACAAGACAGAAGGGGAGCGCCTGAGGTCGGGGTCAGAGAATACAGTCTCCTTGAGGTGAGTGCGCCACGGCGTTGATTGTGGACTGTTGCCGAAGTGGCCTGGGTATTGAAAAGTGTGTATCCTCAAAGAGTGTAGGGTAGTTAACAAATACAGCCAGCAGTGAATGAGGAATGCAATGACAAAGGACTGTAATTTTTAACAATCACAGAGAGCCTTGTTATTTTTGGAGAACCACACGCACTTAAACTGTGCTTTTGTTACTAAAATCAACAGTCCACAATCCATTGAGCTATGGAAGCAACAAAGCGAAGCCCGTAATTAAAGCGGCAACATTGTTTCAAGTTCAAACCACAGGGACAGAGACTAATGTATATAGTGAAAACACTACAGCGGGTAGGGATGCATCGCTTAAACAATTATTTTTCCAGCTAGAACAGATGTATAAAAAAGAAATAAACAAGAGCTAGGAAATCACTTCCCTCGAGAAGTATATTGAGGTCAATAGAATCCCGAGGGGGGTGAGAATTTTTGTAATATCTACCCACCCAGATACAAAACCAGAACGGTTAGTGGAAGGGAGAAATATCAATATGCAATGCTCATTAAACAAGATGAAAATATTAATTAAGCACGCAGGAACTACATATAATCATTAGAGAAATGTAGGAAAAGGTGTCTCAAAATGCCAATAAAGAGGGGATTGCAAAATTTTGAAAAGAGATGTAATCACGTTTGGACAAATATGAGGAAGAAGTGCAAGGAGAAGAAAAGCCGAAATTTTTACGTGATAAAACAGATTATCAACAAGGCAGAATACTAACATTTGCTAGGAGATTTGAGACTGAAACTATTCACAGCACAAAAATGTACATAACACAAGTGATGTAACCAGTAAATACTACCTTGAATTATGTGAAGGAAAAGGCCCCAGCACAACCCAACTGCAATCCAAAAGTTTTATTTTTTTATTTTTAGAGAGAAGTTGAGACTCTTACGTTTAAACTAAAGACTGTCGATGGGAAGGGGGAGAGGAAGAGGCAGTGGCACGGGCCGAGGGAGAGGAGAACCAAAAGTGTCACAAGAACCAGAAAAACAAGAAGAGCCAGGCACAAGAAAACAGTATCCTCTTCACAAACTAAAAAAGTAAGCTCAAAAATGGACACCAATCCAATAAACGTACCCAATTATAAGCTGACAGAAGATGAAGAGAAAGTATTGAACAAAGACTTTTCATTGTGCCCAGAACATCACTTTGAATACACAGAGACATGGACAGACACATACAAATATGTACGCAAATTAAAACTGTACATGCATCTAACTCATTTAAAACTGTTGCAACAAGTATTACAAATCAACTAAATGAAAGGCAAAATGGTCTTACAATAGCACAAATCCCAGATATCAAAAATATGTTTGACCTGATGTATGACTTAAACAAAGAAGATATGACAGAGGTGGAAATCTTACAAGAACTATCCAGTGATAACAGTAAACATTGATACAGCAAGAGGAAATTGAAATACTGTCCATCTTTATCAAAAGAAAACAAAATTTGACACACACCTTTTCAGAAGCAATAATTACGGATTTGGAGAAAATGAAAATAAAATCAGGCACCCAAGTAAAATTAAAAATTTGACACAGAAAGAACGTATCACATTGAAAAACCTCATTGCAAATGATCAGATAATGATAAAACCAGCAGATGGGGGGGGGGGGGCAATATCGTCTTGCTCAATAAAGACTACATTAAAGAAGCCAATAGACAACTACGTGACATAAAAAATTACAGAAAAATTGATCAAAATCTATAAATAGGATGACACTAGATCTACGTAAAAAATTGAAGGAATAGCATGAGAAGTCACTAATCAATGATGGTGAGTATAACTTCATGCTCAATGAACAACCAACAATTCCTACAATTTTTTACCTAACATACACAGAACATTACAGAATACCACAGAAAGACTAATTGTGTCATCATGTGATTCTCTCTTTGAAAAGGCATCAATTCATGGGGATTAATATTTGTCAACCATTGTTCAAGGCTTGAGCTCCTAAGTTAGAGACACTGGTGGCTTCTTACAAATACTCACCAACATAGACTGGGATGACTAAAATCTACTAGTGACGACTGGTGTGGTTTCATTCTACATATCTGTAAAACATAAAGTAGATTTGAAGGTCTGAGCATATTTCCTAAGACAATGGAATGTGGAGGAATTAGAACACTCCAAGATGCTGTTAACTATGATTGAAATGTGCCTAACAAATAATGTATTTCTCTTCAACCAGTAAATTTATGATCAACAATGCGGAACTGCAATGAGCATTTCATTTTCACCAAATTAGGCGAATATAACTATAGGGTGGTTGGAAAAGGAATATGCATGGAACTATGACAACCCACAAGTATTGGAGAAAATAATTCTATGGGTCAGATACATAGATAATCTGTTTCCGATCTAGGAATAGTGACATCACTGAGTTTAACAATTATTTTGTAGGTTTGAACAAAAATGGAGTTGTGCAACCCGAAAATCTAGCATACGTTTTTTTGATCTACAAATATATGTACTAGGAGGACTAATCCAAACTACACCTTTCAGAAAAGAAACCTCTATGAACAGTATCATACATGGAACAAGTTTCCACCCCTAGCCACTCAATAGGAGTATACCATATGGGGAATTATTGAAAATGAGAAGGAACTGCTTCCTGTGAGGTAGACTCTGAGGAAAAGTTTGAAGAGGCAATACAAAGATTGAAATCTAGAGGCTATAAACAAAGAGATCTTGACAAACGTTTACAAAAATTAGATTGAAACTTCGTTCAGAGATGCTAATCACTAAGAAAGAAAGGACATCAGTAATGAGACACAGCCAAGAAGCCCCTAGAGTTATACTGACATACAGCAAAGAGAGTATGAAAATTAAGAATATAGTACACAAGCATCATCACTTTAAAAAAATATATATCTTTTATTGATTTTTAACCATAAACAGTGAATCCCCAATTTCGTACCATTAATCCCCCAACCCCCCATATTGCACTTAAATCAACACATTATATTCCTGAGCTGACAGTTCTTGATGGTTTAAGCATAGTATCAATCGCTACCAAAGTTCTATGTCATGGGTGTGGGGAGTGCTTCTGGATCGGAGTCCGAGGTCGTCTGATCTTTTTCGGGTGTCGGGGAATCTAAGTTTTTCAGACTTTCCAGTATTGAGTCCCATTGTGTAGAACCCTCTCTCGGTCTCCGGCCCTGTAGCGCTTCCCTCAGTAGCACAGACCCCTCCACTTCTGCCCATTTTTCTAGCGCTTCTTGCCACCTCTTAACTTGTGGACCCATTGAGTCTTTCCAGTGTGAGGTGATTTCTCTTTTGGCCAGGACTAGAGCCAAGTCAATAAATTTATTGGCCATTTTGTGGGCAGTAGGGCGGGGGAAGTCTCCTAGCAGGGCCACTAGCGGGGACAGGGTGATCTTCCTGCTAGTGCTGTCGGAGATTCTCCTAAATATCTCTGACCAATATGATTTGAGTTGTGGACAGCTCCACAGCATGTGAACCAGGCCTGCAGCTGTTTCCGTGCATCTAGGGCATCTCACTTCGTTTGTATTGTATATTTTAGTTATAATTTGCGAGGTTAGGTAGGCCCTATGATAAATGTAAAGGTTTATTAATTTGAATCTGGCGTTTCTAGATACGAAGTAAGTATGGGAGGTGATCTTTGTCCATTGCTCATCTTCAATAGTTGTGTTTAAATCAGTCTGCCATTTGTCCCTAAGTTTATTTAGGGGTGTATGTGAGCTGCTTTGTAATGATTTATATATTTCTGAGATCATTCCTTTCCTTTCTCCTATTGTGCAGAGGATGTTACAGCCACTATGAGTTGGAGTTCGAGAGCTGCCGACCCCCAAATTTTTTGTGCGGTTCTGGTAACTGCGTTATATGTAAGAAACAAACCTGATGGGAGATTAAATTGATCTTGGAGCTCCGAGTAAGTGCGGAGTCTCCCGTTATTGTAAATATCTCCTAGTTTTGTGATGTTATGTTCTTCTAACTTATTGAGACCTCTAAGAGTGTGGTCTCCCAAAGCATAAGTCAAGCATCCCAAGGGAGCCTCAGGTGTGTATGGGGTTTTTGTATGGGTTCTTCTTAGGAATTGCTCCCAGCAGTGTCTGGTTGATTCCCATTCCACTGGTAATTGTGCTCTAGGTTTCCTAGGAGTCAGCACTATCCCCAGTATCTTTTTGGATGGACAATTCAGTGGAATCCGTAAGTCTGTCGCACCTGGGGGTTCGCTGATAAGTTTTGCTAGCCATTGTAGTTGACCTGCCCAGTAATAGATTTCTAGGTCTGGGGCAGCAAGGCCCCCTTCTGCAGTGGGTCTCTGCAATGAGGTTAGTGCGATTCTGTGCCTACTCGGGCCCCATATAAAGCTCGCGATCATAGAGTCAGTACTTCTGAATACTGCCTTCGGGATCACCAATGGGATAGTAGAGAAGTAGTATAGCATTCGGGGCAGCACTACCATTTTAAGTAGGGCAATTCTACCGGACACTGTTAATGGTAGAGTTTCCCAGAAGCGCATGCTAGTTCTGACTCCTCTGATTGCTCTATGAATATTTCCTTCTAGAAGGTCTTATGCGGTATGGTATATGTTTACACCTAGATATTTAAAAGTGTTAGGAGACCAGGGTAGCCCTCTCGTCTCATTCGGCTCTGGTGTGCTACTTGTCATGGGGAATATAGTGGACTTCCTCCAGTTGATCCGAAGTCCGGAGGCCATTCCATATTGCTCAAGCATGGTTATTACACCTGGTAGATCATCTCCTAGGTTACGGAGAAAAAGCACCATATCGTCTGCATAAAGGGCAATATAATGTGTCCAGTCGTTAATTGAAATGCCTTGGTAGTGCTGCCCGGTTCTAGCCATTTAGGCCAGAGGATCCACTACTACTGTGAATAGGAGAGGAGATAGTGGGCAGCCCTGTCTAGTTCCTCTGCCAATCAAAAATGAATCAGATATGGTGTTACTTGTTTTCACCCTAGCGGTGGGATTTGAATATAGCAGCCTTGTCCAACGTGTGAATCCCTCTCCCAGCCCCATTCTCAGCATGGTCTGTTCCAGGTAGTCCCACCTCAGGCAGTCGAACGCCTTTTCTATGTCGACCGAGATAATCGCTGCCTGAGTCATTTCCGGGGGCATAGAACGAAGAACAGACACCAGGCGTCTAATATTTTGTGCGGTGCTGCGTTGCGGGATAAAGCCAGACTGGTCCTGGTGGATTAATGAGGTCATGTGGGGCAGCAGTGTGTTCGCAAGAATCCTACTTAATATTTTATAGTCTATGTTAAGCATAGATAATGGACGGTAAGAACGTACATCCGTTGGGGGCCTATCGGGTTGTAGTAAGGGAATCATGATGGCTTCGTTAGTAGATTGTGGTAGGTTGCCCCCGCTCCAAGCCTCAGTGTAAATTATGCTGAGGTGAGGGGCTAACAGGTCCTGGTACAGGAGGTAAAACACCAATGGAAGTCCATCGGATCCTGGGACTTTGCCTTTGGCCATGCCTTGGATTGCTGTTTTAATCTCTGCAATCGATATTGGGGCTGCTAAAGCTGGGCTCTCTTCTACCCCAAGTTTGGGGAGGGCGAGGTCTTCTAGGTCTTGCAGTTGGAGGTTAGTTAATGTCTCAGTAGGGGGCGCATATAGTGTTGAATAGTAGTTGCTAAAGCTAGAGTTAATCTCTTTTGGGCTATAAACGCTGGTACCTGGGGTGTCCTCTATTTCCACTATGACAGTTTGTTGTTTAGGTGGGTTAGCCAGCCACGCCAGTAGTGCACCAGGCTTATCCCCCAATGAGTATTGTTTGGTTAAGTGCTGCTTGTAATCATATCGTGACAGCCTATTGTTTACTTCTATTATTTTATTTTTGGTGTCTTTCAGGAGGGGGGCCAGATCATGTTGTGTAGGGCGTCTGCGCTCAAGGTCTCTGAGGGAGTCCGCTGGCCACGGAGTTAGTTTTCCATAGATTTCCGGGCCCGTATGTTCTCACTAATACAGGTGCCTCTTATAACTATTTTGAATGCTTCCCATTCAATGGATCTGGAGGACGCAGTTTGTGCGTTGTGTTTAAAGAAATCAACTATGGTTGAATGCAAAATATGTTTGAGTGCCTCATCCTCAAGCATTTCAGCCCTCAGACACCATGTTGGAATAGTCGTTCTCTCCCTACCCCAGGAAAGCGATAGAATCAGAGGGTTATGGTCAGATATTGTACGGCACAAATATTCAGCGGAGATTACGTCCATTTGAATTTCAGGGGAAACTAAAAAAGTATCTAGTCTGACATGTAGGTCGTGTACCGCCGAGTAATATGAAAAGTCCTGAGTATGAGGGTTAAGCTGCCTCCAACAGTCTCCCAGAGGCCAGTGTTTTTGCCACTCTGCAAATGATTTAGCAGTTTTTAGAGTTGGGGACTGTGAAATGGGGGGTGTGATCTGTCCAGGTTAACGTTGGCTATGCAGTTGAAATCCCCTCCGATTATGTTAGGACCTGTTAAGAGTGGGCCTATTTCAAGGGACAATTTATCGAGGAATTTCCCCTGGTCCTGGTTGGGTGCGTATATCCCGCTTAATGTTACATCTCTTCCTCCCAGTCTCCCGGAGGCCACTACGTATCTCCTGTCCCTGTCTATGTGCTTAGAAGAAGCTGAAAGGGAACCCCCGGACGGATCCAGATCAATACTCCCCTTGCAAAAGCTGAGTAATTGGTTGCTATTATTTGACCTCTCCACCGTTTCTTGAGGGAGTTAACTTCCTGCTCTACCAGGTGCGTTTCCTGTAGTAGGGCAATGTGTATCCCCCTGCGCTTTAAGTAATTGTATACTTTATAACGTTTGGACATATTGTTTAGACCTCTAACGTTCCAGGTTATTATCTTATATTTTGTAGTTTCCATTTTGGCTGCTAACCTTGTAGAGACTAGAAAGAGTGAGGAAATTACTATGTATAGGATTATATTGTGGCGGCGTGATTTCGATGCGTGAGCTGTCAGTTTCATAAATGGTAAGTGCTAGATTATCCCTTAATACTAACCTGGTAAACTCAACTCCCAACTCCCACTCCCCAGGACTGGTGGTCAGAACTATTCCTGTCCAAACCATTATAACTTGTATTAAAATCCTATAGGAGGGTGGTGTGTCAGCGACCGAGAGCCTACACTCCAGGCCGCTTCCGGGACCCAGCGAGATTATATTTAGCTACCCAGTAAGGTATTGCGCAGGGCGTGTTGCGTATGGATGTTCCGGAGAGTTGTTCTTCTGCTATCTAGGTTCTACTTGTTTGATACTTCTCAGTGTTCCTTTAGTAACCAAACTAACAATGAAGAGTCAAATGATTTCTTCTGAAGATCTCGGGGTCACTTTTGGAAGGCTGGTGAGGGTATCCCGCGATGAGCTCAATGAGTCTCCACTGCACGAGTCGTGGTCCGAGGTGTGTCCAGAATTCTGGGAGGAGGGGAAAGAGCCCCGGCCCAGTGCCGCAGCCGCGTCCACCGCCTCGCGCATTTCTTGGAGAGCTTGGTGCCTTGGAGGAGCAATCTCTTTATTCTGTTTGGAGGATCTGCTGCGTTTTCTGGGTGTTTTGCTACTAGTTCCGTGGTGGGGGCCCGGGGCTGTGATATTCTTGGCTTCCAGCCATTCGTTGATTACCTATGGAGATGTGAAGAAATGTACTTTCCCCTCATATTCCACTCTGAGTTTGGCCGGGAAGAGCATGGCGTATTTTATCCCATTTTCACGGAGGATTCGTTTGGGATTATTGAAGGAGGCCCTTTGCTCCTGAGTTCTTTTGGTGAAATCCGGAAAGAGTATAACACGCTGGTTGTTTAGTGCTATTTCACCTTTCAGGCGCGTTTGCGACAGAATGTAATCCCTGTCTTTAAAGTGCAGGAGTTTTGCCACTATTGGTCGAGCTCTTGCTCCTGGGGGAGGAGGTCTACTAGGCACCCTATGGGCTCTTTCTATGGCAAAAAACGTTGACAGTTCTTCAGGAGGTATTGTTTCTTTGATCCAGTGTTCCAGGAAGGATTCCATATTTACTGCTTCTGTCTCCGCTCCTTCCGGTACGCCAATCAGCCTTATGTTGCTCCTGCGGGCACGGTTTTCAGCGCCTTCCGCTCTTGCTTCTAGCGCTTTTACACGAGAGGTAATTTCCAAAAGTTCTTTAGAAGAAGACTTCTGGGTTGTGGCCATGAGCTTGATCTCCTTTTCATTCGTTCCCACTCTCTCCGTTAGCCTACGATGATCATCTCGCAGTAGGGAGAGGTATACAGTCAGGTTATCAATTTTTTGCTCTAGTGCTTCTCGAGATTCTCTAATTGCATGGAGCACCGTGTCTAAAGTTGTTTCCTGGTCAGCCGAGCCATCACGGGGGTCCATTCTCTGGGGCTGACCCACAGTTTGGGTGCCATCAGTGTCTTCCGGGGCCTGCCCCTCGCGTTTCTTGGGCTTCCCCATCCTTATTGCACAGTCCCTGACCAGGCAGGCAGCTGTATCTGCGCCCGCTGAATTTTAAGGCCACTCTTTCTTCAGTTCACGGTCGCGACTCCCGGATTGTTCACAGACCAGGGGGGTGTGCCCGGGGGGGTGGGGGAGACAGATTCCGGAGTCAGGCGTGTGTTATTCTCGCCATCTGCTTCTTCAGCGTAGTTGCCTCTACCGCGTATTTTTCTCCTATTCAGTATGGCGAGGCCTCGGACCGAAGGGAACGCTCCAGGTCATCCATGAGGTCGGAGCGTAGGCCCAACAGATCACACTCCCGCTAACGCTTGGTCCCCCCTCTCCCGTCCCCGGTATCTGTACCTTTCACTGTAGGGGTTCCTCCGGTGTCTCTCGATGGAAGATTTAACCTCATGGCTCTACTTTCCGCTGTAGGTGACCCATTTGTGGGTCTCGGCCGGCTCCTCCAGTGCCACAGATCAAGATGATTCACTTCAGGCCGATGCTCCGCCGGGCTGCTGCTATACTGCACGCCTGCTATTGCGTGCTCATCTCAGTGTCCTGTACTGCGGGAGCGGGGCGGTCGCCGGGTCGCTCTAGGGGCGCGGGCGATCGCGCCTCGCTTCAGTCGGATTTTTGGTCTCTCCGCTCCGACCACAGCCGGGCCAGGGTCCAGAGGCAGCCGCCATCTGGGTTCCTCGATGTTGTCGGGGCGAGACCCCGCTCGCCTCCTCAGCCGCTATTCTTTTCTCACCGGAGTTTACCCCGCATTTATCGGGCGGGATTCCGCTCACCGGGGCTTACCGTGCTGATCATTTTCGGGGTCTGGAAGTGCAATTATTTCGGCCGGGCCCCGTTCACAGCACCGCAGCACTGCGCTAAGCATGCAGCTTCATCGGCCGCAGGCCACACCCCCCCAAGCATCATCACTTAATAGCTAAGGATATTAGCGGTCCTCTAAGAAACCATCCACAAGTGACCTACTGAAGAGCACGGTCACTCAAAGAAATGTTAGTGAGAAGTCATTTTGAAAACCACCAGCCTAAAAATTGGTTACAAATCGAAAGAGTGGATTCATTAAATGTAACATCTGTAAAGCGTGTGAATGTGGAATGAATATGGAGATGATCATGGACAGAGTCCAAAACGCAATTCACATCAGGCAAAGAATCACGTGCAGTTCACAATATGTGGTATACATAATTGAATGTGCTAGTCCCCTCTGGTTTGTTGGAAGTACAACATGCGTGTTGAAAAAATAATATTGGAACATATAAGAGCACTGAAACATCGGGACTCTACATATGCCACAGCCAAACATGTAGCATGATGAAAGGACAACACCTGAAAGTCAATTAGGTGTTTTGGACTGAATAGGAATCCACGCAGTGAACGTGGTGATAATTGAACTTTGAAACTTAGACTTTTGGAATCCAAATACATCACCAGACCTAAAACTAAGGTGCCTAATGGTATATAAGCTCAATTTGAGTTGATTGCTAATAACAATGGTAGAGAGCTGTATCTGCCTAATAGTCATACATTTTCCACAAGAATATCAACAAACAACTGTTTTAGTACTTGTACATTAACATACAACTACATATGATAATAATATTCAGTCATCTCTAAGGTACTAGACCGCGATGGACTAGAGAACTGAACAGGGCATATATATTGATATAAATACATGTGGGAAGGCCATTTGCACACGATGAAAACGCACCGAAATTTACTAGATATTGCTTATTCTTAGTGTGATCAGTGTTTTGGCCATATGTAAGCTGCAGGTCCTTACCCAACTTGGTGCTAAAACACTGGCACCATCTCAGAACTATATATGACCAAATGCGTAATAACATACAACTATTTTTAGGGGGAACTAGACCAATTGAGACTGGCTTGTGGACTGAAATGAAGTTATACATATTGGCATATGCAATGTAGGTTGACTACATGTATAGAATGTAAACGCACCAAACTGTACTCTACTTTGCTAAGTTTTGGTTCGATGACTGTTTTTGCCATATATACGAATGCAGTCTTCTTTTATGTAATGTGTTGCTGATTGTTGTTGAAATAGAACTGTTTTTTTTAAAAAAAGCACTACATTTCCCACAATACCCCATTATGGGTAATAAGTGGGTAAGGTATATGATGATGATGAGAAGTCAGACTCACCTGCCATGAGGAAGACCCTGACAGGTCAAAACGCATTGGCGGAACGATCATGTTATGCAATAAAATTCTTGATACCGGCAAAACAAATGAAAAAGGTGGAGTGTTATGTAATAAAATTTGTTGTAATACCGGCAGTCCATGGAGTGCGGCGTCATTTTTGGATATTGGACATATATGTATGTATATATACATATTCACATGCTGTGCATATAGTCCACCCTCTAGTGTTGGACTCGGAGTGTTACAAGTTGTTTTTCTTCAAAGAAGTCTTTTCCTGAGTCATAGGATCGAGTGACTCCTCCTCTTGGTGATAGTGCGCATGGGCATCAACTCCTTAGTTAGATTGTTTTCCCGCAGAAGGGTATAGGAAGGACTGATAGAGGGAAAGAATGTAAATGAACAAATAAATGTAATAAGTAAATAAGATGTCCATGCAAATGTAAATATATATACATATGTACAAATAAGTACTGCAACGACTACATGCTTACGGGGAGGAGGGAGGGCGCATGTGAATCTGCAGCACTACATGCCACGAACAGAGGTACACTGGGTTAGTGACGTTTTCCATTCAATGGCATGTGCAGCTGCAGATACACATGCTGTGCATAGACTAAAAAACAGCCCTTCTCCCAATAAAGCGGTGGCTAACCTGTAGGGGTTGAAGTGGTTTAAAATAGTGTTTTGAGTACTGCTTGACCAACATTGGCCTGTTGCTTTGATAATACATCCACACCGTAATGTTTTGTGTATGTATGGGGTGTGAACCATGCGGCAGCTTTGCATAGGTCTGCCATTGGTATGTTTCCTAACAATGCCATAGAAGCACCTTTTTTCCTAGTGGAATGTGCTTTAGGAGTTATTAAAAGTTGTTTATTTTGCTTTAATGTAACATGTTTGAATACATCTCACAATCCATCTAGCTAATCCTTGTTTAGAGATAGGATTTCCTTTATGTGGCTGTTGGAAAGCAACAAAAAGCTGTTTAATTTTCCTAAACTCTTTTGCTCTGTCAACATAGTACATTAGAGCTCTTTTAAGGTCAAGAGTGTGAAGAGCTCTTTCAGCAGTTGAGTCCGGCTGTGGAAAGAAGACTGGCAATTCCACTGATTTGTTAATATGAAAAGGAGAAACTATTTTTGGCAAAAATTTCAAATTTGTCTTAAGTACAACTTTATGTTTGTGTACTTGGAAAAATGGTTCCTCTAGAGTGAATGCTTGTATTTCACTCACTCTTCTTAATGAAGTAATTGCTACTAAGAAAGCAACTTTCCATGTGAGAAATTGAATATCACATGAATGCATGGGCTCGAATGGTGGTCCCATTAATCTTGTGAGTACAATATTGAGATTCCATGCAGGAACTGGTGGGGTTCTTGGTGGAATAATATGCTTAAGTCCTTCCATAAAGCCTTTAATGACAGGGACTCCGAGGAGAGAAGCATGTTGTATGGTTTGTAAGTACACTGATATAGCAGTGATATGAATTTAATAGAGGAAAAAGCTAAATTTTCTTTTTGTAAATGAAGCATGAAACATACAATATCTTGTATTTATGCTTTAAGTGGATCTATATTTTGGGGTTAGCATAGCATTGTCTAGTTGTTGGTCTTAGAACTTCCATACATTGTAATTGAAGGTGTAAATATCCAAACTTTATGACCTCAGAAGCCAAATCGCTAAGTTGAGTAAACTGGGATTTGGATGCCTGATTTGACCCTTGTTCTGTGTTAATAGATCTGGTCTGTTTGGAAGTTTGCGATGGGGTACTACTGACAGATCCAGAAGTTTTGTGTACCAGTGTTGTCGTGCCCACATGGGAGCTATGAGTATCATAGTGAGAGAGACGTGATGCAGTTTGTTGACCAGAAATGGAATTAATGGAAGAGGGGGGGAAGCGTAAGCAAATATCCCTGACCAGTTGATCCTAAAGCATTGCCCTTGGACAGAGGGTGTGGGTGTCTGGATGCAAAGTTTTGGCATTTTTCGTTTTCGCTTGTTGCAAAAAGGTCTATGTCTGGTGTTCCCCACATTTGAAAATACTGTTGAAGTACCTGTGGGTGAATTTCCCATTTGTGTATTTGTTGCTGCGTCCTGCTTAGTAGATCTGCTAGCTGGTTGTGTATCCCTGGGATGTACTCCACTAGCAAGTAAATCTGAATTGCCTATTTCCATATTGTTTGGGCTAGAAGGGACAGTTGGGATAAAGGTGTTCCCCCCTGTTTCTTCAGATAATACATTGTTGTCATGTTGCTGTTATTAAGACTGTTTTGTGCCTGATTTGAGGTTGAAAAGCTTTTAGAGCAAGAAACACAGCTAACAATTCTAAATGGTTTATGTGATAAGTTAATTGTGTTGAGTTCCATTACCCTTGTATGGTTAGGTTGTTGAGATGAGCTCCCCAACCTGTCATTGACGCACCTGTTTTTAGTACGGTCTGAGGCACAGGGTCCTGAAATAACCGCCCTTTATTAAATTGTTGTGATTCCACCATTGCAGAGAGTTGTAAGTTTGGTGGTCTAACAACACTAGATCCTGTAATTGACCCTGTGCTTGAGACCATTGTTGTAAGAGACACTGTTGCAGTGGGCTCATGTTTACTCTTGCATGCTGTACTATTGCTATGCATGATACCATCATTCCTAATAGTTTCATGATTAATCTTACTGTGTAATTTTGATTGGGCTGTATCTGTAATATGAGGTTTTGAAAAGCCTGTATCCTTTGTGGATTTGGGTAGGCTAATGCTTTTTGAGTATTGAGAATCGCACCTAGGTAAGGTTGAACCTGTGCTGGTTGAAGATGAGATTTTTTATAATTGATTGTGAACCCTAATGTGTGTAGGTGTATCTATGGTGCATTGAGTATGTTGTTGGCTGCTTGATTTTATTAGTCAATCGCCTATATACGGAAAGACATGTATGGGTTTTCTTCTGGGATGAGCTGCTACTACAGCTAAACATTTTGTGAAAACCCTTGGAGCTGTTGTTATGCCAAAGGGAAGTACCTTGAATTGGTAGTGTTTGCCCGTTATTACAATACTTAGGTATTTGTGATGAGCTGGATGTAGGGGAATATGGAAGTAAGCATGTTTGAGATCTAAGGCAGTCATGTAATCTTGTTTTTGTAGTAGGGGAATTACATTCTGTAGAGTGACCAAGTGGAAATGTTATGACAGGAAGTATAGATTTAGAGGTCTGAGATCTAGAAAGGGTCTGAGAGTACCATCCTTTTTTGGTATCAGGAAATATAGTGAATATACTCCTGTTCCCTGTTGTGATATGAGGACCGTTTCTTTTGCTCCTTTTAGTAATAGAGATTGTACCTCTTGTTTTAGCAGAACGTTGTGTTCTGGAGAGAGTCGGTGAGAGGGAGGGGGATTGTTTGGTAGAGTGGAAATGAGTTCTAGGCAGTAACCATTGCAGATAATTGAAAGTACCCACTGATCTGTGGTGATGTTTTGCCAGTGAGAGTGGAATTGTTGCAGTCTTCCTCCCACAGGAGACGTGCGGGATTGTGGGATGTTAAGGAAGTCATTGTTTTGGGGGAGTGGTGACACTCTTTGAGGTTTGAAATTTTCCTCTGGCTCTAAAGTGTTGGCCTCTGTAAGAGCCTCTATATGGTCCTCTTGGATAATACTGCTGCATTTGTTTAGGATGTGAGGTGGAAGCCTCTGTAGTTTGGGGTTTGAAACCCACCCTAAACTGCTGTTTGCTAAAGGAACCCGATATAGGGCTCCCATGTCTTCAGCAGTGTCAGAATCCTTTCAGAGTTTTTCGATAGTTGTATCAACTTCAGGTCTGAAAAGATGTTCCTTATGGAAAGGCATGTTAAGCACTGCCTGCTGTATTTCGGGTTTAAACAAGGAGGATCTTAGCCATGCATGTCTACAAATTGTTATGCTGGTGTTGATACTTCTAGCTGCAGTATCATCTGCGTCGAGGGCTAATTTGATTATTAGTGATCGCTTGTCCCTCTTCAACAATTCGTTGTGCTCTTTTCTGATGCTCTTTGGATAAATATTGCAAGAACTCTTGTATTTCATCCCAGTGTGCCCTGCCTTACCTTGCTACCTTGGGAATTGGCAATATGCCATTGGTTAGCTGCTTGTATAGCACCCTTTTACCTGCAGCATCAAACTTTCTACTTTCTTTGTCGGGGGAGGAGTATCCCCTGAAGACTTGCTATTGGCCCTTTTTCTTGCAGCACTAACTACAATAGAGTCTGGTGGTACCTGTTGGGTGATGTAGACTGGGTCGGTTGGGGCAAACTTATATTTTTTATCTATTTTTGGTGTTAAAACCCTAGCCTTGACTGGTTCCTTAAATATGTCTTCGGCATGCCTAAGCATACCAGGCAGCAATGGTATACACTGGTAGCGTGAGTGGGTGGAGGATAATGTATTAAAAAGAAAATCCTCCAATGGTTCAGCATGCATCTGAACCCCCTGGTATGCAGCTGCCCTAGAAATTACCTGATTGTAAATCGTGCTATCCTCTGGTGGTGAAGGTTTGGAAGGACAGAGATCTGGGTTATTTAGCGGTATAGGATCTGGGTCATACAAGTCCCAGGGGTCCACTCTATCTCCCTGTGAGTAGGTGTGGGAGTGTGTAGGTGAGGGTAGTGGTAGTGGGGTAGTAGATGGTGGAGAGAAAGAAAGCTGTGGTGAATGTAGTGGAGAGAGCTGTAAAGGTGATGGCTTCTCCTTTCTTTTAAATATTTTTGTTGGTGTGGAGCAGTGTCAAGAGTCTCTTGAAACACCAGCTTCCTTTTGGTCTGTGGAGGGGGTGAAGCAATAATTTTTCCCGTCCCCTTATGGATATATATCCTTCTTTGTCTACTGCCCATAACCTCCAAAATTGGCTAGATATCAGAGTCCTCAGAATGATATTCAGATGTATTTTCCTGAATCGAAACAGCCCTGCGTGCCTGCTCTTCCTCTAAGGTGCTGGTGGACTCTGTATATTTCAATGCCATTTCGAGTCTTCTTGCTCTCCGGTCACGACCAAAACGACCGACAAGCTTCACAATCTACCTCTCGATGTTCTGGAGGAAGGCAAAGATTACATACCACGTGCTGATCAGTATAAGGGAATTTCGCATGGCATCAAGGACAGAATCGGAATGGAGTACGGTCCATCAGACTGTGGCGTGGTAGGCCTGAACAGGCCCAAGTATGGCGCAAGAGTCCGAAAGGGCGGTTTCTTGTTCCTGACTATACTATTGGATCGATTGCAGATGGAAATGCGATCTAAACAATACCAACAGTAGAATAAACTTAAATAAAGTTTCCGAATTGAAAGTCTTGGACTGAGTGGAAACAAGTCCGAACCCGACAGTGGAAAGAAAACAATCTAACAAAGGAGTCGATGCCCATGCGCACTATCACCAAGAGGAGGAGTCACTCGATCTCGTGACTCAAGAAAAGACTTCTTCGAAGAAAAATCAACTTGTAACACTCCGAGGCCAACACTAGATGTCGGACTATATGCACAGCATCTGTATCTGCAGTTACACATGCCATCGAACACATATATACAGTATATATATATATATGTATATATATATATATATATATATATACCTACACACAACCTATAAACATATCTGCACGTATACACCCACACACACACACACATATATATATATATATTTATATATATATATATATTCAAAATCTCATGAAACGTTGCCTTTTGCCCACGGGTGCCAGACTGCACACTGAACACTGTTCTGCAATGGACTGCGATATGCAAAATACTATCTGAGTTTTGTTACAGAGCATCAGCAACAGAAATAGTCAAAGCGAGGTAGGATGCAATTATAGATATTTATTTGTTATAGGATAATGTAGCCATAGTGGATATAAACCAGGGGCAATGCATTGGAAACAGAATGGAAAATGATGTTTCAACACAATGGGGAAAGCACTAAATAGCTGTTGCAACAGCTAGCGGCAAAGTATAGACAATTATAATTTCCAGCGTCCCTAACAAGGGTATTTGAGGAAAACCCCAATCATGAAAAATGCCTTTCTTGACTCCATTGTGCTAAGCTCACTTGGGATTTTCTTAGAGTGCTCTGGTGGACGAATCTGCAACTGTATACTGTACACCTGGGAGGTGTACGAGGGTCATTTGTAAAGGTATTACAAGGAGCCATTTTCATATTTAATTAAACTTCCTGACAAAGGGGCCTGGAATGTGCCCTACCTTGTTTATGAAAAGTGCATTGTTATTATGTTGTCTGATTGTACAAGAACAGAATTTGTTTTGAAAGCTGTAAGTAACACCTTTAGACCCAGATGGACTTTTCATCATTCCAGGAGGTTGACACGGTATGCTATCTATTTTATGGTCCATGTCCAGCGCATGGATTGCTCGCAGGTAATCCATGCGAGCAATCTTTTCAATGAGAGAGTCATCTGTCACAATTATCTGTGATGGGTATCTTGATGGTACACACTTCAGCAGCTTCAGTGACGAACACCACATGACGAATGATTGAATCACAAACTGCTGCAGAGGGAATTTGCCCCCAGCTGCCAGAATATTGGCAACATCGGTCTGCTAAGCGTTATTGAAGATCTCTCCTTTATAGTCTGGCATGAAGTATCGGAAAGATGCAGGAAACGTTTGATCTCATCAGAGGAAATATCTGGTGTCTAGTTACGTTAAGTGTTTTTAGAGTGTGACTTTTCATGTGGTTGAACTGTAAAAGGTAATTAGTTGCATTGATAGCGCAAGAGATCTTCATGTGGTGTAAAAGCGTTGATCAGCCTGCAGTCAAGCTATGGATAAACAAAAATATTGTTTACTGAGGGATTCAGATACCACTGCCATAATTTTGGAGAACGTCCTAGAGGCTGACTTTATCTAAAATGATAGGACTTTGAAAGGGAAGTAATTGTTGTACACCAGGAACCTCAAGAAGTTATCCAGTAGTTGAAAAGTGAAAATCATTTTGAAGGCTTATGGCGCACATCCATTCCCTTTGGAGTAATGGAGGAAAAAAGTAAGACCAGCATTTTTTCTCTCTTTAGCCATTTTGAGCTTGAATGTGAGCATGGGTCTGACCTCTTCAGACCTTTTTTCAAACCAGAAAGTATTGGGAATGCATTTTCTTTCCTTTTTGGCACAGAGAGACCTCTTACAATGCTTATTTTCGCAATAAGATACTTATGTCCTGTTGGAACTGCTCCTGATTGAATTGGAATGATCATTTTTTAGAAATGCACAGAGGAAGAGTCTTGAACCTCACTGAATATCCATTCTGTACAATATTCAGCACCCATATGTCTGTTGTCATTTTCTGCCACTCTATATAGCTAGTTCAGGATTGTTCCCCCACCATAGTGATTAACAGAAAAGGTGCAAACGAAGAGTTGCTGATTTGCTTGTGGCCTCTCTACACCTGTCAATGTTTGATGGTCAGCTCTCCCTTTAACAGACGTCCACTGGTCGTAAGGCTCCCTTTGTTGCTGAGGTTGTTGTTGGGGCCATTGAGGGGTTTGAACCCTCTTCATATATTAACATCCGGTAAAGGTTCTGTAGTGATGTAACAACTCCTTTTCTCAAGGCCCACTGCTATCAGAGTCCCCATCTCTGTCTCCATGCAGTGTATCACACCATCTGAATAGAACCTAGAGTATTTTCCAAGGGGAGATTCATAATGCAGTGAGCTTTAACCAGTTAATCAAGGCCAGGAAATATCGTAAGGCTATACCATGGGAATAGCAATGTACCAGAACATCAGATGAGTCAGTTGATGTGCTAACAATAAGGTTTGAAACCAGCTTTCCTCATCAAAAATCTCATGGAAATCTTGTCTATCTGTGTGAGGCAATTTTTATG
Source organism: Pleurodeles waltl (assembly GCF_031143425.1). Lineage (NCBI taxonomy): Eukaryota > Metazoa > Chordata > Amphibia > Caudata > Salamandridae > Pleurodeles > Pleurodeles waltl. Next base: position 833,796,806 of record NC_090439.1, on the reverse strand, counting down.
AAAAGCATTGAAGGGAATTGTGATATCTGCATTGCACAGTAGTAGTGCTGGCTGCTTTTAATCGCATTTGCTGAGGTCCCACACATCCTCTTCACTACTGAATCTAGGTGTTTGCTCTCTTTTTCTAGAAAGACACTCATAATGGTGCTGGGGCGTGATATGTTTTGGCTGCTGACACAATTGCAGAGTCTGGCTTAGGATCTGTCCTAGGAAAAATGGGGTCTTGCGCTGGAGACTTGTATTTCTTTAGAAGGCTAGCAGAAACCAACTTAGCTGAGGCAGGCATTGCTACTTCAAGGAGATCTCTACCAATGGAAGAAGAGGTCTAGAGGCTCAACAATAGTGTAAGGTTTCAAATATATATTACTGATGTTGATGATAGTGACACAGGCATCAAACAATTAGGTATTTTTGCACCTCCTCTAGAAAACTGATTACAGGTTGTGATGTCATCTATTGGTGAAACATAGATTTGATGCGTTTCTGTTAAAGTAGTAGAGTAGCCTCTGGTGGAGGAAGAAGTAAAAGGCTTAATAGAACAGGAACAGATACATGTGAGGGATCTTTGTCTGGAATGCTTGGAATGTCGCAAATGCACAGGTCTGGAGTGACTTCTCGCAAGAAACCTTTATCACTTGCCTGGGCTCTTATAACATGGTCCAACATAAGCTGAAATAGGGAATAGCTAAGACATGGATTGAGGTGGTACCCAAGGAGTAACTAGTCTAACAGGAATTGGGGAAGCCACCTGTGAAGAGGTCAGCAAGGAAGAAGAAAAACTCAGAAAAGCAGGTTACTGTGAAGAAGGGGTTGCTGACAGATGCACCCATGGTGCACCATTAAGAGTCAGTGAGTAAGCTCTCAGATCTCAGGGAGTCTTCTCCCTTTCAGATGTCCTACCCACTTAGCCAAAGATGCAATCTGCTCGATGTAGAGTAATATTTCAATGATAATGCAATCATCATCAGTAAATAATTTTCTGACATCGACCAATGTTTTTGGCATCAAGTGACACTTTGATACCAAAGGGTATTTCAACATTGAACAGTTACAATGGAGAGAAGTGCCTCAACGTTGTCTGCCGCAACAGTGCCCCCTCTCTCGACTGCAAGCACGTACCCATCCTCTAAGTCAAATCATCTTTTCTCAGGAGTGTGTCTCTGCTTTGATCACCTTCTCAGGGAGACTCTGAAGACAGCATACGGAGCTATGGTAAAAGGGGCTCCTCCTCCAAACTGTTCATGTTACCCATTGGTAGATTCCTGGGTCTGTGCTTATTTTCTTATTGTGTAGAGATTGAAATCAGAAACTCATCAGTTGCTCAATGTGAGCCAAGAAGAAGTGAAATGGCTCACATTGAGGCATAGCATGTACTCAAAGGTCACATATGGCATGCAATTAGCCAGAGCCACTCCGACCTTTTCTTGCTCACAGCTGCCTCAAGGGGTGGTCTGTGAGCTAACTGGAGTACTATGCAGGGCAATGGCAGAATCATTGCTATCGGAATGGCTTAAGGATGCCAGATTTGGGATTCTTCCAATATTAGGTGAACACCACCAATTCCAGAAAAAGAGCATCGTTAATCCTTATATACTAGCCCTATCCAAGATGATGTGCTTCCCAAGGAATGTCAATATGGGTTAAAAAGTAAAGATGTGGCGGAGGTCTATCTGTGACGTAAGTTTCTGTTTACATCATAAATAAGGGGCAATTCTCAAGGGCTGGTTGTGTTCATTCCTTATTTCTTGCCACTTTCATTGCCACTTGCTATCACTTTAGTCCCAGATTTATGCTTATAGTTGTGCTCCTGTTACATCTGGTGTTCTTCATCTGGAGTTTGCTTGCATGTTTCGTCTACCTGATGTCAGTATGAGTTTGGTGTCTTTCTGTTATTTTTTAATTAAAAACTTTACCTTCAATCAAAAGCTACAATATTGCCTATAAGATTTTTACCTTGCAAATAAATTCAGCTAAGTGTGACCCTCTTATGGAAACATATGATACCTTTCATGTATACTATTATGTGAAGTCTGGCCCAGTGGCTAGGGGAAAGAGTACCTCTTTTTTCAGGAAATGAGGAAGGTGATTAAACAGACCTTCACTGCATCATGTCCTTGACATCTGCATGACATGAAACTGGATTTTCTGCCTGTCCTCTGGAGTTTCTTGGACATTTTCCTGATAATGCTGACACTTTCAGGGCAACTATCTTCAGGCAGTAGATGATACAGTTGTCATGTGGATAAGATTAAGCATTTTTTCAAAACAGGAAGAACATTTTACAAACAGGCTGGTATTTTCTGAAAAAATACCAATCATCAAAATCAAGAAAATAGTTGCTTAAAGGTCTGTAAAAAAGGCAAAAAGTATAAGCTGGATCCTATTACCAGATACCAGAATAAAGTGGCAATAGCTAATGTACATTTATGAGTCAGATTGTGCTTCCATTGGAAAAGCTTCCTTGATCTGCCTGTAACTTTTGACCACATAGACGGATTTTCTTAAAACTAGACAATCTACTTACTCTGTCAACTAACATTTGGCATGAAGTGGAAATAAAATTAAATGGAGGGGGAGCAAATAAAATGTTTCTCACTTTAGCTCCCATATGAAATGTTATTCACAATTAATTTACCCCTCCCATTAATTATTGGGAGGAGCCACATCAGCTTGGAGAAGAGGGAGGCTGCATTGCCCCTCCTCTTAATTAAGATACCTGGCCCTTCGGTATGGGGTCTCCAGAGTCCAAAACAGTGGGGAACCCTAACTCACGGCCCCTCTCCAGATATTTATATAAAAAATAAATAAAAAAAAGTCCGGCCACCATTTTCTTTTTTTGTTTGTCATGATCTTGCAGGAGTCCAGTGGGATCAAGGCAAAAACGCCCCACTTGTTGACCCAGAGGACACGTGTAGGCTTGTTGCTGTGACCTGCTGAGCAGGTCTGCAAAGTCATTGTTCACCCCTGGGAGGTACTCTGCTAGGACATGCACTCAGTGTTGGATCACCCAACATCCAATCTTCGGCACTAGACTTGCCAGTGGGGGGGAGTGTGTGTCACCTTGCTTATGAAGATAGAACAAGATAAAACAATGTGGTCATGTTGTCTGTTCGCACCAGGACTACTTTGCCTTGAAAGTTGTGGAAAAAGGGCTTGAGGGATAGCTGTATGGCTAGAAGCTCCAGATGGTAAATGTGGCGACCTCATTAATGAGGTGGCCACAGACTCTGGACTCTCATGCCTCCCATCCAGTGAGTGATGTGTCTGTGGTGATGGTCACCTGCATATTGGGTCGGTGAAGGGCTTGGGGCCAGATGTAGCAAGGCTTTTACGTGTCGCAAACAGCGAAAATCGCTGTTTGCCAGGCGCAAAACCCACATCGTGATGCCCATTCCCATTTTGCGAGTGAGTAACCTGGTTACCGACTCGTAAAATGGGACTGCGAGTCGCAAATAGGAAGGGGTGTTCCCTTTCCTATTTGCGAGTCGCAGCCCGATGTAGGATTGCTTTATGACCGCGAACGCGGTCGCAAAGCAATCGCAGTTACCACCAGTGTCACACTGGTGGTAACCCATTCGCAAAAGGGAAGGGGTCCCATGGGACCCCTTCCCCTTTGTGAATGGCCTTGAAATTTTTTTTTCAGAGCAGGCTCTGAAAAAATGAAACTGACACGTTTCATTTTTTCATTTTGTAATGCATCTCGTTTTCCTTTAAGGAAAACAGACTGCATTACAAAAAAAAACAAAAAAAACTGCTTTATTTAAAAGCAGTCACAGACATGGTGGTCTGCTGTATCCAGTAGGCCACCATCCCTGTGAGTGCTGCGACTCGCAAGGGGGTCGCAAATTGCGACCCACCTCATTAATATTAACGAGGTGGCCCTTTGCAACCGACTTGCGACTCGCAGATGGTGTCAGGGACACCATCCTGCATCCTGCATTGCGACTCGCAAATTGTGAGTCGCTCAGACTCGTAATTTGCGAGTCGCAATGCAGGAATTTCCTACATCTGGCCCCTACTCCATAACAGGTTGCTGGTGTTCCACCACTGCAGAGAGTGATGGATGCTGGCTCTTATCAACACTAGATCTTCACAATGACCCTTCACTTGTGACCAATGTGCCAAGAGACACTCGTCAAGAGGAAACATTTTGAGCCTGGTGTGAAGGACCATAGCTATATGCAAGGCCACTATACCTAGCAGGCGCATCACTCTTCAAACATTGAGAGGGTGGAGTGGACAGAAAAAAGGCAAAAGCTGTTGAAATGCCTTCACCCTTTTTATTGCTTGTGTAGGCAGGGAATGTGTTTAGTTCAGATCTCAGAAAGGGCAGGATCAGAAGGGGCTTGAGGTGGGACTGGTGACATCAACTGTAAATCTCAAATAGCAGAGATGGCAGTATGGGCGTGGGCTAGGCATTCCTGTCTGCTTGCACTCTTGATCAGCCAGTCATCTAGGCAGGGAAAGTCGTGAGATTACCCCATGACTGAGTGGGTGGCTACTATTGGTATTTGGTGAAAACCCTTTGGGCTGTAATGACTGCAAAGGGCAACAACTTGAACTGTTAGTGCTGGTCACGTACAATGAAGCGGCGGTAGCGCAGGTGAGCTGGATGGATGGGTATGAGAAAGTAGGAGTCCTTAAGGGTCTGGCATGGCAATGAAGTTGCCTTGATGCAGCAGGAAGATGACATCCTGTGGGTTGACCATATGGAAGTGCTCAAAGAGGATGTAGCTGTTGAGAGGCCAGAGACTGAGGACTGGCTTGAGGAAGCCATACTTCTTTGGGGTGAGGATCTAGAGGGAGTAGATGCCTTTGACCCATTGTTGGGAGTGGGCACTGGATCTATGGGCCCTTTGAGAAGAAGCTCATGGACTTCCTCCTGCAGTTTCAGTGAGGTGTTCTAGGCTGAGGGCGTGTGTGTGTGTGTTTCTTTTTGTTTTTTGGCTAGGGTTGAAGTGAGCTTAAGGGAGTAGCTGTGCTCGATAATTGATAGCACCTACTGATCTGTGGTGATGTTCCAGCAGGGAAGAAATCATTGCAACCTCCTCTGACAGGTGTGGTATGATTGGGGAAGATGAAAGGCAAGTCGTTGTTTGGAGGTACAGTCTTGGAGGGGGTGCCTCTGCCTTAGGCCTTGCAGTTATTACCCCGCAAAGTGCCCCATGTGAATCCCAAACCTTCTTGTTGGTGAAAGACCTATTGCTCTTACTGATATGACTGTGTTGAGTCTGGGGAAGTAAATTTTGACCCTCCCCATCTGCTGTCTACGAAAGGAACCCCTAGCTGCAGACACTTGAAGGGCACCAATGCCCATAGCTGTGTCTGTGTCCTTCTTTATTTTTTTCCAACATGTCATCAACCTGCAGGCCATACAGGTGCTCTATCTCTCTGTCAAAGGACTAGTTAATGAAGTGTTGCTGAACTTCCAGCTGAAAGCCAGAAATTCACAGCCATGAATGGTGGTAGAGGATGACTAATGTGTTTACCCCTCTGGCAGCTGAGTCAACAGAGTCCAACATAAAATGTATGGTGGTGTTAAATATAGCTTTCCCCTTGGGGGCGTGGCCAAGATGGCGACCGGAGCAGAAGCATAATCTGCATCTAAGATCCCGGCCGTACAAAATCGCCTGTTAAATACGTGATCTCCCTGCTGACCTGGTGCCGCTGGGGGTGCCCCGACAGTGATTGCCTGCACGGAGGCTCCGTTGGGCCAGACAGAGGGGTGCGAGGCTTGAGTCATGCTGGTTGAAGGTGGGGCCTGAGGTGCGCCCGCAAGCCGTCATACACGGAGGCGCCTACCTGTTGAAGCGGAGACCGAGAGTGGCCTTCGGTTACCCTGTGCCGTTCGGGCTGTCTACAGAAGCCCTGCGCTTCGTTTTGGGGCACAGATGGAGCTGAGCAGGCTGCAGACGGAGCTGAGCGGGCCGCGTGTGGCCGTGAGGAGGTGCCGCGGGGTGCGGCCGGCTAGTCGGCGGCACACATCAGGCAGCGCCGCCCTGACACCACTGGCCCTGGGGGCCCACAGCTTGGTGTGCTCCCTTCGCGGGGGCTGTCGACCACAAGATTCAAGGTGGGAGCGTACAATATAGAAGCGCTGCGCTACTGAAACGCATCATAAGTCGTGGAGCCTGTGGGGGAGCCGGGTCTATGGCCTGAATGAGAGTAGCCCCGGGCCTTTGACCCTGCATTTGTCGCTGTTACGTACCAGGTTTACATTCAACCCCAGGAGCGTTAGCCAGAGTATCAGGCACTACCTCTCACTCCCGTAGAGAAGACTAAATTTTACATCCTGAGGTCTGCGCTTGCTGCCATATGTCGAGCAGTTGCTGAGTAAGAGTATGTGTAGAGATATAACCGCGGAAACCTGCTGCAGTTGTGAGTAAGCAGGCACAAAACTCTGAGCATCGAATGATCTCTTTCCTGCATCATTGATCTACGGGGATGCAATCTGGATGTTTTTAATCAGAAGGTTAAGCAAAATATAAACGCTGTGGGATAGCGTACCTGGATGGACGGAATGCGGAACCAATCAAACATTCACCCCCAGTCACAGATCTGGGTTTAATCCATCCATTATTGTGCTCACCATGCCACCCCAGTTTGAACCCAGCCATATGCAAATCAGTCTTGACCCTGTTCCTCATGGGAACAGTCCAGCCCGAACTGCCAGGCCAGGTTCTCCCTGGACCGGAAACAAGCATCCTGGGACCGGTTTAATCAGAAGGTTGCCATTTGGAGGCCTCTCTCGCTGCTGTAGGGACCAAATGGGCAGAAGCACCTTCTGGGGGTAGGGATGCCACGAAAGCCCCAACTACGGAGCAAGATATGACTGTCCAGGCATTGCGGCAGATGGAACTCACTTTGCGCAACCATGCTTCGCAGCTTGAGAAGGTGTTGCAGACCATTGTTGAAACCAAGACTACCCTGGAATCAAAGATTGGAGAGGTGGTGGCAGATGTCAGGCTGCTCAGGGCCGATCAACGTGCACTGGCAGACCGGGTCTCGGAGACAGAGAAAGACCTGGTTCGACTAACCCCAATGGTCCAAGTGCTACAAGAAAAGGTACTACGCTTGTCATCAGAGGTGGACGGACTGAAGTGCAGAGCTGATGATGCCGAAGGTAGATCTAAGCGGAATAATATTCACCTGGTGGGGTTTACGGAGAGAGCCGAGGGCCCCTGTGCTGAACTATTTATAGAAAAATGCCTAACAGAAATTGTACTGGGGACAAAATCCTTACATTCTTTTCGATTGAACGCGCTAACAGAGCCCCGGGCAGATCACCACCACCACCGGGAGCGCATCCTTGCCCCATAATAGCCAGGTTACTTAATTATCGGGATAGAGACCTCAAACTTCAGATGTTTCGCAAGATGGGTCTGCAGCACTTTGAGAATGCATCAATCACGGCTTATCCAGACTTCACTGCAGAAGTCCAGAAAAACATAGCTCTTTCTACCAGATAAAAGAGCACCTTTGTGAACTTAATTTTAAATATGCACTCTTGTTCCTCTCCAAACTGCATGTTCAAGACGGGCCCAAAGTGCAGATCTTCACCTCCCCAGATGATGCATGGACCTGGCTCCACGCCAAGGGTCTTGCCTGATCTGTGCGCCCGGAACACTCGGATGAGGGATGGTCATCCCCCAAGGAGAAACGTACATGCAGACCGCGCTAAAGGATCAAACCAACTGTGGAACAGGTGGCGGAGGAGCGCTCTCGACTACTATGAGAAACAACGTAATTTGTGGCGGACCCTATAGTGGAGACATTGGAACATGGTAACACTGACCCGGAGCATTAAACCCATTCTGAGTCTGCAGACTCTCTCCTGGGTCTGCTTCTCACCCAGCGGTCAGCAGACCACATTTGATTTGTATTTGGCTATGGCTGACTGTCTAGGTACTGAGCACCTGCGGCCTCCGAGCGACTGGCCAAGCTGTCATTGGAGATCTTACCGAGATGTGGAGTGCAGGGAGTGACACACGATCTGGGGCCTCCCCCGTCAGCGTGCTACGAGGCGGGTTGAGCAAGTCCATCCGTTGGGCTAGGAATGGACACCTCTAAAACTGATCTATATCACCCACTCCCCGTTCCATTTGGACCGGTTCGACCCTATACCTGCTTGCAGGAACTGTTCTGTGTTTTGCACACTCAGTGCTATTGTTTATCAGTGTTGTTGCTTTTGTTTTTACTCAATGTGATCTCTTTTTGTTTTTACATGGGACCATTATATCATTGCCACACAATACACTTATCCTGGAGGGTGGTGAATACATCATGGGCTTTTAGGAGCAGGCATGTCTGGGATAGGATGATCCGGATACTCCTCATGGTCGTCATGGGGTGGGACCTCTGCACCTCCCCACCGTTCTACTTTCCCGCATTCCCATGACTATAGAAGGTCAATCGCATACACCAAGATATAACGTGTTTACATGGAATGTAAGGGGGATGGAGAACCCACGCATGCAGCAGGGTAAACATGCCTACTTGAAACATCACCAGATACATTTTGACCTGCTCTAGGAAACACACTTGTCAGACACCACCCTGGGTAGAACTCAGACGAAGTGGAGGGGACAACTGTTGGGCACGGGGTCCTCATCCTTTGCCCGCAGGGTAGCGATCTGGATCGCTCCGGGGGTACCACATGTGGTTGCCTACACGTGAATTGATCCTGGTGGCAGATATGTAGTAGTGGAGGGAAGCCTGGATGGTACACCACTGGCACTGGTTGCGCTGTATGGTCCCAACATTAATCAGCCTGGTTTTCTGCACACATTATCAGCGGGCCTGTTCTGTGATCCAACAGTAGATAGCATCTGGGGCGGGGACTTTAACTGTGTCACGGATGTCCACATAGATAGGTCCTTACCGCCAACTGCCCCAAGCGGTTGCATTTCGCGTGAGCTGACTGCTTGGAAGTCGACATACGGGCTGTGTGATGTCTGGTGACTGCGATATGTGGCACAGCGCGAATATTCCTTTTACTCCCCCGTCCACGCTCTACAAACCAGGATAGACATGATTCTCACATCGCCAGCTGAAATACATAAAATCCATGCGGCAGATTACCTGGCTTGCACTTTATCAAATCACAGCCCTCTTCGTGTGACATTGGGTTGGGGAAAGCAACGCACATGAATCACTACATGGCGTCTGCAGGTAGAAGCACTGCTGGACCCCCCCTTTTGTGCTGAACTTGCTCATTGTTTATCCATCTACTTTTCTATAAATGACAACACCGCGTCTAGCCGAGCAATTGAATGGGACACCCATAAGGTGGTGGTGCGGGGCCACTGTATGGCCACGTCGTTGGGGATCAGGCGGGTGTTGATAAGGGAGATTTCAGATCGGGAGTCCCGGTTGCGTGAGGCGGAGACCGCAGTCGCAGGCAATGAGATGACAATAGAGGAGCTACAATCACTGAGGGTGAGTTACAGGAAAGCGGACACGTAAATATGCAGAGGGAGATAGAGCAGGCCGTCTACTGGCCTGGCTAGTTCGACAACCCTCTCAACCCTCACCTATAGGAGCAATCAAGTTGGGTTCAGGGCGGATGGTAAATTCACAGCTATAAATTAATTAGGCCTTTTACAAGTACTATCGGTCACGGTACTCGTCCAGTCCCTCTCCACCTGCAATGCAGATGGCTGATTTCTTGGTGTCCACTCCTCAGAGAAGCTTACAGCCTGAGCAGGCTGACGCATTAGATGGTCCAATTAGCATAGAAGAAATCCGCCTGGCACTATCACAGATGGCCCGCAACAAGGCACCGGGTTCAGACGGTCTGCCAGTGGAATATCTGACATCTCAAACTACTCATCTTCTACAATCACTGCTCCGGGTGTTTAATGAGGCATATGATAGGGCGCAATTACCTGATTCTATGAATGAGGCTCTTATAGTTGTACTCCCAAAGCCTGACCGCAACCCCCTGGACGCCCGATCATATTGCTCCCTTTACTTGCTTAATACCGACTGTAAGTTGCTGGGAAAAATCTTAGCCAATAGACTCCTTCCATTTCTGCCACATTTGATCCATGAGGATCAATCGGGGTTTATACCTGGAAGAAGCACGTTCCTCAATATCAGAAGATTGCTTCGTATAATACACAGCGCCAAATCTGAATCCCCTACCAGTGCGGTGGCCCTGTCCCTGGATATAGAAAAGGCATTTGATACATTGAGTTGGGACTTTCTTATTGACACGTTCAGATGGCTTGCCAGTGGAATATCTGACATCTCAAACTACTCATCTTCTACAATCACTGCTCCGGGTGTTTAATGAGGCATTTGATAGGGCGCGATTACCGGATTCGATGAATGAGGCTCTTATAGTTGTACTCCAAAAGCCTGGCCGCAACCCCCTGGACGCCCGATCTTTTCGCTCCCTTTCCTTGCTTAATACCGACTGTAAGTTGCTGCGAAAAGTTTTAGCCAATAGACTCCTTCCATTTCTGCCACATTTGATCCATGAGGATCAATCGGGGTTTATACCTGGCAGAAGCACCTTCCTCAATATCAGAAGATTGTTTCGTATGATACACAGCGCCAAATCTGAATCCCCTACCAGTGCGGTGGCCCTGTCCCTGGATATAGAAAAGGCGTTTGATACATTGAGTTGGGACTTTCTTATTGACACGTTAGAAACCATGGGATTTGGGGCTGGATACGTTCAATGGATTACGACGTTGTACGCTAAGCCCATGGCCCGCGTGAAAACGGGGAAAGTTATCTCTGAGTCCTTTTCAATATGCAGAGGCACCAGACAGGGGTGTCCACTGTCTCCCCTTCTCTTTGCAATCGCCATGGAGCCCCTGGCGGCCAAGCTGCGAACGCGAGAGTCTATATGGGAACTTAATACACATCATATCATTTCTCTGTATGCGGATGACGGTTTGATATATTTGCGTGATCATACTATCTCCATGGTCGGTGTTATGGAAACACTCAACACCTTTGCAACCATATCTGGTCTACGGGTCAACTGGTCTAAATCTTGCATTTTTCCTTTCTTCCCTGTACCATCGGAGCTCCGCTAAGCTATCCCAAATTATCAATTACCATGGTGTCATACCACTTTTCAGTATTTGGGCATACAGATCTATCACTCTGTGGATGACCTCAGGGAGGGCAACATAGATAGGGTTCTTCGCTCAGTGCAAGGTTCTTTACCATTCTGGATGGCTCTCCCTCTGTCACCTATGAGGCTGTTGAAACTACCCAGGAACCCAAAGGGACATGCCCTCTGATGAATGGGGAATCAGAAAGTGCTTAAAACTTTTCTTGAACCTGGGAGCTACCACTATGGATTTCACAGGCTCCTTGAAGCTTTCCGGTGCAGACTTCACCATGACCGGAGAGGAGTTGCCAGCAACATCCAGTCTCACCCCAGAGGAGGCCCACAGTGATGACGGCAGCTCTGCACGCCTGGATGACGATGACCAACCTGGCCCGTTGGTTACCCTGCCACAGTCCCATACCACCACAGAGCTTCCCCCCTCAGGAAACACCACCATAGCACCCACCCAGCGGGCCCAAGCCACTGTCCCCAGGACACGTCAATCAGCAGTGTGTCCACTACTACAGGGACCCCAGGCAACCCCACAAACACGGGATGATCAGGGACCTGGGGTCAATGGCAGTGGGCACATGGTTCAGGGGACAGAGGCACAAGACAACAGGGAAACTGGGAGGACTGTTGTGCAACAGGAGGAGGACAGGCCAAGGGAACCCACTCTCCAGGAGGCAATCACCAACATCCTGGGAGCATACCACCGTTCCCAGGAGATGATGGGCCAGATACTGGCCAAGTTGCAGGAGACCCAGCGGCTGCAGGAGGTACAGTACCTGGGGATCAGGGAGGACCTCAAACACATCTACACCATCCTGGTCACCATTGCAGGGGTGCTGGCTGACATGGCCAACACGATGAGGGAGGCAGTGGCACACTAACGGGCCCGTGACACTAGCCACACCGAAGAACAGCCCTCCACCTCAGCCGGTGCTAGTGGACAGGAGTCCCCCCCACGGGAACAACAGGCCACCAGCACCTCACCCCCTGCAGAAGGAGAACCACCCCACAAACGGTCCCTGCAATCCAGGCAGAAGCCAGAGAACATTGCCAAGACCCCCGCCAGGAAATAAGACTCTCCTGATTGTCACCCTTCTGTCCCACTCTGTCACCCTGTCCACCTTGAACTGCCATTACTCCCCTTCTAATGCCCCATTGGACAATGCACCTGTGATACCAAGAGACTGGACTCTAACTGGACATTCCTCCACCATCACCCCAGCCCATTGCACAGCCCCCTCTACTTATGAGCACTTAAATAAACACCCTTGGAACAAATACAAATCTGGAGTCTGTCAAATGATTGAAATATGAATTAGTACAACATTCTGTACAGTTATATATACACTGGTATGCCCTTTAGTGGGCAGCAGTAAACATACCAGGGGCCAGAGTGGGCCACAGAGATCTGAAAATAGAGATGCCAAAGGGTACAGTAAGTGGCCATAGACATAGGGAAATCAGGCTGCCATGTACAATGTCCAACAGAAAACTGAAAAGTAAAGTGAAGTTACAGTGTCTTACCTGTGTGTTACTGCTGTATGATTTTACTTCTGTTGTCCACATCTTCTTCCTCTACCTCCTCTTCCTCACTGTCCACAGGCTCGACAGCTGCCACAAGACCATCTCCAGGCTCATCTTCCTGCAGAAAAGGCACCTGGCGTCTCAAGGCCAGGTTGTGCAACATGCAACATACAACATGCAACGATGATCTGGCACACCTTCTTGGGTGAGTAGTACAGGGATCCACCTGTCAAATTGATGCACCGAAACCTGGCCTTCAGGAGGCCAAAGGTTCTTTCAATTATCTGACATGTTCGCCCATGTGCCTCATTGTAATGTTCCTCTGCCCTTGTTCTGGCATTCCTCACTGGGGTCAGTAGCCATGAGAGGTCGGGGTAACTTGAAAACATTGATGGATAACTGTTAGACACACACTAACCCTTAGGGACAACCCCATACCCAGACACCAACAGATACTGGGTGACCTTGAGCTCACCTATTAGCCACACCCAGTGCCTCTGGAATTGGCCCATCACATATGGGATGCTGCTATTCCTCAAGATAAAGGCGTCATGCACAGAGCCAGGATACTTGGCATTCACATGGGAGATGTACTGGTCCGCCAAACCCACCATCTGCACATTCACAGAGTGATAGCTTTTCCTATTCCTGAACACTTGTTCATTTCTCCGGGGGGGACAAATGCTACATGTGTACCATCAATGGCACCAATGATGTTGGGGATATGTCCCAGGGCATAAAAGTCAGCTTTCACTGTGGCCAAATCCTCCACCTGTGGGAATACAATGTAGCTGCACATGTGTTTAAGCAGGGCTGACAGCACTCTGGCCAACACGTTGGAGAACATTGGCTGAGACATCCCTGATGCTATGGCCACTGCTGTTTGGAAGGAACCACTTGCCAGGAAATGGAGCACTGACAGGACCTGCACTAGAGGGGGGATACCTGTGGACTGGGGGATAGCTGACATCAGGTCTGGCTCCAATTGGGCACACAGTTCTTGGATTGTGGCCCGATCAAGTCTGTAGGTTAGTATAATGTGTCTGTCCTCCATTGTCGCAAGGTCTGTGGTACTGAAAATTCTGGACCCGTGTTATAAACGTCGTCATATCACAACGATTTTGTATCAGCAGACCGGGAATGATCAGAATAGTATGCACAAGCATTGTATTCATATTCGGGTAACGAAATCACCCGAATATCAGAGTTTCCGTCTTGAACCCTTGTGTTCCATTTAAACGACAGCCATTTTGTGATTGCCCTCACATAGGCCAATGTCTAATGCTGAAAACGAGTCTGAAGGACACGTACACCTTTGCCGACTCCTCTGTGACCTGGGCAAGCTGACTCCACTGCCTGAAGCCAAACCTGTTCGGCCAGTTTCTTTCCCAGTGGCCGAATGAGATTAGTATCAAGGCACAACACATCATAAACCTTTCATCACACACAAACCATGCCTAATCTTACACACACCTGTCCCTGTTTCTTTCTTTATGACTTGCTTTACAAGGAGGAGGTGCCCGTTTATATTGGGGGTCCGTCGATATCTGATGAAAGTACTAAGCCTTTCCGGGTAATTGATTGAGGGCTGGACAAACTGAAATATGGGCTTGTCATCATAAACCTGCTATTTCTTTGTAGTGAAAATATGTGAATGGTCAACTGTAAAATAAGGAATGTTTGCCTAAAGCATAATATTTTGTATAAAAGAGAAGGTTAGCTTTGCAAAGAGAGCAGTCTCCTGAGAATATACACCGTGTTGTACTTCTAGGATACCTGTTACTGGCTGCAGCCAATAAACAAGATCTTTGACTTCACCAAGAAGACTCTGTGTTTCTGTAGTCTGAAACAGGAAGGACTCGAAGTCTTAGGGTGTGTTCCCTGGCACCGCTGGGTTCTGAAAAACCCAGTACTTCATTTGGCGCCCAACGTGGGGCGATTTCAGCGGTACCGGTCCAAGCCAGAGGTTAGTGAGGAGCTTCGTGTGAAAATTCTGGAGGGAGGCCGCCACTTCATCGACCCCTGTATGTCGACGAGGTCCGAAAGTCTTTGCTGCGAGGTTCCCCGCTTTCCGACGGCTACGAAGGACTGCTGCCCTGACTATCGCCCTGTTTTGGACCCTTGATGATTTGGTAGAGCGAAACGATAAACGAGTCTTCTGGTGACGTCATCGATACCTCAGTTAAGTATAAGTGGAGCGTCTCCCAGTCCTTAGTTTGGTTCTTAGTTTGGTATCCCCTTGGGATCTTTGATTTGGAACTTGCAAGTACCAAAGCCGAGGGATTCGTGTATTCACGAGACTATCGTATTCGATAATCCTTTGAAGTTTGAAGCTAGACTAGAGAGCGAAGATGCCTGGTCTTAGCAGATATGGAAATTTGTTTTGTCTTGGTTATAATAGGGATTCCCGATTGGAGGACTCGTGTCCGGTTCCTCCGATTGGAACTCCAACCTATGAACTATATGTGAAACATGGCATAGGCCCCCTCACATATAATGAAGTATGGATCCGATACACCAGGAAAGATGGTGTTTTAAAATGGCCCCAATATGGTAGTTTTGACACAGAGATTCTGAATAATCTGGAGGTTAAACTTTTCAAGAAGAAAGCCCGGCCGGCGATGTTTGACTCTTTCCGCCTATGGCGTAAGGAAGCCAAACAGAAGGAAATTAAATTAGCAAAGAGAAATAAGAGGGAAGAGGGTATCTCGATAATGCAAGCTGCCATGCAGTTTAAAGATGATGAAGAAGAACAGATGAATGAGCAGTTGCACAGGCAACGTAAATTGGTGACCGATAAATGTTATCCAGTTCTTCCGCTTCTTCAGCAAGATGCAGCAAAAGAACTTGAGAAAGATCCTTTAATGTCACACTTGTTGAGGTTGCCACCCCCTTATGCGCAGAATGCTACAGCACCTCCGCAACCTTTAGCTGTGCAACCTCCGGTTATTGTGCCTCAGGTTCTTCCACAGCCGCCAGCTCCTTTTCAGCTGGCTCCTACTACTAAGGCGCAGCCCCTTCAAGGGCCGCCGACTTCGCTACCTGCTCCATCTGTACCCCCTACGACTTTATGTACTACATCGACTGCCTCTTCTGGTGTTCTTCCTGATACTGCCTCTGCGTCTGCTTCTGCGTCTGCCTTGCCTCCCTCTGTTTTTGCTCCTGTTCTTTCATCAACTTCTCCTTCTGTCCGACAGAGAATGACAGATACTGTTGCCAGCCTTATATTTCCTCTCTTTGGGTCGTCTGGTGTGACCCCAGATTCGGAGCGTAAGCAGTCGCGTAGTCAACTGCCTAATTCTCAAGAGAAAGAAATGTTGGACCGTATGGCGCGTAAATGGGTTGTTTACCCTTTGAGATACGATGTAGAGTCTGTTATGGATGTCTTCCGTCAATGGGGAGCACCAAAACAAAGATAAGTTTTTGAGAAAATGTGTGCTTTCCTTTGTGAGGAATTGGAAGATAATGATTTGGAAACAAATCCGCCTGATTTGTGCCGTGTACGGTTTGAGTTTGCAAAGGGCACGATTGTGGGTCCTGATGTTGAGACAGCAGTTGCGACGTTGTTGTCCTTTAGGAATAAGGATCCTTCTCAGTCATTGTTCCAACATGACTCCTCTGTTAAAAAAAAGGTGCAACAGTACCCAATGAGAGAAGTCCCTCCGGTATGGACGGACGCTGTTGAGGCTGATGATGCTAATCACATTGATGCTGTCCCAGCTCATTTTCAGCGTGTTTGGGTACATGTTCCGTGGAAGCGAGCTGAAGTTTTAGCCCTTAAGCAGACTTTGCCTGATCCCCGTAAAAACCCTGCAGGGTATTATAAGGAATTATCACAGACTGCAGACTCATGCATTATGAATTTAGCCGACATAGACATGTTATTTGGGAATGTTGTTCCACAGCCTTTGTGGGGATTGATTCGCCATACAGATCATGCACAAGAGTTAGGTGACTCATGGGCTAATATTAGTGCTGCTAATGATAGACAAGTTGGTGGTGCCAAGCCTGAACCTTTGGTAGCAGAACTGCCTGCTAGGATTATTACTTACATGAAGACTTTAATGCCTGCGATGCGTGTGAATTGGGATAAATTGTCTGCGTGTAAGCAGAAGAAAGATGAAACAGTGTCTGATTTCTTCACCAGGTTTGAGGAAACGTTTATCGACCACAGTGGTCAAGATATGAGTACAGATGGTGGTCAACGGTTGTTCGTCGACAAGTTTGTGCACAATTTGCTTGCCGAGCTGTGTAAAAAATTGAAGGATTCAGAGAGTTCTTGGGCCGTTTCCTCTTCAGCACAAATATTGGCTACTGCACAGTACTACGAAAATAGGGATAAAGATGAGAAGGATAGAGCAGACAAGAAAACTAAAGAATTAAAGACAAAGGTTCTTTTACAACAGGCGTATCCGCCACGTGGTGGTCAGAGTAACTATCAGCAACCTCAACAGTTCCAGAGAAACTCGCAAAGGTTTGAGTTTTCTCAACCATGTGTTCCTGTAGGTCCCAATCAGTGTTCATATTGTAAAGAAGAGGGTCATTTCAAATATAGTTGTCCTATTTTGTTACAGCGTACGAATGGTGCTTCTGGCGCAAGAGGTCGAGGTGTTCAACAAGCTCCTAGAGGTAGAGGACGTGGAAGTTTCCCCCAGAACACGCGTTCCTTTCCGTCTCAAAACTCAGTGAATAGTTTTGACCAGCAACATAACACGTCTGGTAGGACGGCTCAGTACTATGCTGACGACTACTATGCAGAAGATGAGAACCTGGAAGGTAATAATTGCTAGGACAGCCATAGACGAAGAGAGGGAGTTTTTTTAGTTCCAGTGGATCAGAATGGACCTTATGTTAAGGTGATTACCTCAGGTGTGTCGGAGCCTTTTCTGTTGGATACTGGTGCTACAAAGAGTTCTATTATGCACTCAAAACTCCCTGGCGCACCTTTGTCTGGCGAGATGAATGTTTCAGTAGGTTTTTCTGGCGCCCCGGTTAGGAACCCGATTTCTAGTCCTATGTCCCTTCCTATTGGACCTTGTGAATTGGAAGCACCCCTTATTCTGACGACAGGTTGTGGTGAAAACTTGTTAGGATTGGATTTGTTGAAAAGATTGTATGCAACATTATATTGTTCTCCTTCGGGAGTACAACTTACACTGGGTAGGAAAGTGGTCTCTCCAATGTATTTGTCGAAGGATAAACTTCCAACCGAATTGTTGTTTCTTCCTGATACCATTTGGGCTACTGGTCCTAATGATGTGGGTCTGTTGGAAATGCCGCCTTATGTTGTGACATTGAAAGCCAATGTTAAATTACCACGCATTCAACAATACAAGATCTCTAGTGAAGGTGAAAAGGCGTTGCTAGCGATCATTTATGATTTAATTGAAAAAGATGTAATTGAAGAGACAAGAGGCAACGTTTGTAATAGTCCTGTTTTGGCTGTTTTGAAACTTACTGACCCATCTAAGCCACCTGTTTACAGGCTCGTGATTGATCTTAGAGAGGTAAATAAAATAGTTGTGGCACAGTTTCCAGTTGTTCCTGATATCACTGCTATATTAACTATGATTCCAGCTTCCGCCACCTGGTTCTCGGTGATCGATTTAAAGAATGCTTTCTTCAGCATCCCGATTGCAGAGGAGAGCAGGGATATTTTTGGCTTCAGTTTAGGAGGCCGAAGTTTCCGCTTCAAACGCGCTCCTCAAGGCTACTGTGAAAGTCCATCAATATATAGTCAGGCTTTAAAAACACAGCTTGATGCAATTGTTTTACCTGAAGGCGCTACCCTTATTCAGTACATTGATGATTTGCTAGTCGCTACAGATACTGAAGAGATTTGTAAAGAAGCCACCTTGTTGTTGTTGCGTCATTTGTCTGATTTACATCACAAAGTGACCCTTTCAAAACTGCAATATTGTCGACAAGAAGTGACCTACTTAGGTCATCTCTTATCGAAGGAGGGAAGGAAACTGACCTCAGAAAGAATTCAGGCAATTGCAAAATTGAGTGTGCCAAAGACACAGAGAGAAGTACGTGCTTTCTTGGGCATTACATCATACTGCAGACAATGGATACCGAATTTTTCTTTGCTGGCCAAACCTTTGGTAGCATTGACCTATAAAGATACACCAAACCCCGTTCCGTGGTCTGAAGATTGTCAGAAAAGTTTTTCCGAATTACGTAATGCATTGTGTTCGGCTCCTGTGTTGGGTACCCCCGACTACAGTAAGCCCTTTACACTGTATGTCCATGAGAAAGAGGGTTGTGCATTGTCAGTGCTGACACAGTCTTTTGGAGACAAGCAGCGCCCATGCGCATATTTTTCGTCGACTTTGGATCCGGTAGCTAAAGCATTGCCGAGTTGCTTGAGAGCCACAGCGGCAGCAGCTGTTTCTATTCGACAGTCTGCTGGGTTAGTGATGAATAATATGTTGATTGTGATGGTTCCACATGCAGTGGACACGTTGTTAAACAGGACCAAGACGCAGCATATAACTAGTGCTCGATTGTCAGGTTACGAGTTGACACTGTTAGCGAGTCATGTGCCCATAAAGAGGTGCAATACGTTGAATCCAGCCACGTTATTGCCAATTTCAGTAGAAACAGATGATGTTGAACAACATGATTGTTTTCTTAGGACAGAAGAAGAAACGAAAGGGAGAGTAGATCTTAAAGATACTCCTCTTGTAGAGTGTGATGATACCTTATGGGTGGATGGTTAATGCTTCAAGCTTCCGAATGGTGATACGACTGCAGCATATGCTGTCACAAC
This sequence comes from Pleurodeles waltl, assembly GCF_031143425.1. NCBI lineage: Eukaryota > Metazoa > Chordata > Amphibia > Caudata > Salamandridae > Pleurodeles > Pleurodeles waltl. The sequence goes on along the minus strand of NC_090439.1, from coordinate 833,777,424 downwards.
TTTGCATATGATTGTTGAAGCTGCACGTATACCACATAATTCAGCTCAAGCAGCAGAGCTGATTGCACTTACGAGAGCGTGTGTGTTATCGAAAGGAATGAAAGTGACCATATATACCGACAGCCAGTATGCGTTTGGTGTGGCCCATAGTTTTGGACGATTGTGGAAAGAACGTGGGTTCCTGACTTCGCATGGAACTAAAATTCAGCATGGTCAGTTGGTGAATGAGCTTCTTGAGTCACTGACCTTGCCATTACAAGCTGTGTTTGTGAAATGCAGTGCACACAAGAAGGTTACTGATGATGTCGGTCGTGGCAATGCATTTGCTGACGAAATCGCAAAAGAAACAGCAAAAGATGTGATGAATCGAATGTATGTTGCAGGCCCCGCAAGATGGGTTGGTAACGTTGGAATATGTGAAGATACAATAGAGGGTGTGAAGTCTATTCAAGCTGAAGCTTCAGAGAAAGAATTGAGCGTGTGGAAAGAAAGTACGGGTAAATTGGATGAAAATGGTTGCTGGGTTGACTTGTCAGAACATCAGCGATGGTTGTTACCCGATGCGTATGTGCTTGCAGTGGTGACAATGGCTCATGGAATGGCCCATATCAGTGTGAAAGGGATTTGTAAGTTGTTGGCTCCAGTATGGCAAAATGCTGGAATTCCTAAATGTGCAGAGAATGTGGTCAAGAATTGCATGGTGTGTCTGAAATACAATCCTGGTAGGGGAACCCCAACTCCAGCTGGTCATTTTGCACCTCCAACGTATCCGTTCGAGGTTTTGCAGCTAGATTTCATTCACATGGAAAGGTGCAACAATCTGAAATACGTACTCGTTGTTGTTTGTGCTTTTTCAAGATGGGTAGAAGCATATCCCTTAAAAGACAACACTGCCTTATCCACAGCTAAAGCCCTTGTCAAAGAATTCTTCCCTAGGTTTGGAATGCCGAGAATGGTCTGGAGTGATAATGGGAGTGAATTTGTGGGTCGAGTGATGAAAAAAGTATGTGAAGGGCTAGGTATCCAGCAAAAATTCCACGCTGCAAATCACCCCCAATCAGCTGGACTAGTAGAGTGCTATAATGGCACGCTAAAACTGTAGTTGGCAAAGATACAAACGAGCTCTGGTCTTAAATGGCCTGACGCTCTGCCTCTAGCACTCCTATCAACAAGAATGACTGTGCATTCGCAAGTGGGACTTAATCCATATGAAATTGTGTTTGGCCGCCCGGCCAACATATGGGGAGTGCCAAGACCAACAAAATTCAGTGAGATCGAACACCCTGTACTGCTTGATTATTTGTATGAATTGACGGCTAAATTGCGTGTTCTACACCAACAGGTTCACGATACTCTGCCTCAGGTCTCTGAAGCTCCAGGACATCTTATCAATCCTGGATCATGGGTACTGGTCAAGAACTTCCAGCGGACAAAGAATGACCAGCCCCGTTGGACCGGCCCTTACCTCGTCCTTCTCTCAACAAGATCAGCTGTTCGAGTGGAAGGGAAAAAGAACTGGATCCACGGCGTACACTGCAAGAAGGTCCCTTTTCCTCTACCGCACGACCGGTGGGTCCAGAAGGGGATCGCTGACTCTGAGACTGAGACTGTGCCTCGTTTTTTGCCATTTAGCGATGCACGTGTAAAAGGAACAATTTCTGAACGAGAAAGTGACAATAATTTGCAAGAAGCTGTGCCACCGTCAATTCGATTGAACACTACAGAGCCTGAACTCTTGTTCCAGAACCAGACAGTTCCTGGAAAAAGCCGTTATAATTTGAGACCAAGAACTAAGGACAAATAAAAAATGTTCCCGTTCCTTTGCTATTTTTTTTTAAAGTGCAGCTCTCTCATCTGAGAAACTTTCTTATTTTTGTTTTTTTTCTTTTCGAACCGCCATCCGGGTTCAGCTGTAGGGTCGTGGTTGCCCAAGTCTTTCGAGTGCAGCTGAAGACGTTAGGTCGACAGTTCTGGTCGGTCTAAGGCAGTTGCCCTAGAATGACAGAAGCATTCCCTAGCATAGAACACCCTACCACCACGAGCAGCAATTAGAGAGGATGGAGTTTTTCAAGAATGAGAGACCTGCCAGACAGATGGACTTTAAAGCCAGAATGGGTATAATAATGACAAAGAAACGATTTTTGATATTATGTATTTTCATGTTGCTTAGTGTAATGACGTTTTTAATAGGATATGTTTTATTCTCTTTTCAAGTGACATTTGCACTCATTACTCAGCCCATACCTCCTTCTACTGTTTCCTCGCATTCTTTTCACCCCCTGCCTGAACACGAGTCTGCCAGAAGATTAGAGTTTGCCAACAATTCATTCATTCAGCTTCTACACCAACACCAATTAGTAGTGTACACAACTAACTGTTGGGTGTGTGGTCTTATGCCCCATACTACTGATAAAGGTATCCCTTATCTGGTCCTGCCTTTCAGCCATAATGGTTCTGTATGGGCATATAGAACGGTGTTCATATACGCGTATGAAGCCAACCCCCTACGTTCTGTGAAAGATAATCCTAAGAATAGTGCTCTAGCTAAGGGTATAGTAGATATGATTAGGGAAGATATTTCCTATGAGACTATCCCGAGAGATGAGACACTAGCATATATTGGATGGAACATAACAGGATATGGAGTTACTCTGAGTGGGAACCAGCGAGCAAAGAGATCCTCCCCAATTTGGATTGTACCCCATCAGGTTCACCTATGTCTGCAAGGTAATGGCAAGAATCCCAGAGCTCAGTTAGGGAAAAGTATCTGCACTGAAACATATGTTTTTGCGTCTCAGACTTCTCCTTCGTTCTTAGCAGCTAAGGGTACCTATTTCATCTGCCATAATAGAGCCTATACATGGTTGCTCCCTGACTTCTCTGGCACATGTTTTGTTTCGTTCTTGTTACCTCCCACCTACACGGCCGCGGCAGATTACCATAAAACAAGGATGGTTCGAGGTGTCATAAGTAAAGAAGACACTACAGGACAAGAATTTGGAGATTTCGCAAAGGGTTTTCTGCCGTTTTGGGGCCCTATGGTTAACAGCAGGAACATAAGGCAATTGACAAGGGTGGTTGAATCCACGGTAGTTGAAACCGCCGGTGCCCTTGGTAATTTGACTGCTGAGCTCCAGTCGGATCGCCTTATGACTCTTCAGAACAGGGTCGCATTAGACGTCATACTTGCAGACCGAGGTGGGGTATGTAAAGTGATCCAATCAAGTTGCTGTGTTTTCATCCCAGATAACGCTCCGACAGTCTACCAGGCCATTTCCAAACTGCATAAGATCTCCGAGTCTATTCACGTGGATAAAGGAGATTGGTCATTGATGGGGTGGTTCTGGGAGCTGATATCCGCCTGGGGATGGAAGACTCTGGTAGTCATTGGGATGATCTTAGCCATTCTTTTCCTGTCCTGTCTGTGTGTACAGTGTGCTCCTGCAATATGTGGCCTCTGTGCTACATCGTGTGTAAGGAAACCTGTATCAAGGGACGAGCTAAGTAATAGGATGATGCTACAGCAACATCTCAACGACTTTATGAATATAGACCTGGACTCAGATTAGCGTGAGTATAGGTTATTGCCTATGTAAGGGCAAAAGGAGGGTCTGTGGTACTGAAAATTCTGGACCCGTGTTATAAACGTCGTCGTATCACAACGATTTTGTATCAGCAGACCGGGAATGATCAGAATAGTATGCACAAGCATTGTATTCATATTCGGGTAACGAAATCACCCGAATATCAGAGTTTCCGTCTTGAACCCTTGTGTTCCATTTAAACGACAGCCATTTTGTGATTGCCCTCACATAGGCCAATGTCTAATGCTGAAAACGAGTCTGAAGGACACGTACACCTTTGCTGACTCCTCTGTGACCTGGGCAAGCTGACTCCACTGCCTGAAGCCAAACCTGTTCGGCCAGTTTCTTTCCCAGTGGCCGAATGAGATTAGTATCAAGGCACAACACATCATAAACCTTTCATCACACACAAACCATGCCTAATCTTACACACACATGTCCCTGTTTCTTTCTTTATGACTTGCTTTACAAGGAGGAGGTGCCCGTTTATATTGGGGGTCCGTCGATATCTGATGAAAGTACTAAGCCTTTCCGGGTAATTGATTGAGGGCTGGACAAAATGAAATATGGGCTTGTCATCATAAACCTGCTATTTCTTTGTAGTGAAAATATGTGAATGGTCAACTGTAAAATAAGGAATGTTTGCCTAAAGCATAATATTTTGTATAAAAGAGAAGGTTAGCTTTGCAAAGAGAGCAGTCTCCTGAGAATATACACCGTGTTGTACTTCTAGGATACCTGTTACTGGCTGCAGCCAATAAACAAGATCTTTGACTTCACCAAGAAGACTCTGTGTTTCTGTAGTCTGAAACAGGAAGGACTCGAAGTCTTAGGGTGTGTTCCCTGGCACCGCTGGGTTCTGAAAAACCCAGTACTTCAGGTCCACCAGGGGTCTGTATACTGGAGGATGTCTCCATCTCATATTCATCCTCAGCGGTTGAAGCCTATGGAGGAAAACGGTGAGCAGAGGGTCATAATCCCACATCTATTGCAATAATGATGCATTTCTACATTTACAGAACCAGTAAGTGAATCCGAGAGTCAGTTGCTATGCCAATGTCTGCTGTGACGCAGTTAGGTGCCATGGCCTGTGCCCCCCTGAAATGGCGGCTGCCTGACCTGTGAGGAGGGACTAGTGGAAATGAGGTAATCCCACTGGCATTGGGCACCGTTGCGGTAGGCGGTCAACGATCACCACGCAACTTTGCATTGGTTGTCATTAGGCCCTATGGGTTGGCGATGTAAGCAGGCGGTGACGGTACACACTGTCGCGGACGTGACTGCCATTTTCTATCTATTCACTCACTTGCTACCTGGCCTTCAAAAGGAGAGGACTTACACTGCAAGTGCTGCTGTGACCTGTGTCTAGAAGCGACAATGGCTCATGTGTCTGGGGAAAGGGCCCCTGCTTTCAAAACAAAGGAGTTGGAGAGACTGGTGGATGGGGTCCTAACCCAGTACAAGTTACTCTACGGTCCTCCAGACAAACAGGTGAGTACACTGTGAGCATGATGCGTGGGCCATGAATGTAAGAAGTGCTGTGTGTGTAAGCCACATGTGGGGGAGCTGAGGCGTCCTGTTGCATGTATGGTGGTCAATGTATGTGCGTAAGGGGATGGGAGGGATATGGTGGGCCATGAGTGACGGTCCAGACGGTTAACTAATTCCCTTTTCTGTTGTCTTTTTCCTGCAGGTCAGCGCCCATCAGAAAAAGGGTATTTGGCGTGCCATCGCCAAGGAGGTGCGGACCCTGGGGGTCTTTGACAGGCGGAGCACCCACTGCCGCAAATGGTGGGAGGACCTGCGCCACAGGGCAAAGAGAAACGGCGGAGGCCCAGATGGGGCTGGCCTCCCAATGAGGAAGAGGTGCCCGTCGTACCCTGACCCCCTGATGTTCCGCATCCTGGCGGTGGCCTATCAGGAGTTGGATGGGCGATTGAAGGCATCACAGCAGCCAGAAGGGGGTGATTACAAATTCAGATTAATTACTTTGCATGCGTTAAGGTTTTATCTGGGTGGGGATGTGGACTGTGGGTGCCCCTAAGCCAGGGCGAACATGGCAGGGTAGGTCCCTTGTTTGGCGGGCTCTGAAGTACTCCAACCGCAATAGTGTTAGTGGCCATCTACTACTGGTCAGGGCCCTGTTTGTTTCAGGGCTGCAGCTGATGGCGTTAGGAATTGTACCCCATGGGCTGGTGACTAGCATTGTAACTGGTAGTGCATGGCCTAGTGCATAGGGCTGTTCCCTATGAGTTGTGTACGCCAACTGTAGTGTTGTTGCTGGCATTGAGCAAGTGTAGCCTCTGTCGCCCCAACTTTTTGTTTTGTCACCCTGTTCTTGTGTGCATTAGCTTCATCTGGCGGAGGAGCAGAGGCACCAGCGACGAAGGGAGCTGCATCCCACATGGGCCTGGAGGCCAAATCCACCGACGGTGAGTGCACCAGTGGGATGGTGGGCGAGGGGAGCACCATGACGGGTAAAGGAAGGGACACCACAGACAGCGACTCCTCCTCCGATGGAAGCTCCCTGGCGGTGGCGGACAACTCTGCCCACCCCAACAACAGGTACAGCCTCCACCCCCTACCAGCACTGCCCTCCCAGCAGCCCCTCAGCGTGTTTCCAGTGCCCAGTCACCCAGGAGGGTGGGCATCTCTTTCGCACCAGCCACCTCAGGCCCTGCCCCAGTCAGCCCTGCTGCCCTCAGTGAGGAGGCTATTGACATCCTGAGATCCCTCACTGTTGGGCAGTCAACCATTCTGAATGCCATCCAGGGTGTCGAGAGGCATTTGCAACAAACAAATGCATACTTTGAGGGCATTCACTAGGGCGTGGCAACCCAACAGAGAGCATTTCAGGTTCTGGCCTCCGCACTGATGGCAGCCATTGTCCCTGTCTCCAGCCTCCCCCCTCCAACTTCCTCTACCCAGTCCCAATCCCCTCAATCCCAGCCTATCCCAAGCACACCTTCAGACCAGCATTCACCCAAATCTACACACAGAAGTGGCTCAGGGAAACACAAGCACCACACTTCATCTCACAGGCACTCACACAAGCACCATCCCCATGCAGACACACCATCATCCACTGCCTCCACTGTGTCCCCCTCCTCCTCCTCGTCCACCTCCCTCCCAGTAGCGTCTCCACTCACACCTGCATGCACTACATACTCATCTTCTACCTCCATCACCAGCACGCCCATCACTACACACCCCTCACTGGCCCCCCCACATCCACGCACACGTCCCCTGTGACCTCTCCCACTGTGTCTGTAACCCCTCCTCCGAAAGTACACAAAAGCAAGCACCCACCCACGCAACAGCCATCCACCTCACACCAGCATCCAGCCCATGCACCTGCACCCAAACTCAGCAGACAGACACCTCCTACAATCACTCCCTCTTCCTCTACTCCCAGACCTTCTCCCTCTTCCCGCCCTAGTGTCCCTAAGAAGATTTTCCTGGCAAACATTGACCCCTTCCCTAACCTTTCCCCCCCTGTCCTTCCCCTCGGGCCAGGGTGGCCAAAACCCAGCCCAGCACATCAGCCACCAAGTCGACATCCGCTCTGGTTCCTGCAGCTGTCAGAGGCTCAAAGGGGGCGCCCGTCAGCCCAGCCAGTGTGCCACCAACCCCTGCCAAGGCAAAAATCATTCCGACACCTGGCAAGGTGAAGAAGGGGACAGCATCCAGCAAGGGGAAGGAGCCACAACCACCCAGCAAGGCCACCTCAAAGACTCCAGCTGCCAAACTCAAGGTGTTACCACCATCTGCCAAGGTGAGGAAGGTGCAGAAAACACCAGGCAAGGCACTGAGGCTGCAGGTGAAGGCCTGGTGGCTACCAGCACAACCACCAGCACCGCCACCTGCACCGTGGCCAGCACTGCCAGCACTGCCACCTGCACCGCCACCTGCATCGCCGCAAGCAACACTACTGTCAGCAGCAGCAGCCCCAGTGGGTAGCCGTCCAAGGCTGCAGGAGAAGGGCTGGAGCCTCCCCCCACCACTGGCAGCACCAGCACCTGCACCGCAGCTAGCACCGCCACCTGCACCACCGCAAGCACCACTGCAAGCACTGCCACCTGCACCGCTGACAGTAGCACAACTGCCAGCAGCAGCAGACCCAGTGGGCAGCCGTCCGAGGCTGCAGGAGAGGGGCTGGAGCCTCCCTCCACCACTGGCAGCACTCCCACCAGCACCGGCACTACCACCACTGTGCAGTAGTAGCCACTGCCGGATGGACTCTAGCCCTGCCTCCATGGACTATTATGCATCCTGGTCACTGCAAATCTCGTGGCTCAGACACCCTAGTGAGGTACTGTGAACTGCCACACCCCAAGTGTTGCATCACTGGGCACAGAGCCCCCTCCAGGACCAGTGGAAGAAGGCATCCACTCATCCTATCCTTGGCAGGATGAAGCACACTGGGCACAAAGCCCCCTCCAGAACCAGTGGAGAAATGCATCCACTCACCCTATCCTTGGCATGATGAAGCACACTGGGCACAAAGCCCCCCCCCCAGAACCAGTAGAGAAATACATCCCCTTGATAGACTGTGGCTTTAAACTCCCCAGGACCAGGCAGTGGGCAAACCACTTACTTGAGAGACTTGAGAGACTATGGCTTTGCACTCCCTAGGACCAGGCAGTGGGCAAACCACCCATTTGAGAGACTTGGGAGACTGTGGCTTTGCACTACCCAGGACCAGGCAGTGGGCAAATCACCCACCTGAGATAGTTGAGAGACTGTGGCTTTCCACTCCCCAGGACCAGGCAGTCGGCAAACCACCCGCTTGAGAGACTTGAGAGACTGTGGCCTTGCACTCCCCAGGACATCTCTGTGGGCATGGAGCCCCCTTCAGGAGCAGTGGGTTGTCCCATCTTCCAGCTGAGCTGCCCCCCCTCTACCCTGTCCCCCTGAGGTGCCTGTGTGTTTTCAACCTGATGCCCCTGCAGTTTTCTGTCCGTATTGGGGCAGGAGTCAAGTGTGGTTTTGGCCTGTGAATTTATAACGTATATCTGACTATTTCTAATATGACACTCATTTGACTCAATTCCCTTTGTCCTTGCGTTCTTCCGGAGGGTTACAGGGTGTATATGTAATGTTGATGCATGTATTTGTGTGTATGGTGTTGGGGGTGGGGTTGTAGCTCTCTTTTTCCTCCCCCCTCCCCTGTGTGCTAGGTGCAGTACTCACCGTGGTCGTCGCCGCCGCCGTTCGTACTCCTGGTAGATGAGAAGATACACTAACATGGGTAACACCTGTGGCTCGGGCTCCATGGCATCCTGGTTCTTCGTTAAATGTCGGAAGGTGAGTGGTTTCCCTTCTGTGTACTGTTTCTGCCGTGCTTTTGATGTTGGTACCGCCCCGGAAAAGCTGGCGGATGGGCAGGTTGTAATGGGGTGGGCGGTATATTGTCTTTCGCCTGTCTATTGGTGGTTACCACCGCAGTGTTTGTTGCTACCGCCATGGCGGTCAGAGTGTTAAAGTGGCTGTCTGTGTTGGCGGTTTCCGCCGTGGTCGCAATTTAATTTTTTGTACTGCCAACCTGTTGGCGGTATTATCGCCGCTTTAACACTGACAGCCAGGGTTGTAATGAGGGCCTCAGTTCTTAACAGTGTGTTTACTAGGAAACAGTCACCTTGTAGTGTAACATGCATGCCTACCCTGTGAAAGATAGCTGCACTCTGGATGCCACCATGGTATGTGGGGGTGTCATCTGGGGGAGACATAACAGGGACATGTTCGAGGTCAGGGTCCCCTGATGGCTACAATGATAGTACTTCCATGGATCGTTTTTTAGGATTAGGGTAGATAGGTACCTGAAAGTCCTCTGACAGACAGTAGGTGCTAGGGCTACCTGAGTCGGAGTAGGATCCTATTGTCCCCTGTGGGGAAGTCACAGGGGCTGAGGAAGATGGAGGTGAAGATAGAGGCGGTGGAAGTGGGGGTGGGGAGGAGGTGAAGGGCCGGCAGCCTTGTCCCTCAACATTTTGGAGGTGTAGGCTGTAAAAGAGTGCCCGTTTATTAAGTGTCCTCAAAGGTGAGTCTCAGTTTTTTAGGCAAAGTCTATCTGGAGGTTGCAGATACCTTGCTGGTGCAGGGATTGTCATAGGGCTCCTACAACGGGGGTAAGACTGCTAGTTGTGGGCTGCAGCACCACTGTGTGTGGGTGACTAAGTCGATCCCACACCGTCTGGAAGCTGTCGGCCTAACCTAAACCTAGAAAGTAAGGTGATTTGTGGCAGCCTGACGCATGACACTCTGACTCCTCAGGATAGTCGTGGTAGAACAGATCTTACCCCTTTCTCCCGGTTTCATCAGTCTCATGCATGCAAAGACAGACAGAGAAATGTAGGACAATTTTCAATATTTTTTATTGAAGCAACTGCATTCTATGTATAAAAGCATCAACTGTGATTATTAAGAAAATGAAACACAGTACAATTGCCATTCTGACCATGAGCTTGAAACAGATGAACTGTCCCGTCATTCTCGCACACTAATGAATGTAAAATCTCTACCTACACGTCTCACATCTATGTGAGACCATAGCAATGATAGCCCTTCTATGCTCACTGGAAGGACCCCTTGGCCCCATACCTGAATGATAAGGCGGGGTTTGCCTGTGGTCTGCTGGCAGTCCTCCCAAGTGGCTGGAGTGACAAGGCCAAGTTCAGCAGAGCTGCAACAACATGGTACAACGTAAGATGGATGGCTGAAATGTCCCCTCTACCTTACATGTTAAGTTCCGAGAACTGGCCTGACATGCTAATGCGTTTTTATGTGTAAGGTTGACTTCATGCTCTTGGACAGGCAATACTTGGTAAACTATCATGTACAGCCTTGAGCAGAGGCACAAGATGAAATGTCATGCACAGGAGCTAATAACAATGCCTATGTAGAAAGGCAGCTGATAACAACAATAAAACATCCCTGCGAAAGTGAAGCCTTGCTAAAATAATTAAAAGGAATAGTTTTAATGAACTAAGTAAAAGGGCACAAGCTGCAGGCCAGAAGCAAAAACAAGCAAAAAGCTAAAATGAACACACAACAGGATCAATGATGATTTGTTGTTGGCATTCATTGAGCTTCTGTTAAAGCTTTTCAAGAGTGGGTCTCTTTTAAAAGTCAGACATGGATAGCCTTGGAACTGATGTTGATTTTGCCACCAAAGGTGCTTTTAGCTTTGACAGAGCTGTCTTTGAGCTAATCATCGAGGTTTCCGCTACTCCAGTAGTGAGCTCAGAGCCCTCTGTCCATGCTTAACTTGCTCTTGCCTGCTGAATTCAGAGAATCTTCTGGGAGTGGTACCCTGTCCTGCCTGCCACTATGCTCCAAGCTCCCCCTGACCATTTATCCCCTAGTCCCTCTTGTGCACCTACGGCTGGCTCAGTAGATACCTAATGTTCAGGGTGTAATCAAGGAAAGGAGTTGCCAGCCCTTCTCATTAATTTCCACTCTTTGCACAAACATACCCAGCGCATCTTCAATATTCTTAGTAGTGGGGGATTAGATGTGCTCTTCATGACGGAAACTTGGTTGAATGAGTCGCCAGACATTGTGCTGGCTATCCTGAGGCATTTTCTTTGGTCCACTGTGAAAGATGCCAAAAAAGAGGAAGAAGGATTGTGATAGCTTTTAAACATAAACTTAAATGCTTCATTTTTTAGCTCAGCAACCTTAAGGCAGAGGAGAGTCTAGGTTTCCATTGTTTGCTTTCTGCTCTAATCTCTTTTTCGGGGCACAAATCTATCTTCCCTAGGCCCTGTGGGGGACTTTATTGTTTTTTTAAGAGAAGCCCTAGCACCTCACCTTTTGAAATGGGTCCACTTCACCATCCTAGGGGATTTCAATTTGAATGTGGATGACCCATTTGACCAGTTGGCTTTTTTGCTTATGGTCACTCTGAATCTGCCTCAATAGTATGTCCTGCCAAGTGTGTGGGTTCTGGCACCCACACATTTGGCAGGACATACTAATGATTTGATTTTCTTCAAATGTCTGCTATTGATTTGCTCTCCCAAGACTGCCCTGTGGTCCGACCACTATTTGATTTTCTATAAGCGGACTTCAGCTATACCATGTCAGCAGAGTAGGTTGACGGGCAGTACTGCCTTTAGGGCATGAACGAACGTGAAAATTGTAGACTGAGTAGACTTCCTGGCGAATACCTGCCTCATTTGACTGATTTCAAACAAAATGTAGAGGCCATTAAAACCTGGCTTTGGGGGCAGCGCATGCGTTAGCTCCTTTAGAGTAGCGGAAAAAGAGAAAAGCCAGATTTCCGGTCCCATGGTTCTGTTTGCACCTGGGCGAGGAACGTAAAGCTTGAAAAAGCTCAAGCACATTTGGCGCAAGGACTTTTCATGGGATAGTTAACCTATTCATAAATCAGTTCTCAGAGCTGATCACGTCTCTCTCAAACAGGCTAGAGACAGTTCTTCATGGAGAAAATCAATTTTGCTGAGCAGAGTTCCCACTCTATCTTCCAGATCATGAAGACCTTCTTCTCCCCACAATTCTGTCAAACAGCTACCGTTCCTTCTCAAGAGCTTTGCAATGGGCTGGCAATGTACTTCTTAACTAAAATCTCTGACATTCAGAAATCATTGCCTGCCTCGCCAGAGATCCTCCCTCTTGTCTATCATGTGATCTAGACAAGCTCAGTAACAGGCTTACTCAGTTTAGGCCTATAACCTTGGAACAGTTCAGGGAAGCCATCCCAAAATGTAAATCAGGGTGTTCTCTAGATACCAGCCCCCCTATGATATTTGCTGAGGCAGTAGATATAATTAATCCAGTAAGAACTCCATTTTCAATCTCTCCCTTTATTCGGGGGTTTTGTCTGCCGCTTGAAAACTTGCCAAAGTGGTCCCTCTGCTTAAGAAGCCTGTGCTGGACCCTAACTTTTTCTGTAATTACAAGCCCTTTTCTCTTCTTCCGGCCTTTACAAAAATGCAGGAAAAGTTGGTCATCACTCAGCCCTCAGAGTATCTTGTGGAAGGTAAGCTGTTACATCCCAGTCAATCAGGCTTTCATCCCAATCACAGTATGGAATCTGCAGTCCTGGAAATACCTGACCACTGAAATGGTCATTTGATTTATGGAAAAACACAGCCTTGATCCTTTCCGATCTTTCGGCTGCCTTTGACACTGTCCCACACTCTATCCCCTTGCACCGTCTCTATGTTGCGGGTGTTCTGTGTGGGACTGGTGCAAGTCATATCTGGCCACCAGAGGCCAATCAGTCTGGCTCGCTCTTTTTTCCTCAGAGGTGAAGTCAGTTAACCATAGGGTTCTCTAAGGTTTTCATGGCTCCCTTGGCTTCTGTAGTCGAACTGTATGGATGTAAAATCATTCCATACACCAATGACATTCAGCTGTTCTTTTCCTTCAAGGGTTCTAATGCCTCTATTGCTGCTCCTTTCACCCACTGTATGCGTGCTGTCTTTGAATGGATGGAGAGCAGCCAACTTAAATAGATCGCAGAGAAGATGGAAATAATTCCTTTTGGGTCACATGTGTCCAGCTGGTGGGAAGACCTTTAGCCCTCAGCGTTGCCAGCTCCGCCGCCTCTATCTCTAGTGGTTAAAACCGTAGGTGTGAAGTTGGACACTACACTCTCCATGAAGGCACAGATCTCTGCAGTGGAAGACCAATACGTTGCGTTGCTGTACGCTATCACAAAATGTCTCCCCCTCTTGCTTTTGGAAGCAAGAAGGGTTGTGATCCATGCCCTGATCACTTTGGGCTAGGAATACACGAATGTCCTGTATTTAGGAGCAGCAGAAGCTCAGGTACAGTGCCTATAGGTGGCCAAAATGCTGCAGCCAGGTTACTTCTATGACTGCCGAGACGTCCGTCGAGCAAAGCTGCACAAGAGACTTGCCAAGTATATTTCCTTCATAGTGCTGCACTCTGCTTCTGCTTCACTTCTAGTCATCCCGCACTTTAAGGGGTGGTAAAAGCTTTTTCCTTCCTGGCTGATAAGGCTTAGAATGAGCTGCCATGCGAATTGCGCATGATATCTTCTGAGCTCACTTTCCGAAAAAAACTTCAAGCCTGGCTCTTTTCTGGGGAGTAGCAAGTTCTATGGTAGGGGGATGCATACTTACCTCTTTGTGCTGGAACACTCATCACAGTAGCCGTGCGCTGTATAAGTCTCTCTCATGCATTCATTCAAGGCTAACGGGGGTAGAGGATCCAGGCTGGAGTTCCTCTCTGCTCCAATGCCTCAGTGTCAAACAAAGCCCAGGGGTGGCAGCAGACCTAGAGGTAGTGATGACTGTGCATAGGGCTCAATGCCCGACCCTTTAGGGGTAGTGCGCAGTCTCACCCATGTGGTCGCTTGTATGCCTTGGAGGTTTGGGTGTCAAATGTGCTCACACGTCTCTGCTTGTCTTGATGCAAGGTCTAAGTCTAGGGAAGTAGATGGATCATCTTTGAGCATCTCTTCTTCCTCTTTGAGTTCCTTCTCTTCCGGCCCCCAAGAATCGGAACTAATGACCTGTGGCCTGGGCTGATGATCTAGTATGTTCAAAGACTTGTAATATTCCTCCTCCTCCTGAGCGCTGAGTGGGTCTGCTTTGCTGAATAGATCCGTCATGTGGGTCGATGACTGATACATTTTGAGTGGCTGTCTCTCTGCTGCAAGAGAGTCCTCTTGCCCCTGGAGCCTGAACAGGAGTCGCAGTGGGCGTTGTTGTGCTCCCGGGAGCGCCAGAAGGTACAAACGCTGTACAGATCAGCCCACGGGTCCTTCGTGTGGCACCGACGGCATCTCTTGAAGACATCCATTTCATCATCCTCTATGCTTCTTAATTCTTCGGAGTCGGTAAGGAAGATGCAGAGCCCCAAACGGCAAGGTGCTGTGGGTGCCAGGAGGCCTAGTCTTCAGTAACAGTGTCCGGAGAGCATTGAGACAGAAAAAGTAATGTGTTCACTGTCGAAGTGGACATCAACTCGGCGACGGAAATAGAATCAAAGGGTCTCAGGACCACTAACATTCAGTCTCAGCCAAGTGTCCTCTAATGGCCCAGAGGATTCCACCTCTGTGGACAAAATTACTAAAATGGAGAGGAGGAGGGCTGAGCATCCCCCTCCTCGAGGTGCTAAAGGCCCAGAGGAGCCCATCCCCATGGCTGAAATTACTAAAAAATTGAAAGAGGGGCCACGCAGCCCCCCTCCCGGATCCATTAATGGCTCTAGGGACCTCATCCTCTGGGGCTGGCTCACTAGCTGTGTCCCCAAACCAGATCAAATATTGCTCCTACCTGGAGGAAGCAGCATTAGTATTGGCTCCCTCCAGGCAGGAGCAATGCCAGCTCCCACTGCTTGTGGGTAGCCCGCTGGGGCCGCAGGGGACTTGGGGCTTTCCCCACAGCCCCAATGGATGTATGGTAGGTGCCCTAGGTAGTCACCAGGGCATCCACCTGTATTGGTGAGGGCCCAAGGGAAGAGTCCCTGGAGCCTGAAAAGGCTTGGGGATGGGAAACGTGCTCTGATTGACTGCCAGAAATATCAAAACAAAATGTGCTGGCAGCCATTACAGGACTCAGGGACTTAGGGCCAGATGTAGCAAAGGGTTTTTCCCATTCTGTTTCAATGGGAAAATGTGTTCGTACATATGGCCTTTAGTCCCCTATCCTGAAATTCAAAAAAAAAATAATAGAAGGAACACCAGGAGGCCAAAAAAAAACCTCAGCAATTTTTTCTGAGATTCTGCGGGAATCCTGCAGGATCGTGAAAAAAAAACCAACCCAAAAAACAAAACGGCAGCCCGGGCCACATTCTTCAAATAAGGGGGGGGGGGGACGGACCAAGCCTCTCTTTCCCAAGCCGTTTTTGTCCCCAGAGACACCACCCCCAGAGACCAATTTAATAATTATGGAGAGAAGGGGAGCACAACGCCCCCTCACCTTTAAAATAATTACAGCCCTGGGGGATGGTGTCCCCAGGGCCTAATGAGGCTCGGGGAGGGGGTGGCCATGCAGCACCTAACTTCAGCTGTGTACAGCCAAAGGCAGTGAGTGTTGCGCTCAACCCAGCACTGCACTCAACCAAAGGTGGGAACTTAAGAACAACATAATAGAAAAGAAATTCCCTGAAAGGAAAGTTAAAAAGCGAGTTATGGTTCTGGCTCAAATGTCTTAAAACCACTGAAATTCACCATTTAGATTAGCAAAGCACTCAACTCACACTACACTTGCGCCATCCAGGATATTGTCTTTATGTCTGTTTTTGTGTGTCTGTGCCATTTTGATATTGGTGCAATGAACACACTGGTGGCACGAGTTATTGCATGTGTTGAATGCGTTGACAACTATAACTGGTGAATATAACCCATATCCTTATACTAGAAATAATTACCTCAGGTTGACAACTATAACTGGTGAATATAACCCATATCCTTATACTAGAAATAATTACCTCAGGTTTTGTTACTCTATGTTCTTCTGCGGAGGATGGGTTATAGTTTCTACATGATTTCTGCAGAACTGCAAGATAACCAACAATGTAAATATCATGTCCTATTCTTCAAAATTGGCACGTGCTTAATTGAACCCATAGCTTGTACATGACATTCATATATACAGTATCTTTTGAGCTTTCAAAATACAATGGCAAGCAGTCACTTACTTCAGGTAGGTCTAGAAGATGGTTTCTGGACAGGCAGAGCTTGCTCAAACTGATCATGTATCCCAACTCTTCTGGTAATGTTTTAAGTTGGTTGCCTGCAAGATGGAGTTCTGAGAGGTTTCTCAACAAGCCTATCTGTTTGGGAACGCTTTCTAGTTGATTATTGTTTAAACTCAGATATCCAAGACTTTGCAACCTGAAATTAAAAGATAGTACCAGTAGGAAATACATGTGCAAATTGTGTGCTTTAGTCATAGACCTACATTTTACTTGTTTTTAGGCTTCACCCACAGGACCAATAGCAGTGTAGACAGGCTCTCTCCCTAGTCACACATTTTTAGGGCAGCTGTCAGCAGAACCTTCTGTTACCAATTCTTTAAAATATACATAGAGTGAGCTTCGGCTCTGCCCAGATAAGTATATCTCTTACCTCATGCTATTCACTGTTTGGTGCATCATTCCCCCTGAAGTGGAGCGCTTCCATTCCAATTTATTAGAAATAATTTTAACCTCAAAAGTACGCTTAATAAACACACATTAAGGACCCGATCTGGAGTTTGGCAGAGGGGAAAATCCGTCAAAAACGTGACGGCTATCCCGTTTATCATATTATAAGCGCACAGGATGTAGTGGACTTGTAACACAGCAGACAGGATAGCCATCACGTTTGTATCCCATGAGCTATACTGTAAACCAAACCATACTCTAAATTAGGTCGTACATTTTCTCAGATGAGTTGTATACAGAAAAACACTTGCTTTTTGTTTTTGCACTGCAGAAGACTTTTTAAGGTTTTTATCAGCACTCAAAATGCAAGACAGAACTATTGGCTTTGCAGTGCTTCCTACCTGCTTCACTCCTCAATTACTTAACTCAGCACCGCCCCTATCCCATGAGTGCTGCTGAAATCCAAAGAATAAACTTTCAATGTGAAAAGGAAAAATCATTGTTTAAAACTTTTTTGTATAAGATATTCAACTTACGTGTATTTTATTTAGTTGATTTAGTTGTTTTCTAGCCGCTTATAATAATGGATAATTTGTATTTCTAATGCCTTTTATCCAAAAATAATGATGTTTAACTAATATTTGGTTTCAAATTGACTATTTTATGTGAGGCTGGCAGGATAAAACTAGCCTTTCACAGCTATAAAGAAAAAGTAGTCTTCATTATAAACTCAGTGTAAAAACGGATGTGTAATGATACACAAGTTATTAGTAATACCACAGCGTGTGGAAGTTACACGGTGCGGTTTTACAGCACTATTAAACTAATTTTTACCCTCGAAATAAAGAACATATGTGAGAATCATGGTCCTTGCACTCATTTTCACACTTATAACCATCATTTCCCCAAAAATATATACGTAATTTACTGCATCCCCCGTATTATATTAAACTAGCAATGAGGGCAAGAGCTGCCTGGTATGCTATAAGAAGTGTAGGAAAAACCAGAACATCCCAACAAGCTCTGAGATCGTATGTAAGAAGCAAGGCACATATTGCACCCATCGTAGGTGTAAATGAGATGTTGGGAGTGACACAGAGATGGTCTGCAGTAGAAAAATGCTTCGTGCTTAAAGTGTTCAAGCTTAAGGGCGAGTGCCAAACGTTTTGCTTCTGAGTCCACTGCCTGAGCTTAAAAAAATAGCAGGATTGCATAATACTAAGATCACCTCTAGTTTTGATTACCCCTCTTTCTTCTTTCTACCACTGCTCTACACTTTCTACCCCACATTTGCATATTTGTAATCCCTGCTTCTCGCTTCTTTGCTATTTCTCTTCTGAAGATGATGAAAAATAAGTCCTGGTCCCCAAGAATGGGTTCAGGTGCCAAACACATGAAACTCGCCAGCACAAAATAAACTGAGTAAGATTCTCAGGAATAACCGTCTAGTAAATATGAACAATAACATTCCCTACGCACTCATTTTCATTATTATGGTCCCCATGTTATAACTGATGACACCTCTAGATTTGGTAGAAAGGTGTGCGTTTATCTCTTATCTATATTTTAAAAGCATTTTATTTTACCTACGTAGCGAAGGTCCTATTCAGATTCTGCTGTTCTACTTTTTATTTTTCTAATAGTGAAAGACAGACTATTATTCGCTATTACTGCAATTGAAAATGAGCAGAAAACAAGGAGTTTGGAGCCTGATGTTGATAATGCGAGCTACCCTTGGGTTCTTGGCAGTAATTTAGCCACCTCTGAGGCCAGGGGGCCCAAAGACAGTGCCAGGGATCTCATGGGGCAATCCAGGAGTCGCAGCTGCGACCAGTGGTAACCCCTAACTGGTGTCTAGGTCGATATCTGCTGTGAACACTGAAGAAATACAACAAACACATACTGGTATGGCGTAGCTTGGAGAGCGGACCATTTGGCAACCCAGTGGCTCTGGCAAGTATTTATGAGTTTTGGAGTGCAGCGCTGTATTAATTAATTAAAGGGAGCGTTGCGCATCAGGTGGCCCTCAACTCAGCTCCCACATGTGGGCCCAGCAGAACCGGAACATCTCTTCTGCTGCATGATGCAACCCCAAGCAGAGCCTAAGCATCACTGCTACTGCGTGGATCGGTAACACCACAAGGAGCTTCATCGAACTGCAGCCAGTTGCTGCATCGCAACCCCTGCTGCGCAATGCATCATTGGCTCAGGCCCTCGCATCCCTTATTGAAGGTAGCCTGGATGATGACGCCAGACTGTGCATCAGAGCCTCGCATCTCCTCTGAACTGAAGCACCGCCCTGTGTGACATATCATCAACGCTGGACTTCCCATCGCAAGCCCTTGTCGACGGGGTCATCAACAACGCAGGACCTCGCACCGCAGCCTTACTGCACCTTGGAACCAATATATCGTTTCGGCTGTGTGATGTATCTTCGACATGGATCCTCACAGCTTTCCACAAACCAGGATTAAAAGTACTTTGTTCAGCGGGCCTAATGGGGTCCCTGTAGCCAGCCCCTACTCCTTCATGGTCAGCCTGACCTTGTGACTTTGTCCTGGTCCAGCGGTACCAGATTTCCACAGTTGACGCATTGCGCTTGTTGGAGCTATTTTCACTAAAACCTATAAAACTGCATATCTCTGGTTCTACTGACTGGATTTTTATCATTTTGGTCTGTTTTATTTATGAAAAAAATATTCTATTTTTCTAACTTGATGTGGAATCCTTTTTGCATGGTGTTTTTCACTTTATTACTGTTTGAAGTATTGCACAACTACTTTACACGTTGCCCCGAAGTGAAGCATGAATGCTATATGCCAAGCTACCAGAGGGTTGACCACAGCCTAATTTAGGGCTAGCTTGTCCCTCACCATTACAAGGATTGTGGTTGCTGCTTGACCAGGACTCCCACTCTAGTCAACCAACATTCCAATTTCTTCAAACTATGCAAAAAATGTAATAGTCTGCAATGTCGGAATGGTGATGAGCACTTCTGTGCCACTGTTCATGAGGTATACACATGTACTGAAAGAAGGTTGCAGGCAGTCAATCCCTAAACACGTGCCTCCGCAGAAGAAGGCACTTGGAAGTGCCAGGCACACACAATAATGATAAGGTAGGCCACATGCCCATTTGTCTTGACAATTCAAAGTAACTGGTGCAAAGAGTGACCAAAAGCTTTTCCCAAAAGGCTCCACTGTTTATTAGACTGGGGTTACAATAGTAAATTTGATTACTTCAAATCATGCATTTTTCTCAATATTTATTGGCGTGGAGTTCAATAGTAAATCTGCCCCCATTAAATCAAGCCCAGTGTGTATGATCCATCTTAACAATAACAAAGGCAAAGAGGAGTAGTTGCAGGTCCTTAAAAGAATGTAACATACATCTGAAGAAGTGCAGCTTGCAGTTTGCTTTTAACATGACTATCAACTATAACCCTTTTTACCCAGGGTGACTGAGTGGTGTAGCCCCCCAAAACCTCTCCTCCAGTACCATAAATGCTGTTGTTGTGTGCCAGGGCTCGAGCTTCCACTCAACATGTGGAAGGCAAGAGATAAACCAAAGTTTCTGTACAAGCTGGGAGGGATGGAGGTCAACACAAGGAAACCAGGGAGTAAGGATGCTGAGGGAAATGCAGCCCATATAGTACAGAGTGAAAAAGCAGACATGTACTCCAATAGAGTGCTGAAAGAAAAAGAGTAAACTCTATCAACCCAGAAGAGAGCAATGGAAGGATGCAATACATTCAATCAAAATGGCGGGAAAGACATTATGCTGCAGGGGAATTCCCCCCTAGACCTAAAAAGAAGCATTGAGTGACTTGGTAATTTAAACCATCTTTATTTTGATTTAGTTTTCTCATATAAATACTACATGTCTTTCTGAACTTAGAATATTGACCAAATTGTCTGTAAAACATTCTATTGTGAGCAAAAAATATTTCAAAATGTTCCTCATGTTTTCTTTACCTGGGGGTTCCTTTGATCTCTATGACCAGGCATTAATCAATCTGGTCACTAGCAATCCAAAAACAATATTAAACCGTGTAATTCCTTTGGTAGTTTAATTCCATCTCCCATTAGCACCACCCTATATCAATCCTGGAAACCATACTAATATAATCATGGGCACCACCAGATCACATGTTCATGATGCTGAGCACCCCACTGAAAAGAATACATAGGAAAGAGATGTTTCACTCATCCAATGCAGTCTTTCTTGTGTATACTATAAAAGGCATTTTAAAAAGTATGCATTTGTTGCAGATTGGTAGAGATGGGGAGCCTTTGCATGTTTCGGAGGGACCGGCTAAAATACCTCTTCTATGATTATTTTGCCCCGCCTTTCTTGGACAGAACTCTATTATTTCCAGATTCTTTAATTTAATTACAGAGCTAAAATACTTCCTTCCTTTAACAGTCATCAAAAGAGTTTGACAAACAGTTGGGTGTTGTTTTATGCCACAGAATGCTGACAAAGAGTACCTTGTTTGTAAGTACTTATGAGAACTCCCACTTTCCACAATTCCAGATTCCTCCTATATCATAAAGAACAACTTAAGGATACATGTGTCTAAAATCTGCTGGACCTTGAGTATCTCTGCTCCAACAACATGTCAAAATTCACATTATTTAACACAAGAAAGGGGTAAGTTGCACCAAAGTGGAGTTAAACGCATCAGCTTTTAAAACTTGTATGGGAGCCCATTTGAAATAAAGCTCCTGGTATTTGAAACCCAACCTTTTTAAGGTAATTTGTACTATTACGCTTAGCCAAAAATCTAAAGAAGCCATATTCAGTCATCACATGACTTATAATCACACAATTATGTCTTTGATGTGTTGTGAGGAGTACCAATCAGTTATAGCATTGGATTACTAAAGCAAATATTAATGCTTTATGACTGAAAAGGTAAGGCTTTCTGGGTTAGGGGCCTGGTTGGCTAACCTGTCTGCTTTTAGCTGCCCAAATGAATGCCACTGTAAAATGGTTAACATCAGTTCAAGATTCGATGCTTCATATTGGATATTGCTTTCATTCCCTTACACAACAATTGTATTTATTTTACACAGTACCTGTAAATTTCTGGAGGAATGGATTGAAGCATGTTGTTATTGAGATTGAGGAAAGTCAAGCTTTCCAATCCAGCTGTCAAAAATAAAAGCATTAGTCATTAAAATATACCATGCTTGACATCACAGTTATTTTAAGAATTGTATTTTATTCTGTTTTTTGGAGCTTTGTATTCTTATTTATGTATTTACTTTAGAGTGATTTGTACTTTTGTTTGAGTGATCGATGTTTATAACTTGCCTTTGGCTAATTTTAGCAATAGATTGAGCCATAGTGAAAGATAAATTATCATTGCTTTAAATGATACACTTTTCAAGATTTCAACAAAATTAAGGATAACTGAATAGCAGACTTAAGAAATCAACAAATTCACACCTGACTTGTAGGTTCAGTAACCTAACAAGGCTGCAAGACCCATCTATTCCTTATTCAATTTTATTTTTTTAGGTGTAAAGGTACATAATGTTTATTTATGGGCAAAGAGTCTTCTAGAAATATATTCACAATATTCTTAACTATAAAAACATTCATAACATGCATACAAATCATCTCCAAAAGAAGAATATTTCAAAGTTATAACGATTGGTATATTAGATAACTTCTTCCAATCATTTTCGTTATACAAGGATTATAGGATATTATTTCTATTGCCATTGTATACTGAAAAAAACAGACCCCATTATTACATAAAATGCTCATTAGATTAAAACAGATTTTCAAAACATAATTTGACTATTGGAATTCAACATTTCTTAAGAGCTCCATAAAAGTATATTTCTTGCATAAGCAGAATATATTTTGCAACAGCAATAACACAATGTAGTTTCATCTCCAGCAAAGTTGTCAACACTTCAGAGCATGACCTCAGACCATTCCTCAGAAAATAAGGACATATTATTTTTACTTCCTTTCCTCCAAAGATAACTGATGTGAGAAAGTAGCCTCTTTCTAGCATGGTTACCCCCACTTTTGGTTTGTTTGTGAGTGTGTGTCAGTGTGTTTTTACTGTGTCACTGGGATCCTGCTAGCCAGGACCACGGTGCTCATAGATAAAAGCCTATATGTCAGTATGTTTTGCCTGTCTCACTGGGATCCTGCTAGCCAGGACTCCAGTGCCCATAGTTTGTGGCCTAATGTGTATGCCTGTGTAGTGCCTAACTATGCCACTGAGGCTCTGCTAACCATAACCTCAGTGCTTATACTCTATCTGCTTTTAAATTTGTCACTGTAGGCCAGTAACTCCATTTACCAATTTCAATTGGCATACTGGACACCCCTTATAAGTCCCTAGTATATGGTTCCTAGGTACCCAGGGCATTGGGGTTCCAGGAGATCCATATGGGCTGCTGCATTTCTTTTGCCACCCATAGGGAGTCCAGACAAACCCTTACACAGGTTCTGCCATTGCAGCCTGCTTGAAATAGTGTGCACTCTATTTCACAGCCATTTTCACTGCATTTAAGTAACTTATAAGTCACCTATATGTCTAACCTTCACTTGCTGAAGGTTAGGTGCAAAGTTACTAAGTGTGAGGGCACCCTTGTACTAGCAAAGATGCCCCCACATAGTTCAGGGCCATTTCCCTGGACTTTGTGAGTGTGGGGACGCCATTATATGCGTGCACTACATATAGGTCAATACCTATATGTAGCTTCACAAAGATAACTCCGAATATGGCCATGTAACATGTCTAAGATCATGGCATTGTTCCCGCCATTCCAAATCTGGTATTGGGGAGCCAATTCCATGCATCCTGGGGGCTCCACCATGGACCCCCAGTACTGCCAAACCAGCTCTCTGAGGCTTGCACTGCAGCTACAGCTGCTGCCACCTCGAATACAGGGTTCTGCCCTCCTGGGGTCGGGGCAGCCCAGTCCCAGGAAGGCAGAACAAAGCATTTCCTCTGAGAGCAGGGCGTTACACCCTCTCCCTTTGGAAATAGTTGTTACAGACTGGGGAGGGGGTAGCCTCCCCCAGCCTCTGGAAATGCTTTGAAGGGCACAGATGGTGCCCTCCTTGCATAACCCAGTCTATACCGGTTCAGGGACCTCTTCTCTCCTGTTCTGGCGGGAAACTGGACAAAGGAAAGGTGAGTGGCCACTCCCCTGTCCATCACCACCCAAGGGGTGGTGCCCAGAGCTCCTCCAGTGTGTCCCAGACTTCAGCCATCTTGCTTTGCAGGGTGTGGGGCACTCTGGAGGGCTCTGAGTGGCCAGTGCCAGCAGGTGACGTCATAGACCCCTCCTGTGTTCATACCTGATAAGGTAGCCAATCCCCCGCTCAGGGCTATTTAGGGTCTCTCCTGTGGGTTCTCTTCAGATTCTGCTTGCAAGTGTCCTTCAGTAATCCTCTGCATCAACTTCAGACTCTTCGGACCTCGGATCAACCGCAGCGTGCTCCAAGAAACGCTGTAACTGCAACAAAGTGTCTACAAGAGACACTTTTCTTCAGCAACCTCAGCTCCAAGTCAGCAACTGCAACAGTTTCTTTGGTGTGCATGCTCTGGGGACTCCCTGTCTTCATCCGGCACCAGATGAACCAAAGAAATCTCCTGTGGAGTGACAGAGTCACTCCCCTGGTCCAAGCAGGCACCTTCCAAGACGACGACTGGTACCCTGGGACTCCTCTCACAACAAAGAGTGTGCTCCTAAGGACACAGAGGGCAGACACCATCGACAGACTGTCCTGAGGTCCTGCTGACACAATTTTGAGGAGGTAAGACATTGCCTTCCCTGAGAACAACGGTGCCCCTGTGTACTGTGTCTTCTTCACCTCCTGAAGCCTCTGTGCACTCTTTGCAAAATTCCTTTGTGCACAGCCTGGCCGAGGTCCCCAGCACTCCACTCTGCGGCGTTCAACTTGCTGAGTTGTTCTCCGGCGGCATGGGACCTTCTGTTGTTGTGCTGCATCAACTGCGTTTTGCACCTCCTTTGAACCCGGATCCTGCGGCTTCTGGGGGTGCTGGCTGGCATCCTGAGGACTCTCTAGAGTGCTGAGAGCCCCCTTTTCCTCCTCACACAGAGTTGAGGCCCCCAGGTCCCTCCTGGGTCCATCTGGCGCCATTTTGACGAAAAACTCACTTTTGTCGTAGCCAAGGCTTGTTGGCACCTTCCAACATGAAATCTCGTCTGCTTTGCATCATGCAGGAACCCGTTGGCATCTTCCTAGGGTGCATTTCTGCAGTCTTTGACTAACTGGGGGCTCTTCTTTTGCACCCTCTTCTGGGTTGGCAGGGGCTCCTGTCCTTCCTAGAACTTCTTTGCAGGTCTTCAGGTCCAATAATCCAGAAGTTGTTCTTTGCAGACTTGGTTGGCTGCTGCAGACTCCCCAAAACGAGGTGTAGTGTGTCCTAAGGAAACTTGCAGTACTTTACTCATGCTTTTCTGGGCTCTGGGGTGGGGTAATTTACTTATATTTACTGTATTTTTACTCTCCCAGCGATTCTACACACACTACACTTGTCTAGGGGGGAATTGGTGATTCACATTCCACTTTTTTAGTATATGGTTTGTGTTGCCCCTAGACCTATTTTCTCCCATTGCATTCTATAGAATTTCCTACTGTTTGCATTGTTCTATGACTATTTACTTGTCTAATGTTGGTGTCTAATGTATATATTGTGTATAATACTTACCTCCAGAAGGAGTATTGTCTCTAAGATATTTTTGGTACTGTGTCACCCAAATAAATACCTTTATTTTTGGTAACACTGAGTGCTGACTCTACTTGCGTATAAGTACTGTGTAACTATAAGTGGTATTGCAGGAGCTTTGCATGTCTCCTAGTTCAGCCTAAGCTGCTCTGTTACCGCTACCTCTATCAGCCTAAGCTGCTAGAACACTACTACTTCACTAATAAGGGATAACTGGACCTGGTATAAGGTGTAAGTACCCAAGGTACCCACTACAAACCAGGCCAGCCTCCTACAACTGACAATCTAACAACAGGTATATTACTGTATATTTCATTTTCAAACATCAGTGAAAACAACTATTATTAAGTGACACCAACCTTTTAAGGCCGGTCATCTTCTACCCTGGATCTATCCCAATCTGGAACTGCAAAATTATATTTCTAAGGGCCTGATTTAGAGTTTGCAGACAGGTTACTCTGTCACAAATGTGACAGATATTCCATCCACCATATTACGATTTCCATAGGATACAATGGAATCGTAATATGGTGGACAGGATATCCATCACTTTCTTGATGGAGTAACCCCATCTGTCAAATTCTAAATCAGGCCTTTAGTCATTTTTCCGGTAATTGGCCCAGGTAGGCAAAAGACATGGCTACTCCAACGTATTCTAAGGTATAACTAACACATTTTGAGGTAATATATCATTTGTTACTATGCACAGAGTAACTTTTGATTTTTTGTTGTAAGACACTCTTTAGCCGGTTTCCCATGATATGGCCATCAGCTATCCCAAATATCACACTAATTTCCCTTAATGTAGACATTAATTTAAAAAACAATCTATATTTGGATTGCATTATTTCTTGCAATAGCATTGTTGATAGTTTATTTCTAAGGGATCATATTTGAAGCCCTAGACAAAGAGCAAAGCCTGCGCTTTCGCAATCACAGTCCAAGATTTAAGATTTAGCTCCAATATCACTGCTTCAGTCATTACATTTTTTGATGTGCAATAAAGGCATTTTTAAACAAAGACTCTCTATTCCCAGTTGGACCGCTTTTCCATGGCCAACAAATCAGCCCCCATAAAGGGCCTGCAGGAGCAACTTTCCTGTAATTGCCTGTTTGAGCAAATCAATGGATAGCGCTCCTTACCAAATGTTGTATCTTTTCAGGGCACTTGCTATATTTAAAACAGTGTTTCTCACCTCTGTAAAGTGCTTTCCCCAACTTAAATTCCAGGCAAAGGTAATCCATAGATATTTATACTGCTTTACCTGACCAAAGGTGATGAATTAGGAAACCAGGAAAATATATATATATATATATATATATATATTACACACTTCTCTTCCGTGGATATAGGAAAAAGGCAGCACTCCACAGCCACAACGAATTCAATCATGTTTATTCACCTACAGGGACGCGTTTCGGCGTTACCGCCTTCATCGACCTGTGAGCCGCCATTTTAGCTCGGTTTTTATACTCCAATTACAATGACCTCAATTAGCATATATCATGCGAAAAACTGTTTTAGTCACAAATTTTCACCATACATTTCAATTAAACAGCAATTAAATACAATTAGAAAATATACAATGTAAAAATGCATTAGCTTGTCGAGTGTCAATTCTTCAGTGTTTATAAAATGTGTTAAACTAACCCTCGCCTATAATCCATGAATACAACTATCTCTATTCAGTCAATGATCCTTTTCAAATTCATTACCATTATGATTCAATAATAATATGCGTGCTGAATGATGATCTACATGAAATTCATTCCTTTATATACCCTTATTTTCTTAGTGTATATATGTATACATATATAGTGACAAAATATTCTCATCAATCCTTGTGAGTATGGATCTCTCTAAAATTACTTCATTAATATAAGTGAAAGTGCATCTCCTCACTACAATTCAATCCATTTGGCTCTTTAGTATCAAATGCCAATATGTATTTGGATTCTAATTTCCTTAAATGTTTTTCTCTGTCACCTCCCCGAACATCTTTTTTCACTCCATCTATCACGCTATACACTATTTCCTCTACTTTACCTCCGTGTACCTCATGTATGTGTCTAGCTACCGGGTAAGTCTCATCTCGATTTGAGGTAAAGTAGAGGAAATAGTGTATAGCGTGATAGATGGAGTGAAAAAAGATGTTCGGGGAGGTGACAGAGAAAAACATTTAAGGAAATTAGAATCCAAATACATATTGGCATTTGATACTAAAGAGCCAAATGGATTGAATAGTAGTGAGGAGATGCACTTTCACTTATATTAATGAAGTAATTTTAGAGAGATCCATACTCACAAGGATTGATGAGAATATTTTGTCACTATATATGTATACATATATACACTAAGAAAATAAGGGTATATAAAGGAATGAATTTCATGTAGATCATCATTCAGCACGCATATTATTATTGAATCATAATGGTAATGAATTTGAAAAGGATCATTGACAGAATAGAGATAGTTGTATTCATGGATTATAGGCGAGGGTTAGTTTAACACATTTTATAAACACTGAAGAATTGACACTCGACAAGCTAATGCATTTTTACATTGTATATTTTCTAATTGTATTTAATTGCTGTTTAATTGAAATGTATGGTGAAAATTTGTGACTAAAACAGTTTTTCGCATGATATATGCTAATTGAGGTCATTGTAATTGGAGTATAAAAACCGAGCTAAAATGGCGGCTCACAGGTCGATGAAGGCGGTAACGCCGAAACGCGTCCCTGTAGGTGAATAAACATGATTGAATTCGTTGTGGCTGTGGAGTGCTGCCTTTTTCCTATATCCACGGAAGAGAAGTGTGTAATATAATACGCGATGGCGTGCGTATGAGGAATAGCACCGTTGACGTTCAGGTGCCGAAAGGGAACGCCACAAGTGGAGTGTTTTATATATATATATATATATATATATATTTTTTTTTTTTTATAAGATCTTAGTTTTATCAACGATAACTGTCATGGAATTTGCCAAACAACAGTCACTTAGGACTTGTAGCTTCCTGTGCAGCCCAATAGAGGTCATGTCCATTACAACTAAATCAACTGCGTACATAAAACAACGGCCATGCATTCTTTCAATCCTAGGGGGAAGGAGTTTACTGATCCTAAAACATCAGAACGTTCAATGATAAACAGACTAAAAAGCAAAGGTGCTAAGACACAACCTTACGCCCACTAATAACACTCTACTGCAGACACAGCAACATTCACAACCTACACTGTTAGAAATTTGTCCAAGTAGGGACCACAATCCAGTCAGGGTAAGTCACAACACAATCCAAATTATCCTGTGCCCACCCTCTGGTACCTTGGCACTGAGCAATCAGGCTTAACTTAGAAGGCAATGTGTAAAGTATTTGTGCAATAAATCATGCATAAAACAGCCAAAACACCACGGAAATACACCACACAGGTTTAGAACAATATATAATATTTATTTGAATAAAATGAGGTCGAAACAACAAATATCCAATAAGCACAAGTTGAAATATCACTTTTAAAAGGTTTTAAAGAGTCTCAATCCTTAAAAATAAATAGTTGTCTCTTTGTTACACACAGTACCTGTGATGCATCAAAAATAACGATGCACCCAGACCGCAGAGGAGGAGATGCGTGGAAAAATAAGGTGTTGGGTTGAGTTTTCTGACGCAGTACAGGCAATATGTTGTTTGTTTCCACGCTTCAAAGGGTTTGCGTTGTTTTTCAGCGTGCAGTCTTGGTTCCTCAATGCGATGCAGGGATATTGTGACGCCGAGGGATAATGCGTTGAAAATCCTTGATGTGTTGGAAGAAGACACAAGTGCTGCAACGATCCAGTAGGAAATGCGTTGAATTTTCTGTCGCAAGGCAGGAGCAGCGTTGAATTCCCAGTCAGAAAGTTGGGGCTGCGTCGTTTCGGTCAACTGTTCTGAGATTTCTTTGCCCCAATGCAGGCTTTGCATTGATTTCTGCAGGCGTTGCATCAATTTCAAACGCAGAAGGAATTTCTTGCAGATGTGAAGTCTTTGTTGGCCCTGAAACTTCAGATACAGGAGGCAAGCTCAATCCAAGCCCTTGTAGTGCACTTTTAGGTAAGGCAGAGTCCTTCCAGCAAAGTCAGAGGCCAGCAGGGCAGCAGTGCAACAGCAAGGCAGCAGTCCTTCTCAGCAAAGCAGTCCAGATGAGTCCTTTGGGCAGCCAGGCAGCTCCTCTGACAGGGTGCAGGCGTAGGTCCAGAAGTGTCTGATTTGGTGGGGTCAGAGACCCAGTTTATATACCCAAAAATGCCTTTGAAGTGAGGGAGAATTCAGCCATCTTGCTTTGCAAGGTGTGGGGGCACTCTGGAGGACTCTGAGTGGCCAGTGCCAGCAGGTGACGTCAGAGACCCCTCCTGATAGGTCCATACCTGATAAGGTAGCCAATCCCCCTCTTATGGCTATGTAGGGTCTCTCCTGTCGGTTCTCTTCAGATTCTGCTTTAAAGAGTAGTTTTGAAGTGCACAAGTTCCTCTTTCAGCCCAGTCCTGTCTGCCAGGGTCCCTTTAGGGGGGTTATCAGTCTTTTTTGTGAGGGCAGGCCACTGACCTTTGAAATGTACATGTCACACCCTCCATCCTTCCAACTCAAGAAGATCCATTCAGTATGCAGATTAATGCAGATATGCCTGAGTGTCCTGTGTTTGTGGTTGTCTGGGTGAAATGCAAAATGGAGCTGTCAACCAGCACAGACCACACATTGATTGGAGACGGGCTGTTAGGCACAGATGTTTTTAAGTGCAGTAAAATGTTCACTTTCAAAAAGTGGCATTTCTAAAATAGTAATATGAAATCCTACCTCACCAATAAGCTGGATTTTCTATTACCTTTCTGGCCATACTAAATATGTGGTTACCCCTTTCAGATCAGAATCTACCACTCAAAAGTATCTGAGGGAAGCCCTACTGCTAGTTTATGAAAGTAGCAAACCTCACAGTAGTGGAAAACGAATTTAGGAGGTTTTCACTACTATGACATATAAAACACATATGTACTTGTCCTGCCTTTTACCTGCACAGCACCCTACCCTATGGGTTACTTAGGGCCTACCTTAGGGGTGAATTATGTGTACAAAAAGGGGAGGTTAAGGCTTGGCAAGTAGTTTTAAATGCCAAGTTGAAGTGGTAGTGAAACTGCACACACAGGCCTTGCAAAAGCAGGCTTGGGACATGGTTAAGAGGTTACTTATTTAAGTGGCACAATCACTGCTGCAGGCCCACTAGCAGTATTTAATTTACAGGTCCTGGGCACATGTAGTGCACTTTACTAGGGACTTACAAGTAAATTAAGTATGCCAATTAGGTATGAACCAATGTTAACATGTTTTTAGGGAGAGAGCACATGCACTTCAGCACTGGTTAGCAGTGGTAAAGTGTCCAGAGTCCTAAAGCCAGCAAAAATGAGGTCAGAAAAAAAGAAGATGAGGAAGGCAAAAAGTTTGGGATGACCCTTCAGAGAGGCCATTTTCCAAAATGCACTGACTCCCCCACCACCGCCCACATCACAGACACAAAACCGGACACACCTGCAGACATAACACCAGCATCCACCGATCCAGCCAAACTCCTATCCTACCCACAGTAAGCATAATAGCAGACCCTCAGATATCCACCCCATTCTCCACATCCGCAGACACCACAACCACAAACACACCTACATGCAGTATATTCACCATGCCTGCAGTCACCACCCCAGCAGTCAGTCACCCATCCACCATGGCATCCCCCAGCACCTCCACCTGCCCTCCTCCCAAGACAGATAAATTCCAACACTCACCCACCCAACACACACAAGCAAACCTTGCACACACATGCAAGGAAGTTTTTCCTCTTGGAGTTGAACCTTTTCCCCACTCCTGTCCCACCCCATGTGACCCCCAAACGTTCTGTGTCCCTCCTCAAGTTCAGTCCTTCCACCTCCAAGACCCCCAGCCCCCCACAAATACCCATGCATCTCCCCAGCCAAGAAGTTGACCCCTCCCAAGAGTTCCCAGTCCTCCCCTAAGCCTCAACCTAAGCCCCTCATCCCAAGCCCAAATATCCCACTCCCAAACCCAAGCCCAAACCCTCTCTCCAGCCCTCCACAATACCTGAGGTGCCTGCCTGCCCCCTTGATGCCCCTACCTATGGAGGTTACATGACAGACAGGAGTCAAGTTGTAGCACCCGGAAGTGCCATTTGTGCATGTTGCACATATGTGTTTGGACAGGCCTGTGGCCTTAATCTTTGTACATATTTGTTTACATATATTGATTTATTTACACATATCTGGGCCATCCCGTTGTTGGTTCGATGGTTAAATCTTTGTCCTGCCTTTCTTTTCTTATGGCTGTTTTGGTCTTAGCTGCTTTTGTTTGTATGTGTGTGTGTAAAGTTTGTGTGAGGTGGTTGTGCTACCAGTTGTGTCTGGGTCGCATGTGGGGGTGTGTGCATTGCATTTGTCCCACAGAGATGGGTGTGTATTATGTGATGGCCATGTAAAATTTGGGGACATTTATTTGTGTTGGTATTGAGTGTTGTGATTGTGTTGACGTGTTATTTGCAGTGTTGTGAGCCTTAGTGCTGTTGTACTGTGTGCTTGAGTGTGTGTGGTGAATAGTATGTCAGATCCGTTGTGATGTGTGTTTGCGGGGTTTGACTTATGCCTCAGTGTATGGATGTATGATTTTGTGTGTTGGTTCTCTGGTGTTTTTACGTTGTGTTGTATGTATGAATTATCAAGTGGAGGTGTGTTTTGTGGATGCTTAACATTGCTTTTGAGGTGCTGCGGTTGTAGTGTTGTTTTGTCATTTGGTGGTTTTGTGTGTGACTGTGCCAGTAATGTGTATCTGGGGGTTGGTGTGTATTTTTGATGTGTGTGTGTGATGGTTGTAGTGTGTGTGCTATGTATGTGCATGTGTGTATGTGGCTGTGTGAGTGTGCGTGTCATTGTGAAGTTACGTGTGTCGCCCTCGCCACCCGTTCTGGATGTGTATGTTGTATGTGTGTATGTACATTGACATTGTGCAACAGTGACAGGTAAGTGTGTGTACTCATGGTTGCTGTTGTCGTTGTCACTAGTTTCAGAGTTGTAGTAGTTCAGGTTCCATGGCGGCTCCAGACAAGTATGGCTTCCTGAAGGTGAGTGTCTCCTTTTATAGTGACAGTTTCCGGCAGGGTTTCCGTGGTGGTGCGACCGCAGCAGAAACCTTGGTGGTGTGCAGGACTCGTAATCTCCCTGGCAGGAACATGGTCTCCGCCAGCCTGCAGGTGACTACCTTCATCCGTGGCGGCCTGACCGCTGTGGTGGTGGATTGGCTGTATTCTGTTGGGAATACCGCGATGGTCATAATTTGGCAGTCTTCTCCGCCAGCCTGTTGGCGGTACGCCTGCCTACATGGAGGTCATGAGACCGTCAAAGTCATAATGAGGCCCCAAGGGTCAAACCAGCCAATTGCTTTTCCACTAATTTCCCTATTGTTTAGCAATCGTGATTCAATAGGGCAAAATAACTACTGATATCAATCTTTAAAAAACACCTGTAATTTAGCCTCGGTAATAAAGACCTTCATCCTACATTGATAAATTATCAGTAAAGACAATACACGCTCTCTATTGTAACCAAGGGAGTATTTATCCACTAATTACAACCTTTAATGGTCGCTTAACCCCAGGTCGATAACCTGGAAATTAGCAACCAGGTTGAAACATTCCATTGACACAAAAATACAATTTTTAGGTGTTTCATTCTTACTATATCCAATGTAGCAGCCGGTGGGTAATCATTTATAAAGTGTTCATTCAAATTAATCAGGCAATGTTGAGCAAGAGCTATTGATAATTCTTGTGTACTGTTAGCAAATTTTACTCCCAGATAAAACACTTGTGGTACTTCATGACAGCTCAGACCATTCTGTATACAGTCCCTAAAAAAATTAATGGGATTTTTAAATTAAAATCTCCTGCTAAATCTACACTGGCCGATAGATATCGACAACAAAGTGCTTGCACGTCTTCAGACAATTTTGACAATTCATCACCAAACCTCTTACACCTCGGAAGGATATACACATTAAAGCAAAGAATACGATCTTGCATTACGTTATCTTTGGGTATACCACTTGAATTAAACATGCTAGCAACCAGGAACAAGACACTTCGAATTTGATAGCTCTTTTCACAACAAGTACTGAAACTAATGTCAACTGTCCTCCAGCGGCTCGTCCAGTCCTTAAAAATGTGCTAGCCTACTTACTAACCACAATAAACCCAGAGGGGTACTCCCGCAGCCAGGTTTCTTGCAGTATTATTTTGGCATATTTCTCTAAAAAGGACCTATAATTAGCAGAATTTGTAAAAGCACCATACCCATATATGTTCAGAACTAACATTTTACTAGCTGTGGAATGCCCAATAACCTAATCATAGTACTGTTCCGGGCCCCTGTATGTTTTGTCAGCATTCCTGATCTACTTCCAACCAACACCTCCTCCCCCTACTTCATTGTGCATGAATGTAACCCTTACATTGCGATTTGAGGGATCTCTCCTTTTGGATCGCCTTAGTACAGTATTGCCCAATCAGCAGTTCAGTTTGAGTCGGGGCCAATCCCCCATGATTTCTTAGCAAGGGTGCATTTTGTGGTGCTACAAAGTTGTTAACATTTATCCTTTCGCCCTTTGGTTTATTACTTGAAATAGCCCTACAACCTGGATTATCACTAATGAACACACCGTGTTCCATTAATTAATTTTTTGTCTTAATTATATTATCTGCTATTTCCTACTTTTCACTAGTCTTCATCAGACATGCAGAACCCTACAAATTCTAAATGCTCTGATAATATTTGTTTAAGGAAGGAATCCGTTTAAAACGAGAAAGAAGTTTTGATCAATCTAATGGCTATAACTTAATTTTTCTCTTCTCTTTTTTATTGGTTTAAAATGGATAAATTTTATAGAATGACCCATTGCCTCAGTATCTGTGAGCAATTAATGTTGCCCTATGTTCATTTGAACTTTTCTATTTCTACAATTTTCCTTTGCCCTACTAGCCAAACCCTTTTTATTTTCTTCCACCTGAACCATGCAATAGAAGCCTCGATCTGATTTATTGTTTTCTATCTCCAAAGTACCAAATTTTAGTTGACTTTAGGTCGCCTGCTTTCCCTCTTTAAGGGGTTCGGCAACAAGTTTTTTATGTCATCTTTTAAGGCTCTCCCACTCTTTTGGCAATCTGTGTTGTAATCACCCTCCTATATGATTTGCTGGTATTAATGGCCTTCCTTCTTTCTTACAACAAACAGACTAAAACGTGAAGGGACTTTTTTCACCCGTACTGCCCACCATAGTTGTAGATTATAGCAGGACTGCAAGAAATATAAACATTTTAATTGTGAGCAGGTTTAGCACCATCATTTGAGGTTTATTGGGGCTAAAGTCATTTGAACCATCTGCTCTAATAATACTCGCCCTTTTCTTTTCCAGATTCCCTCTTTTAAATCCAAGGCTCACTTTACACCTTCAAGTGGATGGATCTGTTTTGCTTGGTGAGAATTATCAAAACTAGAGTTTTCAACATACCTTGGAAGGTTGACTGCATCAACAGAAGCAAATTTAACATAGAAACTTCTGGGCCATTGTCTAGGTATTTCTGGGCAGAGGTATGTAAGTGGGGGCAATCACTTGATTTTCCATTGATTTATCATGTGTAAGTGAATTCAATGAATCAACAGGCACCTGCAAAGAACATCTTTCTAATGTGAGGAGGAGGGTAACCGAGGTGAACAAATCATTTGTATGCCCTCCCCTTTGCATAATTCATCACCCATCCTTACTTTCCTAAAATCTCCTTTTTCGCAGCCCCGCTGCCTTATATGTTCATTCCCTATTTCATAACATCCCTCTGCTTGGCTTGTTGTCTTTAGACCTTCTTTATTATCTTTATGTTCAATTTGAATATCAGAGTGGATGGAAGGAATAAACCAGTTGGACTCCACTTGTATTTTCCACTCTAGAAGTTCAGTACAGAAAGCCTCACAACTTCCACCTGCACTTCATGCAGAGTTACTTTGTATACCACGAGTTACACATTCAGCTTTAACGCTGATCTTAACATTGCTATTTGCATTGTCTGTAGCTTTATTTTCGATTTCTTCCCTCATCTTCTGCAGGCTCTGTTACTTCTTTCACAACTTCATTAGAATTCTCTGTGCTATTTAAAACACACACTCTGTCTATTTGAACATATTCAAATGATCCACTTAAAGATCTAGAGGGTCTGAGTGTGTCCGTATCAATAAAGCTATTCAAAATTGTCCTTTCTGCAGGGTCATCCCCAGACTTTGTCTTTTCCCTGGACTTTTTTCCTGAATTAGTTTTTGTTTAATTAAGGACTCTTGGCATTTGCCACTGATAGTGCTTAAGTGCATGTCCCCCCTTGCGTAAAAGATGGTAACATTTGCTTATTCACAATTGGCATATTTAATTTACTTAGTCCCTAGTAAAGTGCACTATCTGTACCCGGGGCCTGTAAAATGAAATGCTACTAGTGGGCCTGCAGCACTGATTGTGCCACTCATTTCAGTAGCACTTCAAACACGTCTCAGGCCAAACATGTCTCAGGCCTGCCATCGCGGAGCCTTTGTGTGCAGTTTTAAACTGTCATGTCAATCTGGCAAGTTAACACTCTTGCCAGGCCCCAAGTTGCCTTTGTGATAGATATACTTCACCCCTAAGGTAGGCCCTGGACAGCCCAAGGGCAGGGTGCAGTGTATTTAAAACTTAGGACATATACGGTTATGTTTTTCATGTCCTAGTAGTGAAAAACACTTTCATCTGTTTTTCACTACTGCACGGCCTATCTCTCCAATAGGATAACATTGGGTATTACCTTATTACATTTATAAGTGTAATTTCCAATTGGGAAGAGACCTCAGCCCCAAGTTTGGTGTCTCTGAAATCACAATTTAAAATCACAACCTGTGGTGAAGTCAGATTTAAAATTGTAATTCGGAAAATGCCACTTTTAGAAAGCTGCATTTTCTTGCTTTAGCCATTTAGTAGGTATGGCCTGTCTCTGAATATGTCTGGGCTGGGTGACATCTGAGCTTTGTGTATTACTTCTAGACAGCTTCAACCAAAGGAAGCATAGGTGTGACTTATGGGCCATCCACAGCCTGATGAGCCATCCTGGGCAGATTGGGAGGGAGGAGCTGACACTTACACCTGAATAAGCTGTGTCCTGTCCCCACACGAAGGGCTTCATACCCTCAGTAGTGAGTTTGGAGCCAGGACATGGATTTTGTACACTTCAAAGGTTTCTCTTTGAAGTCTCTCCCACTTCAAAGGCACAACTGGGTATAAGTATTAGACCTCTGACACCTCCACGTCAGTACACTTCTGGACCTGTAGATACTCTGCCAGAAAGAAGGACTGCTGTGCGGCTGAAAGGCCTGCCACTCTGCTGGAATGCTACTCTGCTGTGCTGACCTGCTGCCCTCCTTGCCTGGGAGTAAGAAGGACTGGACCTGCATCTCTCCAGAACTTAAGTGACTCCAAGGGCGTGCTGGCTTGCTTCTTGCTTTCTGAAGTCTCAGGGACACAAAAGGCATCAAACTCACCTGCTACAGCACCTGGACTCTGACAACTGTGAGTCTTGCCCTGCCAGGTGGTGCCAATCCAGGACTGAGCCCGTGGGAGTGGATATAAAGTGCTACTCCAGTCAAATCAATGCATCAGTGCTGCTGGGCAGATCAGAACTGGCTCATCGACCCTGTTGCGTGGAGCAGAACTGGCACATCGGGCCCCCCTTGCATGGACCAGAGTTGATGCATCTCCTCTTCAGTGCCGACCAACCTCAGGGCATCGCCTTCAGAACTGCCCCATCTTGGACCTTACGCATTGCCAGTGCTGCATGGAGAAAAATCGACGCATCTTCGCTACTGCGTGAAAAGGATCACATCATCACCACTGTGGGGGTCAACACCCACACGTAGCTTCAGCCTGCTCCCAGCATCTTTGACATCGAGGCAACGAGGATTAGGTACTTTAGTTCAGAGGGCCCAAAGGGGTCCCTGTAGCCAGCCTGCACTCCATCATGGTTGGCCTGAACGTTTGACTTTGTCCCGGGCCGGCACAACTAGATATCACCTACTGACACTTCTTGTTCTTCTCGTTTCTAAGTGCTATTTTACGGTTTAGAGCATGAGCATGTCCGGTATATTGAAACAACCTTACAATTCTTGCAAATCAGGGTCTATTAGCAATTTTGGGAGAAAATTATGGCCTGAATATTTGGCAAGTGAAGCACGATATGATAAGTAATACCAACAAAGGGCAAAGACCAACAACACCTGGCTAATGAGAATGGCTAGCCAATCTCTAACCAACTGCTCTATCCCAGCAGTCTGGGTAGGTTCTGCCAGGCCTACTCTGCTATGGTGTGGAGCAAGGAGTATAGGAAAAGCGGTAACTGAGTGACTGGTGGGTGGGTTCCCAAGGCAACACAAGCTGAACTGGCCTAATGTTGGCCGCCTGTGTGCAGTGTGACGGACCCACAACCTACTGCCTTACTGCCTCACCCTTCCAACTTGTAGCTCGTGATGGGCTGTTGGGTGATTTTAGGAGGCCTACCTCGTATGCCCTCTCTCTGCCACCTTGCTATCAGGCCTTAGTTGCCCCTGTTTTCAGCTTAATTTCCAACTTCTCGCCTATATCACTAGCACTGCTGGAACTGCAAACACTGCTTCGTTGCCAACTCCTGGCTCACTACTGACTCCTCGTCCCCTCTTCATGCCCACCAGTTCATCCAATATTCCGGGTGACCAGGAGGAATATACCACCCTTCTCCCAGCCCCCCATCGTGCCTCACTTACTGGTTAGGGTGGAGGCCAACCAGACCAGTCAGAACAGAAACTGGGGGTGGTGGGGTGCAGCAAAGCTACGTGCAGGCTACAAGCTGCTCTGGTGCTGCCTTCCCAGCCAGAGCATCTGTGAGTGAAAGATCGATATCCCCTACTATACCAGGAGTAACTTTACCTCTTTTTGGTATTTGTGTGTTACTCCTCACTATAGACATACACATCTCCACACCCTCACTTCAGGGGGTGGAGTCTTTTATACCATAATTAATAACTGTAAAGTTACTACTAGTAACTTTAAAACATATTTTAAGTTGCACCTACTTTGTGAAGACCTTCACATGCGGGAGGAGACCTCCGCATGAACAGGATTATTATACACTTGACCCAAATCCCACAAACACCGGACACCTATTCACATACAATCACATAAATAATGCCCACATCATAAGGCTGAGATTTTCCTATTTCTGTCAGTGATCCTGCAACCATCTGCAAAAGCATTCTAAAATGTAGGTTCTACTTCTAAAGAGTTACGATGAAGAAGTCAGCCCATGTAGTAAAATCTCTGGTAAAAACATTACCAAAAATGAGATGGTTTTACTTCATTGATCCTCAGTGAAGCACAGAAGGCAGCCTTATGGCAGGAGATCACTAATTCAGTGACTACATTAGAAGAGAAGGTCTGTACCAAGTGGGACATTAATTTAAAAAATGGCAAGATAGGAGGAGGTGGGTGAAGTTCTCCAGGATTCAGCTTACAAAAGCTAATCTAAGAGTGCATCTCCATCCTATGTTCTTTTCTCCCCATCTCGAGAACATTGGCCCTCATTACGACTTCGGAAGCCACTGCAGTCAACAGACTGCCAGTGTTGGCGGCCTGCTGATCGCCATATTAGGAGAGCTGAAAAAAATTCTGCCTGGCTGACGGAGTTTCCACCACCAGCACCGCCATGGCAACAAGACACCGGCTGCCGTATTACGATACGTAATATGGCATAGTGGAGTCCTGTCTGTGGTGCGGTACTGGCAGTGGAAAATGCCAGGACC
The DNA here is from genome assembly GCF_031143425.1 of Pleurodeles waltl. Lineage (NCBI taxonomy): Eukaryota > Metazoa > Chordata > Amphibia > Caudata > Salamandridae > Pleurodeles > Pleurodeles waltl. The sequence continues at coordinate 833,738,103 of NC_090439.1, read as the reverse complement.
CATCCCCTCCCAAACTACCACCTCACCGGAAAAGGTAAGTTGATCGCCTGAAGGGGGGGTGTTGGGTGCATGTGTGTGGTGTGTGCGCATATGTGTGCCTGAATGAGTGTAAGTGCGTGTATGTATGTGTGCATGGACGGTGTGTGTGCCTGCGTGTATGCCGAGGGGAGGGGGGTGTTGGGGTGCGAGTGCGTGTGTGTTTGTATGCAGAGGGGTGGGGGTATCTGTCTGAGTGTGTGTATGTGTGCGAATAGGGGTGTCTGAGTGTGTGTTTCTGAGCGAGCGAGTGAGGGTGTCTGGATGTATGCATGCGTTGCGGGGTGTCTGCATGTATACGCAGGGGAGGGGGGTGTCAGGGTGTGAGTGAGTAGGTGTGTGTATTGGGATGCATGTGCGTGCAGCTGCATGTGTGCAAGTCTGCGAGTGAGTGGGGGTGTCTGTGTGCAAGTGTGCAGATGAGGGGGGGTGTGTGCAAGTGTATGGATGTGGAGGGAGGAGTGTGTGAATGTATGCATGTGTGCAGAGGGTGGGGGTTTGCATGAAGGGAGAGGAGGGTGTTGGTGTGAATGATTGAGGAGGGGTGTGCGGAGGGGGTGCGTATGTGTGAGTGGCGTGTGTGTATGTCAATGTAAGAGTGGGTGGGGGTGTTTGTATGAGTATGTCGGTTGGGGGGGTGTTTGCCAGTGTGTGGACGGGTGGGGGAGTGCATGGAAGTGTGGGTGTGCCGGTGACAGGAATGGGGATTCCTGTCTCCGGGTGCGTTTCTCCCAGGGCCCGCCACGAAAATCCTGGTGTTTTACTGCCTCATGATGGGGGCAGTGGCCTGAGGCCTGCCGCTGGCCTGGAGGAGCTCACCACGGCTGCGTCGGTGCAACCGCACCAATGGGCCAGCCAGCGTTGTGGCAGTTTGGCTTTGGCCAAATCCCACAGCGTGTAATGCGGCGGTCTTTACCGCCTGGTCCGCGGCGGTAAGACTGCCAGCCTCGTAATGAGCGCCATTGTCTTCTCCACAATGCAACCTCAACTGTTGCATGGGCAGCCTGTTGTAAATGACCCTAATGTTATGCCAGGTAAGCACTAAACCCTATCTCTTTTCCATAAAATTATCCTGCAATCACTCAACTAAGTCTGTCATAAACTTTTTAGGTCTGCCTTGACAGTGCAACTGTTACCTGACCTTTTAACCTGCACCAATACTATTTTACAGTCCTGTCCTTCCACACAAATACATATGTATTCTCATGCTATTTACTTGTAATGCTTCACATTACCATACAACATTCCTTTAAAGTCAGACCTGTTGACATTGCCAATGCTTGTCATAATCTGTAGAAACTCCTTACATGGGAATGACCTTAGATGTGTGGCACTACGCACCATAATTCTGCAAACAATACTAGAGTGGGGACCAAATCTGTCATGCTATCTTACTCTCACACTATTCCCAGCAAGGCACTTTTCTGTATAGGTTCCAGGATATGTCACCTTAACTTGGCAGACATGGGATCGATGAACTCTTTTGGCAACATTCGTGTTTTTATTATGCATAGCAGGAAATGAATTCCTTCAATATTTCTAAACATTAATATATTCTCCTAAATTACAATTATGAATGGATTTGGTCCAGTAACAGAGGTTCGCAAGTGGTCCATAAGGACAAGTGGACCATTAGGTCCTTGAGTGCAACAAAAGTATACTGTCTCACACAGCCTGCCAAAGGAAGCAGAGCACAACCTCCCCCCCTCCTCACTCAAAGGTGCAGATGGAAAACTGGTGCAGGTGGTGATTGGAGCGGACATAACTGAGGAACCTAAATATTGAGCATTTAACAAACACATGATTTTTAGTTTGTTTGTTTAAATCACAATATCACATTTTAGGCTGTGAGCACAAATAGTAAGTTAATGTAGTTCATAAAAACTATTTTTCAAAATAAAACTTACCACATACATCAGGTGACAGTGTGGCAATCATGTTTCCAAACAAATGAAGTTTCTGAAGTGATATGAGGTGTTGAAGTTGCTCTGGAACTTTTTCCAAGGCATTATTTCCCAGATTTAGTGCTGTCAACTAATGGGATAAGAACATCACATCATTAAGAGAGCAAACATAATTTAACTATCCTTTACAATACAGTTAAGAATTATTTAATTAATCCTTGGCATAATAACTGAAATTGAGTTGACTAAATAGATGTACTAATGGGTCAGTTCAGTTGTTCTTGCAAATCAACAGTTATTTCCTAATCATAAGATCCTCTCTCTACAAACTACCCGGGTTTTCCTGCTGCTGTGCAAATTAATGAATTGGAGAAGCAAGATGTGGTGGCCATGCCAACAATGTACTATGTTTGCATTTGATTAAAGGTGTATACATACACATATTTTACACAGAAGAGTTGCCACAGTGTAGTCATGGTTCAAATTCACTTTACATTGAAATGGCATTATTTGATTTGAATTAACTTTGGGCCACATGGATGCATCTGCACGTAATATGGCAGTTGCCTAGCATATGCAGCTAAGATATAGCTCACAACATTAATGCAGTTCCATGCGGTGGACAATTTTTTTATAAAGATATGTTTTCCCATTTATGCCAGGTTTGGAGTTACCATTATGTAGCTGGACATGGGTAGTGACCTATGTCCAGTACATGGATAAAATGGCTTCCCCGCACTCATGAAGTCCAGGAAAGTTAAGCAGGATTTGATTTTGTTGGGGCACTCCTGCTCATGCATGGGGTGCCCTCACACACAGGTGGTTGTACCCTGCCCTCTGGGTTAGAAGGGCCTGCCATAGGGGTGACTTACAGTGACCTGGTGAAGTGACCTGTAGTGAAAAGAGTGCATGCACCCTTTCGCGTAGGCTGCAACGGCAGGCCCGCAGGTACACTTGCATAGGCTCCCATGGATGGCATAATTCATGTTGCAGCCCATGGGGAACCCCTGGTGCCCCAATGCCCTGGGTACCTGGGTACCATATTCTAGGAATTTACATGGGGGCACCACTATGCTAATTGTAGAGGGTACAACCAAATCCAGAGGGAGAGAGCACATTTACTGGGATCCTGGTTAGCAGGATCCCAAGCAACAGTCAAAACACACTCAGTGAAAGGTTAGGGGTAACCATGGCAAAAAGAGGGTACTTTCCTACAGACCCCAGTTAGAGCTAGTGTGTTCTAAGTGCTTTCCTAAGGTTTAAACTTAAAAATGTGTATCTTTAATTGTGTATATTCCATTTTTTGTTTTGGTCTTGTTTTACATAGATAAATATTGGCTATTTTTCCAAACTGGTACTGGTGAGGAGTACTTTTGTGGTGTTTTCACTGTGCTTCTCTCTGTGTGCATGTACAAATACTTTTCACATTACCTCTGAGATAAACCTGACTGCTTGAGCCAAGAGGGTGAGCTGGGGTTATGTTAGTTGTGTGGCTGCCTTACCCTGGCGAGAGTAATGGTCCCTACTTGGGCATGGTGCGAACCACTGCCAACTAGAGATCCCATTTTGAACAGCAACCAAATGGCAGACTGCGTTCCCCAGCTTCCTGTAGATGAACCCCTTGAATCACGCCTCTGCATGGTTAAGGGTGACATGGTGACATGTATTGGAGATTTAAGTAGAAGTTTTGGAGAAGGAATAAAAGAGTGTGTGGATGAAGAACCAAAGAATGTGAGGGAATACATACTCAAATGATGGCCACCCTCCAAATCTTTAACGGATTGACTGCATTCATTCTCTCAGTTGCTCAGTGTGGTGGATGATTTGGTTTTTAGGAATGATAAATGTGTCCCTACTAAGGGCATACATGAAGGTCTGGTAAAAATAGGTCACCAGGGACACACGGGAATGTTGGCCTTGAAACATCTTTTGAGAAAATAATTTTGGTGGCCAGACATGGACATCGAGATTGAGCATGTTATGTGGTCATATGGTGTGCACCGCCAAAACAAAAATTGCAAAACCGGTGTATCCTCCCATGAAAAATGTAACCTGGCTCACTACGGCATGGAGGAAATTAGGATTCGATATTTCTAGCCCATTCAAAAGCCTATCATTGAGCATGCAGTATGCCCTACTACTTGCTGACTACCACTCCAAGTGGCCAAGCGATACATTTGCAGAAAGGACGCCACATCTGTAGTGCTGGAATTTTTTATGTAAGTCTTCAGCAGGGAGGGATTCTCTGAAACTCTAGTTACAGATAACAGGGTCCATCTGTTTTCCAGGGAATTCACCTAATTCATACAACACCACCATATTACTCATATCCTTGCTACCTTATACGACCCTCAGTGCAATGGGCAGGTGGAACGCTTTAATAGATACCTGAAAGAGAGTGTCCAACTAGCTTTCATGTGCCATGAACCATTCATATTATTTGTAAGAGATTGTGGGCATGCAGAATTTCTCACAGGTCCATTATGGTTGAGTGCCTCTACTTAATACTTTACTCATGTCCTGCTAAAACTATACATTCTCAATTCATTAAGATACAAAATGAATGGGGCTTTACTAAAATAACACCATTTATGTAAAAGGGGTCATTAAATCCTCATAATATGCTAAAATGTACTTTTAAAATGTAATGTTATTAAGTTATTAGAAACAGAATGCTTACTGATCAGCTTCTACACATTGTGGCACGACTTCTAGCCAAAGAGAGCACTTTCGAAGATTGAAGACTATGCACCATTAGTTAAGCCATGGCTGCACAGTCATACCGAGCTTCTATGATTGACCTTGTCTTCACTATAAGACCCTGGTGTATCTAAAAGAGGGGTTATGGGACAATCAGAAGCAGCCAGTTAGAAATTTAGCATGCAAAGTTTAAACTTTTACCAGTCTGCAGTTTATCTGCAGTTAAGATGGATCAAACACTTTCATCACTGCAGGCCAACAGGATCGGACCCTACTTGTGATGAAAACGGGTTTTAACAGTTGACAAAGTGCTTCTCTTAAGGCTGGACAGATGCAAATCAAGTAGACTATATCCTCTGCTCTGGTGTTGCATAGCCTACATGACATCTCGCCCCCATTTTTCCATATTGGTTGATCCACTAGAGATGGCAAGGAGCCTAGTCGCATGGCAAGCAGCTGGCGTTTGAAGTGCACTGGAAATGTTGAGATCAAATACTGTGCTGGTGCTAGACTGCTATAATTGTGCATGACGTTCCAGGCATGTGATCGGCCTCTCGTCCAGGAAGGGTTTCAGCCTAACTTCCCTTTTTAATACACAGCGAAAAAGGGGGTATGACATATTGGAGTCCCATAAATGTGTAATTTGAGTCTCTTGCAGACAGCCTTGCAAATACCCATTATATACTGACTTTGGATCTTTGGCAAAAAAATTCCATAAGGCTGCAACTTCTGGGCTTGCTTTATTTCCCCTAATTTTATGCCAGGTCCTAATCGTATGGAATTTTCTGTCTATCTGTAGCTGTTTGAGACCAAATTCTAGCCTAACTTGTGAAGGGGAAACGGTGCGGGGAAGACGAAAGACATATTTTTATATTTTTATTTGTTGTCGGTCCAGAATTAAGGCATCTTTCCCGTATAGTGCTGCACTTCCAGATGTTATGACTGATAAGAGTTTAGCAGACAGTAGGGGTTTGTAGGAAGGCCCATTCAGCTTTCTGGCCAGGGCCCAAAAGATTAAATCAACGCTTTGCATTTCTGTGTGATATATTGTTTTTGCACTGCAAAATTCTGTTTATTATCTATGTTGAGGCCCAAGTATTTATAATGACAGATCTCTTCCAACACTGTGTTGTCTAACTTAAGATTGAGTGTAGGGCTAAAGGTGCTCCCCATGGGCATGAATTTTGAATTGCTGATGTTTATTTCCAATTTATTTGTCGCTGCAAAGTTGTCCAGCATATTGAGTAACCACTGTACACTCACATTTGTGTAGCTCAATAAAACTCTATCATCTGCGTATGAGAGGTGTGAAATAGGCAGGGTTTCCAACTTCAGGGAGTGTGAATTTGCTGAATCCAGCTTTGGTGAAATGTCAGCCATGAAAAGATTAAACAGGTGAGGAGCCAAGACACACCCTTGTTTTAGACCAGTATTTGTTGGAATCCTTCTTGAACGTTTTGTGCCGTCAGCTAACTTAATCTGCACCCAAGTTTTGTCATATAGCATTTCAATGCTTCATAACATTCTTTCATGCAGGCCCAAGCTTGGCAACTTTCCCCAAAGCATGGCTCTGTCCACACGGTCAAAAGCACTTTTATAGTCTATAAAACATAAATGTAGTTTTTTCTTCAGGCGCTTTGATTAATCGGCAATATCGCGTAATGCTAATATATTTGTCATGGTACCATATCCCTTCCGGAATCCGGTTTGGTTCAGGAAAACTAGGCTGTTAGAGTTGGACTAGTCAAGCAAATCATCTAGAGTTGTCAAAGTAAATGAAAGAAGTAATGTAACTCAGGAAGGAAAGTGCTAGATTAAGAAATGAGTGTCAAAGTGTGATATTAACCAGTTCATTTGTGAGCAGGATACTTGCCCAGGATTGGAAGGGGAAAACAGGCCACATTATTTCTGAGTGTCTCAACCCACGTAAGGCAACTCCTCTACTAGCACACCCTGTGCAGTGATTCTTCCTAGAGGTGTTTCTGGAGGGGAACGTAGACAAGAATCATCTGTGATTACAGAGTCTCATCTGACACCTCCATCTTAGTGAGTAGAGTCAAATCTTATCCTGTAACAGAACACCTTGTTTTAAAGTTCTTCAGGGATGGTAAAATCTTTGTTTCCATTGAAGAGAGGGCATATATTGTACTGTAGTGATTATATGTTGCATTGTAATCACTTTTAATAAAACAATCACTTATTGTGATAATGTTTTCCATTATTCTTATGTTTCCTCTGCCCCAGCGATTAACTTGGTTCCTCCTAGAACGTTAGGTTCAGAAGGGTTCTAATCTGAGCGCCTATTAATTGTGAATGATGCCCGCCAGTGAAAGGAAATAAATAAAGCGTCCTCTTCAACAGAAGCTTGCTGTCTCATTTATAGCCTGCATTAGAACAGTCTTCTATATCCCTGATTTCAAACTCAAAAGCTGTTATCCTTTCACAGGGTACAGTCAACATGTAGTTTGTAATGTTTTTTTTTCTACTGTAACACCCAATATTTTAGATGTACTGATCAAAAAATGGCTTCTCATACGTGTAAAACCATCTGTAATTCTGGTAACATTCAAGACATTGCTCTAAGATCAGCTGCCTAAAGCAATCAAATGCTTTGGTGCAACAAGTTTTATAAACTGAGTAGGCATCTCGGAGGTGTGTTATGGACCTTAGTGGAATCCCTCCATTGAATGACACAAAATGAACAAATCTTTGATTTTGGAATGAGGCTTTGAAGTGCTAGATTTAGGCTGTTGATCCTAGACAGAGCTCTCAAAGGTTACCACAATTACGAATGATTTTATACCTATGAGAAGCCATTTTTAAATCATTATGTTAAAAATACTGCATGTTAAAATAGAAAAAAACATATCAGTGCTTCCCAAACCTTTTCAGAACCAAAACCCAATTTTTTGAACGACAAACTTTCGTGACCCACGTAGCTTTAATAGACAAGAGGCAGGCAACTTTTTTAATTTAACTAAAGAATTGTGTGGCAGCACATGGTTATTTACAGACAGCACATTTTCAGTTGAAATGGACACTAAATTTGCACAGGCATACGGGTTTACTGATAAAACTACATCAAAAACTAATTATAATGTGTGAAAATAGGATTTCAGTGATTATTTATCATTTGTCCATTACCAAGTGAAGTAGCTTGATTTGTTTTGATCGAATTAAAAATATTTGCTTCCATCACACTTCAGAATTAGAAAAATGTGCTTTCATTTACAGGCAATACATTTTGGTGAGCGCTACAAAAATGACATCCTATAGCATTTCCTTCCACACTCTGAATCTATTGCAACATAATTCACTCTACTTTTCTTTCTCTGACTAGAATGGGAGAGGAGTTAGTAAACACCAATACTTATGTTAAAAAACATAAGACCCAATTTGTCAGAAGACACAGCCTGACATTTGACCTTACGACCCACAGTTTGGAAAACACTGCCATATATTATAGTCATGAAGACTGTTAGCACAGCAAAACTGTTGGCTGTTCCATGTGAAAGAAAAATATATGAAGGATAACAACTTTGCAGTCCGAAATCAAGGATATAGAAGATGTGTCCAATTGTTAGATAGTATTGTCTTAATGAGAAATGACTCAATAGTATACACACACCCAATTCAGGTGGAAGACTTGCGATGTATGTAGCCAAAAATGCCCTTTTTTGTCTGTCTCTGTCTGAAATTGCCTCTCCTACAATAGAAGTCAATGAGGGAAATACAATCTCTCGATTTTCCTTATCTAAAATGGTGGCAAGTTTGTAATAGGACATAAATTGGAGGAAAACAAATATATATATATATATATATATATATATATATATATATCTATAATGATAGAAATGATTTCATAAAATGTACGCAGATAATAAATTATTGAACAGTGATTACTGGATGTGTACTAGGTGTTCCCCACCTTCAATACTTGTACGCTAGCACACAAAAACAGGATAAAGAGAGCAATTGCTTGTGTGGCACAAAGAAATCACGTAAACAATTCTATGTCAGGACCGGAGCCTCAGATTATGCTTCTCTTTCCATGCTTTATTTTAACAGCAGCCAATGAAAACCATGGAAAACAAAAAAACTACATATCCCAATATATGATATGTCACGTGCTAACCATAGAGAAGGTAGCCTATAAAGTGTTGCATCACACCCAGCCACTCCTCTTTCTTTGCTGCTTCGCATCCAGTTAAGTGCTTCTTATATTATTTTACATGTGGTTGTGTTATTCTTTTGGTGTCGGGAGCGGTTTTTCCCTCCCTAAAAGTGGCCGCTCGGCTCGCTTTTTTCTTGGTGGAGTGGGAGCAGGGGAGCGAGGACTCACGCGTCTCCGCGCAGTACTCTTTTTATGGCCGGCTAATTTTGCCATTTATAGTACCACGCTGTTCAGCGCGAGTCCCATGTTGCGCGTCTCTGTGCCGGCCTGGGAAAGTGTCTCTTCGTGCCCTGAAGGCAAAAAATCTTCCTCCGCTTTCAGCGGAGCTGCTGAGAAGTTTACTTTGCCCCAGGGGGGGCCATTGAATTGTGCTCGCGTCCCGAGTCTTCCTGGAGCCGGGCCGAGCTTATTGTTCTCTGCCCCAGGGGCCTGATTTATGAGCGCTCGTTCCGGAGCGTCTCTACGCACTTCGGCAAGTTCTCCCCCCCAGGGGCCTAATTTACGAGCGTCTACTATATGAACTTCAGGGTTTTGCTTGGCGCCTTCCTCAGCAATATTTAATATATATTTACAGGCTCAGTGTTGGAGCGATTTTTGTTACAACTCAATCAGTTTTCTTACTGGCTAAGCTCCCCATCTACACCCCAGTGCTTGTACTCTGGGGTTGCAATACATTTCTACACAGGCTGGGCCTGCACTAAGGGTGTTTCTTAGCATTACAGGGTAGCTCCCTCCACGTTCTAAGCAAAAGATTTTGACTTTTTGCCCTGTTTTTTCTGTTATTATTAATACTGCTCCTTTGGGGCTCATCTGCTGTTTTACAGTATGGCTGGCTATGATGACCAAACCGAAGATGTGTATTATCTGGATGAACCAGCTGGTTCCTTTGAACAAGACTTGGTGTATGCTCTTGACGCAGGAGTGCGTCATACTGTTAATCAAGCTTTAGCCCAAGCTATTCAGCCCATTAAGCACCAGCTTTTGGGATTTGTGGAACAACAAGGCTGGGTAGCCCTGTCGGGCATCCATCCCATTTGGGAACCTCCCCTTACGGTGAACACCCAAGCCTCTAAGCAGAATTCTAATCCGCATTCCGCAGACTTTGAATCCCTTATCAGGAATATGGCAAGGGAGCATGATTATAATTCAGGCTCTCATAAAAAAGCTGTAAGTGACCCAGCTTCTTCTTCTTCTGATCAATCCTCCGCGCAGGGAGATGATCCCCCTCGCAAATGCAAGAAGAAAGTTCATCATCAAGAGGCAGCTACTCCCAAGGTCCTGACATTCGAGCCGGAAGACATTGTGCATCCCAGGTCTTCGCTTTGGTTCCCACCCCCGGAAGTGGCGGATTATGTGGAATCCCACATTAGGCATAGTTTTGATAAGGAGGTTCGCTCTAGGCTGAGGTCTGAATGCCCCAGACCGGATTTTCCCTCAAAGGTAACTGAGACCCCTGAGCTAGACCCTACTCTAGTCACTTTTCTCAAGAAGTCTGCAAAAGACCCTAGGAAGGGTATAGATTGTGCCTGGCGCGGATGTCAGGATAAGCTCTTGGACGTTTCAGGTCCATTAACAAAGATCTTGGAGTTGGCTTTTCAGGCCAAGGAGTCAGGTGAGCCCATCAACCCTGACATTCTTGTAGGTTGGGCTCAAAGAGCATTTTGTTTCTTGGGCAATGCCAATTGCGCCATATCTTCTGAGCGTCGCAGATCTGTGTTGATGAAGTTAGACCCCAAATTGGCAGATCTTGCTTCCTCTGAATCGGGCCCCGTGGCTCAGGGTTTGCTGTTTGGTTCACCCTTCCTCAAGGAGCTTTCTAAGTTTGTTTCTACTTACGCCAGTCTGGACAAGGCACAAGGATCAATCAGAAGAGTGCTACGTCCACTTTTTAGAGGGGCCGGACGCTACAGAGGGCGTGCCTTCGGCCGCTTCTACCAACAAGGCCCTCAACATGTTTACTATCATCAAGGAAGAGGCGGGTTTCAAGAGTATGACTCCTCCTCTTCTACCTTCTATCCATCGAGACCAAGAACTGGTCGGGGAAGATTCCGCAGGGGAAGATCCAAAGGCCATCAATCTTTCTCCGAGGAGTCGGGAGCCACAGGTGAGCTTGGTTGTAAGTTCGGATGTAATGTTGGGGGGCAGAACTCAGAGGTTTCTGCAAGCATGGCGTCTCATCTCTTTGGATGCTTGGGTCTTAGAGACCGTGCAGGGGTTCAAACTAGAATTTTACGAGTCCCTGTCTCAGCTGTGCCCTCCCAGGTCAATATATTTTTCCCTTGTAGATTGCAATCTCATTTCGGCAGAAATATCGGCTTTGGTAAAGAAGGGCGCCGTCGTCAAGGCACCACGTCACCCTTCAGGGTTTGTCAGTCCAGTGTTTCTTGTGGACAAGAAAGGAGGCGGATCTCGCCTGGTTCTAAACTTAAAAGACTTCAACGTTTTTTTACTGTATCGTCATTTCAAAATGGAGGGCATTCATTTGTTGAGAGACATTCTCCAAGAGGGAGACTGGATGGTCCGTCTAGATCTAAAGGACGCTTACCTGACCATTCCTATATTTCCTCCTCATCTGAGATTTCTTCAATTCCAGTGGGAGACCGAGTATTACGAATACAAGGTTCTTACCTTTGGCCTGTATTCTGCCCTCTGGTGTTTCACGAAGGTGATGCGTCCAGTGGTGGAATTCCTTCGTTATAAAGGGGTTCGGCTAATAATTTACCTAGACAATATCCTGATCATGGCCCAGACTCAAGTCCTGCTTCTTTCTCATCTGGAATGCACAGTGTCTCTGCTTCAGAACCTGGGTTTCATAATCAATTCCCAGAAGTCCATCCTGACTCCGTCTCAGCAGATGGATTTTCTGGGTTTCCAGATAGACTCGGTACAGTCTCAGTTGCTTCTTCCCCCAAGCAAGATTCATTAGATCAAGAGAGAGTTGAGGTCTCTGTTATCCAGACAGACTGTATCATTGAAGGCGATTGCCCGCATGATGGGCCTGCTTTCTTCTTCGATTCAAGCGATTTTTCCAGGCCCTCTTCATTACCGAGCCTTTCAACGTTTAAAGATCTCCCATCTTCAAAGAGGTCTCAGTTATGCGGATCAGGTGCTCCTATCCGAGGAATCTCGTGCAGAGATGAATTGGTGGTTGGAGCATATGGAAGCCTGGAACGGCAGAGCTATTTACAGTTCTCTCCCGGATGTGGTGATAGAGTCCGATGCCAGTCGTTGGGGCTGGGGAGCCCGTTGCGGATCTGTGTCCACGGGGGGCAGATGGTCCAACATGGAGCTGAATCTTCACATCAATTGTTTGGAGCTCCTAGCAGGTTCTTTTGCGATCAGGAGTCTCTCCCCTCTCAGGGCAAACTGTTGTGTTCTCCTTCGCATGGACAATATCTCGGCGGTGAGATATGTCAACAAGTTGGGGGGAACTCGTTCCCGCATTTTGGCAGAGATAGCCAAGGAATTTTGGCACTTTTGCCTTCAGCACAGGATTTCAGTCGTCGCGGAGTACCTCCCAGGGGCCAGCAACTTGGTGGCGGACTGGAACTCGCGACACCTGAGAGATTACAGCGATTGGAGGCTTCACCCCAGAGTTTTCCAAGCACTTTCTGCTCGGTGGGGTCCTTTCTCGATAGACCTGTTTGCGTCTCGCCTCAATCAGCAGACCAAACGTTTTTTCAGTTGGAGGCCAGATCTGGAAGCAACGAACACGGATGCGTTCCTTTAGGACTGGTCTCAAGAACAGAGTTACGCTTTTCCCCCGCTCTTGATGATACCCAGGGTATTGGCACAGATCAGACGTCAGCAAGCAGAGCTGGTTCTGGTGATGCATCTTTGGAGGTCTCAGGCATGGTTTCCATTGGCAATGGAGTTGAGTTACGATCATCCGATTCTTCTTCCCTTCCGGGAGAATCTTCTCCAGGACCCTCGGGGTCTCTTCCACCCATTGATCCTGTTGGGTCAGTTATATCTGGTAGCTTGGCGTCTTTCAGGGAAAGATGGAGTATCCCAGGACTTTCGCAAGAGTCTTCCGAGTTCATTGCAGGTTCCTGGTCCTCCAGTACTCACAAGAGATACGCTTTGGCTTGGAAGCGATGGAGTTCTTGGTGTAGTTCTAGGGGTGCAGATCCTTCTTCAGCAGATTGCTGTCTGGTCCTAAATTTTCTATCTTCTTTAGCGGCATCAGGTCTAGCTTATCGCTCTATTAATAATTATCAATCTGCTATTTCAGCAGGGCATTTACCAGTAGAGGGTAAACCCATTGGAGAGTCTCCCATTGTTTGTAAATTAATGAGGGGTATCAGATTGGCTAATCCTCCTTGTCCTCGCTATTCTTCCCTTTGGGATGTGAACATTGTTCTTCGTTTTTTAGAATCATGGCCTTCCAATAGATTTTTGTCTAGGAAACAACTTTCAGCTAAACTCACAATGTTGTTATGTTTAATTTCATGTAAGAGAGTTTCAGATGTTAGGGCTCTGGATTTGGCTGGGAGAGTTTTTTCCTGAGGGGGTTTCTTTTGCTATTTCACGTAGAACTAAATGCAATCTGAAGTCCGTTTCTTATCCCTGTTTTGTGGACAACCCCAAACTATGTGTTGTACAGTGCCTTAGAGCTTACGAGGTGAGTACAGAAGAGTTTCGTTCTGATATGGGGGGTCAGTTACTCATTTCATTGGTTAAGCCTTTTCATCCTGTTTCTTCAGCCACCCTTGCTAGATGGATGCGATAGTTACTGAATGAAGCAGGCATTGATATTTCTAGGTTTGGTGCTCATTCTTCCAGAGGGGCTATGGCTTCAAAGTCTTTTGCTTTGGGTTCTCGTTTAGAGGACATTCTAAGGGCAGCGGACTGGTCTTCCCCTTCGTCTTTTAAAAGTTTCTAATGTAAACCTATTGTTGATATTGAATCGGTGGTTGTGTATCAGCTTTGAGCAAGCATAATCTGAGACTCCGGTCCTGACATAGAATAAAAAAAATTCTAGCATTCGCGTTAAGAATTTTTCAATTCTATTAAGGACACAGAGGCGAGGATTATCCCACTGCACTGTTATATATGTTATCTTGTGGTACATTTTATTTCTATTAAGTTCATGTACAAGTTTACTGATTTTCAGTGCTAACCCACCCTATTTGGTAGTAGATACAAGTATCATTTTATGATGTTCAGCTTTTATGGCCTGAATTTTTCTTTTTTTCCCTAGGGAATGATGAGAAGTGATTTTGGTCTGTTCTGGCACCGTTCAAGTTTCCGGTCAAGTTGGATTCCAGATTGCGTTTACAAGTTTCATGTTAAGACTTTGACTTTTACTGTTGCGAATTTGGACAAAGAAAGAGGAGTGGCTGGGTGTGATGCAACACTTTATAGGCTACCTTCTCTATGGTTAGCACGTGACATATCATATATTGGGATATGTAGTTTTTTTGTTTTCCATGGTTTTCATTGGCTGCTGTTAAAATAAAGCATGGAAAGAGAAGCATAATCCTCGCCTCCCTGTCCTTAATAGAATTGAAAAATTCTTAACCAGAATGCTAGAAAATGTTTTACTCGCCCTTTGACTCAGACTAAGGGGAAAGGAGCCCTCCCTCTAAAAACAGCAGGGGGGCTTAGTACAGTGCAGCCGAGTCCAGACTTAGGGAAACGGAGTCTATCCTCTAAAAATAGGAGTGGGGCTCAGTAGTTCCTCACGCCAACCACATTACAGTGACTGGTCCATGTTCTTCACCAGTTCCTGCCCACCCGCAGCTCCGTCACAACATACGTAACTGGCTATATTATGCAGTTCACGCCCACCCCTACGTCTTTCTCGGGACACGGATACTTGCTCTGCAAAGGTTTGCGATTTCTTCCGGCAGCTCGGTGATTCGGTTGTTCTTGAGCTGTAGAACTTGCAGCTGTACCAGCTGGCCCAACACTCGTGGCACCCGTTGCAGATGCTTCCCGTTCAGATTCAGTGTCTTAGCTTTACCCTGAAGGGCCCGCAGTAGCAGATGGTCGGCCATGGGACCAAATATTTGTCTCCATGGAAACGAAAATGCCTTTGCAGTGGTAAAAAGAGAGAAAAGACTAAAGGCCTCCTATCGATAGGCTGCGTATTAAAGCAATAATATGATCCCTTCACACTGGTATGATGGCGAACATGGATTTTTCCTTCAAAATACATCATTACAAATATTCAGTCCGTGATAAATTCTTAGCGAGCATATGAAATAAAGCCCTTACTCTCCTTACATTAGCTGAGACTTCGGCAGGTTTCACCGCTCACTTTAGTGTTTTATTATAAAAGGTCACTGTATTACTGAAGAGGTTCTTTAGACTCTTGTAAACCACAATTTACTTTAAGGCACCATCGGAGGTTTTTTGGGAAACCATTTCAAATCATAAATATCTTCCGAGTCACTCTCAAAATTCTTTTAAATATACAAAGATAACCGAAAGGGGGCAGCATTACACTGATGACTCTTTTAACGCGCGACGTCCGACGTCACATAGTTCCTTCAACCTTATTGCAGCAGTGAACTGCGCTGTGCAGACAGGATAACTTTCCCCTTTCACTGGTGCCTCTACCATGGAAGAACCGGATTCCCCCGAAGAGGCTTTGCAGCGCCGACAGCGCAAGGAGAAGAAGGAGCTCCAGGGTGAGAAAGTACCATGCACCTATCGGTGTGCGCTAAAAAAAACTAGAGCGCAGATCTTGTTGCGTGTCGTAGTTGGCGGCCATGATAGGGACAGAGCCCTCGTATGTTTTTTCATGTCGAGTCTACCAGACAACGTATGCAAGCCTTCTGATTTTAAAAGCCCTGTTGTGGATTTACCAAGAACGTATAGTGGCTTACAGCCCATCCATCCATTGCATACCACGAGTTTGTTTACTTTATTGCCACGCTCATTTGCCCCTTTCGTATTTAATGAGTTTCTTCCCTTGTTGCAAATTGTCCATCTTCTACAGTTTCTAAAGATAAAATGCAAGACCCCAGGCTGTTATAACATATTGCAAAGAAATTGGTTCAGAGCTGTTATGTGTGATTGACTTTCATGCATTCAGCACGTCGGCTTTATGGAGTAACTTGCATGACTATGTAGGGTGGTCGTCCCGCCATGTAATCAATTACATGTTTATAGTCCCTGGTTTTTAACTTGCAAACCATTTTTTCCAGATGTATGGATTAGTGTAGCGGAATCCTCCCAAGATTTAAACTCCTAGAATGCTTTAGGATGTCATATGAAATTATAGGGCGTAATAGTGGTATTAGGGGAATGGAGCAAGATGTCCCAAGCTCAGCGAAGAAGAACGCTACTATTATCCTTTTGTGTTTTTTTGTTAACTAATCTGTGAAAACCAACTATAAAGTAAACAGGTGGAGTAGTAAAAAAAAAAAAAAGCCTACTCTATATAATAAAAATGTTTTCCACAGATTAGTAACACAAACCAAAGGATAATTCTGGCGTTTTTCTGAAACCAATGAGCTTCAAAGCATAAACTAATAAAATAAAAAAAGCACAAAGTAAATAAAAGTCAAATGTGCTTGGGATATAATGGCCCATTGAAGACATAAAAACAGTAAACAGTCTGCGTATTGGAACAATATATATATATATAACAAAATGGTTACCCACGGATTAGTGAAAACCCAAGGGCTAATAGTACCATTCTTTTCAGAGTCCAAAAACGTACATAGTAAGCAACAAAACAAAGTGTTAAGCCATACTTTATTAATAAAGGAGAAAACAATCTGAATGAAAAGCAAAGAAACGCACAAAAGACATAGTACAGTTAGCAGTGCAAGCTTCACTCACATACAGAGCAGGAAAAGCAGCGCAAGCTTCCCTCACACCCAGCAGATACAATACAGCAAAACAGCAGTGAAAGCTTCCCTCACATACAGGGCAGATGCAGCAGTGCAAGCTTACCTCAAACAGCAGATACAGCACAGGCAGCAGCAGTGCAAGCTTTCCTCACACACAGCAGGCACAACAAAACCGCAGTGCAAGCTTCACTTTCAGAGAATGTACTATGCAAGCTTCCCTTACACAAAGAACAGATACAGTGCAGGCAGCGCTGCAACTTTGCCTCACACACAACATATACAGCACAGCAGCAGTGACCTTGGGGAGGACAATCGGCATCAGATGGGGCAAGGAACTAATATGACATGGGAATCAGTCTTGGAAGTATGGGCTTGATTGGAAGACTAGCGGGGCAGATGGTGGGTCTGATGGTGCGGGACAAGGTCAGAGAATTTGGGAGGGGGGCAAGATACTATGACAAAGGCAGTGTTCTGAGGCTCACTGAGCTCCCACCAAGCATTTTATATCGCCCATCCGTCTTCACAAACAAAGGTGCCATTTTTCAGCTGGTTTCTTGCCATTACTCAAGTTGTGTACATCTGGTCTAATGAAGGCCAAGTCTGGTGTGCCGTAGGGCACTGGGGGGGCTTTGGCCCTCCATGCTAATGAGGCGAAACAAGTCTGACAACCCTTTTCAAACGTCTGCTCGGTAAGTTAAATCGTAAACCACCACTAAGTTTAAATGTGGCGCATACCAAGCTGCCCAGACTTGAGGAGGCTGCCTTTCTCTGTGGGTAGCCTTGAGGCCAAATAGTCCCTTTGTAATAGTCCCATAAACAGAACACCCATCTAACAACGGGCGTGCATGCACTGAGAGGACAAATGGAATCAAAACACAGCAACCCCACATTACAAGTCATTCTACTATCTAATAAATCAAATTGTGCTAGGTTTTCAGTGCTGTGTGTAAACCTGGGAAAATCACAGAATGTAGAGCACAAACTCATCTGCTGGGCGCACAAATTAATTGTTTCCTTTCACTCCTAAGTGGTAGCATTAGAGTGTAACTAACCCACCCGCAAGATCAGCTTCTTTACTCCTTGCAAAGCCAGGAACTGGAGGGGTGGTGGCTGTTAAAGGTGGCTAACACTGGTGGGGGTTACATGCAGGGCTGGGGAATGAGCTCCTGGTCTCTAATTACTGGACCAGGAGGATCCAGCAGAGACTTGTACGAGCATACCTCTCTATGGTGCGTGTCCTTGAGGCAGACCTTGGTGGCTGTGGAGCAGGGGCCCTGGGTATTGAGAGGGGGTGACAGATAGGAGATGCTGGGAGGAAAAGAAAAATATGTATATGTGGAATGAGGAAAGGAAACTGAGGGGAAATAAGATACAGAGAACAGGGAGGAAAAAAGAGGGAGGTATTGAGTTAAAGGAAGAATGAAAGAGACGAGGGACGATTAGTGGAATGAAAGGAGTGAGAGGCAAAGCAACAAAAAGTGAATTAAAAACATAGCAATATCTTTGAGATAAAGGCTACAATACATTTGAATGACAGTAGAAATTTTGATGAAGCTACATTACAGTAACAAACCGTTACCGTGTCCAATGCTAGAATGGATTGCTTTGTTATGCTGGGGGGGGGGGGGGGGGAGATGGGGTTGTAGAGTCTTTATCTTTACAGGCCAGACAGAAGCCAGTGAAAGTAGAGTGTAGTTACGATAGCATTGTCTCATCCCCTTCCCATGCATCTGAATTATCTAGAGGGCTTTAGTTAAATAGGTTGAAAGGCCTGTGCCACAGCATGATAGAGAATGATGCGTAAAATATGATCTATGATTATAACATCCAGCCCCCTAACATGCACGTTTTCTTCCATTTCTGCAGTTTTTTTAGCAGGCATAATTCATAGTATTATCAGTAAGAAATCTTCTTGTGCTGACCCCTGCCCTTGTTTCTAGTCTTAGTCAGATAGAGCAGATCATAGCTTCAAATTCCCTTCACCCCCTCGCCATAGTTAAAGGCTGGTTGCGTTTTCCGGCAGGCTGCCTTTCTGATAATAAGCCTCCAAAGCTACGTTACTTTTGTCTCTTAAAATAAAAGACAGTCAGTTGAAATGATAAAAAAAAAAAAACACTAGCACCTAAAAGAGTTGATAAAAATAAAACAAAAAACAGAACATTCTTTTTGTTTAAGAACATTAGTATCCCAGACCACGTTTTTGAGGGAAACAATAACAAGCCTCTAAAACGTACAAAATTGTTGTTGCAAACAAAAAATAACAGCTGGAAGTATATTACTGTGATGATGGGAGACCGAAAGCGAAGCGTTAAAAAAAAAAATGTTGTTAAAAGAAGTGCGTTCCAATTGTGTCTTAAAATGAAATCTCAAGTCTCAAATCAGATTTAAAAATGAACGAGTAGCAAAAAGTCAAACAAAAAAGAAACGAGTAGCAGAAAGTCAAAAATGAAAAACAAACCATTGTGGTTGGTCAAATGTTTTGCTATCGTCATTGTAGTCATGGAAGTTTGCTCCTTTCGTGGCTTTGAAAGCAAGCTAACTCACCAATTAAAAAAAAAAAGTGTGCTGATAAAGTGAAATAAATAACGTGAAGATTAAAGACACGTAACAGGAGCAGTCCTCGTGAGAGGTTACAAAAATGCAAAAGAAGGGAGTAGTAAGCATTTACATCAATCTAAACCATGCATTTAGAAAAGACAGTAAAATAACCCAATTATAAACATGGGCGGTAGTTAAAGCCCATATTCTAAAAACAACATGTCTCTATGAGACGGCGCAAGTGCTGCCTAGGCAAGGCCTAAAAAAAAAGAAATCTGCTAGTCTAAACATATAGTATTTATTTAAACGATACAGTTGGAGGAACCCGTAACACAACTAAGGTCTTCAGACTCCATGTTGTCTCTAATCCTGTTCTTTCATCTAACAATTTCACTTTCTGGGGGCAGTTAATCTCAAAACGTAAGGAATGGGATGAGGGCGAGGGATGTAGAGGTAATTACAAGTTTCTATTTTATAGCCTACCGGGCATTTACTCTGACAAGCAGAGAGCAATGGATGAAACACTCAACTTAGTCTTAGCCATTGGTAATTACGTTGGGACCTGTTCTTGTCCATTTTTAGGTATGGCCGGTGTTAAAAATAGGGCTTCTAGTTGGCTATGATATGTACTTTAGCCAAGCAGAATCCTCTCACTCTAGTCAGGTCCAGTTAGAAACACGACTCAGATTAACCTGTGCACGCCCTCTAGTAGCTTGGCACAGAGCAAGCAGGCTAAACTTAGATGGCATTGTGTAATTGTGCAATTTATCCCCATAGTGACCCCATGTATGCACCACAAAAAGGACTCCACACAGAGTTATAAAAAAAATAGTATCTTTATATTCTTAAGTTTATGTAAAACACTGGTAATTCTTTTGGATGCTCTTCAACACATAGGGTTCGATAACGATTTAATTTGGATTTATCATGGGCATCACAAAATAATAATTTAGTTGGCAGTGCGTCGGGTGTGCACTCCGAGATGGTTTCCCTTTGTCGACGGTTCAGTACAGCTCAAAGGAACTGTGAGCAAAAATGTGGAGGTGCTTCCTTTCCAGGTAGTGCTGTAACATCTTGAATGCGCCCTTTTCCGCTGAGTAGCCAAGAAACATTGCCTCTGGGCGGAATTGGGCTTCCTTGCCGATGCGGTGGGAAGAAAGGATATTGTGGGCTGAGGAGGACCGGTCAGGACGAAGGCTCCTGGTGGTATGCCTGTTCTTCCCGACATGTTGGCCCAGTTTAGGGGCAAGCTGTGGGGGCTCTCTGCTGTGGAGTCCACTCCCAAGGGAGATTGGAAGTGGCTTCCCCAGTGTAGGGGGGCTCGTAGGCTCGGCACACCACTGGCCCGGATTATAAACCCTGGGGGCAATCCCACGGGCAGGGGTGATCGTTCTCAGGGGTGCTTCACAAAGTGTTGCAGCTACTCTGTTCTCCGCTGCAGGGCTCGGAAACTTCCTTCTCCTGGTGGAATACCTGTTCCAGCATCACAAGGTCCATACACCCTGCAGTCTTGGGTGATCTTTGTCGGGGATATTCTGGTACCCCTGTCAATAGGAGTGGGAGCCGGAATGGAGGGAGGGCTTCTCTTGCCACAGGGTGGCGGCACGCTAGGCAGGGTAGCCCGAGGATAATAAGCTCAAGCTGCCAATTGGCAGGGTTGTTGGGGGGGCGGGATTCTCCGTGGTCCCGGGAGACGGATGGGTACAGCTTGTCTGTCCGGTTTTAGAACGTGGTTCTTGGCAGGGCTTGCCACAAGGCCCGGAGTCACTCTGGCCTGTTGGAAAGTGGATCATGCAGGGCAAAAGTCAGAAGGCCACAATGCAGCTCAGAGCAACCGGGAAGCAATGACTTCCGCACTTGTCTCACTCCAGTAATTTATTATTTCACCAAACAAGCCTGTGCACACTTATTCGTGGATATAACTTGGCTGCTTTATTGCTATAGATGCATGTGTAACTGCCTATAAGTATTAATATTTAGCTACTGTGGCAAGGCCTTGATTACACTGCTAATTAAATCACAATTACATTGATACAATAATCAAACTTAGTTGTCGGTCTTGTAAATCAAGAACAATCAATTTCAATAAATTCAAAATTACAAAATCAGGAACTGCAGTGACTGATTGGCCTTTTGAGTCCTGGCCTCTGTTTGTCATGTCTCTTCGACCCATTTTGTCTGTAGGCAATTTTACATTTCGTTTCTGAGGGGGCTCAGTCCATAGTGTTCGTTTGACCATATTTCTCAGAGGGGGTAGCTTCTAACTTTTTGGCTTAGGCCCAACTCGCTACCTGACGTGTTTCTGTGCCCTGCCATCCGTCCTGGCGGGTCTGGGCTGCGAGTGCCCTGTTCTGCTCACTCCCCTTAGCTGGCCTCTTTTCACCCTGCCGTAAGGCATCCCCAGGTGTGTAGCCTTCCATCTTCACACTGCCTTACTAGGTGTGCCTAGCGATTATTTTGGTTAAAACGTCCTTTAATTTCCGCCACGCTGCCTGAGAGGCTTACATCTCCAGGTAGCACCCCCCCATCATTTTTTTTTTCTTTCTTTTTTGTGTGCAACCTGACTCTGCCATCCCTGCGGCCAGGTTTGCCTAGAATATTTCCATTCCCACTGTTGATAGGTGCACGCCGTCTGGTGTGTACAACTCCGGTCGCCTGGGGTGAATCAAGCCATGTCATATGCTCTCAAGCCTGTTTGCTTTGCAGTATTTTCAGACTGCAATGTTTAGTTTCCTTCTGGAGTTGTCCACTGCCTTGTTTGAACAAGCTCCCCTCCACTTAATCCTGGGAATTGTTTCGGACCATATGATGGTCGTGTTGCCGCATAACCTTGTTATTTCTGTCAGATCTTGTCTGATCTCATTTAGCAGGATCTTTCGCCCCAACGTGGCTAGATCCTTCCCCCCCTCCCCCCCCCCCCCCAAGTGTATGATTAAAACATCTGGATGTCTCTGGGCTGTGTCTAACAAACCCCTCAATGTTCGTGAGAGCTGCTCCCACCTCATGCCAGGGAAACCCCACCATTTTATTTTTCTCGCCGCTAGGTCCATCTCATGTTGCTGACGTTCTGATTCACCATGTTTGTAATCTAGTAATGAAGGAGTGCCTGACCACCCATATTGTCTTGGGTGGCGCACCTGTCAATGGACCAGACACAAGTTCTAATTATAATAAATGTGGCCGTATATAACTTTTATATCCTTTGGAACGCCACCTACCCACAGCTTTGATAGCGTTTTCCTCTAAACCAAACTCTGCTGCTGTTTTGGCCGCACCTATGCGAAAAAAGAATGTGAACCAAAGACTGCTGGCGCTAGGCCGCCCTGCCTTAATGCCTTGCGCATGACTGGCGAAAGTTAGTGTTTACTCAAGCAATCCCCATTGCTGTGCATAAATAGCGGGCCCGGTGAACCGGGACATGTTTTCAGATAATTTTTTTAATTGCAGACCGGGCAATACTTGTTTTATGCAGTTGAGCTGGATCCAAGTGCCTCTGCCTTTTCCCTAACTATTGTCTCTGTTATTGGGATACGGAAACCTTCCTCAAATCCCTTTACCAATATATCTGCCTCTTTTTTTTTTTTTGTTGTTGTTGTACTATTCATTGGCTAGCTTTCTCAGAAATTGTGTGTTGATGGGGGATCTGGCTAATTCAAAATATTTCCAGTTCTCAGGCAGAGTCCCCGTGTTGGAGGACAATACTTAATGCTTCTTTTTCTTTTCTTTCTTATCTGATCTGTGTTTTTTTTTTTTCTGCGTTTGCATGCTGATGCTGAGTGCTTACCACCCCCCCCCCCCCCCTTGCAGGGTTTCAAATTTCCAGGAAATTGCCTGCCCCCCCTTATCGCATTGACCTTTGCCGCTGTGCCATGGCTTAAATCTGTGATGTCTTTTCGTGTTTCCCTTTGTGATACGTGTTCCGAAAGGGATGATTTCCTTCCCCCCCCTTCCTCGACCAGGATCTGACACCTCTGGCCAAAATCATCTTGTGTATATAACCAGACAAGTCCTCCTCATTCCATTCCATCTCTGGGTGGGCCTGCATTTTTAACCTGAAACTCTTATCGTATTCTAACCATGCATCCCTAGGGAACTGGCGGTGTGCGTCATGTATTTTTGACTCATATAACCACAAATCGGCTGCGCAGCGTGGGAATTTCTTCACTGTTACGCATGCCATGATCCTAAAAGCATCCAACCAATTCTCGAAGTTCCTTTCTTTCCTGACCCTCTTTCTTTCCCGCCTATCCTCGTCCTTCTTGTCACAAACTGTGAGATCCAATCCTTCTAACAGAATTTCAAGTAGGGAAAAAATGTCTATAAATTCCTTTCGCCATATTCTTTCCTTTACTGTTAGTGGGATTGCGTTTGCCAGACCTGCAGACCTTGTTGTCATTGCTGGGGGACCTAGTGAGGGTCTGAGGTATGCCTCAGGTGATAGCCCCACAGACCTAGCATTTTCTTGCTCCTTGCCCCCCATACCCCAAGCCAGTGTTGGGTCCCTTGTGGCTGTCTGTTCGCTCCTAACCCCATGTGCTCCAGTTCCTTCCCCCTTACTGAGAGTTTCTTGGCTCCCCCCTTTTCTGCTCGCCCCATACTGTGCCCTGCGCCTCTGCTTTTCAGTAACAATGGTGCAAAAGACTGCAAACATTCTTCAATTATTGCGCTTATATGCTCACCCTCCAATGATTTCAACAAGCTGCTGCTTTTGGGTGCTTCTACCTCTGCTGGCGCTGGGTCAGGCGGGTTCACTGCCTTTGGTCTTTTTGCCACCTTCTTGGTTGTTCTCCCTTCTGCCCTCTGTCGCTTGGCTGCTTTGTGTGTGGGTGGGTCCTCGGACCATGTGCCCTTGGCGTCTTCCCTCATGGTAGGATTAGGTTCCATGACGTGTGAGACATCCCTCTCAGGCGACTCTCTCCTCCATCTTTGCGCTTAGCCAGTCCTTGCCACGCTTCAGGGCCTCGGTCCTCATGTGTGCCAGTATTTGTTCTAGATCATCTTGGTGATCAGCTACTTCTACTTCTTCAATGCTGTTTCTGAGAAAATGAGTTTCTGAAGTGCTCGCTCGCTGTATCTATGTATATTTTGCTTAAAGACTTTTTTGTTGTTGTTTTTTTTCCTTTGAATTGTCTCTGGGTCAACTCAGCCCAAAGTTATCAAACAGCAAGTGAAATTAAAATGTTAACCACGTGGGGTCGCGTTGCCTGGAGAAATGACTATCCCTCCCACTCTGTGCATATGCTTAAATTGCAGTTCGGCCCCTTGGAGTCAGTAATTGTTGTGGTTTTTAAATCGCTTAGACAAACAACCCTGCCCCTAGGAGTCGCGTCGCAAAATAGGCCGTCCTCCTCAAGAACAATTGATTACAACTGTGTCCGCACGTGTAGTCGTGTGCTCAAATCGCCGCTCCCGAATGAAAGGGCAAACAGTCTGGCCCCTTGGAGTCACGTCACCAAACAGGTGGTCCTCCTCGGGGAACA
Organism: Pleurodeles waltl; assembly: GCF_031143425.1. Taxonomy (NCBI): domain Eukaryota; kingdom Metazoa; phylum Chordata; class Amphibia; order Caudata; family Salamandridae; genus Pleurodeles; species Pleurodeles waltl. The sequence continues at coordinate 833,713,463 of NC_090439.1, read as the reverse complement.
CTGCTCTGCTATGAGCACGAAAAACACGTGGTTGCGTCGCCCTGGTGGGCGGTCCCAAGTCCTTGCGGGCGGTTCCCTGAATGCTTGCAGCCGCACGTGACGGCAAGGAATTGCTGGTTCCACTTGTCACCTCCTCCTGCAACGCCGCCCGCAATGCCAATTACCAGCAGGGGTGCCGCAGGTCAGTGATGGCGGAGCCGGACACACCGAAAAGGAAACTCCTGTAGCCAGCCGTGCTCAAATCAAAAAGTGAGTGGTGCCACACAGCAGCGGCACGCCTGGGTGGAAACTCTCCATCGGGCCGGGCCAGAAGGAAACTCCTGGCAGCGTGGTCGCGTTGCCCCACATAAGCGGTCCCATGCGCAGAGTCTTATCCGCAGCTTGTGCGGCCGCACGCTGTCGAGGTTGGACGCCAGGTGCTACTTCTGCTATTTGACGAGCCCGGCTGCAGACCCGACCGTTAGAAGCACACGGTTGCGGCGCCCAGGACAGGAGCCAGCCGTGCTCCAAATAAAAAGGTGAGCGGTGCCACACAGCAGTGATGCGCCTGGGGGGAAATTCGTCTCCGGGTCGGGTGCCAAAATCAGATGCAAGCGCTTGACGATGGCAAGCCCTGATCTCCTTTCTTCTTCCTTCTGGTTGGCGCGCTGTCCCGGGTCGTCGTCTGTCTGTCCTTTAGAAATGGGACAGCGCGCTCCTTTAAGTGTCCCCCCGGACCACTTGCAGGTGAATCCATGTTTCCCCATTGAGGGGTTTGAATGATTCAAACCCCCCATTGGTTTTCCCTCTTTTTGCGTCTTCTCCCCCACTCTGTTATTCGTGTGGTGGGGGAGCGTCACACTTGTACGGATGCGACATTTCCTCCTAAACCGGTTTGACCGGTCCCTTTCGGGACCAAGGCGGCCGTTATGAAATGACTTAAGGGGTTATTACAACTTTGGAGGAGGTGTTAATCCGTCCCAAAAGTGACGGTAAAGTGACGGATATACCACCAGCTGTATTAAGAGTCCATTATATCCTATGGAACTCGTAATACGGCTGGTGGTATATCCGTCACATTTGGGATGGATTAACACCTCCTCCAAAGTTGTAATAACCCCCATAGTCTTTTCGTGGACCCTTTGTGATACGTGTTCTGAAAGGGGTGATTTCCCCCCCCCCCCCATCCCCAACCAGGCTCTGACTTCTCTGGCCACCATCACCTTGTGTATGTAACTAGACATCTCTGGCCACCATCACCTTGTGTATGTAACTAGACATGATTCAAACCATCCCCATTGGTTTTCCCTCTTTTTTGCGCCTTCTCCCCCACTCTGTTATTTGTGTCGGGGGGTGGGCATCACACTTGTACGGGTGCAACATTTCCTCCTAAACCGGTTTGACCAAGGCGGCCGTTTTTTGCGCCAGCCCGTTATGCCCCTTTCAGCGGCGGCCTTTGCTTTTCCTGGGAACAGCCAACGCAGGTGCAATCATGTCGACGCAGCAGCCTGTACTCCTGGCAGGGTTTTTTCTGAGTCCAGTGATCTCCCCAGTGGAACAAGGGGGCCCACTACTTATATAAAGAAGTGCCTTTGATGTGGGGGATGACCACAAAGAATCCTTGTGAAGTGCACAGGTCACCCTTTCAATTCAGTCTCGGCTCCAGACAGCCAGTGAGAGATAATCAGCCATCCTGTCTGTACCCAGCCTTTACCCTTTGAAATATAAGTGTGAGGCCCTCCCCACTTCTTACACAGGAAGACCCATCAATATGCTGATATGGCTGAGTGTCCTGTGTTGTGGGTGCTGAAGGGAATGCACAAGTGGAACTGTCACCCTACTAGAGCTAGACCTGTATTGCAGGGAGTCTGTAGGCTCACAGGGCAGATAGTGCAGAGAAATGTCCACTTTCTAAAAGTGGCGTTTCTAAAATAGTAATAATAAAACTGACTTTACCAGTAAAGAGGATTTATTATTGCCACTCCAATGGTACTAAACATGTCCCAGCCAATCCTCTCAGATCAGGAATTACAATTTAAGGTTATTATAAGGAATTCCTAATGCTGGCTTATGAGATGGGTAGGCCTCCCCATAATGAAAAGCACTTGAGGGTTTTTTAATTACCTGGACATGGGAACGACGAGGTGCATGACCTGCCTTTCTACTTACATTGAACCCCGTCTCATGAGCTCCTGTGGGTCTAATTTAAAGGTGACTTAGATGTAAGCAAAAGGTGAGAGTAGGACTTGGCAAGGTATTTTAAGTGCCAAGTTGGGGGTGGCAGTGGAACTGTACACAAAGCCTCTGCAGTGGCAGGTCTGAGACAGTTTCACAGGGCTACTTAGGTGGGTGTCACAATCAGTGCTGCAGGCCCACTAGTAGCATTTAATTTACAGGCCCTGGGGGAATGATTCACCACTCGACAAGGGACTTACAGGTAAATTAAATATGCTAATTGTGAGTATACCAATGGTACTATGTTTGTAGGGGAGAAGCACATGCACTTTAGCACTGATTAGCAGTGGTAAAGTGCTCAGAGTCCTAAAGTCAACAAAAACATATCAGTAAAACAAGAGAGAAAGGCAAAAAGTCAAGAGTAATACCACGCTTAGGATGCCAGATCTAAGAGCCGGATATAATCAGGGCAGTGTGCACATCACCTATTGTTACCAATTCCTTAAAACATACATTGAGTGTGACCTTAACTCTCCCAGAAGACTACTTCTGTCTCATTTCACATAATTGAGAAAATGTTTCCATCCTCATGCTACCGGCTGTTTGTGTGTCCATCCACCTTTTATGGAATGCTTGCTATGCATTGCAGGAGGAGATTCAATTAAAAAAAGTATACTAAATAATCACCCAGTTACCACTATATCTCTCACAAGAATTGTATATAAAAAGCAGTTTTTCATGTTTTTTAAATATTAGCACAAAACATCACTAAAGCAGAGTGCAGTTGTCCTTTACAGACACACATTTAGCACAGGCAATAGCAGTGAACTAATCCTTTGCTAAGTAGTGCAGATAGCACTGGTATATGCCCTTGCACGTGTTAGCACATAAAAGCCAGACTTATTGGCTTTCTCCATATTTTGTTTTCTCTCACTTCTCTATGGGCAGGGACTGTATGTAGCTGTATCACTATAGGCAAGCGATTACTCAGCCGTAATAACTTCACAAAAGGAACAGTCCAGTCTGAACTGCAAGGCCGTGCTGTATTTGTACCGGAGCACTAGAACCCTAGGCATGACTTAGTCATGTTTGCTTTATAAGTGATGTGCTGTTTGCAGCACACGTTTCATAATTAGTGTGATTCATTGAGAAATCAAATGAGGGATGGGTGGAATTATGGTGGCCACCTCAATCCATGTAATAATAAACACTATTTCGTATCCTCGTCATTTAACTTTTCCTATCAATTTTTCTCTTCCATCTTTCCATCAGGACAGTGGCAGGAGTGTTTCTCAGTTCATATTTAAACACTCCCTTTTAATAAATATATCACTAAAGCATGATGTGGTAGCTCACTGTCATTTACAGACAGTACATTTCCCATTGAAATTACCAAAAACTTTCCCACTAACTTGGAGCTTACTAATAAAACTATATAGTGTATCAACAATAATCTGTGAGAAGTGGGTTTCAGAATACATATTTGCCATTTGCACATCACCAAGTAAAGTATTCTTATTTGTTTTAATCCTAATAAAATATTTTTTTCATGACACAGAAGTAAACAAAATGGGTTTTCCCAACTACTGAAATAGTTTCTGAAATGTTTGTATAGTTGACTTATTAGCTATTTGAATGTGTGTTAGGAACAATTTGACACCCTACAGCCTTTCACTTCTTACTCTTTGTACAGCAAGTCAGACAGTTTGCTTTACAGAATCCTGGAACTCTGCAGTCAGAGAAATAACTGATTTCGGACCTCTATCTCAGAACACAGAGCCAATGTGACGGGATAAAAACAAGATTTAAAGGCATCTTTATTGCTCCTTCACTTTCTGAGTGAATAGAATGCCTGTTCTTTGTCAACTGACCAGAACAGGCAAGTAGGTCTTGAATATAGCTCGAGGGGGTGCTTACTTGTAATAGGGGGTGGGCGAGTAGATTTCTCGAGGCCTGCCACGTCAAGGCTGTCCTCATTTACTTCTCCTATTCAATCTCTTCCTGGAAGCCTTTCTCCAGGACGGCAGGGGCAATCTCTAAATCCATGGTATCTCCTTCTTTAGATTAGTAAACGTTTTTTAAAAAAGAAAGTGGTTAATGCTCTTGTCGCACATCTAAATCCAATCAAGTTCGAAGTCGTACAGCGTATGTTTGGGGCATGGTGCCAACCTGGTCAAGAAAACCCAACCACCACGGGTTTCACAGATACACAGAATAACACACGGAACCCAATAGGGACCATCTATTTCCTGTGCTGTTAGGTACAAAATGAAAAAAGAAGAGGACCAGGGCACTCAAAGTCTGTATAATAAATATGTAATCCAAGTAGAGTTTCAAAAGGTACTTTTAATCCAAGATCAGAAAACAGCCAACACGTGTTTCGTCCTTGCGGACTTTTTCAAGGCTCATAGGTTCAAGTATGGAAAAAGACTAGTTTCAGTAGGGCTTCTTGTGCCCCAACAGTACATTTTCGAATCCACTATATAGGATCAGTTCTTGCCATATAGTATGGCTTGCATTACTTTTATTATACTTTATGGCTTGTCATATATATGAAGACAGGTCATATGGTGTGTCCGTACACCAGATGGTGATATCATGGGGTCCCTAAGGGCCCAGTCTTATTTCTGTAAAGCACCGTACGTTTGGTAGCGTCGGTGTGAAGAGTAGAGAGGGGAAGCGCGTGATAACGCTTCCGTGCCGTCCATAAGGTTCTACTCTTCAAGGACGAAACACGTGTTGGCTGTTTTCTGATCTTGGATTAAAAGTACCTTTTGAAACTCTACTTGGATTACATATTTATTATACAGACTTTGAGTGCCCTGGTCCTCTCCTTCTTTAGAGCTACCTTCAAAGTTTCCTAATTTGCCGACGATATCGTATTAACTGCACTCCCTTTAAGCGTTAATCCCCCTCCTGGAGGAAGTCTGTATGATTTATGTTCTTCAGATCAATATGACAAAGTTGGAGGACCTGGTCTTAGTAAAGGGAGGACATGGCAGAAACCCTTGCCACAGCAACACCATTTTGAAGACTAACCACCTTCATCAGATACTTGGGTACCCAAGCTTGCTCCTCCCTCAGCTTTGAATCCCATCTGCAGAAAACCAAGGCACCCCTACTCGCTTGGAGCAATCGCTCCCTCTCTTGGGTTCTATTCATTGTGGCCCTCTAGATGACACTTCTCCCTGCATCTTATCCCTCTTCCAGGCCATGACGGGATCACTTGCCTCCAGACAGCTTGCAAGTCCAACATTTGGGGGGGGCAGGGGCACTCCAGATTAGCCTTCCAGACCTTCATCCAACATACCAGGGAAGAGTGCCTGGAGGTGCCCCACTTTTTCAGCTTCTATCAGGCTTCCCAACTACATTACAGGATCAAATGGCGTAAAGGATAAACTGACAATCTGTAGTATTTTTACAAATCAGAACCTCATGTCTAGACTATTGGGCGAGGCCCGCAGGTCCCCAGAGCCTTCAGAGCCTTGAGTGGCCAATTACAGGATCAAATGGCGTAAAGGATAAACTGACAATCCGTAGTATTTTTATAGATCAGAACCTCATGTCTAGACTATTGGGCGAGGCCCGCAGGTCCCCAGAGCCTTCAGAGCCTTGAGTGGCCAGCTCCTATACCTCTCCCCTATCACTAGACCTACCCTAGCTGTCCGGGACTGAATTGCCACTAAGCAGATCCTTAACTCTTTCCTCCACAAATCCCTTCTTCCCCCAACTCCATCCTGCACAACTCAGTGTTCTCTCTGGGACAGCAGACATGGGCTTTCCACATGTGGAGGAAGAAAGGCTGCTTTTGCCTCTGAGATTTCTTACCTAGTATGGACCTTTGAGTATCTCAAACTAGACAGGATATCACAATCTCTACAGTTTCGCTATGTTCAGCTTCACCACTGAATCTCCCACCCCAGTGTCAAAGCGGCAGGGGCACCAGATCACTCACCCCCTTGGGAGACTTCTTTTCAACGTCTCAGTTCCCATAAGTATCCAATCTCCAATATTTACAGTATCCTTATTAACCAGACCACGCCACCCGAAGCAATATATCAAGTACACTGGGAGAGAGATCTGCAGTTTACTCTAGACACTAAACAATGGCAGGAAGTATTCCACTGCAGCACTCATTTCACTAGACATGTGCAGGGCAGGGAAATCTTACACAAAATGTTGTATCGCTGGCACCTCGGGCAACATCAACTGCATACTATCAACGCAGCATACCACGTTACGTGCTGGCATGGTTGTGGCGACACAGGTACCCTCCTACACATCCTATGGTTTTGCCCCTTCCTAGAGGCCAATTGGGATGCTCCATTCTAGGCAATCTCCCAGATTTAGGGCTGCAAACTCAATAAACTTCCTAAATTCACCATCCTCGGAAGGCCTGCGGATGGCTTTTATCCCCACCATTCCACAATGTGTAATCGTGTATCTCATCTTTTCCTGGCTGTGAAGCACACAATCCTTTCCCTCTGGCGGAAACCCTATTGCCCCTACATACGAACACTGGTTCCATGAACTGTGGCTCCTTTTGAATAACAAAAAGATTGCCTATGACTTAGTGGAATTGTCCCAACTCTTTCAAAACCTTAGGGACCCTGTCTGCCTTTACTTGAACGACTTTCTGGGTAGGACATGCCCCAGAGTCTCTGCACCTTAGGCCTACTAGACACATCGCAGTTACCATGCTATGGTGTGGCCTTTCTTCTGATTGACGAATAGGCTGCAACACTCCAACATACATGCTTTTGGTGTGGGGTGTAAGCCGGAGGATGGAGGGTTGTGGGATTGTTGTTACCAACCACATTCAAGTCAATTTAGGGCTTTGTCTCAAGTTCAACCCTTCCCACATCCTCCACGGGCTGCCTACTCTACTGTCTTTTCATCCCAGGAGCTACCTTCCAAACCACATTTGGGGAGGCACTTGCCCCTTTCTTGCTTTAATAATCGTCAATTTAAAAGGGATTAAACAGTGATCAAACCATGAGTGAGTGATGGGGTCTTCGGTAGTTAACTGAGGGTGGTTCAAGCAAACCCTGTCAAGGGTATGTCCCAGCGAGTGGGTAGGGACGACTATCATTTGGGGGAGCTCTGTTATCCTTAAGGTATCTGAAAGGTTGTTGACTTTCTGTATTGTGTGGATCATCAAAGTGGAAATTAAAGTCTACCAGGGCAGTGAAACTGCCGTATTAAAGCAAGAAAGGGGCAAGTGCCTCCCCAAATGTGGTTTGGAAGGTAGCTCCTGGGATGAAAAGACAGTAGAGTAGGCAGCCCGTGGAGGATGTGGGAAGGGTTGAACTTGAGACAAAGCCCTAAACTCTCTGCTCCCTTGAGGGAGTCTAGATTGAAGGAGCTGCATTGTAGAGTCACGAAAGATGATTCCACCACCTCGGATTTCCACTTTGTTGCGTCTCATAATCGTATATCTGGGTGGAAAGGCAGTGACTGTCATGATTGTACCAACATTTTATCCAGGTTTCAGTAATAAATATAACATCTAGCTGACCTATAATTAGGTCATTGACTTCTTGCACGTGTCTGCTCCAATAGCGTGCATTTATGAGACCCCGAGCTAGGGACTAAGAGGCAGAAGTGGGTCTATATAAGGCAGCAGGGGACACCTAATGAGGAAGACCAAACTTGCCAATGCAAACATTAAACATATTGGGTCCCAGATGTGACCTTTATTTGTATGTTTACTAATAGTGTTTTAGAAAGTCAGAAGATAGGAATTTACCTGCTCCAAAACGGACATAGTGGCTGGTGCTGGCTGTGGAACGGATGTGGACAGGCGCAAACAGGATTGCCTATGGCGCACCTGTGCTGCAGGTCTGAGCATAAGGGGAAAATTTGGCCCTGCCTCCGGAGTTCCTTTTGAATACACAACTAGTGCAGCAACCACAAGTCTGTTTGCTATTTCATTAAAGTGGTAAGTCATCATGTTACAGAGAGATTTTGTATAGCTCTCACGGTTGAAATAGTTACCTTGAATAGGTATCTCCAGGATGATTTTTCGGAGTTTCTTGGTTTGGCTAGTAACCTCTTAGATGTTTGTGATATTTTGGCTTTCTTGATGACTGCTTTATTTATTCTGTACTGTCTGTGTAATTGTTATTTTATGCTGATAGTTTCTCTGCTGTCTTTATAGGGTTTTTTATACATTTTTTGTTGGAATAAGACATCTGTATTGGGCTAGCTGAGTCTATTTTTGTGAGGCATTTCTTGAACCAGTTATTCAAAGATGTTAGGTGATTGGAAATGATTAACAGTCCTTAAGTTGACATTTTGGTATAAATATGCCCAAGTTCAATGTTTTCCAAGGTCTGGTCATTGTATATTTAGTAGGTGGTTGGTGGTGTAGATTTGGGACAGCTAACATCGAAGTTGATAATATGATGGTCTACTCCAAGTGGCGGAGATATTTCCTGTTACTGAGGTAAATTGCTTAGGCTGTCATATTATTTCAAGTTCATTCCATCTCAGTTTCTGTTGTCACTGGATCCTTCATAATCCTAAATGCATGTTTATTAGGTTAATGAAACACAATTGTATCACAGCTAACTGTAGGTAATGTTTTCTCAGCCAAAATTCAGAGTATGAAAAATGCGGTAGCTAAGAATGATAAAAAGAAAAGGAAGCAGCTTTCTGAAGATATTACAAAACTGGAAGCAGAATTGGATGAAAGGCACACAGAAGAACTGAAACAATTAAGTGGAAAAGACCTTGAGCAAACACAGGTAATATGTTCCCTTCATCCTCATTGATGACAGAATAGTAAATGACTATATATTCAGCATTGACTTGTGTGTGTGTGTGTGTGTGTAGTGGGGAGAGCGGGGTCGGGAGGGGTGGTGGAGGGCAGGCACGTTTTCAAACCTGTCAAAAACCTAATCCTATTTTCCCATCCCAGTACACTGAATTTCTTTCAGTAATACATTTACTTGACTGCGTACTGGGTGCCATTTGAAATCTTCTGCTATATTACAGATGCCATGCTTTAGTTTTGGGGTGTTCATGAGTATTGCCTTACTGACATGTATGCTATGAAATCTCATTTACACATTCTGTGCACATTAACATGAAGCACTAACACGTGCTTTTATATGTCTGTACATAGGCAAGACATAACATTACAGTTTTGGTGGCTATACATTACTGTGGTGTTCACTTGTGACAATGTAACAGAGGACGTATTCCCAACACAGCAAGGAGCTGCATTGTAACATACAAAATGGGGAGTTAGTATAATAACACACCACTCTGGGGTGGCAGTGTCTGGCATGGTGGAAGGGCATGGGGACACCAAAGGGGTCTAGCCCCATCCCCCACCCGGTCAGCTGTTAGTGCAGATAGCTAGACAAGTCTGTCGGGTATGTCCGCAAAAGGTGAGGAGTTTGATTCTGTATTTGGGGCATCCACTGTGAGACCTGCGAGTTAAGTGCAGTGGGGGCCCCATATGTCCCAGGGATAGGATGTTGGCAATTGCAGTTCTGCGTATATTTCACATTTAGTGTTGCAGGAAGCCAGGCCAGCCAGCTAATCTTACACGCCGGGAGAATTGAGTCTCTCCCATCACATGGCGATTTGCCCCTAAAATAGTAATAATGCCAGGGCAGCCAGATGGCGTACCCCCAGTGGCATATCCCTAACCAAGTTCAGGAGTAGAACAAGGGGACGTGGATCCACTTTGTAGTCCAATATGTATGACAGAGTATTAGTCACCCCTTTCTAGAATGACTGTATGATATGGCACATTCAGGACAGGTGTATAAAGTCTGCACATTTGGGACATCTACTGAGATCTGGTATTATCTACCCTGGCCCATTTGGCAGGTGTGCAAAAAGCACAGCGTAAACATTTTAATTATAGCAATTTAATACGATGGTTCAAGGAAACTAGCTTGGTAGTCTGCATGCAACAAATGTCCATTGCCTTTGTGTAATGTTTTCCCCTATATTTCACTCCCTTGCCCACCTCATGTGGTCTGTGCGCTGCGGTTTAAGCAATGGACATCGAATAATGCATGGAAACCCACCGGGAGGCATCTGTAGTCTTGGTGAGACTGGTTAGTGGTGAGAATATGCTGGTTCCTCTGGGAACCCTGGGATCTTTTCTCGGGCCATGCTCCTCAGCCTGGTGTAGATGAACAGGTAAGTGAGATCTTCCTGTGAGTTGATCTCATGTGTTCTGAGGATACAAAGATTACCTGGTCATACCGAGCTTCAAAATTTCACATTCCTAAGCGCTGCAGAGAATTGTACACCAGTTTTTCATACCATAAGACGCAGGAGCCAGTTCTGCAGTAGTGAGATTGCCAGGGAGTAAATGGGCAAACTAGCCAATTGGCAGGCCAGTTTCCTCCAGGACCAACCGGTCATAGTGATGTTTTTTCCTTTTTTATAATCAGCAGGTGTACTCTGGGGTATGAGAGACTGTAAAGAGAGACCATCTGTTTGTGCATGTTCTGATTTAGGGTATGGCAATCTCACGTCTGAATGATACCAGTCCCAGGGTACTGTGCCTGCACCACTAAATAATAAAGTTTGAAGTCAAGGACTTCAAGCCCAAGCCTCTCATACGGCAGCATAATCGTCTCCTTCCAGACTTGGGCCTATTGCTGGTTGATGGTAGCTTTAGCAGGGCACTCCAGAGGGGTTGAAAGAAACTGTATGTCAGTGGGATCAGAATGTTTATGAAAAGAAATAGAAAACAGGGAAGTATCACCATTTCCTGGAGAGTGATTTGACATGCCAAGGATAAAGGTAGTCTTAACCAAAAGTCTGTCTGCAACATAAGTCAATCCATGGCTGGACTGTAGTTTCGACAGGCACCATCTCAGTCTCTATGGAGCTCAATTCCCAAGTACCTCACAATTTCTGTCATCCAGGGGATGTGAAATTCCAAATGTTTGTGGAGTGCTTTCCATAAGGGGGAATAAATCAGATTTGGACCTGTTTATGGACAATAAACAGTATCCACCAAATTTGATTGTCATGGACTGTGGGGGCAATAATGGCTGCTGGGTCTCTCACGAAGTGTAGAATATCGTCCACATATATGGATAGCAACTTCAAGAAAAGACTGCCCTCTGTGGAGGTGGTTCTCTGCAAGGAGCCTTACTAGAGGGTCCATTGATAAGAAAAAGGATAGAGGGGAAAGGGGGCAACTCTGCAGAATACCTCTGTATATAGGGAAGGCATCAGGCTGTACCTTGGCCACTGGCTGAATATACCGGAGCTGGACCAGCTTGATGAACCCCTGTGGTGCACCAATTTTATGGAGAATTTACTTAAATAAAGTCCACTCTAGTGAATCAAAAGCCTTTCCGGCCTCTAGGAGCCCCTCCGCCACTGCTGCATTCAGTTGGTGCGGTGTTGCGAAGACTGTAGCAAGGTTGATAGCCATCAATCTGTGGGGGGGGGGGTGACTGGACTGGATTAGGGAGATCAGCTGCTTAACCAAAACAGACAGCCTAGGTGCAGCGCTCTGGCCATTATTTTATTATCAACATTTAAGAGTGATAGGTGTGTGTATGAAGAACATACTTTGAGGTCCTTACCATGTTTAAGCAACAGTGTGATCATCACTTCTTGTAATGATTGTGGTAGTATCCATTTCTATAGAGGCTTTGCATACACCTCCAAGAGGTGCAGGCCAGCACGTATTTGTAGGTTTTATAGAACTCTCCCATTAGGCCATCACCCCCTTATGCTTTATAGCCTGGCAGCATCTGAATCGTCGCTAAAATTTCCACTTTAGTAATTGGGTAAGCTAGTAACTGGCAAGACTGTTGTCCAACCAGACCTTTGCTATGTCATCCAGTTAAGTACGGAAGGCTGCCACTGGCACCATCAGACACAAGGTGTATAGTTGACTATAATACCTTCCAAACTCAAGGGTAATATACTTGTTAGTGAACGTCATGCCATTCAGTGCCTGTAATTGGGTGACATGACTACGACGCCTCTCGCCCCTTAAGAGTAGTGCCAGGGCTCTCCCTGGCTTCCCACCCTCCTTGTACTGCCTGGCTTGTGTATATCTGCATAGCTACTTTATCTCCCTGTCTGCAAGGTCTTGGTGGGACACAGCCAGACCATGGCAGTGTAAGAGGTATGTAACTTGGGGTGCGTGGGCGGCTGTATCATCAAGGCTTTTAATGATGTTCTCTGTTTTCATGCGTTTTTCCCTCAGTACCCCAGCCTGCTGGGCTATACCAATGCTGCAAATGTATGCCTTGAAGACATCCCGTAAAACAGCCTTGGTCTATACTGAGCCCTCATTGAGGCAGAAGTGTTCCAGGACCACCTTACGCATCTCCGTGCAGAACACGTCACCATAAAGCCCCTCACTGGGAAAGCACCAATGTGACAGATATAATCTGGAGTTCGGAAGAGTGAAGACCAGCTGGATTGGGGAGTGATTGGAAAGTGTGTGTGTGAAATATGTTACTTCACAAACCCAGGAAGCTGGGACTTTCAAAATCAGGCAATAATCTATTCAGGAACATGTCCTGTGTGAGGCCAAGTAAAATATATATTCCCTTACATCTGCATGTGGAGTGCCCCCGATATCAATACGTCCATGTCTGTCCAATATGTCTGCCAGAGCCTTCGGGGCGTGCGGTTTCACATCTCCTCTGAGGGCCAGAACATTCTTGTTGGGTATCTAGGACCATATTTAGATCCCCACCCCACAATTTAATGGGTGTTGGTGTTTCAGTAGGGGATCATCTGCCCTTCATGAAAGAAGGCCAGTGTAACTATGTTGAGTGCATAAATGTTAACCATAGTAACGCTGTGGTCCTCTGGAAGCCCATGCAGGAGAATATATTGCCCCTGCGTGTCCACATGTTGACGTGTGCTTGAAATTGACCCTTTTATAGATCAGCGAACCATCCCCTCTCGTGTATGAACTATAGGATGCAAAATATCTGTGGTTGCTCCACCTTGCAGCGTAAGCCATGGGTCCTGAGTGCGGGAAGTGAGTCTCCTGCAAGTAGGCAATGTCCACTCTATAGCAGTCTAGCTACGCAAGGATTTGTCTGCCCTTGCGCGGGTTAATTGTGCCCTGTACATTCCATATTATGAAATTCAATTTCCTGACAACATTAGATGACCCATATTAAGGTGGGAGAGTGCAGGGTAAAGCATGTTATATCGAATCCCCTTGTCCCACTACCCAAGTCTGCCTATTGGCCTTCTCTTTTATATTGTTCATTCTGTTTGTTTATTGACTCTGCTCTGTTTTGCTCTCCTGCCTACTTTGCTGAACATGGCTGTTTTGTAGGTTTGAAACCTGTTCTTCCTTTTGGCTCCGACGGTTGTTTGAAAATGCCCTTTATTTTGGGTAGAGATTACATATCTAGAGAGCCATTGCTTGCATGTAACATGTCTACTCCTAGATTAACGCACCCAGTCTGCTTGCAGAATATAGCCTGTAAAGTTTAATCTTTGTATATTACACAGCTGGCCTGTATACACTTATGTTTTGCATGCATTTATAATTCCACAGCAACATAAGAAAATTAGATCGAAAGGCAGAAACTCCGAGGCCTCCAACAGCGCCCAGCGGGTGAATCAAATAAACAGCCTCCATGCGCGTGGATGAAAAGCAGAGTTGGTACTAAGGCTATCGTAGGATATTTGGCATTACCGCTTGCAGGGGCCAAGTCAAATAACACAACATAGCATGACATAAAACAGCGTAACACAGCATAGCATGGCATAACAAACACAGCGTGGCATAACAAACACAACACAACCGAGCATAGCATAAGATATCATAACATAAAACAACATAGTACAGAATAGCACAACATAACATAGCACATCATAGCATAGCACAACACAACATAGTCAAGCACAACATAACATAGCATAACACATCATAGCACAACACAACATAGTCAAGGACAACATAACATAGCATAACACATCATAGCATGGCATAACATAACATAGCACAACATAACCCACTTAATTCCACACCACCCCACATACATCCACTCCATTCCACACCAAAACACATGGGTAAAATACATTGTCATTTACAAATTCAATACCTCTAACTGTAGCAAATGCTAGACCGATTGCATTGCAAATGCTTGCTTTTATTGTCCGCTGAAACCCCTAATGTATAAGTGTTTACGTGCTCACTTTAACCAAACCTATGGGCCCAGGTGTATCAGAGGCTTTGACAACTGAAAAACAAAGGGGCTGTTAACGACTTTGGTGGTCCCACACGGGGACTGCCAAAGCCATGGGGAGGACACTGCCGTCTGCCAGGAGGGAACATTGTATTACGACGTTCCGCTGTGTTGACTGGTGAGAACAGTGTTACGTATTGGAGGCCAATACCATAGCACCCCAGCACCGCCGGAATGCGCACATTCCAATAGTGCTGGGCAAGGGGCCTGTGCACTGCCCTCGGCATGAGCAGTGCGGGCCCCCAGTAGCCTGCAGCATTGGCTTACTGCCATCCTTTCAATGGCGGTGCAAACGCCATGGAAAGGTTAACGGTAAATGGGGTTGTCATCAGCATGTTGGCGCTGAGCTCAGCACCGCCGTTGCTGAGCACAATCCCAACCACCATCAGTTCGTCTGGAATCATTTTCCCAGCGGTGGCGGCAGTCCCCCCCAGTGGTCCGACGGCCAGGGTCGTAATGTGGCAGTCAGGCCACCTGGAGTGCGACGGTCTGACGGTCACCACGAAGGACCACCAGACTCATAATGAGGCCCAACGTTTTTTTGTTTTTTTTGCAAGTTATTGTCCAAGTTCAATGTGAGTACTCTAGTCAGTTGCTCTTTGAGGCCACACTGTGTGGTTGAAAGAACAACTAATTCATCAGCACATGCCAATAATTCTATTTTAGTATT
This sequence comes from Pleurodeles waltl, assembly GCF_031143425.1. Taxonomy (NCBI): domain Eukaryota; kingdom Metazoa; phylum Chordata; class Amphibia; order Caudata; family Salamandridae; genus Pleurodeles; species Pleurodeles waltl. The sequence goes on along the minus strand of NC_090439.1, from coordinate 833,698,421 downwards.
AGCTAGTATTGGGGGGGGAGGAATCCCCCTAGTGTGCTGTAACAGAGCTGCCAAATCTGAAATGTATAGGCTGAATCATAACCAGGTACAAATACGGTCTCGCTGTATGCTATTATAGGTCTTAATGTTTGGTGCCAATCCCCTGCTGTCTGACAGACCAGAAGGTAGCCACACCCTCTAGGCATTACAGCCACAACTAACACTCTCTGCACAACGTGTTCACACCAGCACAATTGTCATGGGGTATACCATTCCCATCCAAGATTTTCTTCATTCCTAAAAGTAGGATATTTTGCGTTAATATAAAAGTTATACAAGATAAAATCACCAACTAACATTCACTTGAAGCTTGAGGAGGAGCCAAAGGATACTTTATTCAGTAGGTATGTGCTACATCATTACACTAATCCCAAGCATAATGTGTCCATTGAAAGCCATGAAATAAGTCTGGTACACTAACCCTGGCTTCTTAACAGAGCTATCTCAAATCAGAAGTCTAAAGCCAGGTGCAACCATTACATAAATAACAACAAAATGAGGATTTATCACTTGTCTTTCTTAAGTGATGAGTCTGAAAAGTGGACACCAGTGTCACATTTAAATACATTTTAAGTGTATCAGATGCTGTAATAGAACTTGCTACTACAACATGCACTTTGTATTCTATGAAGACTATTCAGATATCAAAATAAGAAAATCAACTTGATCTCAAATTCCCCCTGTGTTTTCTTTCAAATTAATTAAATGGAAAACTTTCACTAAAATTTTGTAGTCGATCTGTGTGGTTCGTTCTGCTAATTGTAATAGTGACCTGTTGGATTTTATGCTGTTCTATATAAAACTAATAAAAATGGTTTATAAAATTTTTTGTAGTCTCCACCATGGGCACCTGTATCACTCGCATCATTCCAAAAATAGAGCACACATTGTGCAAAGCTCAGACGGGTGCATCAACTGTAGATGGAGAAACAATTCACTGTTTCTGCCACGTTCCGACCACTCTATGTGCAGGAGAATATGCCACTTTATGTTCCAGTGGGGCATGAGCCAGTTCACTGTGGGGAAGTATGCCTCCAGCATCAGCACGTCTGGCTTCATTGGAAAATGAAGACAAGAGCTCAAAGGAGCACAGAGTATTTGAGGCAAAAGTGGTACAAACTGATCCCAGCCAAACATCAAATAAGACAGCTACTGACTGACATTCATGTGTCACAGCCCAACCAAATAGGCCAAAGCGTGATATGATGGTGATAAAGTGATAGTCCACCAGGTTTCCTATCCCTAGCTGATGTTGGCATTGAGCCTAAACTTAAGAGTGTTTACAAAATCTAAATTCCGGGCTTTATTTTGTTCAGAATTACAAAAAAACTCATCAAGACCGTTGCAGACAAGGTCCAAATTGATGCTGGCAAGCTATAACATAAGTGGAACACTGGCCTCTGTGTGGCAGTGCCTCATTGCTAATTGTAGAAATGCATGTAACAGTATATCTGTGCAAAATAATGTAGACCTTGTACCACAAATTATAGTTGTTGCTAAAATGAAAAGTGTTCTCTCAGAAATTATCTAAACGTCCTATGCCTCTGCGCATAGAGCATTAATTAAATCGTTATCACTTTTTGACACTTTTACAATAGAAAGTATGCCATCTCTGTTATAACTATTCATGATTTATTTTAGGAAATATTTCAGAACAGCAGTTGTTCAATATTCTGCTTAAATTATGTTGATCAACATCAAGTGAAGTCAACAAGTCACAAGTCAAGGTCGGTTTGCCTCAAATAACTGGCTACTGAGTTATTAAGGCGATTTCCTATTTATGTAGGTTGTATTTTAACAGAAAAACAGAATCAGCTGTTCTTTGCAATACAGATGGCCTTGTTGTTAGTAATGACAGTTCGTAATATATATATTTTCCTTACCCAGTCAACATAATGAAAGTACATATATTATTTAGCTGTATGTGTTTTAACAGCACTTTTTATTAAGTTTATTAGAAAAAACATCATGCAGTAAATATATTTTTTATTGGAAATATAGGAAGTCCTGGTAAAGATATTGTCATAATTCATACACCATAGTGTCACATCGACAAGCAATTTACATAGCACTTGGCTTAATTCCTTAGTGATAGTACCACCACAACCCCTAGACTTTTTGATATTTTTTTGGGATACCTCCTAGCCAAATATACAGTTTGTTTTTATATTTTAGCACAGTAGCCCATGCCACAAGTCCATTCAGTAGTCGAGAGAGGCCTATCTGATCTCCATTAGCGGACATTATCTCTATTGGCAATTAGCATGCCTTTGGCTACCAATAGCTGTCTCCATCTCCGACTGCCACAATCCTCCATCAGCCCAAGCATTGCCAGTTTAGGGTAAAGTATAACGGGTTGGCCGACTGCGTCACTGTATTATCTATTCAGGAACACAAGCATGTATAATCAAATAAGCCTGTGTAGTGTGGAAAAGGGTGCCAAGCTCTACTTTACATCTAAGGCAGTTGAGATTGGGGCTTCTGTTAAGTTTCCTTGATGGACTGTAGTATGTTCACTGAAAGTATTTTAGTTAAATGAGTCAAAGTTGTATACATGTTGCAAGTACTCTGAAAGCCATCTTAACTTCATTCCAGATGGCGTCACCAAGGGGCCTAAGTCTTGTGCATAGGTGTGTTATTAGGTCTGGTTTGTGTGTAAACAATGTCCTATATATCTCCTTCTTCCCCCAACTGGAACTCAGTGACTTTTGGCTCACAGGGATTAAATTGGGCAGCCCCTCCAACCTACCCCTGTGACCTTCAAGCATACCGTGAAGCTGTAGATAAGTTTAAAGTTGTGACTTTTGCCTGTTTTTACTTCTGTCCAAGACCGTTCCTATTTTAGAGATGCTGCGATGGGTCATAGCCATGTACTGGCCCAGAGCGGGGTCTCTGCTGCAAGGGTGCTCTCCCACTGTATCCATTTCAGTGCCTGGTGCCAGCACAACAAAGACGTTTTGTGGGTGAGGGTAGGGCCTGTTGCACCATGGAGTTATATACTAAATTCAGCACTACGTACTTATTCAGGCAGTCGAGCTCTAATGTGATTAAGAGGTCATATTGGTCTGTAAAGAGACAGTTAATTATAGGTATAATTGGGTGCCCAAAAGTAAAGCCTGGCATCCACCAGCCCTAACCCATACAGTGATGACACACCTTTTTGGAATGATATTCTGGATGGCCAACCAAAAACCCCTGAACATCGCTAACACTAGACTTGAGGCAGCCTGATGGCATGTGATAACGAAACATTTTGCAGCATATAGAAGAGGTGAGGTAGAGGAATCATCTTGAACAGTGCTATTCTGCCTGCTATTATAGTTGAAAATGAGCTGAAATAATGATTAATAATTCAGTCCCAATCATTCTTTCCATTTTGCAGTATGAACCTACTCAGATACTTAAAAGTGGTCAAAAGCCCATTGAAAATTTATAGTGGCCGGGATTTTAGCTTAGAAACCCAGGAGCAGCACATATGTTGATTGCTCCCAATTGACCTTCAGACCAAAGACATCTCCCTAAATCTACAACATGTGCAGCAGTCTTTACATGGAGCTTACAGGGTTCTGGACATATTGCAGTGTTCTTTCCTTGTGGTGGGTACCCCAACGGAATCCACTGTTTTGCGCATCTTTTATACTCCACTCTGCCAAAGGCTAGATGGTCAAAGCAAAATAATAGTAAAGAGCCCTGTCTTGTGCCTTTTTCTATATTGATTGGGGGGAGACTACCCCACCCGTGCTCAAGGTAAAGAGTATAATATAGTATTTTCTTGTATATCACATATCCTTGTGAAATGCCATATGTCATAATATTCCACCAGTCAAATCTTCATAAAAACAATTATTTATTGATTTATGACATTCATTGTCCATAAGTAAATTCAAGTGATGATCAAACTAGCCATAGCCAAATCGTTTCCTCCTTACTGACTTCTTCAGGGCTTGAAAGCAAAGTTTGTGATGTTCGTTATGGCAACATCCCATCTGGCGACAACCTTTTAAAAAAAAATATTTTTCAAGGTTGTCGCCAGATGGGATGTTGCCATAACGAACATCACAAACTTTGATTTTAAGCCCTGAAGAAGTCAGTAAGGAGGAAACGCATTGGCTATGGCTAGTTTGATCATCACTTGAATTTACTTATGGACAATGAATGTCATGAATCGGTAAGTGCATTTTTTTATGAAGATTTGACTGGTGGAATATTATGAAACATGGCATCTCACAAGGATATGTGATATACAAGAAAATTATTTCTCTATAACATTGTATACATTTGAGTGCTGAGTCCCTTGTCAGTTCTGTTGTACCAGGTTTTCCTGTTGTTTTGAGGATTAAGGGTTTGATCCTCAAGACTCGTGCACCATGCATACTGATTCACTTTACACGTAACTGAGTGTAAAGTTGCGGCAGTGATTGCCTCAGCTCCTTTCTTATTTATAAAAAGTATAATATAGTCTATATGTCCTAAAGAGGGAGGCAGACTTCATCTGGGCAAGTACCTGAAACTTGAATGGCCAAGGAATTGAGTCACATGGTTTTTCAGAGACCACAAGGACCAAGGCCCTGGGTTCCTCCACTGACTCCAAACCAGCCAGCATTCGTACATAGGCAAAAGAGACAGTAATGTGAATCCATTTTGGTTCCTGTGTGAGTGCGGTTTACAGCGAGCAGTCTGGTGAGTATTTCAGTACCTTTCTCTCAATATTTTTTAATGAGATGGGTCTGTATGATCAGAAGTCAGCCCAAAGCCTCTCAGATTTACAGATTACTGAAATTGTTGCACCTCTTAGGTCATAGAATAGGGAACATGTAGCTTTGTGCCTCTTCAGACATAGTCAGTAAGGATGGGGCTATTTGCCTGTTTATTGAAATGTCTTTCTACCATTATATGTTTTCGTTTTTTAACATAAAAGCATGTAATAAATTGAGGTGTCAAATTAATGATTTTACTCCAGACATTTTTCTCTCAGTAATTCGATAATTGGATTTACTACAGCATTGGGTTTTACAATAATTTCCTATTTTTTTTTCATTGCTTAGGTGGAGTCTGCAGCCAATGATATTGAAAATTTGAATCTTGATAGTACAGGATTAACAAATCCACAGCCACGAGTAACAAAAGCACAGAAGAGGCGGGTATGAAATTTTTTTTTGATTCAATTTTGTCAAAGATGGCTGTTTTTAGATACAAATGAGGACAAAAGTAAAAACTTTTTTTCTCTAATTAAAATTTTCTAACACCGTTTCTATTTGTTCCAACACAAGTGACAAATGTATTTGTCATTATCCCAGGTATATTCTTGGTTTCTGTAGATTTAGAGTGGGCAATTCTTCTGGATAGAAAATAATTCAGATTAAATAGTGAATGGATTGATGTTGAAGCAGCATTTACAAAATGATGTGCCAGAGAATCCTATGATACATTGAACATTAAGAGCAGGAACATTTTCAATAAAGACATTCAAGCTTTGTTTCCTTTCTAGTCTTGGAAATTGTTTGTCCAGTAAATATTTCCAAGACTAATCATCATGCAGAACTCCTGTCCAACTTGAAATTCTGTTACATATTTTCTGATGATCAGTGTTCCATGACATTATTTGAATATCAAGTAGTAGACACAAAGGAAAGACCTGGCCTGCAGCAGTGAGGTGTGCCATGATGAACAAGCATTAGCAAAGCTAATAAGTCTGGAGTTCTATGCAGAAGGAAAGAGGGAGTAGAACAGAAAAAAGAAGGGAAAGAGAAAAAGAAGGAAAGAAAAAATAAAGAAGGAAAGAGAAGAAAATAAATACGGAAGGAAAAAAAAAAAGAATGAAAGAGACAGAAGAATAGAAAGAAGGAAACTGCAAGAAAAAAGGAAAAAAGGATAGCAAGAAAAAGGGAAGAAGAACGGAATGCGAGAGAAAGAAAAGAAGGGCAGAAAGCAAAGATGGGAAAAACATAAGGAAAGAAGGAAAATAAATGGAGCGGTGAAGAATGAAAGAAAGAATGCAGAAATAAAGACATTTTAAAAAAGTGTTATAATTGCTGCAAATGAAGTGTGATAAAGGTTAGTTTTCTTCATGTGCAAAGTTTATTAAAGAACCATTGGGGAAATTGAGTCCAGAATAAACGTGTTCTGAAGATGTGCCCACTTGTGAATTCACATGTGTAATATTGAAGCTTATGTTTTGTGTGCTCCATGCATACAAAAAAAGGATAACAACACAGAATAATATCAAACAAACATAATCTGTTATGTTTTTAAATACCAGCAATCAGATAGCAAAGGACACTCCAAAAATAATTTACAACAGCATTAGCAGGAGGCAGGAAATGCTAAAGGGTAAAATGCAGCCAGTGCTCACATCTGGTAAAGTCCTGCTTTCACCTCTGGCTCTAACTACAAAGACAGCACTAAAATAATAAGACTAAAACCAAAACCTCTGGCAAAGAAGGGAACACCCTTTTGTGCTCATTGTGAGAGCATAATGCAATTACTCAAAGTGAATTTAGCCAGTGGCAGAAATAGGCTAACCCATTGCCCCACGCAGTATGCTGCATATCGCAGTTGACGCAATAAAGATGTGAATGAATCAACAAACCTGCGTATTAAGAGAAGTGACTGAAAGACCCCTTAAGTAAGTGTATAATACATTTAATTTTAGTGAAACAAAAGGTCCTATTGCATCTAAAAAGTGAAATCTACGTGTGACCTAAGGGATACAAAGTCACCCAATTTCTAATGGAGGCAAAACTTTCAGAAAATCGAATTAACAAAATTGCAACTTTTACATAATTCTTGTTCTGAATGGTCTTTTGTTATGTTAAACCTCAGAACAATAAAAACAGTAATATTTCATCATCTTACCCATATCCTTAGTCATCTGTTTGGTTTCATTTATCAGTTACTTGATACAATATCAACCGAAGGGATGGCATGTACATCTATTATTATGCATTGTTTTGCATATAAATAATTATACTGTTTAGAAGGAACTTCTGTGTTAAAAAGTAAGATTATACCAAAGTTTAATGTGCTATGCGGAAAAGAATATTCACCCTTTTGAAAAATGCTAAAAATGTTAGCCACTGAATGAAGTGCGCTGAGCACCCCATTCCCCTAGAGGCCACCACAATTAAGATTTGTAACTCACGAATTGTGTGAGGGAGTCCCGTGAGAACTCTGCTGTTCTACCTCTGATGGGGCTGCTCTTATATGTTTGTGCTTTCCTTTTGCAGGTAAACGTCTATTGCACAATGTTGTAGCCTTCTGGTTTGGAGGAATTTTTTGTTTCTGGGTCGTACCTCCAGGAAATTTCAACTTTTAATGGCTGAATCGAATTATGGGAAGAGGCCTCTTTCTGGACTGTGATTACCAGTGGCCTAAAACATATATACTCAGATAATCCTCCTAAGGAATGCTTTTTCTGCTTACATGTAGGTCATGAAGCTAAAGAATATCTTGCTCATTTTACTCAAACTCTCAAGCACAGAAGAAAATGCCCATCTGTTATCCGATGGGAAGTCATCATTAAGGATGCCCCGTTTTGTGAGAGAGATTTGGTGAGAAGGGCTGTGCCTGCACCTCAAGGAAGGCACAGACGAGGAAACAAAATGTGACTTTTGAAAAATTGGCAATGCCAGATATGAGACTTTTTTTTTTTTTTTTTTTTCCTCAGACTTGCTTCCTTTTCTTAAATTCTAAATAAAATAGCCTAAACCTCCATTTAGTCCAAGGGATCTTTTGATGAGGTTGGTGATTTGCCAAGAAAACTGCAGCTGATCACCTCCTCTGCATTCAAGGCTATAGTTTTGAAATCTATCCAAATGACAATCCTAGCGACAACCTTGTCATCATGTACATCCATGAAAACCCAGTAACTACCAGCTTATGGTCATCAAAAGCTTCATTGAGAGCTGCCACCATTAAGTGTCCCATCATCACCTATCTTGTCAGTAGAAGTCTCCTCAACAGCCACCTTGTCGATGGTGCAAATACTGCAACCACCTTTGACTACCTCAAAGTTGACCGTTTTTTTCAGCGGCAATTTAAAATAATCTCTGCACGTAATGCAAATGCCTGCAGCTTCACCTAGAGGAATAACCATTACAACGGTTATAATGTTTCTCGACTGGCTGGCATCTCACCCAATAAGATGTCTTTGGAATCCCAGTCTCAGATGCTGGAAATGGAAGACATTAAGTATGGCCCAGAGGCCTCCGACACCATTTCCAGAACTGCACAGTTCCAATAACACTTCCACCTGAATGAAAGTGAAGATCACTGGGATCTAGATCACTGTGTAGATGCTGAGGAATGCATGGAAGTGAGGATTACCATTACTTCAGCGACCTGAGTTAGCAATGTAAACAGTTTCTGCATACCTAATTTATCTGCAGTAAGGTAAGATGTATAACTTTTAATGTAGAATTCTGTAGAAACAGTATCTTTAGTCAGTGTTTTCATCTCCTCCACCACCCCCTCCTAACGTTTGGCGCAGTGCTGGCACATTCATTGCATACTATGCTTTTACCACAATATGCTGAAGCAGATGCCATAGAAGATGAAGGGGATAAAAGGCAGGAGATCAAGAACAGAAAGAGGAAGAAGTACCTGATCCACAGGATGATTTGGCAGGATTATGTAAACCATTTAGAGAGGCAGAGATTCCAGCACTTTAGGATTTCAAACCATATGGCACAGCCCAGCTTTCTAGCCTGGTGGAAAAGGTATGAAAGAGTTTTGACTTACCCTGTTGACAAAAGAAAAAGATCAGAGCTTACAAAAAACAAATCCAGTGCAATACTCCATGAAGGGGGAACACACTTCTGTTGTTTTGATTGACTTGGTGGATTACACAAGAAGTGTTTTAGGCAACCTTGAGAAGCAGCGGTCTTGCTGCACCAGGAATGGTTCAGCGGTGTGCCCTTTTATCTTTAAGTGCAGAATACAGTTGTGGATACCCATTATAAGGGGAAAATGGCATGTATGTAACTTAGGCCCTTCACAAGATAGGTTGAAACTGCCAGGTCACTGGGAGCTTTTCAGTTTCGATGACCTTAAACATTCATCAGTAGAAGTAGGCACATCTCCACAGGAGATTATTACTATAACTTATCCCAGCAGCACTGCTGCCAGACCAGCCCTCAACATAGATACTGCAGGACCCAGCAGTGTTTATGCTGTGTCAGACAGCCTTGAAAATGAGGGTGGGTCTCTCTGTAAAGGAGATTTCTAAAAGAGCATGACTTTTTTTTTCCTCAGACCAGCCTTCGTCCCCTTCTTCACTTCCGTCGAGTGCCCAATGGGGAGAAACATCACACACTTTAAACAAATCTATGGTGAGTTACTACCATGGATGTCGGTCCTACAGTTTACACCACATTGCAGTGCCCTAGAGCAGTGGTTCCCAACCTTCTGTGGACCCCCACTTTATCATTATTGGAATCTGGGGACTCCTCTCCCCCTCCATCCCCCCCCCCCCCCCCACACACACACACACACACACACACACACTGAGTCATTGCCTAAAGGCGGGGGACCTAATCTGTTAATATTATTTAATTTTCTATGCCGTCACAGACACTTGAGAAGGCTTTGCGGATCCCCAGGGGACCACAGGTTGGGAACTAGTGCCCTAGAGTTTACCAAAAAGCAGCCAATTGTCTTACTAGAAATTGAGAAACATCAGTATATTTTATAACTACAGTAAGAAATACTCCTCACATTACTGAAGGACGTCATCAACCTAGGTCCCAGGTGTTAAAGACTTCTAACCTGTTTGGCTTGCAGGTGCAAGTCTGTTCTCTGGGCCATGCGTTCCTGCATCCATCTGATCCCATTCTGCCAATGCTCATGTGTCTTATCCAGGAGGTTCTAAATATACTATTGTTTCAGATTACAATCTGTTTTGAACACACTGTCCAGTTAATCCCAAAGAGGTACTGCAGTGGTGTATAGTTGGTGCACCACCTGAAGGCCACCCCTGTCCCTGTTTTAAGCCCCAATATTCCTCTAAACCACCAACATATCCAGGAAGGATGGAGACCACATCTCTAGTAGTTTGTCTCCCACGGTCTTAAGTCAGCTATAACATTTGCACATATTGGAGTTGCAAGCAAACGCCAGGGACTTCAGACACTTCTCCGGATGATTTAAGGATTCTTCACTGCTGATCAAGAAAATGAACACAGGTGTCTTCATATCATCAAAGAGAGGGCTTGAAGTCCTAAGTATTCTTAGACAAGCCGATATGCTCTGGTGTTAGGCAGTTGCTTAGAACATCAAATTATTGGTGAAGGATCTGCCAGGATTTTACATGGGATGCTCCTATTCCATCAACAGGTCAAATGGTTTAAGAATGAGAGCAAAACCCAACACGGCTCCAGCGGGTTTGCTATCTGTGGGTAACTAAAGCTAGGCTTGATCAAGAAAAACAAGAAATGTGATTAGGTCAAAGGTAGAGAAGTATACCTGTATGCTAATGTCCACTAAAAGACAAAAACTGAGCCTGGCTGTACTTTTCCCAAAACATCGCTTTGTATTGCTTGTGTCTTGACAGTTGCACATTCAGTTTTGTAATGTACCTTCTCTGTGCTTCTCGAAAGTCAGAAGGGCTATTAGAACAGTCTCCTTTCCCAAGAAGCTTATTTTCTGTGTGCTTCTACATATTTTGACTGTCACTCTCTCTCTTGTAGATTGTGCTTTGCAAGACTTTAGTACTAATTGAATCCTTGCTGCTGTGTTATGTCTTTAATCTTTTTATAAAAAAATCAGTCATCACCTCTGTGTCCAATACCAAGCATTGCTTCCAGTGATTTTCAGCTCTAATACGCTGCTTTGTTCTCAAAAGTGACTATCAACTTTTTATTGCCCTGACTAATGCACCACGGTTGTTCTCAATAAATTAACTAAACTACTCCTGTTTTTCAGTACTTCTAGACCCTTCCAGGTACCTGTAGGCACCATCACTGACTTCCCAGGTTGTTAAAGTGTGGATTTTCAGTGCTGTTTCGAATTTTGCAACAATAGAAGCAAGACATTCTTACTTTTTTGAAGCCAGAGATGTTCATTTATTTGGACTCTAGGAAAAGAACTGCCACTTTCTAAGCAGAACATTACCATGTGGACCTCAGTGTGTGCATTTTTCCACACCAAAGTCAATCTCACCCCTTTCTTGGAGAGTTATACGGTGCTAGACAAGAACCCATTGTCTGAAGTCTACAGAGCAGGCGCATGGAGAAGTAGAGCTGCATTCACAAAACATACTGCCTGTACGTATGTAGACATAGAACAGGTGGTGGTTCTTCATGAGCCTGCTTACCCACCTGCCTTTTCTGTTAACTTATGAGCTTTGTACTGCTCGCTGTTCGTAATAAAGCATTTTAATCTGAGAACGATCTAGCTAATGTTGGCGAACACATTAGTTACTTGTGTGTAAGTATTGTTCTCCATCAATCATAATGTGTCATAGATTCACACAAAGACATTCCCTTTTACTTAAGTTGATCTCTTCATGTCTTACATGCTTGTACCACCAAATCTGAACTATGTTGGTCTCTCGGTTGAGAGGGGTACCCGGTATATTGAACTTATTGTCTGAAGTTTAAGCAATTGTCACTGTATCTTACCTGCCTTCCAGCCCCATAGAGTAGAAAAACATTTGAGAATTAGGTTTGCATAACATTCATTGTATCACACATAAAAAAAAGTGGCAAAAAAGTCGTCCCTAAAAGGAATTTAAATTTAAATATAATTTTCTTTACTATTTAAATGGACGCATTATTATTAAGTCCTATCGGGGTGGATAAGTCGTTGATAAATGTGCATCTGTATAGGCAAATGTTACTCCTCAACTGTCTTTCTCCTAAGAAAATGGTATGCGTCTATCATATATTTTCATATCTTAAATGTACATTGTGAACCATGTTGGAAATTAATATTTAGTGTTGCAATTAATTTTAAAATCCCTAGGAGAAGAAAGCTGCCTTGGAAAAGGAAAGGGATGAACGGATTGCAGAGGCTGAAATTGAAAATTTATCTGGAGCCAGGCACCTTGAAAGCCAACAACTTTCTCTCATTCTGGCAGCTAGAAAATTGTGCATAAAACAGATTGCCTCAGATGGCCACTGCATGTACAGAGCAGTTGAGGACCAGGTAAAGGAGCAAGAAAGTGATTGGACGGTTTCCACGCTAAGACGTCAAACTGCAGAGTACATGCGAAAACACATTTCAGATTTTTTGCCATTTTCAACAAATCCTAAAACTGGAGATATGTATACACCTGGTAAGTGCCATGTTTGACAAATCCTGCAATTCTCTACATTTATGTTTGGTGATGGGTTCAGTTTGTGATACCAAGTTCTCATTAACTCAGTTAATCTCCTGTCACATTACTTTGAACTCTTACCAGTGTACATACTCATTTCTTTACAAATTCATTATGTGGTTGTTTCATAAAAGCAGTGCTTACTTTCGGCTTGTCTTTGTAGGCGCTAGGCACTCATTTTTGCAGACCATGATTTATTTTCGTTGTTAAACTTTGGCAGAGCAACAGAAGAGCAGCAAAAGGAGGAGAAAAAAATGATAGGAAAACAATGAAAAAGTGAGAAAACGGAAATTAAAAACAACCCAGAAGAGTGATATAAAGGGGACCGGAGTTTAGGATTCCGGAAGAATGAGACATTGAGTGGAATCCAGACTAGTCAGTATGGTTCTCTGTAACCACAGCTTTGTGATCGTAAAAAAAAACTTGACTTTTATAGAAATTATGTATTGTGGAAAAGTTGTGGTGGTGTTACTTTGTCAGGGCAACATAAGCATCCTACATCCAGTCTTCCTAACAGAATAAGGAGGTCATGCCGACAAAAAGACACCACAGTGCATGCTGGTCAGTGTTAACTCTTCTGTGCAAAGCTCCCATGTCTGTCTTTTTTTGTATACCAAAGGTAAACAACTTCGAGGAATACCAGTCTTCAAATAATGTTTCATCAGCTGATTTACATAAAATGTGTTTGTGGGGTTTGGCCTTCTGTAATTTAGTGCAGACAAACACGAAGAGGCTTAATTAGCCGAAGCACATTTTTGGTTTCTGTGTCATGAAGGAGTTCTCAGAGTTGTGTGGTGGCAAAGGAGTGAGTCAACCAGTTTTACTCGTAAGCAAATTAAGTCTGCAGGCCACATGACTTAACAGCAGAGTTGGATGCAAGCACCATGGGGATACCGAGATGTTTTACAATCATAACAATAGTAAATCTACCTAATGAAACCCAAAAGTATTTATTCTTTTGGTGAGTGTTCATGCTGAGCAGAGGGCAGTAACCTACCCAAAACCTTGGAACATAGAATGACCACAGCTATCTGTGTTTCTGTGATATTTGCAGCATATGCACATAGAAGTAGTTAGTGCCAGGCACACCCAGTGACACTGCACATTGGCATAGCCAGACTGGCCGCCCTACTCAATAGTATAGTTCTGTGACTTGTTCTCCTTGAAATCCTTTCGATTGTGTGTTGAGACAGCTCTATCACTCACAATGGTCCCACCCTTCGAATAACATGTTCATTTAGCTTGCGTACTGCATCCTGCTGTCTTGAGTGGTTTAATCTAGCAAACAACTGTTGTTTGCTAAACTTGTGTCTCCGTGGACACAAATGTTATGTTCTTGCGATAAGTTGTATCTTTTGGAGACTTTCCATGTTACAAATTTAAAAAACACCATGGTATTTTATTATATGGTTTTATTAATTGAGGAAGTAAATCATAATGCACTTTTGTAAGTACTTAATTACAATTTTGTTTTTGCTGTTTAGCATTACTAATTCTGGTATATTAGAAAAGCTATTTCAATGTATACCATCCAAAATTTGATAAGATAACCTAAAGTTATCTTCATTTCAGTCACCCAGTTTTATGACAGTTATTGTACAAACCTTTTTTAATTTAAGCCCATCACTATTTTCATTTTTCTGGAGTATGTATCAGAAGACTTAGGAGAATTTCCAGTGCTAAGCCTTTAATTGGCTATTTGGGGTAGTTTGTGCTTAAGCTTCCATAACTTTGTCAACCTAAGATTTCCACGGCAAATTTGCTTCCTACAGATTCTCATAGTACCCATGGTTTATGGATTACCCTAGAGGGGACCGAGCAATTAGCCAAAATATAACGAATTTTTTTTTTGTGGGGGGTGGGATAAATGCAAACAAAAAGTGCTGTAGAAGAAAGTGGCTTTTTTTTTCTTCTTGCAAATGGCATCAACAAAAGATTTGCGTAGCTAAAATCACCATGTTCTCAGCTTTCAGGAACAGGCGGGCGTGGCTCAGAAAACCACATTTTCGAACAGTTTCAGCATTTTACTGGGGGAAAGCCCATTTTTCCTATTTTATTTTTGTGCTTTCAACCTCCTTCTAGTTTGTGTTTGAAATGGGTGTGAAACCCATGGTGGAGCCCTGAAAGCTGTACATTTCCAAAAGCTGGACAACATTCTGAATTCAGCAAGGAATCATCTGTGTAGATCCTTCAAGTTATCCCCAAAGAAGCCAAGTGTTGAAATAAAAAAAAAAAATATTGAAAATCAGTAGGACCAAATGGGCATTTGTGGCCACATTTTCATTTATAACTTCACATCATGATGGTGGAGTCACAAAGGCTATATACAGTTACACCTGCTAGAGTCTTCTGGTTGTGGGGATATATAGGGTTTGGGTTTTCCAAGAGCGTAAGGTACCCAGAGCCAATAACTGAGCTGCACCTTGCAGTGGTTTTTCATTGTGGTACCCGGTATAGAGCAATTCATATGGTAAAATATAAATAGTTAAAAATGGGTATCCAGGAAACATATGTATTTCTTAAATGGGCACAAGCTATGGAGTTTTGAAGCACAACTCTGAATTTGTGGGTACCCATACTAGCATGTGAATTCGAGGGTATTTCTCAAAACTACCTCTTTCTTACACATTGTCTTACATTTGGAAGGTGCAAACACAGAGAAATACAATTGTTAATAGCACTTGTTCTACTATTCTGTGTTCTCCTAGGTCTCTCAATGAAAATGGTACCTCACTTGTGTGGGTAGGGCTACTGACCACAAAAAGAAATGGCCCAAAACGCAACATGGGTGCATCAAATATTTCCATGCAGAACTGACATGTTTTTTGCAAAGTGGTTAGCTGTGATTATTTTGGGCCCCTGCTCAGCTGCCATCTAGGGAAACCTAGCAAACCTGTAATCTTTTTTAAAACTAGACACTTGGGGGAATCCAGGATGGGGTGACTTGCGTGGCTCTCACCATGTTGCTTTTCACATAATCCCTTCCAAATAAAACATTGCAAGTGGGATGATACTACAAATTAGTCAAACTCCCCTGTCCCATTTGTAAAAACACCCAAAATAATCAAATATCCTCTTGCTTGCAACTGGAGGGAGCTGCTTTATTCTGTAGGGGAGCAGAAAGAGTGTTTCAATTATTTTGGGGGTGGGGGGCAGAAAAGAGATTTGATTGCACAGAAATCTGCAATCAAATCAGAACGTATCTACAGGAAAGCCACATTCCTTGTCAAGGAAATGAGGAAGTACATGTTGGGCAATAACTAATTGGGATTTTTAGAAACTGGAGCACTTTGAATTATATTGAGTCTTCTTAGCACCATAGTAACATCTATCGTGCCACATAAGCTAAAATGAAAAAAAATAAAAATAGATTCTGTGCGAGGTTCAAAGAGCAGGATATGAGTATGGGTTTATTTACTTTTAGATTTTGTTATCAGGCACTTTTGCCCCTTTTAGGCCAACAAGGAGTCAACAGTATTCTCAAGCTTGATACTGTGCTTCTGAGACATCAGCTCTTCAAAAAGGGCTCCAGATTGCTGCGGTCACACCAAAATATGATACATTCTGTATTTTGGTCTTAATCAGGAATACTTTGCTTCTTAGAAAAATAGATTTTGTGTGCCCCTTCTTGTTATGTCATTTACTAACCATTGCATGGACCTCGTTCTCTTATTCCTCTCTAGAGATAGACCAGTCATCTACAATTCAGTCTTGGCCCTGCTCCAGTCATACAACTCACACTACCAGGTCGGATCTCCTTCAGAATGGAACACACAAAGCCTCAGACTAGGCATGGCTTAATTGGGCTTCATCAGTGAGGCATAGTTTGTCCATTAGCACAGTGAGCATGGGGCCAATGTCTGGGAATACCCATTCATGCTTAGGTTGTCTACTGCAACCAAACAAAGTGATTGAAGGAATGGTTGAAATAATCTCAGCAATTGATAATCACTCAGGTGCAAGCCAAACCATTATTTTTTTCACCTACTGGGGCTACCACATGCAAATCGGCCTTCGTCCTGCTCAATACATTCAGGCCAGCCTGAAACTACTGACTTCGGATTGAGAGCCATAAGAGCCATGTCTGGATTTCTGGACAAATGGTTGCTACTGTTTCTCTTTGGTTGGTGATGCCATGTAATGGCATTGGTAAAAAAGTACTGCACACTGTTTCAGTGAGTCCATGATGGTTGTCTTCTTTGAGACCTTGGGTTGGGTAAATTCTGTCTGCGGATTTGTTTGGGTGAGCCTGTGCTGCTATTGTGAGGCTGTCCTCTCGTTCTCTTAAATTCTTGTTATCTGTGTCATTTCTTAATATAACCTCACAAATAGGCAACATTGCAACCTCACTTTCACTAGTAATTCAGACCAGGGTGTTTGATGTGACATTCCGACCAGAAGTTTGTCAATGCATCTGTATTTCTATTCTTGTTTCCTGTATGGTCACTAGTGTTAGTGGATATCGGAGGACCCATTTGGGCTTAAGTCAATCAAGCCTTTTTTTCTACATGAGATCACGCTTACTGCTACTACAGTGGCGGCTTGCTATGTTTATGGCGGGGGTGAGGAAGTGGAGGTGGGGGAGAACACAATAATAATAATAAAAAAGGAAAAGAAAAGGCACTTACCTTCAGACGTCTTCCTTGCGGCATCCTCCTGCTCCTGGAAGCTTCAGCCACAGGAACAATAAACACCAGTAAACAATCCTGATGCTGCTTTCATGCTGATAACCAGCATGAAAGCAGCGTCTGGGATTGGTGGGACGGGCTCTCTCAGTGCTCAACAGAGCACTGGAGGCCTGTGCCTTCTCTAACCCAGCTGTCTTAAGACAACTGGTTTAGAGATGTTTAAAGTACGCATGCCTGGCCGGCTGGCTGTCACGAGACGGCCAGCCAAAGGGACATAATCACTTTAAACAAGTGAACAGCTCCCTGCTGCCACTCAGTATCAGTTGTCCTGCCCCGTCCTGACACCCTGTTCAGCGCGGGATACTGAAAAATAAAATAGTAATAAACTTTGTTTAATACTGTTTTATTTTTCTGTTAAGGTGGGTATTTTTTGGTGCGGCGATGGTCCTCCGTTCAAAGGGAGGGTCCGCCTCTGGCTACCACATCTATGGCCCCTTTGCAACCATAAAAGACACCCAACCTGGGATTGTCTGTGGCTACGCACCTGTTAGGAAGCATGCTAGAGACATGGATTACTGCTTAAGACTCTGCAAGCATGTAGGAGTGATATGCCAAATCCTGTTGTGCAGTCATCGTAGGAAAGGAAAGGCTTGCAGTCCAACTGTCAGCAATGTCTGGAGAGAGGCGCATCATGTGTTGAGAATGCACTATGTGACAACGCCCGATCAATAAAATATATATTTTTCAGTAGGCCATGAACTTCCATATAGTTTGGAGATGCTGCGTCAATGGCCGAATACAGGGCATACCTTCCCATTGTGCCTTTGCTAGGCAATCATGATACTTTGTTGCTGCAACAGAAACCTTGCTTTAATGATCTAGGAATGCTTTGCAAGAAACTGTTGCTTCCTTTTTGGATTTGTTTGAAGAACATTTGAGGTTCAGAAACATATACACAAAATCAAATTGTGCTTGAAAATCAAACTTGAATTTTTCCAAAGACTATACAATTGTTTTTTCAATGTTAAAGTTATCTGGTTACAGAAAAGGCATGATTCAGAAGTCAGAACTGTGATGTACATGTTATATATTTAGAGTTATGCATAAGTTATTTACAGTTCCAATAATGTTTATAAATGCAGATAAGTTAAGAATAGCAGGATATTAATATTTGCTAATTACTTTCTAGAAGGACATGACTCAAGTAGAAACTAAACCTTATCTTCCACAGAGAGTACATAGTGAAAAAGCATGAGGTAGTTATCTTCCACGTAGAGAGAAGTGCCAGTGAACATATGTTTAAGATACTCGACTCTTGCATGTGAACTTTCAGGAATAACGAACTCAGCCTCAAAGGTCAGAATATTGGTTATATACACACATCATTAAGGTATATCTTGTATGTGCATGCCTGTTATGGCGAGTTACTAAAGATTACCATTCTACAGTCCCGTATGTCTTGTAGATCCCAGTGACCAGCTGAAATGACGCATCACAGTGGTGACGTCCAGTGTCTCTTTTCTCTCTGATCCCATTTCACTTTCCCCTTTTCTACCACTGCCATTCATATTCTTGTGTATTTGAGTACACGGTTTTGTGCTCTTGGACATCTCTGCACTTTACAGTACATCTGTAGTAGTGTGAGGAGTTTCACTCACCACACCTCGGCTCCTGCTTCTTCCTTTTCATCACCAACATATTTGCTAAATTTGTGTTACATTTCTATGTTGTTGTAATCCCTCTTGAAAGGTCAACTTATTTTCTGAGGTTTCTGTTTCAGCAAGGGCTTCTAATTGTTTTAATTCCAGCCTCTTTCTTCTCTACTTGCGTATCCAGTATGAATTAAATCTGCCTGCACCAATTGAAATCCTGCCCCACCTCACTTGATATTTTGCTATTCTGTGTGGTTCCCAATAAGAGCTGGTGACCTGAGTGGTAAATTGTGGAGTAGTCTTAGAGGTACGTCATAATTCAAACTCAGGAAAGGGTCAATAATGGATGTGAGGCAGATAATGTAGGTAGACCTTCACCTCATAAACCATCTGTTTGGTATTTTGATGCATTCTTCAAGAAGCTTGGGCTCCTGTGAAGGGATCTATCAGGACACTAGAGCTCATACCGGATGCATTCTTCATGGCAGTTTTTATAGGCTCTTATGCATGTATGATGAATGTAGCAGACCCTTGACAGAAACAAGCAATAGGCTAACTTTCTGCCCATCAAAGATAGCAAGAATGCCAATTGAGTGGCATGGGTAAGTCCAGTGTCCTAGAAAAGAGCAGGAAAGCACTCTAAAGCTCGGTGCCTGCCTAGGCCACTACACTCACCGCTGCCAGAGATTTGAACTACTTGTGCCAGTGTGTGTATGGAAGTGTTCTGTGTAGAGTTGGCATTGGGCTTCACCTCTGCTGTCTGAGAACTTGACTGCAGGCACAGTCTGTAGATGTAGCAACAGATGCCGCTCCAGCTCCGGGATAAGAGGTGGAACATAGGTTGGTAGGGTGTGGACATTGGAACTCCATGTGGCAGTTAATCATTCCAGCTGGCCTGGCCAGGCCAGGAACAAATAGGTGGAGCAAATGCACAACTGGCTAGGACCGCTTAACAAGCCACACCAGGAAATGCTAATACTGAACCGTTGTGGATACACATGGTCACAATACTGCACAGTCACTCTTGTGGTCGCTGCTGTGAACCGCCCCAAATGTAGTGGCATCTCCATTTTTGTTTTGCATGATCTAGTTAATATATCTTGATCTTTAAAGTGCTTTCTTTAACCCCATAAATTTAGTGTTCTGATACAAAATGTGAACATCTTGATACTTTATCAGTGTTCCAGTGTCATCTTGGATCCTATGTTGGGAGTACAAATTGGCATACGTGAATATCTGTCCATAATCTAATTAGTCAAAATCTTGACAGAAAGTAACATACATAAAGTTGTCTCTAATCTTCCATGACAATTGGACACTTTTGTTCCAATTAATGTTATATAACCTTACTTAAGAATATAGCAACAATATCCTATATACATTTTGTCATTAGGGATTTGGACAGTTCAGTTAAAGGACACACTGTGCATATCAACCTCTAAATAAGATATTACTAGCCTACATAGGCTAAAGGTATATTCATTGCAATATCTTCCAAGTTTCTTGCTCATAAAGTCTGTACTTTCCCACAATAAAATAAATGTGGATTTATTATTGTCAGATGTATATAGGCCCCATGTACGCATAATCTGGAGCCTTTTCTACAAACAATGAAAATTACTTAAGATATTTATGTTCATCTTCCACAAAGCATTGTATGTCTTTTGGGCGACGGAATTGTTTGGGTTACGATGCCTCTATATTTGTGAACTTATGTGAACCAGCCAGTGGAATTGTAACACTTGAATGAATGAATTATTTAAAATTGAGAGCCATCTAACTAGTAGCCTGCAAGCTGACCAGCATGCCATAAGTTGCTAGAAAATGCATTAACAATGAATTTAACCGTCTTGAATGGTAGACCTAAATGGGCATGTGCTGACTTAACTGAATTTGACCCTCTCTTTACCCAAAAAGTTATTGATTAATCATTGATTATGTTTGTTTATCTCTATGTGGCAGTTAATCAGTCCAGCTGGCCTGGCCAGGCCAGGAACAAATCGGGGGAGCAAAACCACAACTGGTTATGATTATCTAGCATGAAACTTGGTCTCTTCTACAAGAGTTACTCTTATGTGACCCTATGCTCTTTTTGGTAAAATGTGACTTATCTATGCTATGGTCATCATACCTTTTGGTCCCTGAGAATCTAGTATGTTGTTATTCAAATATTATAAAAGTTATAAAATCTAATTTGATCTGATGCAACATTAACAGTTATTAGTTCTTATTTGAATGACATGCCTAACATGGGATTTCAGTGGTTTCCTTGCTCCTTTTAGAAATTGTAAAAAGCGACATTTATGTCATGTATGAATAATTTATTGAATAATTTGAAGAATTGATCTTGTTGTTTAACGGAAGTGTGGAAATGACACAATATACAAATAGCCTCACAAATGGATACCTGCTGGTCATTGTTTCATACATAGTTCCTAGTAGCTGGCAACATTGTGCCTAGAGCTCTATTCCTATTAACATTTTCAAAATGTATGTCCTCCTAATTCCCCCCTCCCATATAATGTGATGATTTGAAATATGTACAAGAATGTACCACCTTTGACATGGCACTGGCCATCAGAATTAATCTGAATTCTAAGGCTGTTTGGGCTCAAGTACCTGATGAGATAGCTAGATTTGTTAATCAAACCACATACGATATTGGGGCAAAATCTTTCTCCAGGCGGTTCTATTTATGTACTTCAACTTTTATTGTACCGCCTTCATGGAAGGGGAGTCTGATTTTAGCAATCTGCATAAAGGGACCTAGAATCCAGAAATCTAGTTATTGCATCATAGCAATTCTAGATGGGAAAATATTTGTTAAAATTATGGTTCATTACATGCAGGTTTGGGTAAATTAAAACCAGTTAATCACTTTTCCCCGAAGTGGCTTTACGGCCCTGGGGAGCGTAACCTCCAACAAACCTGAAGGTTAAAATGACATTTATTGCCTAATACACACACTTGATAATGTAGATTGCTCGATTTTATGGACTAAGCTTTCAGCCTGGAAAATTCCAGCTGGGGTTCCGAAATTAATCATGAAATTCCATTCAGATACTTTAGTTTTCTGCTCCAATCAATAGGTTGAACACTGCTGAAAAACTGGAAAACTATATGGTCTTCAGAAAGGATATATGCCTAACCCAACACATTCCATTATATATGGCAGACTTTCTTCTTTGAGTTAAGGCTGTTGTCCTGGTGCCCTGTTGCAATCGCAACTAGGCTACTGGCCCAGTCTTTGGTTGTTGCAAGCCTGTCTCAGGCCTTTTTCAGTTTGCCTATGTGAGAATGAAGGTGGCCTGGGACAACCAAACACTCCAACGTTTCACTGAATGTTTTGCCATTCTTGTGTAAACCTTCAGTTATTTAGGATGTATGTGGTACACAACCATAGTTCTGCTGCCTTTAATAAGGAGTGTAGAGTGTTCAGCATTTCATGATGTCTGCTACTTTACACTGTAAGCAGTTTTTTATTCATCTAAATCAATTATAAATCAATTATTTCACTGGTTTAATATAAATTGCCACACTTTTACAAATGGTTAGGTTTTCTGTAACACCTTTTTTCTGTAGCCTACAATGATTACATTCTGCATTTTATCTATTTAGTCATGAAAAGATGGAACTTGTACTGATTTGTACTGCTACATAATCAATGACCATTGAGTTAATATCACAATAAAAACAAACTATGCATTTAGACTGCTAAACCCAATAAGATTATTTGTGGATCCAAATAAATATGGCAGTTAACATGAGATTTGATAATTTCCCAAGTCCATGAAAAGTGCAAGTCTTGGACAGGACCTGGGTAGATCTTTATGCGATGTGTATGGAAATACAAAAAGGACTTCATTTGTTAATATGTAAATCAAATTCATGATTTGTTCTCTTCAAACATAATTATCAAATTGGAAAGACATTTTTCCCAACTTTAAATTGATACCTAATTTGTTGCAATCTCTCAAAGAGTTGCAAATATGTATCATAGAATGTTTATAATGGATATTTTTTTTCTCCAAGTAGTTATTTGAACAGCTTTATACCTTATCTTTTCAGGCTCTTTGGAATTCTTCTACAATTGAATTGTCAAATATGCATAGGCAGAAAATTAAAATTACTCTAACATTAAGTAAGGCATGGCTAGTCTTCCATGTTCCCTATCTATTAGCAGCTTGGCTAGTTTTGTTTGTGGTCTTTGGTCATTCAAGTTGTTTTTGCTGTGAATATCATCTAGCTTCTACTTTGCAAGAAATATTAAGAAAAATAAAAAATATATAAATATAAAAAGAGGCAAAAGTGACATTTTAATTAGTGCTACTTTACCTATTATTGAAAGTGAAAGAGTTTGCCATCTTTCCAAAAGTGTTTTTTTTTTTTTTAGCTAATAGAAGATAATTAATTTTACATGCACCATTATAGTTAGAGGAGGCAGAAGAGTCCAAATATCTTATGGTATGAAGTGTGTTATAACTTTCTTTAGGCTTTAGGTAGAAATTCTGCTGAGATGTCCATATTTTCAACTGTGGTACAATTAACATTACAGGCTACACATCAGTTAATTAATGATAATACTACTTCCCCTTTCAAATATAAAATCTTGTTGCCAGCATACAATGTAAATTTCTCCAAATGTGACATCAGTGGATCTCTCTTAGAACTGGCTCATATTGCTGCTGCTACTGGCAGTAGAAAATTGAAAAAGAGCCAGTGACTTAGCTTATAGAGTCAGCACTCAATAGGTGTGCTCTGTTTGTTGTGAGTTGTATATAAGTGTTGTACTTTACTATGTTGACTACAACATTGTTTAAACACTACAGTGTGATCATAATATTGCCTCCCTCTGCATTGTGATTCCAAGTTTACTATAGAAATTATCACTACATCAAAAACTACAACCTTGTATTTCCCTTTGTATTTGAAAAACACATTTTAATAAGGTAATTGTAAAATAGAAATAAACACTTTGTTAACATTAATAGAAAATAGCCTTGCATTAAATAACACTGTAAAAAGAAATGGCTGTGACCCAGACTTTAAAAATGTTAACTACAAAAAAAGCATGAAAATGTTTTTGTAGAGGATAATTCAGTCAGTATATGAATTTGATTGATATATGATCAAATATGAAAAACATTTTAAAAACCTCTACTTGTAAATGTGAAAAATGTCTAAGTAATACTATAGTAGTTTCATGACACAAAGTTCACACCTGAGGAGCCAGACAGCTGATGGGACCTGCACCTGACAGATTTCAAGGGCTAGATGTCAGGGAGGCAAGACATGTTTACTAGTACATATAAAACACAGACTAAATACATTTTACATAATTACATGTAAAGCTTTAAAATTCCCATCATCTGCCATGCAAACTCCCTCAAAACTCAATCAGTTTTTTTTTTTTTTTTTTACATCACTAAAAATCTAACCATGCTCCAACAGGGCAAGATTTATTGATATATGGCGCTTTTAGATCTTTCAA
This sequence comes from Pleurodeles waltl, assembly GCF_031143425.1. Lineage (NCBI taxonomy): Eukaryota > Metazoa > Chordata > Amphibia > Caudata > Salamandridae > Pleurodeles > Pleurodeles waltl. Next base: position 833,674,295 of record NC_090439.1, on the reverse strand, counting down.
CCTTTATCTAAATACGCACAATTCATGGCAGTTTCCAAGATACTAACATGCCTCTGGTCAACAGTTTGCTCTCGCTTATGTATACAGTTAAGTATACACATATTTACACAATCTTAACACTGGTGGCAGAAGAAATTAACATTGTTCCACAAATATTATAAGCTGTTTTGAGCAACCAATGATTCAGACAAGTAGAACACTATAACAACTATTGCAGTTACAAGCTATATTTTAGAAGTAATGTACCATAAGTAAGCAAACGCTTACAGGAGTAGATTACTGACCAGAAACTACATCGTAGATATTGGCATGTAATCCCCGAACTTTACAACTCCTGTACACAAAGTGGATATTATGCAAAAAATGAAGGAAATTTTACAGTAATGAAAAATATGTTTGAAGATGCTTCAATTGGGCACCTAAAGAGTTCTGACATATATTGCCACCATCGTACAACCCATGTTGTTGGACTTGTTATTCTGCCTGTTAATAAGTGCTTTTGAGACCAGCACCATTCCTTTTGATTCAGGTAAAAGTAACCCAATTATATTTCCTAGGAATTCTAAAATAAGTTTCCAAGAACTCAATCAAGAAGAAGCAGGTTTTAGATTTTATACAAACCCATCTAAAATAACAAAAGCAAATGAGACATAATTAAAAGCTAAAGTTACCAATTTTTGTACTATTTCTGGTCTAATGTACCTAGAAATTGTGGCTCTTACCATATAATAGTAGGCAGGCAACACTATATCAACACTATATCAACACTCATGATAACTACAATGCACATATTTTAGAATAACTATGACCAACATTTATTAAACAATCGCTACAAACAATGTACCGATCCATAACCCAGCAACTCGCCCCTCACTAACCCAGTATATAAAACCTATATGCCAAACACATACTCACATACTCAATTAACCAGCTAGAAAAAATCACATCTAATAAAGTTGGAAATCATTTGCTGTACTCAAGTATTCCATCCCAATTAGCTGTTGCTGCACCCAACATCCCATCAAACCCCTGCAGAAGTCCTCAGCCACAGAAAAGATATAATCATAAACTGACTTTCCTTCCACCAACATAAAACTGCAACACAGAAAAATAGCGAGACCTTTACAAATCTAAAAGCAAAAAGTGGGAACAAAAATAAAGTACACACAATCCAAGGGAAAATATTAAATGAAGAAAAAACAAAAAAACATAGACTTTTAGAGCAGTGGTTGCCAACCTGTGGTCCGGGAGATGCCCCTTCCCCTCTCAGGTGGATCGCGACTGCTTAGAAAATAAACTAATATTAACAGATAAACCCCTTAGCTGCTGGGCCTCCACCCCCCCTTCCCCAGTGCTGAGCCCTTTTTTTAGCTATTTGGGGTAGTTCACGCTTAGTCCTTCATAACTTTTTGTCTACATAAGCTATCCATGCCAAACTTGCGTCCTTTTTTTCTAACATCCTAGGGATTCTAAAGGTACTCAGAGTTTGTGGGTTCTCCTGGAGTAGGCCAAGAAATTAGCCAAAATACAGCTAAACTTTTGTTTTTGTTTTCTGAAAAATGGGGGGAAAAAAGACTGCAGAAGAAAGCATGTTTTTTTTCCCCCTGAAAATGGCATCAACAAAGGGTTTGCGGTGCTAAAATCGCCATCTTCCCAGCTTTCAGGAACAGGCAGACTTGAATCAGAAAACCACATTTGTTTAACACCATTTTCCCATTTTAACGGAACATACCCCATTTTAACTTTTTTTTTTTTTTTTTTTTTTTTTTTTTTTTTTTTTTGCATTTAGCCTCCTTCCAGTTAGTGACAGAAATGGGTATGAAACCAATGCTGGATCCCGGACAGCTAAACATTTCTGAAAAATAGAGTAAATTCTGAATTCAGCAAGGGTTCATTTGGTTTTCCTACAAGGTTTTCCTACAGTAAATAACAGCTGAATTAAACAAATATTGAAATTGAGGTGAAAAAAAAAAAGGCATTTTTCTCCACGTTTTACTCTGTACATTTTTCCTGCAATGTCATATTTTCAAAAGTAATATACCGTTAAGACTGCTGGACTCTTCTGGTTGTGGGGATGTATAAGGCTTGTAGGTTCATCAAGAACCCTAGATACCCAGAGCCAATAAATGAGCTGCACCTTGCAATGGGTTTTCATTCTATACCGGGTATACAGCAATTCATTTGGTGAAATATAAAGAGTGAAAAATAGGTATCAAGAAAACCTTTGTATTTCCAAAATGGGCACAGGATAATGTGTTGAGAAGCAGTGCTTATTTGCACATCTCTGAATTTCGGGGTCCCCACACTAGCATGTGAATTACAGGGCATTTCTCAAATAGATGTCTTTTTTTCTACACTGTCTTACATTTGGAAGGAAAACATTTAGAGAAAGACAAGGGGCAATAACACTTGTTCTGCTATTCTGTGTTCCCCCAAGTCTCCCGATTAAAAATGGTACCTCACTTCCGTGGGTAGACCTAATGCCTGCGATAGAAAACGCAACATAGACATATCGCATTTTTACATTTAAATCTGACGTGTTTTTTTGGAAAGTGCCTAGTTGTGGATTTTGGCCTCTAGCTCAGCTGGCACATAGCGAATCCTATCAAACCTGTACATGTTTGAAAACTAGAGACGTAGGGGAATCAAGGATGGGGTGACTTTTGGGGCTTTCACGAAGTTCTGTTACCCAGAATCCTTTGCAAACCTCAAAATTTGGCAAAAATAACACTTTTTCCTCAGATTTCGATGCTGCAAAGTTCTGGAATCTGAGAGGAGCCGCAAACTTCCTTCCATCCAGCGTTCCCCCAAGTCTCTCAATAAAAATGGTACCTCACTTGTGTTGGTAAGCCTAGTGCACCGACAGGAAATGCCCCAAAACACAACATGGACACATCACATTTTCCCAAAGAAAACTAACCTGTTTTTTGCAAAGTGCCTAGCTGTGGTGTTTGGCCTCTAGCTCAGCCTGCATCTAGTGAAACCTAGCAAACCTACACATTTTTTAAAACTAGACATCTAGGGGAAATCAGAATGGGGTAACTTGTGGGGGCTCTCACTGGGTTCTGTTACCCAGAATCCTTTGCAATCCTCAACATTTGGCAAAAATAAACCACTTTTTTTCTCACATTTCGGTGATGGAAAGTTCTGGAATCTTAGAGTAGCCACAAATTTCCTTCCACCTAGCATTTCCCCCAAGTCTCCTGATAAGAATGGTACCTCACTTGTGTTAGTAGGCCTAGTGCCCACGACAGGAAACACCCCAAGGGGCAGGCTGCAGGCGGTGCGCATGGTCACAGTCCCGCATTTCACATACATAATGGGTCTTCTCCCTCTTCAGATACCCCTATCCACGTTGAGGTTGGTGGATGCCGCCATCAGGGCCTTTGTATGGGGAACTACACGCCCCCGCTTAGCATCGGCCAAGCTCATAGCATGCAGGTCACATGGCGGAATGGGACTCCCTTCGGTGGAACACTACGCCTTCGCCCTCCAGCTATCACCACTGGCTGCCACTCTGTATAGGCCTGCAGAATTGCCTCAATGGGTGTCAGTGGAGAGGGAGTTGCTCTCCCATAGGGGAGTTCTTCATGGACTGTACCGCAGGACCACTGTCCCCCATGACGACCCGAATCCGATCCTGAAGGCGACGGGTGTAGCATTGCAGAGGGCTCATCGTCTTTTAGGGGTTCACCCCTCCCTCCACGCCCAGGCTCCCCTATGGCATAACAATAGTATACGCGTGGGGGGTGTGGCCCTGAATTGGGTGCATTGGAGAGCCGCCGGTATAATTAGCCTAGACCAGATATTCGAGACCAACAGGCTCAAACTCTTTACTAGCCTGGTAGAGGAATTTCATCTCCACCACACGCAAAAGTGGAAATACTTACAACTCCAGAATTATATGCGTCAAAATCCTGACACTATTCATTGGGGACTACAATCCTCACCCATAATAGCCTACCTGAAGACATTGGGGAAACATAAGGGTGTCATGGCTGGCCTGTACGAAGTCCTTGTCAGCCACCTATTCTCTCGACCTGTCTTGGATAAGCTACGTCTCCAATGGCAAACCCATCTCCAGCTGACTTTAGAGGAGGAGGACTGGGCAGACATGGTGGCAGCGTTGGACAGAGGGACTCGCGAGGCTCGCCTAAAGTTCTGCCTCTTCAAGATTCTACATGATTGGTACTGGAGCCCGATGAAGTTACATAAGGCCGGCCTCCTTCCGCATGCGTCGTGCTGGCGTTGTACGAAACCACGTTGTGACCTGCTTCACGTGCTCGTCAGCTGCCCATCGGTGCAGCCCTTATGGAAGGCGTTGGAGCATGCCCTGGCAGACTCCATGCTGCCCCCAACCCCAAGGCCCCTTTGTTGCTCATACTGCACGACATGACCCCTCTCCTGGCCTTATCACGACCACAAAAAAGACTTCTACACACAGCCCTGGCAACTGTGAAAATATGCATTCTACGACACTGGAGATCTGCGACGCCACCCACGCCCCAGGAATGGACTGTGGCTATGTTTAACATTGACGCGCATGAGAGAGTCATCTATAACCTCCAGGATCAGGCTGCCATCTTTGCTCAGGTATGGGCTCCCTTCCTCCCCGATGTCTTATCGACATCATAGTGAGTACTGCTGCTCACCAGCCGACCCATGCACATACCTTCTGCTCCCCTTCTTTCCCCCCTGTTACCCTTCCCTCCTTTCCCTTCCTTCTTCTCCCACCCACATCCCCCTCCCTACGCTCCTATTTTCTAATATTGCATACCTCCCCTCCTTCTTTGTTTTCCTAGCACTGGGATCACTACACCTGATTGGATCTCACACCCCCTCCCACGCTTCCTCTCTACTCTTTCCCTGCTGTCTGCCTATCTTTTCCTTGTTGACCCTTCTTCCCCCTCTCCCCTCTCTGACACTAGCCCCCCCTTCTATTCACCCAGTCCTCCTTTTTTCTTTTTCTTTTCCTTCTCTCTCTTCTCCCTCTTCTTCTCCTCTCTCCTTCTTTCCTCTCATCTCTCTCCCTTTTCCTTTTTCTCTTTTCCTCTCTCTCTCCTCCTTTCTTCCTTCTCCTTGTTTCTTTTTCTTTGTGTCGTCTCTTATATTCTCTTCCCCCTCTCCCTTCTTTTCCTACCCCTTGTCCAAAACTCTAAGACATAGACATGCCACTCTCATACCATCCTCACCACTGCACCTCTTGCTATTGCACTACCCGATTAATAGGGAACAGCTTGTATTATTCCCACTCAAGCAGCCTCGGTTAGCCCTCGCCATTATCAGAAGAATCACGCCTATGACGGATGCAAGCCTATCTCCCTTCTCCACTCATACCAGGGAGAAGACGATAAACAGAGATGCTAGATTCACAAGGGGCGGACAAACTCCGAAAAACTGTCCTAACCCGACAGTTGATTTTCTCTACCCCCTCTTCCCCTCCCCTCCCTTCTATCAGCAAATAATTGGAAGGCCTATATTCCCTGCCCATCCCTACCCCCCCATCCTCACTTCCCATCCCCTCTTCCTCCCACTCCCTTCCCCCCCCCTAGTATAGGTCCGTATCCTCTGATCTGTTGACTTCTGACGATTGCTTCTGATGTCATTATTGTTATTACTGTTATTAGGAGTATCATTTTTGCTATTGCCATTATTGCTATTTCTCACTACACTTCCTTCTTAGTATCTCTCTATCTCTCTTTCCCTTTTGTTTTTTCTTTTTTTCTACTTCTTCCCCCCCAAAAAAATGCTTGTACCCACAATCATTGATACGTGCGCCATGTATCTATAGATGTATCTTAAACGACACCATTGTGCTCCCCCTAGAACATGTTATTCATGAATCGTTGTCTTATAATTCAACCTACGTGGGCTAACTATCCTTTTTGCCTTGTAAGGTCGTACTATGCAACATTATATTGGTTTGGCATGTTATCTGCTGTTAAATGCAATAAAAAACTACAGCACAAAAAAAAACACCCCAAAACTCAACATGGACACATCTAATTTTCACACTGAATACTGACGTGTTTTTTTGGAAAGTGCCTAACTGTGGATTTTGGTCTCTAGGTCAGCCTGTACCTAGGAAAACCTACCAAACCTGTGCATTTTTGAAAACTAAACCCCTAGGAGAACCCAGGATGGGGTAACTTGTGGCGCTCTTACCAGGTTCTGTTACCCAGGATCCTTTGCAAATCTCAATAGTTGGCAAAAAAAACACTTTTTCCTCACATTTCGGTGATAGAATGTTCCGAAATCTGTGAGGAGACACACATTTCCTTCCACCCAGCATTCCCTGAAGTATCCTGACAAAAATGGTACCTCACTTGTGTGGGTAGGCCTAGTGCCCATGTCAGGAATAGATCACACAACAGTCAATGATGGTACTTACATGAGGGCAACTGTTGACCCTGGGGTGATCCATTTCTGATGCAGGCACTAGATACAGGCACTCAAGTGGGGTAGCGTTTTTTGCCGAGCTGTAAAATGACAAAAGCCATTCCAGGTTGGCTTGGACGGTATTTTACTAGTCCAAAGCTGTAATACTGTGCCTGGAGTGGTAAATGGCTTTTGTCATTTTACAGCTCGGCAGGGTTGACACTGTGTCAAACCTATGCTTAAAGACTTTGCTGTATAAATGGCAAAAGACTTTGTCACTATCTAGCTCGGCGTGGATAGCACTGTGCTGATCCAATGCTTTAAAACTTTGCTAGATGAACTAATATTTGAGGTGAGCAAATCTAGAGTGTCGCTGGTGTTGCAGAGTGCTCTCTACTAGAGCTGCTCTCCACCTAAACTTGGGAACTACCCAGAGTTCTCTTTTCTTTTTTGCATAATTTATGCGTCACTCTAACCCTGAAAGGGATTTGTTTTGAGATATATATATATATATATATATAAATGTCCGGTGGCATGTGTAGCTGCAGATACACATGCTGTGCACTGTTCCTGCCATCTAGTGTTGGGCTCGGAGTGTTACAAGTTGTTTTTCTTCTTCGAAGAAGTCTTTTCGAGTCACGGGACCGAGTGACTCCTTCCTTTCGGCTCCATTGCGCATGAGCATCGACTCCATCTTAGATTGTTTTCTTTCCGCCATCGGGTTCGGACGTGTTCCTCTTCGCTCCGGTTATTAGATTCGGAAAAAAATCATTAATCAACGAGAAGCGTCGGTATTTTTTCGAGCGCGAATCATTTTGCATCGACACCTCGGCACTGGTGAAACACACCTTCGGTTGCCCTTCAGGGCACCTGCGGCCATCCTGGGCCTGGTCGCCCGACCGCAAGGAGCATCGAAGCCTCATGGACCGGACCCCGTTCCGATTCTGCCCTTGGTGCCACGCCAAGTATCCCTACACAGATCAACATCGGGTCTGCAATCTCTGTTTGTCACCGGACCACCGAGAGGGTACTTGTGAGGCCTGCAGGTACTTCCGTTCCAAGAAGACCTTGAGGGATCGAAGGGCGAGACGACTACAAATGGCGTCAAAGAGTACCAAGCACCTCGACGTCAAAGAAGAGGAGATGGCCATCTCCATTCAAGGATCCGACTCAGACGATTCTGACGCAGACCGACCACCGACATCAGGCCAACACATGAGTACGCCTGCCCGGACCCAAACCCAGAGCCAGTCCAAGACCAAACAAAAGACCTCGGGGATGCCCCTGCCGGAAGGCCATGGCTCTACCCGCAAGAGATGAAGCGGTGAACAAGCAACACCCTCGGCACCGAAAAAGGACACATCCGCATCGAAGTCTTCCGACTCGAGTCGAGACACCGTCTCCGAAAAAGTTCGACATCGACTAGTCGAATCGAAACCCCGAAAGAGTCTTTCGGAACCGAGGTGCCGAAAAAACTGGCTTCGGAGCTGAAAAAAGGCTCATATACTGAGAAACATGGACTTTCTAAACAGTTGAAAGAAAGCCACAGATTTGAGGAAGAACTTCAACAAATGGAAGAATTTGATGAGAGACCAGCAAGGATACAGATCCACAAGGATACTGGAAAAATCCTTACAGCACCTCCTCTCACATTTAAAAGAAAACTGGCTTTCCAAGGACGATCGGACACTGAGCAGCCAAAGGCTAAAGTGCCAAGAGAGCAATCTCCGCCACGCCAGTTTTCCCCAGCACATTCTCCTCCGCATTCTCCTCAAAGAACTGTTTCTCCTCTTGCTACACTCACTGCACAGTCACCCACACACACTGTGCAGTCGCATCAAGATACAGACCCGTGGGACCTTTTAATGACCCTGTGTCAGACAATAGCCTGGAGTGCTATCCGTCTAAACCCTCTCCATCTGAAGATAGCACCTCCTACACACAGGTTTTGGCTAGGGCTGCTGCTTTCCACAATGTGAGCATGCACACCGAACCACTAGAGGACGACTACCTTTTTAATACCTTGTCCTCAACGCATACATCCTACCAAAGTCTACCAATGCTCCCAGGCATGCTTAAACATGCCCAACAGATTTTTCAGGAGCCAGGCAAGGGAAGGCCCATAACACCAAGGGTGGAGAAGAAATACAAACCACCACCGTCAGACCCAGTATCTATCACCCAGCAGGTGCCCCCAGACTCTGTAGTGGTCAGCGCTGCGAGGAAGAGGGCCAACTCGCAGTCATCTGGAGATGCACCCCCTCCAGATAAGGAGAGTAAAAAGTTTGATGCAGCAGGAAAGAGGGTAGCGTCACAAGCAGCCAATCAGTGGCGTATAGCAAACTCTCAGGCCCTCCTCGCAAGATATGACAGAGCTCACTGGGATGAAATGAGCGACATCATTCAACATCTTCCCAAGGAATACCAAAAAAGAGCTCAGCAGATAATAGAGGAGGGACAGGCTATAACTAATAATCAAATAAGGTCTGCATTAGATTCAGCCGATAATGCAGCAAAAACAGTAAACACTGCAGTGACAATTAGACGCCATGCATGGCTTAGATCGTCCGGTTTTAAATCGAAGATTCAACAGGCGGTCCTCAACATGCCATTCAACCAGCAACAGCTATTTGGCACACAAGTGGACACGGCCATAGAGAAGATGAAAAAGGATACAGATACAGCCAAAGCGATGGGAACGCTTTACTCATCCCAATACAGAGGGACATTTAGGAAGCCGCAGTATAGGGGGGGTTTCAGACCACAGCCATCAGAATCATCTACCTCACAGACAAAGCCCTCATACCAATCCCAGTATCAAAGAGGGGGGTTTCGAGGGTCCTTCAGAGGGCAATTTCCCAAATCCAGGAGAAAATTCCAAACTACGAAACAAGCCACTAGCAACAAGCAGTGACTTTGCCATCACCTTCCCACAACACACATCCCCTGTGGGAGGAAGACTGAAAATGTTCCACAATCAATGGTCAAACATAACAGACTCATCGGTACTATCAATTATCCAACATGGTTACTGCATAGAATTCACACATTTCCCTCCAAGTATTCCTCCAAAAGCGCACAAACTATTGTGGCAACATCTAACAATGTTACACAGGCACTATTAACAAAACAAACCGTAGAACTAGTACCTCATCAACAAAAAGGAACAGGGGTCTATTCCCTGTATTTCCTTATTCCCAAAAAGGACAAAACACGAAGGCCAATATTAGATCTCAGGACTCTCAACCTATACATCAAATCAGAACACTTTCATATGGTGACACTACAAGATGTAGTCCCATTACTAAAACAGGGGGAATACATATCAACACTGGATTTAAAAGATACGTATTTTCACGTACCCATCCATCCATCTCAAAGCAAATACCTCAGGTTTGTTATACAAAGAAAACATTACCAATTCAAGGTGTTGCCCTTCGGGATAACAACAGCCCCCAGAGTATTTACAAAATGCCTTGCCGTAGTAGCAGCATACATAAGAAGACAATACATGCATGTATTCCCATATCTCGACAATTGGCTAATAAAGGCCAACACTCAGAAGCAGTGCCTAGATCACACACGTTACAAAATTGATACCCTACACACACTAGGGTTTTCAATAAATTACCAAAAATCACACTTGCAACCATCCCAAATTCAGCAATACTTGGGAGCTACACTCAACACTCAAAAAGTGATTGCAAGTCCAAGCCCACAAAGGGTACAATCATTCCACACCATGGTACCAAAAATACAACCAAATCAGCATTACACAGTCAGATTTGTGATGAAACTCCTAGGCATGCATCGCAATTGTCCCAAACGCACGGTTACACATGCAGCCCTTACAACAGTGCCTTGCAAAACAATGGTCGCAGGCACAGGTTCATCTACAAGATCTAGTGTTGATAGACCGCCAAACACACTATTCTCTCCAGTGGTGGAACCCCATAAATTTAAACAAAGGGTGACCTTTTCAAGACCCTGTGCCTCACGCCATTCTCGCAACAGATGCATCAATGATTGGGTGGGGAGCACACCTCAACAATCACCGTATACAAGGACAGTGGGACAACAAGCAAAAACAGCTACACATAAATCACTTAGAGCTGCTAGCAGTCTTTCTAGCACTAAACGCTTTTCAACCTCTTCTGGCTCACAAACACATTCTTGTCAAAACAGACAATATGACAACAATGTACTATTTAAACAGGGGGGAACACACTCATTGCAACTTTGCCTCCTAGCACAAAACATTTGGCATTGGGCAGTTCACAACAATATACGCCTAATAGCTCAATACATCCCAGGGATTCACAATCAATTAGCGGACAATCTCAGTCGAGATCACCAGCAAACTCACAAGTGGGAAATACATCCCCAGGTACTACAAAAACACTTTCGCCAGTGGGGGACACCAGACATAGATCTGTTCGCCGCAAACCAAAACGCAAAATGCCAAAACTTCGCGTCCAGGTACCCACACCCTCAGTCCAAGGGCAATGCTCTATGGATCAATTGGTCAGGGATATTTGCTTACGCTTTTCCCCCTCTCCCACTCATTCCTTTTATAGTAAACAAACTGCGTCAAAACAAACTCAAACTAATACTTATGGCACCAACGTGGGCACGCCAACCGTGGTACACCACACTGTTGGACCTATCAGTAGTACCTCACGTCAAGCTTCCAAACAGACCATATCTGTTAACGCAACACAAACAACAGACACCCCAATCCAGCAATGCTCAATCTAGCAGTCTGGCTCCTGAAGCCTTAGAGTTTGGGTATCTAAATCTTCGAAACGAGTGTATGGAAGTCATTAAACAGGCAAGAAAACCTACCAACAGGCATTGCTATGCTAACAAATGGAAAAGATTTGTCTTCTACTGCCAAGCAAAACACATCACACCGTTGGATGCATCCATACAAGACATTGTAGGTTATTTACTACACCTACAAAAAGCAAATCTAGCTTTTTCATCTATCAAAATACACCTCGCTGCAATTTCGATTTATTTGCAAATTAAACACACAAAATCCCTATTTAGAATACCAGTCATTAAAGCCTTCATGGAAGGACTAAAATGGATCATACCTCCAAGAACTCCACCAGTACTTCTTTGTGGAATCTTAATATTGTACTTACACGACTCATGGGTCCACCTTTTGAACCCATGCATTCTTGTCAGATCCAATTCTTAACTTGGAAAGTGGCATTTCTAGTAGCAATCACTTCATTACGAAGAGTTGGTGAAATACAGGCTTTCACTATTAAGGAACCCTTTATACAAGTACACAAACATAAAGTTGTTCTCCGCACAAATCCAAAATTTCTACCAAAGGTCATTTCACTGTTTCATTTAAACCAAACAGTGGAACTCCCAGTCTTCTTCCCATAGCCAGACTCAGTGGCAGAAATAGCACTGCATACATTAGATATAAAAAGAGCTCTAATGTACTATATGGACAGAACAAAACCATTTCGTAAAACTAAACAGTTGTTAGGCTCATTCCAGAAACCCCATGCTGGTAACCCTATATCCAAACAAGGCATAGCCAGATGGATAGTGAAATGTATACAAACTTGTTACCTAAAAGCTAAAAGAGAACCACTCATTGTGGGGGGGGGGGGGGGGGTTGGGGGGCGAGAAAAAGAGTGGTAAAAAAAAAGTTGTTTTCACATGTTAATTCCCATAGGACCTTTTAGACACGACTACACCCAAGCCGCTAAATAGAATTAAACTAGCTTTCGGTACACAGAGTGTGCTTTCGTTTATTTGGTGTAAATCCGTTCAGTAGTTTTGCCGATATTAAAGGGAAAATACATTTGTACATTCTTGGTCGCGACAACTTGCAAATAATTACTAGCTTGTGCAGAGAAATGCACAGCTCTGACTGGCTGCCAGCACTTCTATCCAGTAAGTGTTGACAGCCATCAGTAAAAAAAAGACAAAAGACAAAAGGTCAGGGTAGAGTCCCCCTGACCCCTTAGCCCTGGTGCAGGGAGCGCACCGCCCCTCCCCTAGTGCTAAAAAGCATATATATATATTTTTTATTTTCCCTACGATTTTACAAATTTAACGGGGGCACCTGCCCCTCCTCCCATGCAGCCGCAGGTACCGCCAACTCTGGGGCTGCAATAAAAAAAAGTGAAGGGGTCCATTTCGGAGCCACAGGGACCACCACCTTCCCAGGGCTATGCTAGTTTAGGGCCCCCCCAAGGAGCCACTGATGGCTCTGGGGACCCCCACCCACATTGGCCCGCTCCTGTTATGAACCCGGGTGCTTACCATTGCTGTTTAGTAGCATACAAAGTCCAGTTTCTGACAGTGAGAGCTGTCAAACAGCTCCTGCTGTCATAAACCAGACTTAGGGGGTCATTCTGACTCCCGCCGGGCGCGGTCACCGCGCGCCCGGCGGGAGCCGCCAAAATACCGTACCGCGGTCGGAAGACCGCGGTGGGTATTTTGAGGTTTCCCCTGGGCTGGCGGGCGGCCTCCAAAAGGCCGCCCGCCAGCCCAGGGGAAACCGTCCTTCCCACGATGAAGCCGGCTCGTAATCGAGCCGGCGGAGTGGGAAGGTGCGACGGGTGCTGTTGCACCCGTCGCGTATTTCACTGTCTGCCAAGCAGACAGTGAAATACTCGTAGGGGCCCTCTTACGGGGGCCCCTGCAGTGCCCATGCCATTGGCATGGGCACTGCAGGGGCCCCCAGGGACCCCGCGACCCCCCCTACCGCCATCCGGTTCCCGGCGGGCGGACCGCTGGGAACTGGATGGCGGTAGGGGGGGTCGGAATCCCCTCGGCGGCGCAGCTAGCTGCGCCGCCTTGGAGGATTCATACGGGCGGCGGCACACTGGCGGGAGACCGCCAGTGTTGCCGGTCTGACCGCGGCTTTACCGCCGCGGTCAGAATGCCCTGCGGGGCACCGCCGGCCTGTCGGCGGTGCTCCCGCCGACCCTGGCCCCGGCGGTCTAAGACCGCCGGGGTCAGAATCGCCCCCTTAATCTGTTTTCTCTGCACGCAAATATGAAAACATTGCTCCAGCAAGCAGGGAGCTGCTGTTTAAAGCAACTCCCTGGTTCTGGGAGCAATGCTGGCACCTGCATTTTTCTCTCTTCCCCTCTCACTCTCCCTCTATTGCCCCGTAATGGGATGGAAGAGAGATTGCCATTGAAATGGTCTCTCCATGTAGTGACTTTAGATCAAGATGTTTGGTACAAATGTTTTAGTTACAATTGGATGCAGAACAGAGTCACTGCTGGCCTAATGGTCAAATTCTTGTACTGTCACCCAGGCTGAATGTTCAAATACTAGTATCATTTGGCACTGTGTTTTGTTTATTTACTAGTGTTTTGACTGTTAAACTTTCCTAGTAACGGGACATTCATGTTTCTTTCATCTCACATGTTGGTTGCATGTCATCCACTCACAGACCCACTCGGACCTCACTCACAGACCCACTCAGACCTCACAGACCCACTGATAATCTCATGCACCCACTCACAGACCTGCACAGATACTGACGCACCTACTAAGACACCGATGCACGCACTCTCAAACCCAAAGAGGACCGCATTATGATTTCGGCGGACAGAAAAGCATGTCTGCCGAAATTCCGACGGTGAGGTTGCTGCCATTGTGCCTGCCTCCCCGCCAGTCCCATTACGAGTTTCCTGCTGGGTCAGCGGGTGGAGCCTCAGTTTCTGCCCACTGGTCTAGTAGGATATGGCCTACAGCATTGTCTCCTGCCCGTAATAGAGCTGGCGGCAATACTGTAGTGCGTAGGGTGCACCAGCACCTGTGACGATGTTCACTGTCTGCAGAGCAGACAGTGAACATTGCAACGGTGCTGGCCAGTGGGGCCTATTTTGTTTCTCCTTCGTGCATGCCCCTGGCCCCTCCCTCTTGCCCACCATGGTGGTTGTGCTGCTACTAACCCTCCCACTTGCCCTGCATGGCCATCTGTGCTGCCACAGCCTCTTATGCGTGTTCTACATGGTTGGTTTGTCGCCCCTGCCCTCTATGGTTAGTTGTGCTGCCACTGCCCCTCCTGTCTACCCAGTGGGGTCATCATGTTGCCTCTGCACCCTCCTCTGTTCTCAATTATCCGAGTCCATGACTCTGACATCTGCCTCCCCACAGTATTCTAACGAATAACTAGATTGCTAACATTCTATGTTTATTACGAGTATGGCACACCTGATGTCTTCTTGATGTAATTAAAACTAAAGCATTTCTTTTAGAAATTATAAAAATGAGAGGTTATTATTTCCATAGAAATGAAGGTTAGTGGACTACAAACCTAAAATGAGGACATATTTTTGGAGTTCTCAAACAGTGACAAAGCACTTTTAAATTATTTGCCATCTTGATTTTTTTTTTCCAGTTGATCACGATTATATGTTACACTCAAGAGAGACTGTGGCCACAACTCAGACTTTGTAACTGGGGGACTGCCAGTAGATATATATATTTTCACTGAAGGTTACAGGGACCTTATAGTTAGGCTCACATTCTAAACATACAAAGCCATATAAATTCACCCGTTGTGATTAGGGTTATCTCAAGCATCTATAGCACGTGCCTTAACGGAACTATAACTTGCGCCCCTCATGCCCTGTCACACAGGCCAACCCCTCCATTAAGCACCCAGCCTTGCACCGTGCACGGCACGGGTTGCTCACAGGGCCTGGCCTACAGCAGATCATGTGGCCAAACCCCTCCCCCCTCCCCCACACCCAACCCTATGCTGCTCACAGCCCTTTGCTGTGCACAGCGAGAGTTAGCTGCATCCTGTCTCTCTGGGTGTGAGAATAGGTGCGGGAAGGTGTATCTGAGGGTGAGAGCATCTGTAAGAGTCTCTGGCCATTATTACAAACCTGGTGGTCTTATGACTGTCAGGTTCGCGGTGGATGTCGGACTACCGCCAATGCAGCCGCACAAGCGCCATATCACAACCCTGGCAGTCTCGCCGCAGTCAGACCGGCAGCACTGCCAGGATTAGTCGGTCTGGCAGTCCTAACCCACCAGGGCAGCGCTGGGATTATGACTTCGTTCTCCGTCAGAACACCCCTGGCATTAGTACTGCCATGAAAAGGCTGGCAGAGAACTTGCCCCACTGGGGCCAGTGGGGCCCGTCTGTAAATTTAGATGCCAGGTTCCTGTGGCATTAAACTGTGCATGCAGGCCCTTACGTGGCAGGCCTGAGACAGGTTTGGAAGGCTACTTCTGTGGGTGGTGCAAGCTGTGCTGCAGGCCTGCTAATAGTATTTAATTCAAAGGCCCTGGGTATAAGGGATACCACTGTACAAGGGGTTTAAATAAGCCAATCAGGAGTAAGCCAGTCATATCAAATTTAGAAGGGAGAGCACATGCACATTAGCACTCATCACCAGTGGTAAAGTGCCTAGAATCCTAGCGCCAACAAAAAGAGGTCAGAAAAATAGGAGGAGGACAGCAAAATATTTGGGGATGACTCTGTAAAAAGGGCCAGGTCAAGTACTCTACATCCAAGGGTGCATTCCCTTCCGCACCCCTGGATAGGGAACCCAAGATGCTGGACCAACTTGGGAAGAAGATGCTTTCTTTCTCCAGCCTAGCATTGCGATCCATGAACACTGCATGCCTTTTGGGCTATTACTCCCACACGCTGTGGGATACAGTTGTACAAGTGCTGCCACAGGTCCCGGAGGAGGCCTGGGCTGTGCTCTCTCAAGCTATTGCTAATGGGAGAGACACAGCAAAGTTCACAATCAGATGTGGACTGGACACAGAGCGGTTGCATCGACGGTGGCCCTGAGATACCATGCGTGGTTCAGGACATCTAGCTTTTTGGGTGATGTCGAAGCTAACTTTATGGACAAGCCTTTAGATGGCATCTGTCTCTTTGGAGAAAAAGCAGACTCTGCGCTTGAGCGCTTACAGTATTCTCATGCTACGACCAGGTCCTTGGGCCTTGCGGCTTCCCCTCTTCCCCCTCAGTCTGCTTTACGCCCCTTCTGGGGGTATGTAATGGGTGTCCCACCACATCCATTTCCCTCCAGCCACCATGCCTCCCATGCTGCCCACCCTCTGTGTGGCCGGGGATGAAGAATCTACCTTCCTTGTGAATCAGGGGGCCAGTGGTCTAGCCAGTCCACCACCCCTCCACTTCCCTATGCAGCTGCCTCCAAACGTTCCTAGTCTGACGATCCCCCACCAGGTGCCAGTCTGATGCAGGATTCGCCATCACCTGCTCCAGTGGCAGTCCATGTCAAACAGATGGGTTTTGCTGATACTCTGAAGGGGCTACTCCCTCCCCTTCAAGATTGTCCCTCCATCCATGCCACTGTCCTATGATCAGATGACTGAGGATCACTTGGCACTTCTGTGCAAGGAGGCTACAGTTCTCTCAGCCAAGGAAGCCGTAGAGATGGACCCTGTGCCAAAAAAAGGTTGTGTTCACTACTTTCTGGTGCCCAAAAAGGACAAGGGCCTCTGCCCTATCTTAGACCATTGGACCATCAATCTCTTCCATAAAAAGTAGACGTTCAAAATGCTCACTCTAGCTATGGATCGATCTACCCTGGGCCCAAGAGAATGGATGGTAGCATTGGACTTGCAGGACGCTTCCTTCCACATTCCAGCCCTTCCTGCCCACTGAAGTCCATTGCTGTTCACCATGTTCCCCTTTGACCTTACCAGCACCCCTCGGTGTTCACCAAGGTGATTGCAGTGGTTGCAGCTCATCTGCCCAGATCAGGAGTTTCAGCCTTCCCCTTTCTTGACGACTGGATGTTAAAGGCAGGCTCACCCCAGGCTGTCTTCTCCCACCTCCAGACTTAGACAGACCTTCTGCATTCGCTGGGGTTTACTATAAACATGCTGAAGTCACACCTGACTCCCTGTCAGACGCTCCCTTTCATGCCGCTGCTCTGGACACAGTGTAGTTTCGGGCTTATCCTCCCGAGTGGTGAGTCCATGATATTCGGGTTATGATACCAATGCTTCATCCTCTATCCTGGATTTCGGTGAGAATGACTGAGGCTGCTGGGCCTCATGGCCTCCTGCATCCTGCTAGTGACACAAGTCAGATGGCATATGCGGGCTGTGCAGTAGGACTTTAAGTTACAGTGGGTGCAGCATCAGGGAAATCTCTCCTTCATGTTCCAGATCTTGGAGGGAACTCCGTGAGATATGCAGTGGTGGCTAATAAACCACGATTGGGTTACATTCAGATCTCTGTCCCTTCCCCAAACAGATCTGACAGTAGTGACAGATGCCTCACTGGTGGCCGCCTGGGAGAGCGGGAGATCAGAGGCATCTGGTCTCCGGCGGAGTCCGGACTCCACATAAACCTGTTGGAGCTCCGGGCGATCAGACCAGCATTGAAAGCATTTATAACCTCTCCCAAAGGGAACATAGTGCATAGACAAGTCTGTTGACCCCCTCTCTCTGATGTTCTTTTGTTTATACTTTCGTTGGCAGGGCTCTGCTTTGGCCACTCTCAAAGGTTATGTGTTTGCAATCTCTGCTTTCTTACAGCTGTCTGATCATCTTTCTTTGTTTAAATCTCTTATTGTAAATGGGTTCCTGGCGGGGCGTGTCCAAGATGGCAACGGGGTCGGACGCATAGATTGCAGCTCCGTCCCCCGGACTAAAATAAAAATCCTGAACGAAGACGCCTAGACCCGCCGCGGGGTCGAAGAACATCTCCCCCAGATGCGGAGGCATCAGGGCGGGGACGGCGGCGAGCGGAGCAGCGAAGGAGCTGCTTAAAGTGATCGGCGCACGGCTGTGCTGCGGGGCGCCCTTCCTCGCCGCGCGACCGCGCTCGGAGTCGACCGGGCGCTGCCCGCGCCAAAGAAACAGAGCAACCTGGACCGCGACCAAGTGAAGAGCCGGGGTCCCCCAGAAGCGGTGAGTGGCGGCCTGTCTGCGTGGCTGCTTCACCTCGGGGGGGGGGGCCACCTGTTTAACCCACACCCTATAGACGTTGACATTGTTTCGACTGCGCTAGGGAAGCGCACACACGCTCAACAGACCTCCTCCGCCCCTCCGGAAGGCAAGAAGGCCCCTTAAACAATCGGGAGGCGCCGGGTAAGCCCCCAGGCCCTGGGTACCAGAGACACTCGGAAGTTTAGCACACAACTCTGCAGCCACCTAGAATAGTGGTAATGAGAAGACGAACGTGAACAAGATACACACCAACCCACCACGCCGGGGACAAAGAAATGCAAAGCTAAGCTGGTGGGGCCGGGAGGAAAATTATCAAATCAGCGCAAGAAGTTAACAGAAAAGTAGCAACCAGCAAACTACAGAAACAGCTGAACCAAGTGGTGCTTGCTACTAGGGGACAAGAAAGAAAGAGGTTGGGAAAAAATTAAAACAACGGCCGCCTGACAACATCAGGTACTGTAGTGTGGCGCAACCTAACTGCACCGTTTCAAACACGCCACCAACGCCTAGGCAGTGCGATATAATTAAACAACGCGACGTGAACCCCAACGACCAAGAACACTGAACGTAAACCTCCTAATGGGAAAACCAAAGACCCCACGAGTGCCCCCAGGAACCATGGACCCAGCTACACCGCCTCCATCAAATGGGGCCTCCGATACTTAGCAAGCCCTTCAGAAAATGGAAGCGACATTGAAAACGCATTCAGCACAACTTGAAAAGGTGCTACAAGCCATACTTGACACTAAAATAACTTTGGAGGCAAAGATTGGCTCAGTTATAGAGGATGTTAACTTGCTCCGCACGGACCAACAGGCGCTAACAGAAAAGGTCGCTGGACTGGAAAAAGACACGTCACACATCGGTACATCTATGCTAGAGGTTAAATCACAACTGAGAGCTGTAGCAGCAGAGTTGGAGACACTTAAACGCAGAGCCGAAGAAGCCGAAGGTAGATCGCGCCGAAACAACATCCGTTTTTTGGTTTTTCTGGAACGCGCCGAGGGCCCCAGCGCAGAACTCTTCATCGAACAATGGCAGGCTGAATCGGTTTTGAAAAATAACGTTCCAATGTTTTTTTCCATAGAACGTGCACACAGGGTCCCGGGCCGACCCCCGCCACCAGGCGCTTATCCTCGCCCCCTAATAGCAAAATTACTGAATTGTCGTGATAGAGGCCTCATTCTGCAACTATTCCGAAAGGCAGGCCCAATGAACTATGAGAACACACAAATAACAGCCTACCCGGAAACGAAACTCATTCTACCGGGTCAAGGAGTGACTAAGACAACACAATATCAAATACTCTTTGTTGTTCCCCGCTAAGCTTCGTATACAAGATAATACCCGCACTCTCTTCTTCTCTACTCCTGTAGACACATGGACATGGCTCCACGCAAAAGGCCTAGCCGACCCGTCATCCTCTATAGATAACAGCCTACCTCAGAGGGAAAAACGCAGACCCCGTAGAAAACAAGATAGCAAACCCACCCCTGAACAATCACGTGTTGAATGATCGCTGCTGCTACAGTCTACGATGCGTTTCGCCAACGCATCACCGACATCCCTGTCTGGGCAATCAGAAGCAGGTCCTGACCCAGAGACAAACTCAGATTCGGCAGAATCTGCCCGCGGCCCCAACCTCACTCCACGATCAGCAGACGACATTTGTTAACTCTTCGTCCCTGAAAAAAGGTGGGCGATCCGCCCGCTACCCTTATCTGGATATTTTTGCGGTTCGTCGCCATATGATGATTATTTTTCCTAACTGGTCTGCTCGGCTCGCTGCCGCTCCCGCCCCGGCAAAGACACCAAAACACGCAGAATGGACTGGGAACAAGACACTGAAACACCTGCGGTCTTGGATCACCCCCCGCTCCATATGGACCGTTATTCCAGGATGGCAAGTCCTGGAACCACCATGTTCTTGCCACAACTGCGACTGCTGCTAAGTATAGCGGATGTTATAGTTACGGTTGAATGGGACTTTTTCTTGTTATATGTATTGACATGCATTAATGGTAGAGTGTCATACCACAATGTAAACCTAAAAGGCAGGCTACACAATCCAGTAGCTAACAGCCTAGGTGATCTGAATATATACCAAACCAGAAATAAAATCAGGCTCGTGCAACCACAGGCGGTACCCTCCCACACTGACCTACTTAAACTCCATGGCCTCTCAAAATCAGCGTCATACCACACATTATAAAATTCTCGTCAGGAACGTAAAGGGCATGGCATCCGTAAGTAAAAGGCAACGGATTTACGCATACCTCAAGAGACACCAGATACACATAGCCATGCTGCAAGAAACACACTTAAACGAGTCCTCGTTGACATACACCAAAACAAAATGGAAGGGCCAACTATACAGGACCACCTCCTCAACATATGCCCGAGGTACGATAATCTGGATAGTCCCCGGGGTTCCATATACTATGTCCTGCACACAAAGTGATCCAAACGGACGGTACGTGTTACTGGAGGGTACTCTAGATGGTGGCCCCTTAGCCCTGATAACATTATGTTCGATGGCATCTGTCGCTGTAGATACGCATGTTCTGCAATAGCTCGCCATCTGGTGTTGGGCCGGAGTGTTACAAGTTGTTTTTCTTGGAAGAAGTCTTTCGAGTCACGGGACCGAGTGACTCCTCCTTTTGTCTCCATTGCGCATGGGCGTCGACTCCATCTTCGATTGTTTTTTTTTCGCCATCGGGTTCGGACGTGTTCCTGTCGCTCCGAGTTTCGGAACGGAAAATTAGCTAATTTCGGAAGATTTTCGTCGGTATTGTTGCGTTCGGGATCGGCGTACTTAGATTCCACACCGCATCGAAGATCGAAGAGCTCCGGTGCCCTTCGGGGTAGTTTTTCGATCCTCCGTCGGGGCCTGGTCGGCCCGACCGCGTGCTGAAGAACGCCGATGGAACGGACCCCGTTCCGTTTCTGCCCCAAATGCCACAATAAATACCCCTACACAGACCAACACTTGGTCTGCAACCTGTGCCTGTCACCTGAGCACAGCGAAGACACCTGCGAGGCCTGTCGTGCGTTCCGGTCCCGAAAAACACTCCGAGACCGTCGAGCCAGAAGACTTCAAATGGCGTCCGCACCGACAGCCCAACGGGAGTTCGAGGAACAGGAAGAAGAAGGTACCTTCTCGATCCAAGACTCAGACTCCGAAGGATTCGACGACACACAAACCGTGAGTAAGACGTCGAAAACCACACAAAGAAACATTTACAAGGCCCAGGGGACGCCACTGCCACCAGGCCATGGCTCCACCCATAAATTCGGTGACCGACCGTCGGCACCGAAAAAGGCCAAAACAGTGCCGAGATCGTCCGACTCCGGTCGAGACACCGGCACGCAGCCTTCTCGGGACCGAGAAAGTGCTGGAGACAAGCCTCGACACCGAGATGCCGGTGTGGACACGGCTCGACGCCGAGACAGCGGCACCGAAACAGATCGACGCCGAGAGGTTTCGGCCCCGAAAAGGAAAAAAGTCACCTCGGAGCCGAAAAAACACGCAGACAAAGTTTCGACGCCGAAACAAACTGCAAGCGACCCAGCTTCAGGCTCTTATACAGAAGAGCACTCGCTGACCTCCCAAATGCAAAAGCATAGGTTTGAGGAAGAGCTACAAGCAACTGATGTGGACCATACGCAAAAGCGTATCTTCATTCAGCAGGGGACAGGAAAAATAAGCACCCTTCCCCCCATTAGGAGAAAGAGGAGGTTGGAGTTCCAGACGGAACAAGCACCACAACCAAAAGTGGTTAAAAGAATTACACCACCACCCTCTCCTCCGCCCGTGATTAATGTTTCACCAGCACAAACTCCATCTCACTCCCCAGCTCACACCACCATGAGCCAGGGTGACCAAGATCAGGACGCATGGGACCTATACGACGCCCCAGTGTCAGATAACAGCCCGGAGGCCTACCCTACAAAGCCATCTCCACCAGAAGACAGCACCGCGTACTCTCAGGTGGTGGCTAGAGCAGCACAATTTCATAACGTAAGCCTCCACTCAGAACAAGTCGAGGATGATTTCTTGTTCAACACACTCTCCTCCACCCACAGCTCCTACCAAAGCCTGCCTATGCTCCCTGGTATGCTCCGGCACGCAAAAGACATATTTAAGGAGCCGGTCAAAAGTAGGGCAATCACACCAAGGGTGGAAAAGAAGTATAAGCCGCCTCCTACGGACCCGGCTTTCATCACTACACAGCTGCCACCAGACTCTGTTGTTGTAGGAGCAGCTAGGAAAAGGGCCAACTCTCACACATCTGGAGATGCACCACCCCCAGATAAAGAAAGCCGCAAGTTCGATGCAGCTGGTAAAAGAGTCGCAGCACAAGCTGCAAACCAGTGGCGCATCGCGAACTCCCAGGCACTACTTGCGCGCTATGACAGAGCCCACTGGGACGAGATGCAACATCTCATTGAACATCTGCCCAAGGACTTCCAAAATAGGGCGAAACAAGTGGTTCAGGAGGGACAGACCATCTCCAACAACCAGATACGTTCCTCCATGGACGCTGCAGATACAGCTGCACGGACAATTAATACATCTGTAACTATCAGACGGCATGCATGGCTCCGAACGTCTGGATTTAAACCAGAGATTCAACAAGCAGTTCTCAATATGCCTTTTAATGAAAAAGAACTGTTCGGTCCAGAAGTGGACACAGCGATTGAGAAACTCAAAAAAGATACGGACACTGCCAAAGCCATGGGCGCACTCTACTCCCCGCAGAGCAGAGGGAATTACAGCACATTCCGTAAAACGCCCTTTCGAGGGGGGTTTCGGGGTCAAAGCACACAAGCCAGCACCTCACAAGCAACACCGTCCACTTACCAGGGACAGTATAGAGGAGGTTTTCGGGGACAATATAGAGGAGGGCAATTCCCTAGAAATAGAGGGAGATTTCAAAGCCCCAAAACCCCTACTACTAAACAATGACTCACATGTCACTCACCCCCTCCACACAACACCAGTGGGGGGAAGAATAGGTCATTATTACAAAGCATGGGAGGAAATCACTACAGACACTTGGGTTCTAGCAATTATCCAACATGGTTATTGCATAGAATTTCTACAATTCCCTCCAAACATACCACCAAAAGCACAAAATTTAACAACACACCATTCCAATCTCCTGGAGATAGAAGTGCAGGCACTATTGCAAAAGAATGCAATCGAATTAGTGCCAAACACACAAATAAACACAGGAGTTTACTCACTGTACTTTCTGATACCAAAGAAGGACAAAACGCTGAGACCAATCCTAGACCTCAGAGTAGTAAACACTTTCATCAAATCAGACCACTTCCACATGGTCACACTACAAGAAGTATTGCCATTGCTAAAACTACACGACTACATGGCAACTTTAGACCTCAAGGATGCTTATTTCCATATACCAATACACCCATCGCACAGGAAATACCTAAGGTTTGTATTCAAAGGAATACATTACCAATTCAAGGTACTGCCTTTCGGATTAACAACCGCACCAAGAGTCTTTACCAAATGTCTAGCGGTAGTCGCTGCACACTTAAGAAGGCAGCAAATACATGTGTTCCCATATTTGGACGACTGGCTAATCAACGCCCATTCGTTCATACAGTGCTCAAATCACACAAATCAGATCATACAAACCCTCTTCAAACTCGGGTTCACCGTCAATTTCACAAAATCCAAAATTCTGCCACGCAAGGTACAACAATACCTGGGAGCCATAATAGACACATCAAAGGGAGTAGCCACTCCAAGTCTACAAAGAATTCAAAATTTCAACACCATCATACAACGCATGTATCCAACACAAAAAATACAAGCAAAGATGGTATTACAACTCCTAGGCATGATGTCATCATGCATAGCCATTGTCCCAAACGCAAGACTGCACATGAGGCCCTTACAACAGTGCCTAGCATCACAGTGGTCTCAAGCACAGGGTCACCTTCTAGATCTGGTGTTAATAGACCGCCAAACTTACCTCTCGCTTCTGTGGTGGAACAACATAAATTTAAACAAGGGGCGGCCTTTCCAAGACCCAGTGCCACAATACGTAATAACAACAGATGCTTCCATGACAGGGTGGGGAGCACACCTCGATCAACACAGCATACAAGGACAATGGAATGTACATCAAACAAAACTGCATATCAATCACCTAGAACTTCTAGCAGTTTTTCAAGCACTAAAAGCTTTCCAACCAATAATAGTTCACAAATACATTCTCGTCAAAACAGACAACATGACAACAATGTATTATCTAAACAAGCAGGGAGGGACGCACTCCACGCAGTTAAGCCTGCTAGCACAAAAAATTTGGCATTGGGCAATTCACAACCAAATTCGCCTAATTGCACAGTTTATACCAGGGATACAAAATCAACTCGCAGACAATCTCTCTCGAGATCACCAACAGGTCCACGAATGGGAAATTCACCCCCAAATTCTGAACACTTATTTCAAACTCTGGGGAACACCTCAGATAGACTTGTTTGCGACAAGGGAGAACGCAAAATGCCAAAACTTCGCATCCAGGTACCCACACAAACAATCCCAAGGCAATGCCCTATGGATGAACTGGTCAGGGATATTTGCTTACGCTTTTCCTCCTCTCCCTCTCCTTCCTTACCTGGTAAACAAACTCAGTCAAAGCAAACTCAAACTCATATTGATAGCACCAACTTGGGCAAGGCAACCCTGGTACACAACGCTGCTAGACCTATCAGTGGTACCCTGCATCAAATTGCCCAACAGGCCAGATCTGTTGACACAGCACAACCAAAAGATCAGACACCCAGATCCAGCATCGCTGAATCTAGCAATCTGGCTCCTGAAATCCTAGAATTCGGGCACTTACAACTTACCCAAGAATGTATGGAAGTCATAAAACAAGCAAGAAGGCCATCCACCAGGCACTGCTATGCAAGTAAATGGAAGAGGTTTGTTTGCTACTGCCATATTAATCAAATACAACCATTACACACAACTCCAGAACACGTAGTGGGTTACTTGCTTCACTTACAAAAATCTAACCTAGCTTTCTCTTCCATTAAGATTCACCTTGCAGCAATATCTGCATACCTGCAGACTACCTATTCAACTTCCCTATATAAAATACCAGTCATTAAAGCATTCATGGAGGGCCTTAGGAGAATTATACCACCAAGAACACCACCTGTTCCTTCATGGAACCTAAATGTTGTCCTAACTAGACTTATGGGTCCACCTTTTGAACCCATGCACTCCTGCGACATACAGTTCCTAACCTGGAAGGTGGCATTTCTCATCGCCATTACTTCCCTGAGAAGAGTAAGCGAGATTCAGGCGTTTACTATCCAGGAACCTTTTATACAACTACACAAAAATAAAGTCGTCCTAAGGACCAATCCTAAATTTTTGCCAAAGGTTATTTCACCGTTCCATCTAAATCAAACAGTGGAACTTCCAGTGTTCTTTCCACAGCCAGATACCGTAGCTGAAAGGGCACTACATACATTAGATGTCAAAAGAGCATTGATGTATTACATTGACAGAACAAAGAACATTAGAAAGACTAAACAACTCTTTATTGCATTTCAAAAACCTCATGCAGGAAACCCAATTTCAAAACAAGGTATAGCCAGATGGATAGTTAAATGCATCCAAATCTGCTACCTTAAAGCTAAACGACAGCTGCCCATTACACCAAGGGCACACTCAACCAGAAAGAAAGGTGCTACCATGGCCTTTCTAGGAAACATCCCAATGCAAGAAATATGTAAGGCAGCCACATGGTCTACGCCTCACACATTCACCAAGCACTACTGTGTACACGTGTTATCCGCACAACAAGCCACAGTAGGTCAAGCTGTATTAAGGACGTTATTTCAGACTACTTCCACTCCTACAGGCTGATCCACCGCTTTTGGGGAAATAACTGCTTACTAGTCTATGCAGAACATGCGTATCTACAGCGACAGATGCCATCGAACTGAAAATGTCACTTACCCAGTGTACATCTGTTCGTGGCATCAGTCGCAGTAGATTCGCATGTGCCCACCCGCCTCCCCGGGAGCCTGTAGCAGTTTGGAAGTTACCTTCAATTATTTATATATGTATCATCTCAACCTTAAATAGGTGTATACTTAGTCACTCCATTGCATGGGCACTATTACTACAATTCAACTCCTTCCTCACCCTCTGCGGGGAAAAACAATCCAAGATGGAGTCGACGCCCATGCGCAATGGAGACAAAAGGAGGAGTCACTCGGTCCCGTGACTCGAAAGACTTCTTCGAAGAAAAACAACTTGTAACACTCCGGCCCAACACCAGATGGCGAGCTATTGCAGAACATGCGAATCTACTGCGACTGATGCCACGAACAGATGTACACTGGGTAAGTGACATTTTCAATACTCCTTGTTGGACCTGGCTTTTTGACAGGGACATCCCCAAACTTTTTGCCTCCTTCCTCCTATTTTTTCTGACCTGTTGTTGTTGGCTTTTGACCTCTGGGCACTTTACCACTGCTAACCAGTGCTAAAGTGCATATGCTCTCTGTGTAAATTGTACTACTGATTGGTTTATCCATGATTGACTATTTAATTTACTTGTAAGTCCCTGGTAGAGTGCACTACATGTGCCTAGGGCAGGTAGATTAAATGCTACTAGTGGGCCTGCAGCACTGGTTGTGCCACCCACCTCAGTAGCCCCTTAACCTTGTCTCAGGCCTGCCATTGCAAGGCCTGTGTGTGCAGTTTCACTGCCACTTCGACTCGGCATTTAAAGGTACTTGCCAAGCCTAGAACTCCCCTTTTTCTATACATAAGTCACCCCTAATGTGTGCCCTAGGAAACCCCTAGAGCAGGGTGCTGTGTGGGTAAAAGGCAGGACATGTACTGGTGTGGTTATATGTCCTGGTAGTGTAAAACTCCTAAATTCGTTTTTACACTACTGTGAGGCCTGCTCCCTTCATAGGCTAACATTGGGGCTGCTCTCATACATTGTTGAAGTGGCAGCTGCTGATCTGAAAGGAGCAGGGAGGTCATATTTAGTATGGCCAGAATGGTAATATAAAATCCTGCTGACTGGTGAAGTCGGATTTAATATTACTATTCTAGAAATGCAACTTTTAGAAAGTGAGCATTTCTTTGCACTAAAACCTTGTTGTGCCCTTCAATCCACGTCTGGCTAGGTTTAGTTGACAGCTCCTTTTGCATTCACTCAGACACACCCCAAACACAGGGTACTCAGCCTCACTTGCATACATCTGCATTTTGAATGGGTCTTCCTGGGCTGGGAGGGTGGAGGGCCTGCCCTCACACAAAGGACTGCCACACCCCCTACTGGGACTCTGGCAGACAGGATTGAACTGAAAGGGGGCTTGGTGCATTTCTTAGACACTCATTGAAGTCACCCCCACTTCAAAGGCACAACTTAGTATAAAACAGGGCCTCTGCCCTACCTCATCAGACACTTGCTGGAGAAGAAACCTGAACCAGAAACTACATCCTGCCAAGAAGAACTGCCTGGCTGCTCAAAGGACTCACCTGTCTGCTTTTCTACAAAGGACTGCTGCCTTGCTGTTGGCCTGCTGCCTTGCTGAACTGCCTGGCTGCTCAAAGGACTCACCTGTCTGCTTTTCTACAAAGGACTGCTGCCTTGCTGTTGGCCTGCTGCCTTGCTGAACTCTTGTCTGGCTGTAAAAGTGCTCTCCAAGGGCTTGGATAGAGCTTGCCTCCTGTTCCCTGAAGTCTCAGGACCAAAAAGACTTCTCTCTTCCTCTTGGACGCTCCGTGCGCCGAACTTTTCAACGCACCGCTTGTTCCGCGGCAAGAAAAACGCCGCACACCGACGCTGATCGACGCGACGCCTTCGGGACGACCGAAACTTTGATGCACGGCCTCGCAAGGACAACGCCGCCCAACTTCCCTGGAGAAATCGACGCGACGCCTGCCGTGAGATCAAAACTTTGACGCACGGCCTCGCAAGGACAACGCCGCCCGACTCCGCAGAAGAAATCGACGCGACGCCTGCCGTGAGATCGAAACTTCGCGCAGCCCCGCAGAACTACGCGCAGCCGGAAAACAAGCAGGAAAATCCACGCACAGACCCGGGACATCTGGTACTCCCCGCAAACCACAGTAAGAGACTGTCCGCGCGCCGGAAAACAACGCACGACTCCCCGCGTGGAAAATAACGACGCAAGTCCGTGTGTGCTGAGGAGAAATCGACGCACACACCAGTTTTCCACGTACCTCTTCTCCTGTGGCCCTCTGAGGAGATTTTCCACCAGAAACCAGGTACTTTGTGTTTGAAAGAGACTTTGTTTACTTTCTAAAGACTTAAGACACTTTATATCACTTTTCAGTGATATCTTTACAAATTCGTATTGCAACTTTGATCGTTTTGACCTGAAGATACCCAGATAAATATTATATATTTTTCTAAACACTGTGTGGTGTATTTTTGTGGTGTTATGCTATGGTGTTGTATGATTTATTGCACAAATGCTTTACACATTGCCTTCTAAGTTAAGCCTGACTGCTCGTGCCAAGCTACCGGAGGGTGAGCACAGGCTGATTTTGGATTGTGTGTGACTTACCCTGACTAGAGTGAGGGTTCTTGCTTGGACAGAGGGCAACCTGACTGCCAACCAAAATCCCCATTTCTAACATTGGCGATCAGCGGTGAGGATAGGACTTGTGTTTGTGCAGTGACATACAGTAGCTAAGTATTTCACTACCTACCCACAGTTGAAGGTCAACTTGATTTTTCATCTTTTTTTTTTGGCTTTTGATTCTCTGATGTCCTCCTGGATATACTATTGATATTTTGGACTTTGGATTTTGGTTTTTGCTGGTAAGATCTTATCAGAATGGGATTGCTTACCTACTCATTCTTTGTTCGTACGGACCACCTCACTAAGGCTGACCTAAGGAAGCTTTGCAGAAAATGGGGCCTTCCTGTAGCAAGGAGATCTACTAAGGCGGAGATGCTACATAACTACATAGTCTGGGGGGAGGAAAGATGGGCAGAGAGAGAGGCAGCAAAAAACCAAATGACTAAGTACCCCTCAGATGAGGAGGAGGACTACGCACATGAGGAGGAAGACTGCTCACATGAGGAGGAAGACTACTCAGATGAGGAAAGAGACCCAGAGATAGATGAATGGCTCCGAAGTCAAAGGCGACAGGAGCAACAATTAGAGGAGCATCTTGCAGGGGTTGAGGCAAAAAGACTCTTAGCCCTGGAAGAGGAAAAGATTGCAGCTCAAGAGCTGAGCTGTAAAGAGCTGAAACTGGAGGCCGGAAGGGCTCAGTCCAGTTCAGATGGTGGCAGCAAAAATCTTGCATCTAGTACTGCTGAAGAAGGGCACAAGCCCAGAGATGTGGTGCCCAACTTGAAGAAGGGAGTTGACACACCCCAGGCGGTTCAAGGGTATGAGGTAGTTCCTGTTATGCACAGGGTCCCTGAGAAGGATTGGGGAACTGGCACAGGCAGTCATATTCCTACTGGGGGGAGGGACACTTTACTGACTCTAGCAGAGAGTGACAGAGAAAAGGGTTCCCCCCTGGTGGACGTCCTGGATATAGAGTGTAGAGACATCACAGAAGAGTATGGGTTGAGTGTCAGGGACAGACAGATACTGTCTCACCAGTCTCAGGAGGGTGAGGTAGAGTGCTTTTCCAAGGTTGAGTTACTAGGTGGTTGGGTGAAGGGTACTGTGGTTAATACATGTGAAGGGCAGAATGATGTAATTGCTGGAGAGCATATGTCTGGTCCTTATTTTCCAGAGCTACGCCAACACCAGGTGGAGTGTGAGTTCTCTGACCCCAGGGAACTTACAATGGAGGCAGACTTCTGGGTGAGTACCAGAGAGTCTGAAGAGGCATTTGGGGGTGCTCCTGAAGGGAGTGGTCTAGGTGGTTCCCAACCGAGTGAGGTGAGAAAGGATTGTAGTGTCCCAGGTAGGTCCCAGGTCCTAGAGGGTTCCATGAGGGATCACCAGGAGGGAAGCCTAGCCTGTACCGTAGGGCCACCTTTTGAGGGAAGCCCGCAGTGTCAGAAGAACTTGGGGGGGTGACTGTAGCCAGCATCCCAACAGTTCTGGTGTCTGGCAGTACCCCTCCTAGTGAGGGGGTGCAGAAGTCCAGACATAGGGGTGAGAGGGGGTTGCAGACCCCAGTGGAGGACCTTGAGAGTCAGGGGACAGCTCTGAGAGCAGAGCCCCCCAGGAATGACCCAGGTGAAACCGTTTCTGGTTTGGGGAAACCCAGACTCTGCCGGATGGGCAGAGGTCGGGAGACCTGCGCCAACCAGACTCTTGTGTGGCCCTTGGGGACGGTGTGTCCCTTGTGGGGGGTGAGAGTGCCCCCTAGGAAGTCCTGGCATGCCAGGCAAAGATTCAACCTCAGGGTGGTGACTCTGGGTTGGATACCCAGGTTCAAAGGTTAAACTCTGACCTGGTGGGAGGTAGATGTGCCTCCCAAGAAGTCCTGCTGTGCCAGGCAATTGTCCATCCTCAGGGTGTTGACTCTGGGTTGGATACCCAGGTTCAGAGGTTAAACCCTGACCTGGTGGGAGGTAGGTGTGCCTCCCAAGAAGTCCTGCTGTGCCAGGCAATTGTCCAACCTCAGGATGTTGACTCTAGGTTGGATGACCAGGTTCAGAGGTTAAACTCTGACCTGGTGGGGGGTAGGTGTGCCCCCCAGAAGGTCCTGGCGTGCCAGGCAATGGTTCAACCTCAGGGTGTTGACTCTGGGTTGGATAACCGGGTTCAGAGGTTAAACTCTGACCTGGTGGGGGGTACTAGTGCCCCCCAGAAAGTCCTGGTGTACCAGGCAGTTGTCCAACCTCAGGGTGCTGACTCTGGGTTGGATAACCGGGTTCAGAGGTTAAACTCTGACCTGGTGGGGGGTAGGTGTGCCCCCCAGAAAGTCCTGGCGTGCCAGGCAATTGTTCAACCTCAGGGTGGTGACCCTGGGTTGGAGAACCAGGTTCAGAGGTTAACCTCTGACCTGGTGGGAGGTAGGTGTGCCTCCCAGAAAGTCCTGGTGTGCCAGGCAGTTGCCCAACCTCAGGGTGGTGACCCTAGGTTGGAGAACCAGGTTCAGAGGTTAAACTCTGACCTGGTGGAGGGTCAGTGTGCCCTCCAGGAAGTTCTGGCGTGCCAGGCAATTGTTCATCTTCAGGGTGGTGACTCTGAGTTGAATGGTCCGGTGCAGAGGTTAAACTCTGACCTGGTGGGGGGTAGGTGTGCCTCCCAGAAAGTCCTGGTTTGCCAGGCAGTGATCCAGTCTGAGGGTACAGACCCTGGGCTGGAAGACCAGGTTCAGGCTGTCCCCCCGGACCTGGAGTGAGGGGCTACTGATAACAGTGCCCCTACCATGTTGTCTTCTGAGGAGGCCACTCCTAGTTGGAGGGTGCTGGACCCCAGAAGGGAGGGCAGGGGAGGGAAGCCTCACCCGGGCCCTAGTCCAACCTGAAGGTACAGACCGCAGGTTGGAGGGCCAGTTGCAGGTTAACAGCCCTGCACTGGTGGAGGAATGGTACAGGGCGACTTCTGTGAGCACCCTGACCATGTTGGACTCTGGGGGTACCGCTCCAGGAGGGAGGGTACAGAGCCCCAGAGGGGAGGACCAGGTTCAGGCTGTCATCCCTGACCTGGTGGAAGGGAGAGTGGTTAAAGGGTGCCCAGCACCTGGGGCTACCGCCACCCACTCTCCACAGCCACATTGGTTGGAGAGCTTTGAGAGGCCTGGGGCCTGGCTCTCATCCCTGGCAGCTGTCAGTAATCACTGTGGCTTGCTGTCCGGGTGGACAGAGTTATCCCTGGGGAGGGGACAAGTGTCACACCCCGGGGGTAGAGTGGGCAACACCACTGTGTTGGTCATGGTGGTACTATCCTGCTCCTGGGATACATCTGTGAGCAAAGTAAGGTTAGGTGCTGCACAGATGGGATCCGCAGGTAAGGAGAAAGGTTCCCCATGGGTTGGCTTAGTGGGCCCTGAGAGTATGGACCGAGGGATCCAATTGGAGTCAGGAAGGCGAAGAACTGGAGCATGCCCCTGCTGTTGTGGGCCTGGGTCCTTGTTCTGTCGCCTCAAACAGGGAAGTACATCAGGATAGTGATTGTTCTCCCCTGGCTTTAGGCTGGTAGGGGGTCATGTTGGACCTGGCTTTTTGACAGGGACATCCCCAAACTTTTTGCCTCCTTCCTCCTATTTTTTCTGACCTGTTGTTGTTGGCTTTTGACCTCTGGGCACTTTACCACTGCTAACCAGTGCTAAAGTGCATATGCTCTCTGTGTAAATTGTACTACTGATTGGTTTATCCATGATTGACTATTTAATTTACTTGTAAGTCCCTGGTAGAGTGCACTACATGTGCCTAGGGCAGGTAGATTAAATGCTACTAGTGGGCCTGCAGCACTGGTTGTGCCACCCACCTCAGTAGCCCCTTAACCTTGTCTCAGGCCTGCCATTGCAAGGCCTGTGTGTGCAGTTTCACTGCCACTTCGACTTGGCATTTAAAGGTACTTGCCAAGCCTAGAACTCCCCTTTTTCTATACATAAGTCACCCCTAATGTGTGCCCTAGGAAACCCCTAGAGCAGGGTGCTGTGTGGGTAAAAGGCAGGACATGTACTGGTGTGGTTATATGTCCTGGTAGTGTAAAACTCCTAAATTCGTTTTTACACTACTGTGAGGCCTGCTCCCTTCATAGGCTAACATTGGGGCTGCTCTCATACATTGTTGAAGTGGCAGCTGCTGATCTGAAAGGAGCAGGGAGGTCATATTTAGTGTGGCCAGAATGGTAATATAAAATCCTGCTGACTGGTGAAATCGGATTTAATATTACTATTCTAGAAATGCCACTTTTAGAAAGTGAGCATTTCTTTGCACTAAAACCTTGTTGTGCCCTTCAATCCACGTCTGGCTAGGTTTAGTTGAGAGCTCCTTCTGCATTCACTCAGACACACCCCAAACACAGGGTACTCAGCCTCACTTGCATACATCTGCATTTTGAATGGGTCTTCCTGGGCTGGGAGGGTGGAGGGCCTGCCCTCACACAAAGGACTGCCACACCCCCTACTGGGACTCTGGCAGACAGGATTGAACTGAAAGGGGGCTTGGTGCATTTCTTAGACACTCTTTGAAGTCACCCCCACTTCAAAGGCACAACTTAGTATAAAACAGGGCCTCTGCCCTACCTCATCAGACACTTGCTGGAGAAGAAACCTGAACCAGAAACTACATCCTGCCAAGAAGAACTGCCTGGCTGCTCAAAGGACTCACCTGTCTGCTTTTCTACAAAGGACTGCTGCCTTGCTGTTGGCCTGCTGCCTTGCTGAACTGCCTGGCTGCTCAAAGGACTCACCTGTCTGCTTTTCTACAAAGGACTGCTGCCTTGCTGTTGGCCTGCTGCCTTGCTGAACTCTTGTCTGGCTGTAAAGGTGCTCTCCAAGGGCTTGGATAGAGCTTGCCTCCTGTTCCCTGAAGTTTCAGGACCAAAAAGACTTCTCTCTTCCTCTTGGACGCTCCGTGTGCCGAACTTTTTCGACGCACAGCTTGTTCCGCGGCAAGAAAAACGCCGCATACCGACGCTGATCGACGCGACGCCTTCGGGACGACCGAAACTTTGACGCACGGCCTCGCAAGGACAACGCCGGCTGACTTCCTGGGAGAAATCGACGCGACGCCTGCCGTGAGATCGAAACTTTGACGCACGGCCTCGCAAGGACAACGCCGCCCGACTTCCCAGGAGAAATCGACGCGACGCCTGCCGTGAGATCAAAACTTTGACGCACGGCCTCGCAAGGACAACGCCGCCCGACTCCGCAGGAGAAATCGATGCGACGCCTGCTGTGAGATCGAAACTTCGACGCGCAGCCCCGCAGAACGACGCGCAGCCGGAAACAAGCAGGAAAATCCACGCACAGACCCGGGACATCTGGTACTCCCCGCAAACCACAGTAAGAGACTGTCCGCGCGCCGGAAAACGACACACGACTCCCCGCGTGGAAAATAACGACGCAAGTCCGTGTGTGCTGAGGAGAAATCGGCGCACACACAGTTTTCCACGTACCTCTTCTCCACCAGAAACCAGGTACTTTGTACTTTGAAAGAGACTTTGTTTACTTTCTAAAGACTTAAGACACTTTGGGGGTGATTCTAATCCTGGCGGGCGGCAGAGGCCGCCCGCCAGAATTCCGCCCCCATAATACCACTCCGCGGTCAGAAGACCGCGGAGGGTATTATGAGTTTTTCCCTGGGCTGGCGGGCGGTCTCCAAAAGACCGCCCGCCAGCCCAGGGAAAAACTCCCTTCCCACGAGGATGCCGGCTCGTAATCGAGCCGGCGGAGTGGGAAGGTGCGACGGGTGCAGTAGCACCCGTCGTGTATTTCAGTGTCTGCAAGGCAGACACTGAAATACCTTGAGGGGCCCTCTTATGGGGGCCCCTGCCGTGCCCATGCCATTGGCATGGGCACGGCAGGGGCCCCCAGGGGCCCCGCGACCCCCCCCTACCGCCATCCTGTTCATGGCGGCTTTCCCGCCATGAACAGGATGGCGGTAGGGGGGGTCAGAATCCCCCATGGCGGTGCAGCAAGCTGCGCCACCATGGGGGATTCTGAGGGCAGCGGTAAACCGGCGGGAGACCGCCGGTTTACCCTTTCTGACCGCGGCCAAAGCGCTGCGGTCAGAAGGCTCAGAATCAGGGCCTTTGTATCACTTTTCAGTGATATCTTTACAAATTTGTATTGCAACTTTGATCGTTTTGACCTGAAGATACCCAGATAAATATTATATATTTTTCTAAACACTGTGTGGTGTATTTTTGTGGTGTTATGCTATGGTGTTGTATGACTTATTGCACAAATGCTTTACACATTGCCTTCTAAGTTAAGCCTGACTGCTCGTGCCAAGCTACCGGAGGGTGAGCACAGGCTGATTTTGGATTGTGTGTGACTTACCCTGACTAGAGTGAGGGTTCTTGCTTGGACAGAGGGCAACCTGACTGCCAACCAAAAACCCAATTTCTAGCACTCCTAATATAAATCAACGCGACTTCCTCAGGACACTAAACAGCAGCATGCTCCGTGACCCCGCAAAAGATGCCATTTGGGGAGGGGATTTTAACTGTGTTCTAGATATTTTGAAAGACCGCTCCACCCCTCCATTAACCCACGCCGCAGCTAAACGAGCGTCGCTCGATTTGGCAGACTGGGCATCTAATAATGGGCTAAAAGAAATTTGGAGATCCTCCCATCCTACACTACGTGAATATTCTTTCTATTCACCAGTACACAAACTCCACACCAGGCTAGATATGTTCTTCGCTACACCTAGCATAATCCCAAAGCTAGCCACATCTGGCTACCTAGCCCGTACTATATCAGACCACAACCCACACTACGCTACATTGATCTGGGGCTATATACATGCACGTGTCCCAACATGGCGCCTGCAACCAGTCGCCCTGTCTGACCCCCCTTTTAATACTGAGTTGACCACATGCCTGTCGAACTATTTTTCCCTCAACAAAAACACAACATCAACCCGTGCCACTGAATGGGATGCCCATAAAGTCGTAATTAGGGGACACTGCCTGGCTGCATCTGTGGGCATCAAGAAAATGCTTTCCTCAGAGTTATTAAAAATAGAAACCAATATACATGAGGCGGAGATTGAGGTCACAACAAATACTGCCCCACCAGAAACACTAACTTCACTAAAAGCAAAATACAGGGAAACGGATGACAGTCTTAGTAGGCACGACTACAGACACTATAAAATGAGACAACATGCCGAGGGAGACAGATTGGGCAAATTGCTGTCGTGGCAGGTTCGGCAATCACCGCAATCATCGCCGATAGGGGCTATCAAACTACAAACAGGAGTAGTGGTTAACACTCAAGTCGACATAAACAAGGCCGTCTCCATGTATTATCACTCATTATACCAATCCACTACCCCCCCTGCAGAACAACAACTGGCTGAATTTCTGGCCCAGATTTCCCAAAACTCCAATATCATCAACAACGCTGACATCCTAGACGGCCCCTTCACTATTGAGGAGCTCCGATTGGCCCTTTCACAGATGGCGTGTGGCAAGACCCCTGGTACAGATGGTCTGCCAGCAGGATACTATAACTCACAAAGCACTCACCTCCTGCAACCTTTACTATAGGTATTTAATGAAGCGCGTAATAGGAAACAGTTACCAGACTCTATGAGGGAAGCATTAATAGTGGTCCTGCCAAAAACTGGTCGTGATCCACTAGATGTCAAGTCATATAGACCACTCTCTCTCTTGAACACTGATTGCAAACTCCTAGGGAAAATCCTGGCAAATAGATTGCTCCCTCATATGCCACACTTAATACACCCTGACCAGTCGGGATTTATTCCAGGTAGAAACACCTTTTTAAACATTAGGCGCCTAATCCGCATCATGCATCATACCACAGACCCAGGTAGTGTGACCGTGTCACTAGATATAGAGAAGACGTTCAACACGCTTGGTTGGGAATATTTATTCCGCACCCTCCAGGCATTTGGCTTCCAGAATGGCTTCATCAACTGGATTGCTACGCTATACTCCAAACCAACAGCCCGCGTTAAGACCGGTCAGGTAGTGTCGAAGGCCTTTCTTATAGGCAGAGGTACCAGGCAAGGCTGCCCGCTCTCCCCATTATTGTTTGCAGTAGCTATGGAGCCACTCGCAGCTAAGCTTCGAGACTGCGCACATAGATGGGGCATACGAGAATTCGACACATACCACATAATATCCCTATACGCAGATGATGCCCTAATATATCTGCACAACCACTCTGCCTCCCTAACCGAGGTAATGCGTATACTGAACATGTTTGCTCTTGTCTCCGGCTTGCATGTGAATTGGTCTAAGTCTTGTATCTTCCCTCTTACCTGTCTGTCCATTGAACAGAGAGCGTCTCTCCCCATACATCAACTACCATGGACACACCAGACCTTCAAATATTTGGGTGTTCAAGTGTATCACTCTATGTCAGACTTAAGGGAAGGTAACTTAGACAGACTGCTCCGCTCCACCCGTGGCTCCTTGACATTTTGGAGTTCCTTGCCTTTATCCCCAATGGGCCGGACAGCCATAGTCAAGATGCTAATATTACCAAGATTCTTATACTATTTTACCGCACTCCTGATAATTCTGCCGCGTTCATTCTTCCTCAAAGTGCATTCCCTACTGACTGACCTGCTCTGGGGCAGAGATAGACGCAAAGTAGCCCTAACTACTACACAATATCCACAAGATGAAGGAGGCCTGGGCATGCCGAATCTCGAGCTATACTATTCAGCAGCCCAACTTCAATGGGTTACTAAATGGCTCAACGAGCCGTCCAATGCAGAGTCTACAGCAATATCGGCTTACACAACCCCAACAACGATATTGACATGTTTACTAGCGGGTCCCCCTTATCCGCCAAACAATTCACCCTTACTGGATTCGGCTAGACACTGCTGGAAGAGATACGTGCAGGGTAAACTGCAGTCCCTCCCCTACTCACAGTGCCACGGTTACCGGGGATATATGCTCTATCCTCCCATCATGATGTACGGGCGGTTAACACCCTGAACATAGGAGACTTCTACTCTGGCTCTAGTGCAATCAAGTTTGTAGATCTGTTGTCTGCTGGGTGATGCATTCGGGAGCCTTTCTGACATTCAATGCCATTACTAATCTCCTATGCAATTTATGGGGCTGTGGACACAACGAACCGAATGAATCCCTTCTACTCACTGCAATACTTTCTATGGGCAACGCAAAAGGCGTGGTTGCCAAAGTATACAAAATACTTTTAGCGAGTAGCTGCAAGGCCCTAACCCCGGTCAAACTCCGCTGGGACACTGTCCTCCCCACACCAACGAGACAAAAATCCTGGGAAACAGCCCTTAACTCGGTCAAGACCGTGTCCTGCAACTCCAGACTAAGGTACATGCAATTTAATTATGTACATCAGGCTTATCTCTCCCCTGCTCGTATTCATAAAATATACTCAGGCGCTAACCCAATATGCCCAAGATGCGCTACCCCTGCAGCAACTTTCTACCATATGGTCTGGGAATGCCACACGATTAACACTGGTTGGATCCGTGTCGTTGACACAACTGCAGAAGTGATAGACCAATTGTTGACCCCTACTCCAGAATCCTGCTTGCTTATTATACGCCACCGCACAAAAGGTGACAAACACACTCTCACAAGTTTGTGGACTTGGCTTTTGTGTCATACAAACGCCTGTTAGCTACACACCGGAAGGCCTCAAGCGCCCCTTCCCACTCCCTCTGGTTGCGAGACCTACACGATTATGCAATGGCAGAGTCTCAAACATTAAGACACTTACAACATAAGGGTCAGATACAAGGCAGGACTGACAGTTGGGACCTTTTCGTAGTCAGAATTGAATCCAGAGACGATAAGTATCCACCATGAAATAGCCCTTTAACATTCTTGGGTCACGCTGTTATTAAAGTTACCCATAGCAGCAGAGTTAGTTAAAAGCAGAGCCACTCAACCGCACTGTCACGCCAAGTCCATAAGTTATCTAACCACCAGCCACTCCTTGATATTGTTATTTCTCCACACCAAAATGCACACATAGATACGAAGACCTTAGTACCTGTATAGTCGAATGCTTCCACTATTATATCTGACGCCAACATATATAAGTAAAAATAATAACCATCATGTCAAATGTTAATAGGTATATAAAGTTTATTGAATGTCAGTACACTAAAATACAGCTGTGATGTACAGTGTAATGCACATACATTAAGAAAAACACGCGGAGGGAAGCTGGATATTCTCTCACTAAGACATATGTTATGTACTGCTACTTTTGTACCTTGTTTTGAATTAAGTTAAATGAACAGATTTAAAAATAAAGTAAATGGGTTCCTTAAAGGCCTTACTCATATGTTTCATTCTTCCCCAATTGGATTTGAATATGGTTCTGACATTCCTGATAGGCCCTCCTTTCAAACCTCCCCATAATTGTCCTCTCAGGCTTCTAAATTTAAAAACAGCCTTCCTTGTGGCCATTACATCTGCCTGCAGGTGAGTGAGCTTGAAGGCATTGTCATCTAAGCCACCCTACCTTTCCATCTATCCTGACAAAGTGGTTCTTCGCATGTAGGCCTTCTTTCTTCTGAAAGTGGTCACGCCCTTCCATGTGGACCAATCCAGCCCCTTGCCTACTTTTTATGCACCCTCACATCCTTCTAAGGAAGAAGAGAGACTCTACTGCCTGGACCCAAAAAGAGCATTGGCACCCTACTCTGATCGTACCAAAGAGTTCCGGGTGGATGATCAACTCTTTGTTGGCTATTTGGGTGCAAAGAAAGGTTGGGCAGTGTAGAAGAGAACCATCTGCTACGCACTGGCTAAGAAGCAACCCCCTGATGGCTTGTGTGCTCATTCTACCAGAGCTAAAGCTGCAACCACTGCTTTAGCATGCAGAGCTCTGGTCCTGGACATCTGTCATGCGGCAACATTGGCATCTCTGCACACGTTTACCAAACACTACCGCCTGGGACCCACCCCTCCTTCCCTCTCTGAAAACTGATATCTAGGGACAGGGACTCCCCCTTGAGGGCCCTAGTTTTGAGGCACCAGTGGTCACTTTTCTTCATGGCTCTGCGCTTCTGACGTGGAAAGTCGGGAAAATAAACTGACCACTGCTCTCCGGGGTTGCATCTATTTAGGACCCGCAACATTGTATCCGATGTGGACGACACTGACAACAGACACAGAGCCTATTGATGCCACCCAATGGCGCACAGGTGTAGTGCTTGAGAAAAATCTCTGGATCCAGACTGATGTCTGGGGTAAATTCTAAGGTAAGGAATCTGCAACTAAATTTTATCTCTACCAGAAAAGGTGTTACCAAAGGTAAGTAAACCATTAGGGCTATGCCCACCCAGTTTTAGATAAGAGTTGGGCAGCCACAAACCTTACTTATGGGGACAGGCTCTAGTGCACATATGCCAAATTGCAT
Source organism: Pleurodeles waltl (assembly GCF_031143425.1). NCBI lineage: Eukaryota > Metazoa > Chordata > Amphibia > Caudata > Salamandridae > Pleurodeles > Pleurodeles waltl. Next base: position 833,633,926 of record NC_090439.1, on the reverse strand, counting down.
TTATTTTTTAATGTAAGCAGGCTAAGCAGGGCTGACCTAGCATCAGCTCTTGCGCTGCAGTTCTCAGGAATCTTAGGAGACCGCCCACTGATGACTTTAAGCAGTGTCCCATTTTCAAGCAGCCCCGGTCATTTACAGAAGCAGCCCCATATTTCCCATGGCTGCTTGTCAATCACTACACAGGCTGCATGCTTGTGTGAAACAACTGCCCCTTTCAAAGTCATCAAAGGGTGGTGTGGGAATGGGTGAGGAAGCATCACGGAACTCTTCCAACCATGTGATGAGTTGGGAAAGGGTGAGATTACAGCATGCTCCCTATTTATGATTGGGGGCATGTGACTTGACGTCAGAGTTTCTCTGTGACATCCGGTCACATGCATGCTGTAAACCAAAAAAATGACAGATTATCTCTTGACATTTGACTCATCTTCAGAGGGGCCTTTGAGCTCAACCATAGTACGCATTTTTCAACACACACTCGCATGTGCTAACAAAGTCATCAGGACATGAGAGCACCTTGAAATACGACTCTTTGGGGACGCAGTATAGCCTAGTTCCTGTGGTTGTGTGCTTTTCCAAAGATTTCACAATAGACCCACAGTTTGTGGCCACCACATTTCTTGCTGGCATTCATGATGAAGCCATATCATCTAAAGGTACTTGCACGTTGAGTCTAGCTTCATGACAAGTGAGCTGAGCCAATAAATAAAGCAACAAAGTTTGTTTAGTTCTTCAACACTTCTGCTTAATAACTTTATCAAAATATTTAAGCATACTTTTGTGTTAATGGAGCACAGCAATATTTATATTAGTTTCACTCTGGTTGAAAAAATCTATGAACTCCATGGCAGGCAATGATGTATATTGAAAACCAGTAGATTTTTGAAGAAATCAGGAGTTGCGTTTATTGGTTCTACTGAACTCTTACCATTGGTGAACCTTTTTTTACTGGCATAAGACTAGTGGACAAGACTAGTGCAATGTGAAAGCCTGTCGAGCACTGCTGAATCATATTATGTTTATTAAAAGTAAACATATAATGAGACATGTAAACCTAGTAAAATAGGTGAGTGGAAATATGACTATTTGTTAACTTTTTTAACTTCATTTTCCTAGAGGCGTTTGAAAAATACTGTGATGACATAGAGAACACACCCGCATGGGGCGGCCAACTTGAGGTATGTCTTTGGAGGCTCTTCTCAGTGAAACTGATGTTGTACTGGAAATTGTAAAACCTGTAGCACTAACTGTTGTACTGGCGCACCTTCTAGCTGTTTATTTAGTGTAGGTAATTTATTTTGTGATTTGGTTTATGTAATGATAATTGAAGCAAAGCTGTTTTAGATGCCTACACAAAGCTCATGTTAATTCCACATCTGATTATTCATTATTATGCTCTGTTCTACAATAAGGTTGGATTCAGTAGTATATTGCAGCAGAAATGTATTCTAGATGTACCTGATTTGCCTGCTTCTGGTTAAAAATGAAATATTTTGTAAAGAAAAATATTTTTTTTTTTGTTATCGGAATGAGATGTGGTCAACAGGACTTTCTGAAAGTTAATGGATTTGGCCCAGTTCCTAATCTGTCATTTTGGTTTGGTTACCGATTTGATATGAAGTATGAATTGTTATTCACTTAAGTTTAAACTATTTTTTTAAAAATTAGTTCATTGGCATTGTGACATGTCACAACATCTCATTCAAGTACAAGTCGTATATAATTTTTTTGCGGGCCCTTTGTGTTGGGTGCTTGGCAAAAAAACCTACATAGCGGTGCACTGGCAACTTTTTATTAAGGTAGTTGAATATGAATAGTGTTTTACTGGACGTATTGGCTACAAGATTTACCTGATTCCTAGACCGATTCTTCAATAATGACGTTCTACCTAGGAGGTGGAAGGCAACGACATGGTATACTGTCCGTGCATTACTCACTGCTGAAAGTCCAGATCTCAGTCCTCGACATGGGTGAGTCAGCCTTGACAACATCAGACACCTGTGGTCCTTACCCTTGGAAATGTATGCTATCAACTTTTGTTCACTGGCCTTGAGATAGACTCCTCCTGTGTCAACTATTTGCGCTGCATTAATGGAAGGGGAATACAAGAATCAGTAAAAGCAACTCAACCAGCTTAAACCTGGTGACAAAAGTACAGCTGATGGTTATAGAATTACATCTGATGTTAAGTGCGTCACCACATGCACTACTTGTGTTTTCACTGACCGCCATCCTACACGTTAAATAAAAAATAAATGTCCACATTTAGTGTAATTTACTGCCCTAAGTAATAAGAGCTGAGTGCTGATATTAAAAAGGTAAGACATAGCCTGCTTTGCTGTATGAATATTTGGTTCTTTATGGTTGGAAAACATTCAGGTCCTTTAGTGACCCTCTTCACCCCGACACACTTTATCACTTTATAGCAGTATTTGTTTTTAATAAAACAACTCAATTTTTTCATCTTCTGTATCAAACAAACCCATGCAAGCAGTGGGTGCAGAAAAATATACATCATCATTACCACTCTGACATCTAGGCAGTCCACACAAGATCATTACCCCCCAGTCCATAATAGCTCCAGCATTTGCCCCAATCCTTATTTTGCTTTCTTGGGCAACCACTTGTCTCATAAATGAACTCCTCCAATTTCACACACCAGTCCATGGCTGCTTGTTCCAGTAGAGTGCAATATCCCTTTTACCTGCAAGGTGCCCAGACCCACCAAGGTGCGTTCACCACGGCATCCTCCAATATGTTACAATATTGCCAGAAGAGCAATACAGGAAGTAGGTGTGATCTGAGTTTCCAGCACACAGAGGGTTGTAAAGATGGTCAGCTAGTACCTTGCGATCTTTGGACACCACCATACCATGTGGAAGAACTCCCCTCTGGGCAATTAAAACAGGTGGGGGATGGTCAACTCTGTGTCTTCCACAGCCAAAAGGGCATCATGTATGTAATGTGCAGATATTTTAACTGTATGAGATGAAAGGGTATGGTCAGCGTGTGGGGGTCCATTCTGGGGTATCTCCAGTTACTGTCCTCCTATGGGCCTACCAATACTTCTTTGAGTGGCAGGAAGAGATCGGACTCTTTAAGGATTTCTAAATAAATATGCAAGACACCTCCCTTGCCCAGTGGCATTAGGATCTTAGCCTCTAATGGACTGAACTCTGGCACCTATTCCAATATGTCCCTGTGTGAGTAGAGAGCATGACTGAGCTGGAAGAACTGGGACTTCTGGAGTGAAATTCCATCTGCAGTTCTGCAAAGGATTTCATGGCAGACTCCCCTCCACACAATCCTCATTGTAGAAATGCATATACAATCCCATTCCCGAAACCATCTAACATCCGCATCTGTTCAAGGGCTCGGCTCCTCCACAGGCGATCTCCAGTGTGAGCCTGCTTTCCTACCCCATCCAGCGCTGGGCTGTCCTCCATGCAAGGAGAATTGCCTTGGTCATGGCTGGTAGTGGGGTGGGAATTGGCAATCCATACAGTATTGATATAATGTTATCACAGGGAAGTGGTCTCGAAGTGGAAGCCAGGATCGGACCAGCCCCCATGTAAACAGTCATTCAGGACAAGCAGCTGTAAGGCACAATGGCACCTACAGAGATCAGCCACTCCCAGCCCCCCATCATAGGTGTGCTGTGTGCATTTCTGGAATGTGATACGTTGGTGGTTGGTGCATCCATAGAAATGCCCTGTTTTTAGTGTCCAGTGTGCCAAACCTGGTCTGAGGTATTAATAGTGGGCAGTTCTGGAATACGTATTCCAGTTCAGGGCAACTGTGTCCATTATGTCGAGGAGGAGGCCTGTCCATCGCGAGAGATCGTGGGTCATGTGGGAGAACAGCGCTTTCATATTTAGGTTCCACGTGAGACCAAGAGGAGGGAAATGTGAATGCCTGAGTACAGGAAGCTACGTTTGTGGCTTGGCAATCTGTCTTGCCAGTCAAGCACACCCCTATCGCCAATGAAGGCACTAGCAGGGACCTGAAGGCCTGATGCCTGAATGTAAGATGTGAAAGAGTTGTGGACCTGCTTCTGCTGGTCTTGAGAGAAATAGTAAGATATTGTCCACATAAAGGGTGATGAGGTCATCCTTACTTTTCCCCCTACCCCCCCAGTTGAACCCCCAGACCTTAGCGTCACACCAGATCAAGGCAGCCAGTCGTTCTATCATCAGAGCAAATAGCAAAGACCATAAGGAGCAGCACTGCCAGGTACCCCTGTGAACCAGGAAGGGATCCAGCAACATCCCGTTGACCCTGACCTAAGCCCTAGGATGGGAATAAAGTACCTAAACATAAGCAAGAAAGCGGGGTCCAAAACCCAAATGCGATCAAATACCCTCATGAGGTGTCCAGGAACGACCTGGCTTGGCAGTTTGAGCTGGACTGGTCTCATGGGAGGCAGGGTCAAGACTGATTTGTATATGGCTGGGTCCAAACTGGGGTAACATGGCACGTAAAACAACAATGAATTAAACACAGATCTGTGACTGGGGATGAGTGTTTGAAAACTTTCAACACTGTCCATCATTTTATTTTGTGATTTTGCTATGTGCACCCTAAGTAGCTAGGAGTATGCCCAAACGTGAATCCCTTGCTTGCTGTGCCACTAGATTCAAGCTAGCCTGGCTGATGAGGGGTGATACCCTGAAACTGGTCCCAGGATGCTTGTTTCAGGTCCAGGAAGGACCTGGCTTGGCAGTTCCGGCTGGGCTGTTTCCATGGGGAGCAGGGTCAAGACTGATTTGCATCTGTGGCTGGGGGTGAGTGTTTGAAAAGTTTCAACACACCGACCATCATTTTATTTTATTTTGTGATGCCCCCATGAGGAAGTCCTAGTCCATGGAATCAAAGGTTTTTTCAAAGTCTATAAGGATAAGCGGGGCAGGGTCAGCAATGCGTAGTTAGTGCATCAATAACCTGTACTGCGATTGGGGGTGAACTCACAGTGGTCAGGATGGACGCGTTTTCGGGTAGTTTTCCCTCTTATGAAGAACTGTAATAGTGACCAGATCTAAATCTGGAATGAATATCCCTCTGTGAACCGCTTTCCTTGAAAAGTAAAAGTAGCGGCTCAGATATGTTTACATGGTTTCTTTAGTACTACGTGGGGAAGCCGTAGGGGCCCAGAGTCCTGTCTGGATTCATTGCAGTGAAAGCCTCCTCCAGCTCCTCAAGTTCTATGGTATGGTCAAGAACTGTGCCTGCCAGAATTAAAGAGAATCGGCAGAGGAATATCTGCAATTAGAGGCCAGGGTGTTTCCCCCTCACGCCTGGGGCATTTTATGTACGTTTTTCTAGTATTCCACAGAAGCATTGGCAATGAAGGTGGCCTCCATGTCAAGCATGCCATCCAGAGCTATCACTTTGAGTATCACTCAGGACAGCGAATCATGGGCCGCCAGGGAGTAAAGCAACTTTCCAGATTTGTTGCCCCAATCGTAGACCCACTTGCTTGAGTCTCTCTAACAATTAGCTTCATCCAGGCAGAGGTGATCAGGTGTTGACCTGTGAATGGCCAGTTAGCGGCCTTCGGGGGCAAGGCTCCCCACTATGTTGAGGCAGAGGACCTGGGCCTCCAGAGCGGTTATCACACCATCTTCTCCCATTCTCAGCCTCTAATGAAGGATTTTGCAACTACTCGTGTAATGCTACCCTGCTCCCACAAGATGCCTGGGGAGTCCACAGATTCCATATTTATTTCAAAATGTTTGTACCTTTTGCGCCAGGAAACCTGAATGTTCCCCAGTCTACAAGATGCCAGGTGTTAAGTCACTTGAGAGCATTTCCTAAAGTCCCAGGGGTTTCAGGGGAGGCTAAACTGGTTAGTGGTTGAAGATGTTTAGTGGAAGAATGTGTGCCCCAGACATGTGGGGAAAATCTGTGTCCAGTAAAAATAACAGGTGTATACAGGATCTACATTTGTGGGCTGCAGAAGTGTGTGTGTGTGTGCTCTCCGGCAGAGGGTTACATGCATGTCAGGCATCGCATAGGCCCAAGCCCATGACCCATTTAACAAGTCCTGTCTCTTTCTCATTTGATCTCACACTTATTTCCGGAAAATAAAATGGGATTGCATGAGTGTTAAAATCTCATCCTAGAAAAAGTTTTGTGAAGAAGACTCGTCACCCCCTGGCGCCTCACGTGTAGCCGGCGTATGACACGGTGTCATAGCTGCATCGGGCCAAGAATGGACATTTTGTGCCTAGTAGGTGTGTTTCCTGCAATAACAGTAGGAGAATGCTTATTAGCAAACTTAAGCTTTGCCCCCATTGACATTCCTTGCTAGAGTCTTAAATTGGTACATGATACGGCATGTGCCGAGAAGATGTCCATCAGGGGATGAAACCCATGGGCATCAATCATAGTGCTCCACCTTCTCTTCCTCCTGCCTTCACTCATCTCCCCAAATAGCAGAGCCGTGTGTGGCCTAAGTGGACAGTGTTGTACTGAAATTACTGCATGTCAAAAACAGAGAAGGCTAACAGGGCCAAACCAATCCCCCTTGATCCCCTGCACTCTGCCCCACCCTATACTTCCACCCCAGAAGCATCTGTCGCCCCAAGAATGGAAACAAAAGGAAGAGAGAGAGACTCTCCCCCTCAAGCAGTCGCACCTATGAGGCAGTACCAGACAGGGCCTGCAGCGCCACAGTACCCAGCGAATATCATGCATTTAAACAACGCCCTGTTGCTTGTTGTCATAATTGTGAGGCTGGGTGCCTCTGATGACTTAAATTTATGATGAAATAGGAGAAAGCAGCTCGGCCTTCCGGGCCTAAGATCATCCAGACTGTGTGAGATGTGAGTCCATCCCATGGCAGAGGCATCGGGAATGTGGCACAGAGGCTGTGTCCAACCCAGCATACTCCTTCCCCTGGGGGAGCTAAGGTATCCACATCTGATTCAGAGGAGTCTTTTGCTTTCGTGAAACCTTGTGCTTTCGCTGTAGCTGGGGATCCTATTTCTCGCCTCTGGGCCCCCTCCATGCTGGGACGGGTTTACTCCTGAGTGAATGTTGCTCTGTTAGCCTTTCCCTTATGGCTTTGGGCGTATAAAAAAGGATTTCGAGACATGCAGAATCTTAAGTTTAGCAGGCAACAGTAACATATAGTGAACCTTCATGGCCTTCAGTTTTTGTTTCACAACCTTGAAAGATTAGCGTTATGCCTAGTCAGTTAGTGTAGTCTGTGAAAATCATGATTTTTGTCCAGTTATGCCTGATTGAATCTTAGCTACGGGCTGTGAGGAATATTGTCTTTGCCTCTATAATTGAGAACTTTAGAAATTGTGGGGTGGGTAGAGGCACCCAGGGGTGTGTGAGCCACCAGCAATCTGTGGGCATGGTCTAGAATGAACAGGTGGAAATGCCCAATGGTGGCACCTATGTAGCAAGCCACTGCTCCAGACATCTCTCAGGAGCGGTGCCCTCCACTCTCTCTCTCTGGAAGGTTGCTCTGCTATGAACGGTTTATGGCATCCTCTACCCGCTGCTTCAGGACTCTGGATGTAAACAGCAGATGTGTCACCTTAGTCTCGAGCCCATCTAGCATATCTTTTAGGTCTGAAATGTGCCCCTTTGCTCCTGAGACCTGATCCACCACATTGCAAAGATCTTGACGTAGAAGTGTAACGTTGACCCCCACTTAGACAATCTTGGTCTCTAGTGCTGCTCTCTAGGCCTGGATTGCCTGTACAATGACATTTTTGTCCAGGGAATACAGACGGCACTGTTCTTGGCACCAGTCACCGCTGCCCTTCGAAACTTCATGCTCTGGGGCCGTGAACCTGTCAATTTTAGTTTGGGCTTGGAAGACAGGAGTTTTCCTCGCCCCATTTTTAAGTGGACATGCAGTGTGTGTCCTTGAAGCCTATGTGTCGCTGCTCCTTCTCCTCCAGAGGTACCGCAGATCAGGACCGGAGGAGCCCGTTTTGTTTGTTGTATGTCTTCAAGGGGACTAGGGGCGGGTGGCATGGGAGGACAACAACCCCTCCGCCCCCTCCCCCAGCTATCGATCACAGCTTGATCCAGTTCAGGCCTCGTAAATAGGTATCTTAAAGTTTAGAGGATGGGAGGCTCCCCATCTATCAGGTTCCCTAGTGCCTCCCAGCTGTGCATGCCAGCTCTACCTTTTACAAGGCCTGCATGCACACACCGGTCTCTAACCCTTCTACATCGACATGTCGGGCTACTCTGCCCACTCACCAGTCCGGTGCCCATCAGCGGTGTTCTTGGAAGCCCGCCACTATGGCTCTGGTTGCAGCAACTGGGTTCCATGAGGCAGTGTCTCTCTCTGTGGCTCTGCCACAGGTTTGTGTCTAGCCTGCTCGGTAGCTGTAGCCTCTGGGTCTCAGTCAGAGCTGCCACCGCCCCGGTGTCCACTGCAGTCCCTGTCTGGACCAGGCAGCCACATTCAGCCTAGATGGCCTGGACCTCTCCACCCACCCTTTAGCCAAAGGTCGTCTGCAGGCTAGGTTGGGCCCCAGTTTCCTCTTGGGTCACCATTGCTCTTATCTGAGTTTCCTTGGATAGAGTTGGTTGTGTTTGTCAGTTCTGTCGCCCCTCCTGCTTCTCGGTGTGGCCCTGGCTACGACTGGATCTTACATGGCCAGAGGTGCCTCTGCAGGTCTCCTGGCAGCTTGCGGCACCTCCAGAGCCCGCCGCAGGGTCTCCACCACTAATGCCACCACAGCAGGCCTCTGTCAGGGGGATGCAGGTCCCAGGGTGAGCCACATTCTGCAACCCAATTGCGCTACTGCCATTTTGTATTTAGGCCACACATTGGCCGCAGGTGATGGCTTGGGCGGTTCTATCAATCTGTGTTCCGAGTGAGACTGCTTCACAGGGTGCAACGTTCTGTCAGCACCCCATCTTGTTGTCTGTTGTGTGGTAGATGAGGCCAGCGACAGGATGACAAGTGACTCAGGCGCCAGAGCTCAGACAAAAACGTCCGCCATCTCGGCCTTACCCTTAGTGGCAGTTATTAAGCTACTAAGTGAATGAAAATATGTTTTCCTGGCAGCATATTTAACTGCTCATAATCCTGCTTACCATTGTTTTTTTCTTGGCAATATTTTAAACCACCATATCATTGAATATTTACTGTACAACCTGGTGTCTATCTTAGCTGAGTATTATAGCGGCAGACTGGTAATTTGTATTGCATCTGGGACCAAATGTCAAAAGGTACAGACCAATTACTTCAGAATCAAAGACAATGTGTTGTATTACCAACCACTGCAGCATGAATTTTGAATCAAACTTTAATGTCCAGAAGCTAGCTTTTACCTAACAAGGGGCTATAAAGCGAAGGCCAGGTCTGCAATATTGCAAGGAAAATTTCCCACTTAAAATTACCACATACCATGTCGGGAGGACCAGTGCTTACCTCCCTGAATGCTGAAAAGGCATTTAATCATATAGACTGGGCCTAACTTCAGAAAGTAGGTCTGGGGCATTCGTGTGGATGGATCATGTCCAACTATGTATAACCCAGCAAACAAGATCCTTGTAATTTGAAACTTTACCCTTCCAGCGGAAATGCAGAACAAAGTATGGATGTCCTCTATGCATGTCCTTCCCAGCATGCATGTCACCTAGAATACTAACCCGGCTGCAGTCAGACTTTGTTAGTTGTATGGAGAAGAAAAAAGCGAGAGTTGAGAGGAACTCCTAGTACCTATGGGTAATTGGGAAATGTCATGTCTAGATGTAATCAGCACTAAAATGCTTCCCACATAAGAATTGTGTTGCATGGATTGTCCGAGGAATCTGAAAAGATATGGGTATTTATAGAACTGCCTATTGTTGGCAAACCATTAAGTGGCAACTCCTGTATGCAAAAACATCATAGACCATGTTCACGTGTCATAAATCCTACACTTGGAAAGTTTCTGGACATATGAGATGTGGTGTTGGGAGGGGCAATCTGATACATTTTCTGTCCGTCCACATGAACCCTGAGATCACTGCTGCCCTGGACAAGAAAACATTTGACGGGTAGCAGAGAGAGGCTGCTGAGCGACTGAGCTTTTTAGAAACCGCAAGCAACACCCCTAGGATGCAATAAACCACATAGACCATACTCATCTGTCATAAATCCTATACTTGAAATCTTCCTGGACATATGGGATGTTTACCTGTTGACCTTTCTGACTATTCACAGGAACCCGCAGTAAACTGTGGCCCACGATAAGAAAACGCTTCACAGTAGTTGGAGAGGGGCTGTATTTGCAACTGCTGTAATGCCTTTTGACATGTGCAAGCGCCAGGTCATGATGAGTAAAGTTAACAGACTTCACTACTGTCAGCTTAGGCACAGGGTCTTGCAACCAGGCATTACAAAAGAAGCAATTCGGGAACTCGAGCAATAGGAGATTATTTTTTTTTTTTGGGGGGGGGTGCCACCTTCCCAGTTCGAAGGTCTTCTGTCAAAATTAAACCATCCATTGGATGTTCAAATCGTGATTGCACAGAAGGTTAATATAAGATGAAGTGGAGACTAGAAATAGGGGGGACATTACAAACATAATATAAGAGGCAGGGCATAACTGAATCTAAATGCGTCATACAAATAGCACTAGACACCGGTGACAAATAAATAATTCTACCCAAAACGATCAGACTTCTGTCGGGTAGGTGTGGTGAAAAGGAAGTTGTTTCACATCTAGTGGTCATGCTGAAAAGGTCATTGAATAATGGGAGAGGTTCTAGGTGATAACTGATTTTTCCTTACGATCTAAATATGTGGCTGCTGGGAAAGGGTGCATGGGGGGAGTGAATGTGCCGTCCAAGAAATATGGAAAACAGTCACCAGTTATTGACCGTGGCAGCAACCCAAGGAATGCACGTGGTTCAACAGGGTATAGGCTAACCTCTCATTCGGAACAGTAACATACCATCTCAAGAAAATACCAAGATCATTTGGACACAAATGGTGGCCTTTCATACAATATATATGTCCAGTTTGGCTGCATGCACTCACTATTTACAATGACGTTTTGTAAATGATGTTAATTTGCTTGGGCGAGGGATTGGAATTCGGCGATCATTATGAGAAGGAAGGACTACACATGTTACAGAAATGTTTATTGTAATCCTAAAACAAGAAACTTAACCACAAAAAAATACTTCCCCATGCCATTCAGCAATGCCCATTGGTTGAATCAAGCAGTTTTCTGACGGGGCTGATAGTCACAAAGCCTGTGCTTCAGGAAATGACCGTTTTGAAAAGCGCATGGCTTTTTTGTTGGGGGAATAGATCTGAAGCCTCTGACTAACAGTGTACTGTCTGTTTCAAATTGGGGCTAAGATCTCAAAGCTTGTTACAAGATGGAAGCTGTTTAGGTAAGAAGTATTTGGTGGAAGCCTTGGTGATCGGGCGGCAGTGCTTGTCTGTACAGTCCAAGGGCCTTCTTGCCAATAAGGGGCAGGAAAATATCTATGTACCCACGCATTTGAGTACCTCTTGGGATAAGCAGTGAGTCACAATGCCCACAACCTTCTAACTAGATGCAGTTCAAAAGATACCACAGAGGGGCACCTCAGAGTCATACCTGTCTGAAACAGAGTATTTTCTGAAAGATTAGGCTCTTGTAACCAACTCCCCAAGGTAGTTGATGGACCATTTCCAAAACCCACCTTTTGGAGGCATTGTCCCCAGAGAGTCTGTGTCAGTTGTTACCAGTCTTAGCTTGACTGTTACACCTGCACCAAACATCACCAACAATACCAATCTTGTCCTTGGTCCACACAGGGGAGTGGAGAGGCTGGTTTTGCAAATTAAACTGTTGCACATGCGTAGGAAGTCCATTCTTCAAATTGTAAGCGTAAGACGGAGAAGCAAATCAGTATTTCGATGTGTGGTGGGCACTATAGCCTTGGGTACTGATTGAGCAAACATTGTGTATGCCTACTCTCCGTTACTGTTGATTGTAGCATAACCTTCAGTGCTTCTCCCTTCACAGCTCATCCTGGCCCTCAGTAGGAATGTAGATATTTTCTCTGTGCCACTTTACCAGCTTTTTAGTACAACAATTGCAAATTCCAAAGTAAGAATACTGGGTCCTCCATTCTCACTGGATGACCTTTTTTTGTTGTATAATTTGTCTGAGTTATTGTTTTTATCTAATCAATCTCCTTGCTGTACCTGGCCAGGGCATCCTGTCTTTTACACTAATGTCAAGGTACCCATAATTCGATCAAGAATGGTTTCTCTTTGCATTCGTTGACACAGTTACCATCGATCATTAAAGATTACTACTCTTCCTATGTTTTCTGGTGAAGTGAACCTTTCTGAAGTTCCCTTGCTCGCTATAAAGCTATAGAAAATTTTCCTTAGTCATAATGTGTTCTATGTCAGGTGGGTTCTAAATGACCTCTCTGTATCAAGGATACCATTTCTTTGCCTAGGTCTGAGCTCGTTCCAGATCCTGAGGGTGAACCTTTGCCAGATACTGAACCACAGTTAGCCTTATGTGAACAATAGTCTCCTTCGCCACCAAAGAAAGCAAAGGTAGAAGAGGACACCGATTAACCTCGTAAGTGATCTCTTGTGTCCTATAAATGTTTTATTCTGTAATAAACAAAGTTATGTACATTTTAGATTTCCTTGCTCAATGCATCACTCAGGCTTAGATATGGTAACCTATTTACTGGGTTACCCCGCATTGGTAATTCCTTTACATATTTGATAGATTAGTCCCTACGTCCATGAAATATGCCCCTGGGCCTATTTGTAAAGCATTTGAAGAAAGTCTAAGGCAACAAATGATTCATCTTCTTGTGTTACTATCACGTTCCCAGCTCAGAAGAGTTCTGTTACACCAGGTCTAAGTAAAGGAAAAAGACCAGCTTGCCTTCCTCCATCGCTTTAATGTATGGAAGCCAAAGGGTGAGAATACCACACCGAAACGCTTTACCAGAATTACTTGCTTTCTTAAAGACCGACCAGTGAAGCATCTGGTTAGCTTCTTTTACATTCTCCAAAATTAATGTCTGCCACCACATACATGGCAGGACTCCTATTTTGCCTGCCAGTGGAAATAAAACAGTTTTGCTGTAACTACAAATAAACTAAGGCATGAAAGAGAATAATATAGACGGTACGTACACCAAGTAATTGAGAAATATAAAGGTTAGCTGAAGAGGACCTGGATGATGTTGTGAGGGAACGTTAGAAACACTAAAACTGTTTCACTGTAACCCTTGCTAACATTAAATGCAGTGATCACAAGGCAGCTGTGGTTGGCTTAAAACAGCCAACTAACAAAAATAATTAGACTAAAATGCTGTAAGTAAGCTCATTGGAGCTACCAACCAGTAACCTCCTAGTCTGTGCAATCACCATTTCCTAAAACGAGAACCATTAGTTCAATAAGCTTAATCACATAACAATGTTCAAGTTGTTAAATATCTAGGGATACGGTTCTCTTGTGCAAGTTCCCCTTATTAGATCCAGCTATTCCTCAATGTATCATGTTTAATGGGACAACAAGCTGGGTGAACGTGGTCATAGTCTGTTATGCAATAAGGACCAGGAAAATATATTCCTAACACTAAAACATGCATAGCTCAAACTAAGTACTTGAGATGCACACTATATTGATTCTGACACACTCTGCAAAAGGAACAAACTCACCATAGAGACCCTCTGTAGAATGTGGCAGGATGCATTAGCACAGCCCACATTGAGTACGCTCTAACCAGCCAATTACAATCGTTTACATGATGATGGCCAGCTGGTGGGCTTGCTGCATACACTAAGTTTCCAGTTGATCTACTAATTATAGTTGTTTTGTTTGTCTTGTATATCTCACATGAGGGCCCTAATATATTTGAAGCCAGTCTCCTGGTCTTGATATTGTTGTTCCTGACTTTACACAGTAAAAAAAAGTTAATAGTTATTTTGATTTGTGGTTGCTGGAAATTGGGTTACTGGTTGAGGGGGTTTAGCCCTAATCAAGCAGCGACCACAATTCTTGTCATGGTGAAACACAAGCAAAACCCAAATTAACCTGTGCTGACCCCTGTGGTAGCTTGGCACAAAAGCAGTCAGGCTTAACTTAGAGGCAATGTGTAAAGTATTTATGCAGCACTTCAAACAGTAATGAAGTGAAAAAACAACACATGAAAAATCACACACTAAGTTAGAAACGTAGAGTAAAATATAATGAATTATTTGAGACTGAAATGGCAAAAATCCAATCATTAGAACCGGAGGTGTGCACTTTCAAAGTTTTAAGTATAAATAGTGCCTCGAAGCACAAAGTACCAATTGTGGTTACTCTAATCTTACTGGACAGGGACAAAGTCATAAGTTCAGGGTGACCCAAACGAAGCGCGGGCTGGAGACAGGAACCAAGTTAGGCCTGCTGAACAAAGTACCTTAAAGTCCTGGTTGCAGAGCGTTGTGTGATCCTCTTTGATAGAAAGATATATAATTCTCAGTTGTGGCATTATTTAAAATCATTACAATAACGTCAGTGGTGCATATTTTCTCCCTTTTGTGACGACGCTGAAAACAATGTTTGCCTTGGCCTAACCGGCCTGCATCCTAACCCCATCATGACATGCTAAAAAATGTAAAAAGACCGTAACCTTTTAAAAAGTGCATGAATGTTAATTACAAGGTTAAAGTATAGAAGAAGTCTAAAGTGCAGCTTTTGCCCCTGAATTGGGTACCGGGCAGGTCTCAGGCTTGGGGAGATCCCAGAGGCAAACACACGTCTAGTCAAAAGTGAGAGTTATAGTGTCTGGTGCATTGAATGGTAGAGCCCAAACTGCTCTTAAACTTCATGAATCTAGCTGCCAACTGTGAGGACTCACTTTTCAAGCGTCCTTCCAGGGCCGCACCGCAAGTGTGGATGTGCAGTGCGTGCCATATTGGGCTCAGCCAGAGAGGAAGCGGCTTTTCGCATACACAAAGGATGTGGATTAATGATTACTCCTGCATATTGCAACATCTGCAATGCCTGTCCTGCGCTTCAAAATTTCTCCGTCCATACCAGTACATTTTTAGTGGAATTAGCCCCAGATGCAATCTCATTAATCTGCTTAAAGGTCAAGCTAAATGGCAGAGAGAGAAATCGGTGGGAGCCCCGGCTTGTAAAGGATGGACGCCTGCCTGCCATGAGCCAGTTTCTTGATTGACTTGGAGTTCTGATCCCTAGAGATTAATTTTGCTTGCGTAGTTATCAACCTCTGGGAGGCCACTTACCAAGATCTTCCGAGCTTCGCGGGTATCCATTTCATGGTTGAAATATTTAAACCAATTAGTTTGAGAGTTGTTAATTGTTTCCCAGATGATATTTTTTAGTGTACTTTCTTTTTCCTGTTTTGCTTTCACACAGTATATTAACAATGTGGCTTTAAGGGCCCAATGCTGGGAAATCAAACAGAGCTCCTGACAAATTTGGGCATATGCTGTGCAGTTAGGTATGGAAAAAACCCTTCAATAGTAAATAGATTGCGTCCTGTCAAGCCAGGTTGCCATTCTCTGTGTGTATACAATTGCATCATGTGTTCTAATTGGGAGCAGTTTACTTCCCATCACCTTTAGCAATGGCCTTAAATCGGGGTTCACCAATGACTTTTGTAATTTACAAAGGGTCCACTCCAACGAATTTGCGGCTGCCTGTTGAGCGCAGATATGAGCTGAAGTGCAGCCCTATGGTCCAGCGAAACCCCCAGGTTTTTATAAGCTTCCACAACTTCCACTGTGCTCCCCTCAATAGACCAGGACCCAAGCTTTTTTAGTTTGGGTAAAAGTATCCGAACTTTTGTTCTTGTAATATTTATCTTCAGGCTATTTTTTGGGCAGTAGACTGCAAGTGCATTAAAGAGTCGCTGCAGTGGTTAGGCTTCTGATCAAGAAGCACAGTGTCCTCTGCGTATTGTAACAATTGTATTCTGGTGCCTGCCAGTTTGGGCAGAAAAACCCTCTCCCTCTCCATATGGCTTGGCAGGTCAGCCAGATACAAATTAAACAACAACGGTGCCAATATACATCCTTGTTTTAAACCCTTATCTGTCATGATTTTTGCTGTGTGGCCAATCTGGTGCTGACCTTTATTTTAACCCACGTATCTGTATAGAGCGCAATGATGGCATTTGGTAGGTTAGTTGGAATTGCCCAGTCCTGCAATTTGTCCTAAGCCGTGATCTTGAGACGCTGTTAAAAGCCGTTTGAAAATCTATAAAGCCTGCATATAGAGCCTTTCCCTTTGCGGCCATAGTTACTTCACTCAAGTCAGCCAGGCAAAGGAGATTATCCTCGATGTGGCAACCCCTTTGAAAACCTGTTAGGCTAAATAGGATTAAGTTCTGCCCAGGCATGGACATGGAGCGCCATGTTTAAAGTACTGGCAAAATACTTCCCTTCTGCATCAAGGAGTGCGATTAGTCTGTAATTCGCCAGAGATGACAAGGGCCCTTTTTGTATAGCGGAACTAGTAGTGAGCCCCTCTATAACTTGGGGATGGCTGACCCCAGCAAATATTGTTGAAAAAGCAGGGCCACAACCGAAGCCCATCTCATTGAAGCCCATTTGTTTACTGCAGCTGGGATGCCACTTAGACCAGGGCGCTACTTGGGTGCATTGCTTTGATTGTCTTCGTAACTTGCGTTGTGCTGATTATTATTGGGTTGCCAGCCACAGCGCTAGTTTATCTTGGGGGCAGGTGCAAAGTCTTGCCAGAATCCACGCTTTCATTTTCCTTTGTGATGTCTTCCGCATGTTCCCTATATAAGCTTGAGACATACAGTTCCCGTCAGATGGGGCGACATTACCACCTGTCGCCGAAGACTTTGGGGTGAGGTCTTTGTTTATCCACCTCCAGAATTTCCCTTGGTCCTTTGAATTAGTACTAGATGTGAGTTGACCCATTTTCTTACTTCCTCCTCTTTTCTTTGAGTATATAGGGCCTTTATATATTTTCCTTACCGTGATGATCTGGAGTTGCGACCACCTGTTCTCCCCCATGTTGTGACTCCTGGGCTTCAGGGCTTTGTTTAGTTGCTGCTTTAGAGCCCGTATTTGATTTTTATGGAGGTGAACTAGAGTGATTCCTTACAGCTGGCATTTCTTGTGTGCGAGCTGTCCATCTCTTCTAAGAATGTGGCCAGGCGCCCCTGGAGGTTTGAGTTAGAATATTCCTTGCCCTCAGTCAAGATCACTCGTCCATACGCAATCCGTACTTCTCTTGATTTTCCATGTTCCACCTCACCCTATTCAGTTCGAAGTCATCTCGCGTTGCAATGAGGGCCTCATGACGGCAGCAGGGTTGCGATGTTGTGACTTCACAGCTAAAAATAACAGGGTCACTGACCAGATTAATGCATACCTCAAGATTGCCTATAAGATGAAAGTGGGCTGGGGACACCCAGATATAATCTGGAGTGTGTGTATAAACTGCAAGAAAGTCTGGTGCTACTCTGCCATTTAAAATGCGAAGGCCCAATTGATTTAATTGTGCTGCAAGTTCTTTTCCTTGCTTATCGCTCCTTTGATATTGTGCACTGAGTGACTCAATGTCCCAGATCTCATTGTTGAGACCTACCAGGCTATTATTCGGATCCTCTTGCATTAAGTTACTGTTGAAGTTGCCCATATTATGAGGGTTTGGCTTGACCTTGTGCGCCCACTACAGTTTAGGGTTATTTTCACAATGTTATCCCCCTTTCCTTCATTTAGTACAGTAGTTGTTGGCACTCCCCCATTTTTTTTATATAGATTGACACCCCAACAAAGGCGTGAGGCTTGTGAGGCCATTGCGGAGGATTCAGATGCTGTAAAATCTGGCCAGATGAAGATGTTTATTGCCCATGTTTCTTGAAGAGCGATAATGCCACATTTCTGCAACTCATTGATAATTTTTCCCTTGACTGTACAGTCAGTTATCCCTCTTATATTCCACAAGATTATTTTCAAGTGGAGCATTCAGGATTGGTTTGTACTGTTTTGCGACCCTCAGCTAAGGATTAGAAATTAACGTGCTTGGAAACCACACCCATTCCATTGGTTCATGCTGCTGGGATGTGCACAGCCGGCCTTCACCAGGTCTGTTTACCATGATTATTAATTTCTTCTCTATGATTTCCGGGGGGAAGCTTCCCCTTGTGGTGCCCTTTAGAACTGAACCACTAACCAGGTAATTCCTTTTTCTTAAGTTAAAGTCTTGTCCAGTCACTTTATTTAAACAGGGACCCGGCTTCAGAAAGCAGACAGGATACTTATTTACTGCGGGATCATCAACTTTTATGCCCCATTGTTCAAACTGCCTCTTGCATGTCCTCCGTAGTTGGGCTTTTGATGGTGATTTTGGTTCGCTTGTTGGTCTTTCCTATCCCAGGGGGAGGAAGGATACCCCCTCTATATCGGAGAAGCGTATTTGTTCCAAGCCTGGTATATTTGCACATAGTTTCAAGAACTTTCCTCTATTAACGATATTCCATGTGCCCCTTGATACATATTCTGGGTAAAGGATTATGAATTGATCTTTTCCAAATTTGTTTTTCTCTGCTTCTGGGGCATGACCAGAGGATCTTTCTTCAAGCAGGAGCATTCCTCAAGTTCCCCTGGCCATTTAACTGCTCTGTTTATAAACGTGACGACTCCTTGGCTCTCGGTCCTGCCTGTTGGGACACCCTGTTTTAATGATGGAGCGGATTGTGGCAGCAGGTAGGTGGTTGACACCCCTGCACTTCCTTGGCGCCCTTCATCTCCTTTTTAATGTTGATTGTTTTGTTTGCAGCCCTACTGAGAGCCTGGGGTGAAGGGGGGCAGCAAAGCTCATTTCTGTCGGCTCTGTTACCTGAGTTGGGTAAGTTTCAAAACAAATTTCCTAAAGGATTTATTGGATCACTGGCTTCTCCTGGGGTCGCGGACCCTTTTGGTCTTTCTATGGGCTCCAATGCTTGCGTTTGAGTGGGGCCCCCCGATTGGCACTGTTTGCCTGTTGTGTAGATTTGCCATCCTCTTTAACTTTTAGCACCTCCTCAGGTTCTGCTCTTAGTCATTGAAGGAGAGTTGATCTTCTGTTCTTCTTGCCTTTATTTAATTTCCTTAATCTTTTCTTGTTTTTCCTTGCATGGGGAGGTTTCAAGTCATCTGGTGACAATGAAGCATTTGTTGAACTATTGTGTTCCAAGTGCAAAGTCCCCTGCACAAGACTAGACAGGTTTGGGCTATTGCCAAGCGTGAACAGGGACTTTTCGGTCCAAGGATGATCCCCGAGGAAGGCGGCGACACATCACTTCTACTCCCCGAGTTATTTTCAGTAAATTCTCGTCCACCTGTATTTGCTCTCTGACTGGCAAGAGCGTCTTCGCGGTAAGATTGCAGGCTCCTGGGCTTTGGTGGTGAGCCAATTCATTGTCGGTGTTCTAAAAGGTGGATGACTTTTTCAAATCGGCAATCAATATAGTCATTACAGATGGTAGAGATGACAATCGCATGGCTCTTGCTTTGATTCAATTCGAACCGAGTCTTGAGCTCTGGTGATTAAATTATTTAAGGCTTCCAATTTACCATCAATTCTTGTGATTAACTTAGCCATCGTTTGCAAGACAAGATTTGCACTTGCAGCTTATCTACATGTAGGTCTGCTGCTTTAGTCATGGCTTCAAGTGTAATATTAATGTTGGCAATTGACGCTATTTGCAACATGGTTTCTGTATGCTGTCCGACCCTACCAGCTGGTTGCTTGAAAAAAGTCTTAAAGTCCAGGTTGCAGAGCATTGTGAGATCCACCTTGAGGAGGTGTTGCGCGGCAGCAGTTCTAAGGAAGCTGCTGGGCTGCGATGCGGAGTCCTGCATCGTCATCGAGGATGCTATTGTCGAAGTGCTTGTGATGCGTTGGCCTGTGTTGAGGATGCGTTGTACAGCAGCTGTTCAGAGGAGGCTGCAATGCAAGATCCGGCATCGGGATGAATCACGCTGCGGCGGTTCCAAAGTGTAGCTGTGAGGAGATGTTTCCTTGCATTGGTTCTGAACAGAGCTGGGCTGACACAGCAGCTTCAGGCACACTTCCAAGGCTCAAAGACTGGGTTGGCACCACTTGGGAGGCAAGACTCACAGCAGCTTCAGTCCAGATGCTGGGTTCGCAGTTGTTGTAGCATTTTATTTTGTCCCTGAGGCTCTTATCAGGTGGCCAGCCAACTGGAGTCGCTCTTCTATTCTTGGGCTCAAGATGCAGGTCCTGTCCTTTCGGGCAACAGAGTAGCCGTCCTTCTTGCTGAGCAGCACAGCAGTCTTTCTGAGACTTCCACTGGTCCTGAGGTGTACTGAAGAGTTTGGTCTGAGGGTCTAATATTTATACCTCATGCCCACTTTGAAGTAAGAGAAGGTTTTGAGGTTTCTACACCCAGAGGTGTCTGGACTTTCCTGCCTCCCGGCCCTGGCCCCAGCTTGTCTGTGGCCACAAACGTCTAGTGCTGAGCCCTTTTTGAGTGTGCTTAGGCAGAGCCTTTGTGATGTGCGAGTGTGGTAAGTGACTGCTTCCCCCCCTCTCGTTAAGTCAGAGATGGCCCATCCTGCCAACACCTATTGCTCTTTAGCTCGCCCACCGGGAGCAATACACAAAGACCAACTTCCTGCTTCACCTAGTCATGTGACGCAAGATATAGGCTGCAGGCACCAAATCGTTGGGACAAAAAAATGCCAACTTTCTAAAAGTGCCATTTTCAGAATTGTGATTTAAAATCCGACTTTACCACTAAAGAGGATTTAAAATTATGATTCTTTAGAAACCTAACTGCTCCCAATTGAGAGTTATCACGTATTAAATGTAATAAGTTAACACAGTGTTATCCTATGGGAGAGTCAGGCCTTGCAATAGTGAAAAACGAAGTTTAAGAGTTGTTCACTACCAGGTCATGTAAAAGTTAAATATACATGTCCAACCTTTTAAATATACTGCATCCTATCATGTGGACTTCTTAGGGCCTACACTAGGGGTGCTGTATATATGTTTAAAAAGGAAGGTTTAGGCCTGGCAAAAGGTTTGTTTTGTCAGGTCAAAATGGCAGTTTAATAACTGCACACAAAGTCTGTAGTGACACCCCTGAGGCATGATTTAAAGAGCTGCTTAAGTGGGCGGCACAATCAGTGCTGCAGGCTCACTAGTAGCATTTAAATTATAGGCTATGGGTACATGTAGTACCACTCTACTAGGGACATTCATGTAAACTAAATGTGCCAATTTGGGTGTCAGACAATTTCACCATATTTAAAGGAGAGAGCACACAGACTTCAACACTGGTAAGCAGTGGAAAGGTGCACAAAGTCCTACGGCCAGCAAAAACAAGATCAGCAAAAACATAGGAGTAAGGAAAAAAAAATTGGGGAAAGACCACCCTAAGGCTGACAGGTCTAATAGTGGTTTAATAATACAAATGTTAAAGAGGCAAATATAGCGTGAACCAAACCTCAGACCAAACATTACTAAGGAATTCCAGTCTCTGCACAACGCAGGAATCTACTCAGTTTGACAGCTCCTCAACATACAGCTCTTCTCTTGATGAAGGATTTGTGATAATAGTCTGGTCAGATAAGTCATTGGTAACATTTGATCTACTGTCCTTAAATCATTGGATATAGTTTATCACACATCTAGACTAGAAGAGCTTTATTTTGCAACGCTTGAGTGAACATTTTGACACATATCAGATTAACACAATACCAACAGAAGTTACCCATTATGACTCCTGAAACATCATGTAAAATGAAGTAAAAAGTCAACGTTTAGGCCAGAAGAACATTGGCACAATTATAATTTAACATGTCAGACAAATTGTCACAACTTAATCTATGAAATGTAACTTGAAAAACACTGCTGCCTTATCGAAACTCCTAGAGACATCTGGGACCTTAAACAGTATATCTATTGTATCTGTGGAATGATGTAACAATTTGCAGCTTTTTTATTCAGAAAATTACTAAATAGAGGCAAGTGTTGAGTGAGTTATTTCAGCTACTTTAGATTCCTTAACGAAAAATTAATCTGTATTATTAAATCTTTCAGTTTAACAAACTGGAGCTCTGTGTTAATCTCTAGTGATAAAGGAAAGTGGTTAAGAACTAATGCATTAATTGCAAATTTTGTAAAAGTTATCATTTAAGGCTGGTTTTGTTTAAGGTTAACTTAGGCGGCTATGGATCACTAGTGGAAAAAAGCCATCACTGGCCTTTTTGTTGCGTTACAACTACTGTGCTCTGTCAATTTGTGTTGTTGCAGGTGCAAGAAAAAGTGCCACTTTTCAGTTTCTTATACTATTACTAGTCAGAGGCCAGTCTTTACTGGGCCATTGTTAAAGAAGCAACCTTATTCAATGTCCTATGTGCATCACACTTGACAAAAGCTACCCAGTGATATTAGTGCCAGGGCGTAGCTTGGCCAGTAAGAGTAGGGGGGTGACCTTCAAATTTCCCAACAATCCGTCTGGCATGTAATGTGAAGATACATTATAGGACAAGCAGGGCACACACGAGGGCCTTTACAGGCAGCGGAAAGGGAGAGGAATGGGGATTGGTTGGAGCACTAAGTGACAGAAAGCACATTGTTTTGTGAAATAACCAACATTTTTAAAGTCTTTCCAAATATAGAAGGGGATAGAGCAACTGTGCGTTTTTGTCTCTGTGTGTAAAACGTCTTGGTAAAATCCGACGGACACCTACCATACACGACCGAGAGCAACTGTACCAACTATTTATCACAAAATACATTTATTAGGGGGTTAGGGTGTAACATTCAAAACACCCCCCTCTAAGCTACGCTCCTGATTAGTACTGCAATATTTTTCAACATCCTTGAACACCTGGACCCTCCTCTAGAAGATGGGGATGTCGAGTAGATTTATGATGTGCTTTAATTTTGGGGAGTAAGGGCCGGTCAGAGCCCTACTTCCCTGTTACTACTGAACCCCCGGTCGGTAGTCTAGTTGTCGTGGGTCACGTGAGCTTTGCTCTCTGACCCAGCGGCAATATATTCACACCTAATGTGGCCGTAAGGCAAGCCTGTCTGCGCCTGTCCGCGCCCGACCCGGTCCGGGAGCTGGGGACCATGCCCATTTGCAGACAATTCTTACTTATCCCCCTCAATATCTTCGTTCACTCGCAGAAAACTCCTGCCAGCACAATATTAGATTACCCTACTGAATGGGGTTGTAAGCAGAGTAGCTGGGTGATTCAAGCGCCCCAGACCTTAGAGGAGGTTAGAGCCCTGAACATGGGCTTGGATAGGACAGGGGGAAGCAAACACAGGACATGACAGGACCTCTATTAGGGGCTCACTAATATATGCTTTGATAAATGCCTGCTCCTTAATCAAACATAAAACAGAAATTGCGGAATTAATTGGGCTAAATAATGTCGATTGTCTTTTTATTACAGAAACTTGGGCAAAAATGGACTCTAATCCTGATTTTTATTGAGGCTACTCTCCCGGGATATGCTTTTCACACATTGGACAGAACAACTGGTAGAGGAGGAGGATTAGCGGTTATCTGTAGATCAAATCTTATGTGCCAATGGAATGGACCAAACCCACCCTCTGATATATGTGAAGCCATGTATTTTAAAATCTATCAGAATAATTTTTTACTCTTCGAAGGACTGCTAATATATCAATCACCTGGTCCGCTTTTAAATTTCCTACAGAATTGGCCAGGTTTCTTATAGCCTTTAGTTATGTCAACCAAAGCCATTATATTAGAGGATTTTAACCTTCACTTCGATGACATTCAAAACTCTCATATTAAAGAGTTCATAAATCTTATGTCGGCTTTAGATTGGGAGCTGAAAGTCCTATCAGCTACACATAAAGCTGGACATTTGTTAGATGGGATTTTTCCCTGTTCTGAGGATCAGCTGGCATTAACCAATGCCCCCCTTTGCTGGACAGATCATTTTCTCCTAACCTTCAGATTTGCAGAGGGTCTCTTACCTCAGCCACTCAAGTGTAAGGGAAAATTGATTAGACACTGGAGCCGTATTAAGAAGGAACAGTTAGTACCTGCGTTGGAGGCAGGTTGGGAAGTGGCTAAAAATGTGTCCTTGTCTTCGGTAGGTAGTTTTAATCATGGAATCTCCATTGCCATCACCCAATTGGCCCCTCTTAAGGTCTTTGACTCACGGAGAACGAAAAACCTAACCATCCCTTGTTCACAAAGGACCTTAAGTTATTCCAAAGAAAGTACCACCACAAGAGCGGCGATGGAAACTGAATTCTAATTCTATTGAGAAAGAGAAATTAAGAACTGCTCTTAAAAACTATAAAGAGGCAAGCACTAAAGCTAAATCTGAACATTACACCCAAAAAATTAAAGAGGCCTGCAATGCCCCCAGATAACTTTTTAAGGTTATTAATGCACTGACTTCCCCCCGCCTCTCCTAGAGTTGGAGAACTCGCAGGAATTTTGAAATAAAGGGGCCACACATTTTGAAAATAAAACGTTACAAATCTACGCTAGTTTTAATCATTCTGATGAAAGGGATGGCTGCTCTGAAGTAGTCAATTCTGAATCAAATATCAATCACCCCGTACTAACTAATTTTCAACCCCTATCTCCTGAAAGAATAAAAAAGCTAATGTTAGAAATCAAATCACGTTCTCCCTCCCATCCTTGTCCCCCTTTTATCCTTCAATTAGCCCTGGCTCCTGTTTCGACAGCCTTATCTCCGATTTTTCGTGAGGTCCTTACCTCTGGAGTTCATCCTCCTTCTTGGAAGGATGCTACAGTAATTCCTCTGAAAAAAGAAACCAGATGGAATTAGACATGATCTGAATAATCTACGACCCATTTCCTTACTTCCTTTCCAGGCCAAGATCTTTGAAAAACACATTAATAAGGAACTAGCCAACTTTCTAATTGCTTCAGGAGGATTAGATGCCCATCAACATGGCTTTAGGAAGGCTCACAGTACAGAATCAGCCCTCATTACCCCATCCAATTCAATTCGGAGAATGGTGGATGAAGGACAAGGGGCTATATTAGTCCTATTGGACCTATCCGCGGCATTTGACACTATTTCTCCTCAGATTATGATATCCAGTTAATATCAAGCACTGATTAGAGATGAGGCTCTTAAAACGGAATTCTTCTTGAAAGGTAGACTGACCACGGTGAGTTGTGGTGACTAGAAGTCCCCTGCATACCACTTACCTTGTGGTGTCCCCCAAGGATCATCACTTAGTCCCACTTTATTTAATCTGTATGTTGCTCCTTTAGCCAGACTGATTCACTCCTTTGGCTTTAGGTCGACTTCCTACGCTGATGATACCCAATTGATTATCCCAGTCAATAAGAACTGGGAGGAAGTGGCAGATCGCTTTAACGAATGTATGCGAGAGGTCAACAGATGGCTGAACTTAAATTGGCTTAAATTAAATGGTTACAAAACTGAAATATTAAGCTTTGGATCTGGTAAGGAATTGTGGAACTCTCGTTGGTGGCCGATAGACTGTGGCTCTTCCCCCGGCTCCTATTACTGCCATTAAAAATCTAGGTGTCACTTTTGACTGTCTCTCCTTTAAATCGCATGTCAATTATATTAATAAAACTAGTTTCTGGATATTGAAAATGCTGAAAAATATCTTCCCTTTTCTTCAAAGGGAATGGATAATTACAGTGACTTTAGCACTGATAATATCTAAGGTAGACTATTGCAATGCTTTGATGCTTAATTTGGATAAGACATCTCTGAAGAAGCTTCAGCTGATTCAGAATACTGCTGCCCGGGCTATCTTAAATCTTCCCTATTCAGCCTCGGACAGTAGCAGTTTAAAACAACTGCACTGGCTTTCAGTGGCTCAACGTATTATTTTTAAGACCTTATGTCTGCCCTATAAAGCAATACATGGAAATGGTTCTAAATATTTGGCTTCCTGGCTACGTTGGTATAAACCCAATAGGCAACTCCGCTCGATAGGAGCATTCAGTATCTAGGTCCCCCGCACCTATAAAGCGAAATGGGGTGACAAAGCATGGCTGCGGCCAAATGCTGGAATTCTCTTCCCCTGTTTATCAGGAAGGAACAACATTTCTTAGCTTTTAGGAGGCTAGTCAAAACGTGGCTTTTTCAGTGCTAGTTTTCTTTGTATTATCTGTTACTCTGTTGCCACCTCACTTTACCTTCTGAGCGTTTCGATGCTTCGGCCGGAATGCGCTTTATAAATACAAATTTAAATGACTTTTTATAGTTCATAGTGGCCCAATACTAGTTGACAATTATGTACCAGTTTTACGATCGTAGTGTAAGGTTTCATAACTACGCTAATTAGACACAGCTGTTGTTTCAGGCCAAAACTAGATTCAAGATGAAAACATATGTGTTGTGATTCTAAAAATGGGTGCTTGAGAGTTAGCTAACTTGAACTGTAATTAAGACAAAATTCCTACTGACTGCCTTTGGTATA
This sequence comes from Pleurodeles waltl, assembly GCF_031143425.1. Classification (NCBI taxonomy): domain Eukaryota; kingdom Metazoa; phylum Chordata; class Amphibia; order Caudata; family Salamandridae; genus Pleurodeles; species Pleurodeles waltl. Next base: position 833,607,491 of record NC_090439.1, on the reverse strand, counting down.
AAAAAAAAAAAAAAAAAAACATGGATTCATATAAACACATATGATTATCCAGGACATATGTACCAATGGACGTAAAGGTAACTTCACAAGGATGTGATTCTTTTATGCTACTATTTCCATGTATAAACATATGAATACAATTATAAGCTCCTCATACAACAAAAAAGCTTACATTGTATACGTCGTGATTAGGCCACAATGCTAGGGCGATTATTAATTAAAAAACTGACAACTGTAATATCTTGTTTGTGGGGGCAAACTTTTAAGTCTTGCAAAATAATAATACAGTTGTGAAGTCTGGTGGGGTGTTTTCAATAATTGGAAAAAAAATTAGTTATCTGTGTTTACACTTTTTTTTTTACTCTGTAAACCAACACAACGCTGGTGCTTTTCCAGTGTGTAAAGTATTTAGATTTTCTTTCCTATCCTTCGTCATTCATATGTCAATTCTGACATCCTTCTATCCTGCTCTCAACTCCTGTTATACCCAAGTATTTGCTCTTATAAGTAGTGTTTCTTTATTTCTTTCACCTGTATACCTGTCTTATTTCCCAGCATGCAAATGCCTCTTTTCAGAAATCTGCCCCTCTCCCCCCCTTTATGTGGAGGTCTGGCATGGCTGGAGATATGGCTGCACCTCATTAATATTTGATTGCAGCAGATAAAATGTTAGTGGTGGGCATTTAGTGCACATTTGTGCATCTATGATTGAGAACATTTTCAAAGGTAGCCTGAAAGAAGATTTACAATTTGGGAGTGCTCAGTGATCTGTTTGTGCAAGCATGTGGGTGCTCAGTGATCTGTTAGTGTAAGCTAGTGTGCCATCACCGTGTTTTTGCCTTGAGATACCAAGGAGATACTGGACTAATAAATATATTCTTGCTGGTTCGTTGGTGACAGCAAACTGTGCTGCTGTCTTAATCTGCAGTATCCTTTGGATCCTTTGTTTGCAGAGTTAATAAGTGGTTTATTTTATATTTATGATTTGTGCCTATGTGACTTTGTATTATGGGGCGCATGCACAGATCTAGCACATTTTCCATCTTTGGGTGGGAAAGAACAAGTACAGCTCAGTGTTTCCACTGAATGCTTCCACTGTTTGATACGTTGCCAAATGTCAAATCTTGTTTCAGCATTAGTACTTCAAGCTTCATTTTGGCACGGAGTCATTCGGAATGAATGTTGAACTTGGTTACCCTAGTGCTGTATCATGAATGTGTTCTACGTCAGTGCACTTGGTCAGTCGGGTCCATGCATTTGTTGTCCTTGAAGCACACACACTAGAAAACAGTAGTTACCTACACAAACTTGTATTTTTCTCATTTATTATATACAACGTAGGCAGCACAGTTTCAACAAAACCAGTGCACGTATCCCTTCTGGACCTGCGCATGGGCATTGGATGTGGTAATGATATGGTCCCTGATACTTTTGGTAAATGTGACGTTGCTTATATAGAGATTATTATAATGATGTAATACTAAGAAAACAAGTACTTGCTGCAGTGCTTTATGGAAAGACGTTGGTTCTGGAGGCATCTGTTTGCATAGATATCCTACTTGCCACAGCCCTCATATCTGAGGTTTTCACAAAGCTATGCTCTGTCCTGCATGATGGTGCTCTTTACCCTGGACTAATTCTGTTCAGAAATCAGATGCAAACCTGCTGAACAATACACAGGGATGTGTAGTGAACATCGAGCTGAAGCAATATGAGGTGAGACCGTCTCCCAAAACAGGAGTGGAAATGGGTTCTGAGACGAGGAAACCTTTCAGATTGTCACAAAGAAATGTCAACAGAAAAGCACTTTTACTGCTTCTACACCAGAGGGCACCAAAGCAGTAAAAGTGCAGATAAATCTGGTGTCTTACAATTTCTACAGAAGAACAAATATTCTCTTTGGTAATGTTTAATGGGCTATAATGTTTTTTAAACTGGAAACCTGAAATCCTAATAATACACCAAAAATCCTTCCATGAGCATCTTACTGAGACTCATTAAGAGGTTCTTGGAATTCCAGAGTGGTAATATTACGCTTGGGAATTCCTATACCCCCTAAGGTTGCATTAATTCCAAAGTTTATTGCAGAACCATTAGAAGTTTAGCAGTGTGGATTAAACATAACATATGTTTGTGCTGTGATTTTTGTTTGTTGTCCTCACATTTCCTGCCAAAATGTAGATAGGAGAAAAAAAAAGTCTTGTTCCTTCAGTATTTGTAATCCTGATTCAATTGATGACTCCCATTGGGGTAATAATCACATTAGAGAGTGTTATAATGACGGCCCATAATGGGGAAAAGGACGGGGAGGTAGAAATGACAACCGAGCCACGTCATCCTCCACAGAAGTCTCAAAGTACCTCTCACCGCCCATCCCTCTTCCACAACATTACCGTTCCACAATACTGTAGAGGAACAACAAACTTGTTTGCTGCTTCTAACTTTAAAGTTATCTTTTGTCAAAGAGACCTTGGAAGGGATTCGATGTTAGACTTTTCGAGGAAGTTTCTTTGTGCCTTTCATACATTTCTCCTCATGTATTAGACTCTTTTGACATTCCATACATTCATTAATTTCAGCGTGTTACAGATTGTCATGCTTCGCCTCACCAATTCTGGCTCGCAGAAATTCTATTTCTCTAATATAAGAGCCATGTTGTTCCTCGGGATGATGTACCCCCTCGTTCCCTTGAATAACTTGACAGCATGCTTCATTATTAGTTGGCACGTGCACATTTAAATATCTCTGATGATAACCTCCCAATCGTGGTGCAGCTAGAAGGCCTTCAATCAGGAAGCACTTAAAAAAAACAGCTGCTATAGGTTCTATTATTAGGCCCTAATTCTTCTGAAAAGTTTTCCTTGAAGGAACCCTACATAGTATTCCAGTACTATTTCCTTTATTACAGAAACCCTTGAGGATACTGAAACGGAGTAAATAATACTTTCTGTTTATCACTCGCCGCACCATGCACATCATTAGAGGAAACACTATGCAAGCTTGATGTTTACAAAGCTCTGAAATACTGCATTGAAAGAGTTTTTAAAGTTGTTCTGATCATCTGTTCATAAGTATTGTGGTACCTGTCCGAGAGTAAAGGGAGGTGGATACTCTTATGTATTTCAGAAACCTTCCATTCCACCGCCATAAAAGCAGCATTGGTGGTCATTCAAAGACACACACTCATTGCATACATTTGTAAGGTAGTGACGGGGCCCACTTCTATTGAAAAGGTTAGGTTGAAAGAGACACCTATTAGCCAGCACATTCTGCACGGTTTACTGTGTTTGAAGCATTCTTTAACCTACCATCTTCCTATCTCCAGCATTTTGGTCGAAGAATTCTGGTTCCCCCTCAAGTTGGAAAGGATTTCTGAAGTATGACCAAGTAAGGTGACGTCAGGACTCCTAGTCCTTGCTGTCCCTCCGTTCCAACATCCAGTCGGCCCCATATTTCCTTGGTGCACGAGCACTTGCATTTCTAAAAACAGACTCGTACTATTTCTGGCAGAGCAGTACATTTACTAAATCCCTTGTTTCTAGAACATGTTAGCTTATATATTCAAATGAGAGGCTGGACTTTCTTAAACTACAGCTCACCTGCTTCTCAGACTCCCTATTCATACTTGCTAACCAGCCCTTAGATAGTTTTAATAAAGGTTTTTTCAAGTTATTGTCCTTCTCTTTCAGCTACGAGCTTTGTCACACATTTTGAAAACACCAATTGAAGTAGTGCAAGCCGATTCTGCTCCCATTGTTGTTGGTGAAGAGTACTCAAGCAAGCCAATCATCCTTGTGTAAGTAAATGTATTCAGCTTTCAATTGTGAATTTACGAATGCATGGCCTCACCTGCTGGCTTCCACCTAGGACAGATTTCAAGAAGGTAAACCCCTTCCTGCCAAGTGTTGGCAAATAGCTACACCTTGTCGATAGTACATGATAAAGTCCATCCAAGATAGTTTCATGTGTTGTTCTCTTCTGATCCTGTGATCCTGCCATATACGTGAGCCCTACATTTTCGTCCTCTCAGTTGTATTATGTGCTGAACATAGTGGGTTAGGAACTCTAGTATTTTAATGTGAATTTGCCTTTCCTGTTGATTTTTTTTTTTTTTTGTTTTTTTTAAATGTACACTGTTTTTGTTGTACATTTACTCGGGCCTAACCTCTGCAGTGATGCCATGACACAGAGGTTTATTTTCAGATAGAACCCATCCTGTAACAGTCCCATTTATGACCCAAAAGGACCATGTGTCTGTTGCCTCTGGTGCCAGCATCTGTTTTGGCTCACATATCACTGGGTGCTGTGTCTGGAACAGGCTTCTCCAATGAGTAATTTGTGAGCTACTGGTAGTTCTCCAGCTACCTATATATAAGTAGCTCTGCTATGAGCAGCCCAGCCTACTAAATTACAACCTTATGCTTGGTTGAATTATTACACGTATCTCAGCATTGCAAAGCATGTATTGGAGATAAAAATGTTTTTTTTTTTTTTTAACTCATAGCCTTATAGTTGTAGAATTTGTTTTTCAATATATATATAATGATAATAATTTAGTCATAAATCACGAGGCATTGGTGTCACTTACTACTAATATTATTACCTTGGTGCTAGGGACTTTGCAGCTTTGGCTGTCATGTATTAACCATGTAGTAGCCTTTTTAGGTCAAAGCATACCAGACAGCACAGCTGTTTGGTTTGCTGATGACCTCTTGGACATCCAGAAAGTTTCCCTGGGAAGGCATTCCACCCACTGCTTACCATTGACTTTGTGTTTTGTAACTGACATTTGCTTGCTTTCTATTTGCTTGCTTTGTTTGTTTTAGGTTGTCCAGTTTGAAGTCGCCCCTTCCATGGCCCATAACCTATTTACTGTATTCTTCCACCAGTACTCACTCTGTAGACAGGTCTTTAAATCTTGTTCTTCTCTCGTCACATTTGCTGTGCATTCAAAAACAGAGGTCAGATGTCAGGCTCTGCCTTCCGAGTGAGCTTGGTGTAAGCTTTTCTTTCTCTGACGTCAAAGTTAGAGGATGTGTTGGACAATCATGCTGGCTGGTGGGGAGTGCTTGAGGAAGGCTGTAGGATGTTATTTACTAGCATACAGCAACATCTAAATATCTGTAGATGAACTGTGCAGATATTTCAGAATATATCAGAATTAGGAACGCATAAATAAAGCTAATTTTTGGTAATTCTGAAGTGTGGTAGAAACAAATATCTTAATACGATCAAAACAAATCAATACAGTAGGTGATGACATTTCCACATGTTTGTGCGCTGTATACTTTTGTCACTAAACCTGTATGTCTGTGAAAATGTTAGTAATTTCAATAGAAGATGTGTTGTCTGTAAAGGCAGTGTGGTACCACACCATGCATACTCCACTTTATGCCACTCTGTGCCACTCTACTCTGTGCCACTTTATGGCACTTCAGTCTACGCCTCTCTACTCTGCACCACTCTACTCTGCCAATGCACTCTACGACACTCTACTCTGCACCGCTCCACTCTTCATGACTGCGCTCTACCCCACTCTGGTTTAGGCCAATCTACTTTACTCTGCACCACTCCAGTCTGCACCACTCCACTCTGCCACTCCTGTCATTCCGCACTCTAAGCCAATACACTCTACACTAGCGCACTCTGCTCTTTACCACTCTACTCTACACCAGTGCACTCTGCCCTTGCACTCTACGCCACTGCACTCCACCTTGCATGACTCTACACCACTTCACTGTGCTTTGAAACAATCCACTCTACGCCAATGCACCCTGGCCTCTACGCCACTCTGTGCCACTGCACTCTGCACCACACCACTGCAATCGGGTAGAGGCTTCTAGCCGCAAATTCCTTACTTTTGAATATCCCAAGGGCATCAGACTAGATCCAGAAGATTTTTGAGCAGTATCCCTGTGGGCTGGCAGTTGGCTCATCAGCTCAGCATCGTAGGCATAGCCTGCGCTGGAAGTGATGTGCGCAGTACATACATAGGCACCAAATCAGCGCACTGATGTAAGCTTTTTCCTTTCTGCGCCAGACTGCACTGATCTGGGTTAGCTACCCCTCAGTCACTTTTTGACTGGCCTTTTTGAGTTGTTGTTGACCTTTTTAGTGAGATTTCATCTTCTGGTGTGAGTATGTCACCCAAGAAACTGGCTGGTTTCAAACCATGTGGGGCCTGTATAGACAAATGTCTGTGGCAGACCCCCAATTTGTGTGTTTGTGGTGCCTGGACAACGTTCCAAGGTGTGTGAGGACTGCAGCACCATGCACCCAAAGGTGCTGGGGGTGTGAACTCTCAAGCTCCTCACCACCCAACATCAGTTGACTTTGCAACACTCAGTCCTGTTCGCATGGAAGGTCCTGGGACCATTTGCAGAGCCCCTCCTAGTGTTGCTCATCACACTCTTAAGTCTTCAGAGAAGTCTGGGAAGTCCCACAAGCACAAGAAATCAAAGACGTCCAAACACTCTTCGACTTCTCCGCATCCATCGAAGTCATCCGACAAGATGAAAGGCCTTGCATATCGACGGCACTTGAACCTGGGTCTGTTCCACGCTTCCCAGATTTTCCCAGAGCTGGAGCGACCCCCGCGCAGCTGAAAGAATTTTATGAAGCCATGCGCCTCATTTTTGGGAAGCCTGGCTTCTCTGGAGTGCCTTCGGCGGAGTCAGTGCCTTATTTGATGGGCAGGCCCAGTGAGGGAAACATTTGAGATGAGTCTATACCACCATTATGGAAGAGACCCAGATGAGAGGACAACCGGTATCAGGAACTGGGTGAGACCAGTGGGTTGGACACCTCACCTAACACTGGCCTGGTTCCCCTCCTACTGTGGCTACAGAGAAAAGAGACTCATTTGCAATTGTGGTGCGCTGGACTTTTGAGATCCTGGGCCTTAACCTGCACTCTACGTTAGTCAAGACTAACGTCTTGACAGAGGTGCTTCAACTGAGTCACCCCACTAGAACCCCTACTCCCATTCAGTGAAGCACCTGCGGACTTCCTACTTTGGGCCAGGTCCAAGCCCTGCACAGGGGCTCCTGTGAATAGGACAATTGTCTTCCGCCCTCACCCGTTCCTAGGGATTCCATTTTACTTACCCAGCACCTCACCGCTGAGAGCTTGGTAATCCAAGCCTCCTCATTCCACATTCACCCTGGCACATTCCCTACCACCCTACTGGATAAGGAATCCAAGAGGCTGGATAGCTTTGGCAAGAGAATATTCCCTTCCACCGGCCTAGCACTGCAGTCTGTGAACACTGCATGCCTTTTGGGCCATTATTCCCATACATTATGGGATTAGATTGTGCAAGTACTGCCTTTTGTCCCAGAGGTGGCCCAGGCCATACTCTCTCAGGCTGTTGCAGGTGGGAGAGATGAGACCAAGTTCTCCATCAGAGTGGACTTGACATGACCAACTTGTTAGATACCAAGATTTAATTGTTGATAGCCTTACAGCTCCACACCTGGCTAAGAACATCTGTTTTTTCAGAAGATGTCCAGGCTTCCCTCATGGTCATGCCCTTTGATGGCTTTCACCTCTTTGGAGACCAGGCGGATTCAGGTCTGAGAACTTCAGTGACAGCATGACTATGGCCATATCCTTGGGCTGGTCTATAGCCCCTCATCACACCCAATCCACCTCCTTCCCCTTTTGTGGCTACAGAAGGGGTCTCCAACCGTGCCCCTACCCTCCCAGCCACCACAGCCAGTCGGCTCCCCAGCCATTTCATGGCCCAGGGCACAGGTCCCAGGGCCCACGTGGTTCAGACAGCCAGTGGTAAGGTCAGTCCACCATCCCCCCAGGACGCGGTTGCCTCCAAGCCTTTTTCATCTGCCCTCAGACCATCATAGGCACCTAGTGGGAGGCAGAATAGGCTATCACCCACTTAACCCCTCCACCCCAATTGGAGGTCAATAACATCAGACTGTTGGGTTCTCCCTCCACTTTGCAACACCCCCTCCACCCATGCCACTCACTTCTGAATGGCTGACGGAGGACCATCTCTCCTTACTCCGACAAGAAGTGCAGGCTCTCTTGGCCAAAGGAGACATAAAGAGGGTCAGAACTCCGAGTATGCTATTCCTAGCCAAACACCAGGGAACCACTATTTCTGCACCACACTTTTTTTTTTTGGAAGATGTGGTTTGCTATCGTGAGTGGTCACAGATAGCTTGGAAATGCACCTGTGACTGGCTGTTCCTCATCATTAGTGCCGCTAAAAGATTACCCTATGCCTTACTGATCAAAATCAATATTGCAGACAATGCATTGAAAAGTTCCATTTAGATCACAACATTCAATACTCAACTAGCGGGAATACACTCAGAAATTAATTAACAGAAAGCTTTATTAATGCAACAAAAAATTACCAAGTTTCAGAAGGATATAAAAACAATTAATAGCGAGACAATGTACCCCTACGCAAGAGGATTTCTCAACTGAGGATGAAGCAAACGCAGGAGAAGGTAGTAACATACAAAAAAGAAAGGGAAAATATTTCAGCAGCACCTCAAACTTGGTAAGCTGGAGTAGTGATGATGATCTAAGAGGCCCTCCCAGACTGTATGGTTATCCGATAGGTCTTTACTACTTTCCACAACCAATGTGACCACAACAGGTCCCAATTTTTCCCCCAAGACCACAGTTTTCATTTGCCCAAACCTTTTTAGACATAGGCTGGGGAAAAAGAAGTGGCAAAACAAAAAGAAGAGGCAAGCATGTCCAGTGGGACCAAAGAGAACCCCCAGATGGTGACACAGAGCAAAACAAAGAGCCACAAGACGACCTGATTGTGAATCTGTCACATATACAACTCGCAATGGCCGAGAACAAGGTTCTCAACAAGGGACTGAGATTTGTCCCAAATTCCACCAGAAGAGAAAATTCAATCTAAATTGCAATTTGAAGAACAACTTCTTCTGTTTTCATATAAAGCTGAACCAGAGGTAACGGGTGATTCACACTTGAGAAACCCTTCTGCTTTCATTCCTGCTACCAGCACAATGCCCAATGAAATTATCACCTTTGAACAGGCAGTACTGAATGATGTACAGAACATAAGAAAAACTAGATAATTTTCCAATTTATTAAGAAATGAAAGGAATGCTATCCGTTTATTTTCTAATTTCTCCATTACCCTAAAACCTACGACCAAGGGTGGAGCCACATTGGTCCTTTCCATCACCTTTTATAGAAATAAATGCTTGAGAACCCTTTCAGACACTAGATATTTTAGTTTCATTAAAGAGAAACCTACAGCAAACTTAACTCAACAGATCCGTATTTTAGTTAATGAAGCTGAAGTTATGTAATGGATTATGAAAAAAATAAGATTTTCTCATCAGTGAACATCGGAAGATCCCATACTTCTACATTTTACCTAAAATACACAAAGGCTTAGATCCTTCGACAGACCATATCAATGTTTCAGGTATTGGCTCCCTATTGGAGTCCCTTTCCAAATTTTGCAACCATTTTTTACAAACATTAGTGGAAAAAAGTCCTCTATTTCTGAAAGAAACTAAAGATGTACTCCTTATCAATAATATTAATCAAAGTGGATCTGTTAACCTAGTTATTTCGCTGGATGGTGAAGTATTATATACCAATATCCCTCAAGATGCGACCCTTTAATTAATTGAGGAAGTAATGTGAACTAGCAATTGGACCTCCATCAAACCAATACACTTAATCATTGACTGTGCATCAGTAGCATTGAAAAATGAATTCTCAGAATATGAAGAAACATTGTATCTACAAATACAAGGGACTTTGATGGGGAGCACCTTTGTTTCCAGCTTGGCCTGCTTGTATATGTCCTTTGTGAAAAAACTTTTACCTTGAGTGATAACAGTCCTTACCGAAACAACATCCACATGTGTTGGTGATACATTGATGATATGCTCATACTGTGGAAAGGTGTAAAGGAAATCTTTGAAGAATGTGTAACTTGGGTCAACTCTCTAATCCCATACCTGAGACTTACAAAGACAGAGAACTATCCTTCTTTGACCTCACTATCACCACCAGTGATGGCTTATTGGAAACTAATACCTTTAGAAAAAAAACTACCGACCGCAATAGCCTGCTAGTTTTGACAGACTTCATCCTAGATCACTAAGGAGTAACTTGCCATTCGCCCAATTCTTTAGGATCGGAAGAAATTACAGCGACCTAATAGATTTCATCAGAAATGAAGAATATTAAAAGAAAAACTGATGAAGAGAAATTACCCCCATAACATTGTCATTAAGGCATGTAAGAGAGCGAGGAACAATAACCAGGATGCATTACTGGAACACAGACCACGAGAACCATCAAACAAACTCATCTGTGCTACTACTTGTACTCCAAATTCAAATAAGATCAAGAAGATTGTTAACAAATGATAGAACATGTGAATTGTGGCTCATTTAATTTTGATTGTCTCTGTTTTGCATTTAAACTGACTAAGAATCTGAGAGACATGCTGGTGCATACAAGACCACTGATAAAAACACAAAGTAAGAAACATATATGGGGACCACCACCCATCACAGGTCATTTTCCATGCAGGAAATGCAATGTTGTAGAGTGACCAAGCAAACACAAGAGATTACTTTGGATGATGGAAAGAATTGGTCCCTTAACAAACACACTAACCGCAACACAAAACATTGTATATACATGATCATGTCCTTGCAAATAAAGACGCGGTGGGATGATAACCAGGGCAGTAAAACCTTGTATTAATGAACATAGGCGCAGGATCAGATTTTAAAAAAATCACTACAGAAATTAGTGTGCCCTTCCTGGAGGTAAACCACACACCCAGTGACATGTAGTGGATCGTCTTGAAAGCAGTGACACAAACTGACCTATCACACTCTTTTATACTACTAAGAGAACAGAGATGGGTGTTCTGGTTAAAAACTCAAATCAACGGTTTAAACTGACATCCCATGAAGTAAATTGACAAAAAAGCTTTCTCTACCAATTGTCCCGGATATCTTCCACGTATGTAATTTTCACACACTAATTTTTAATTAGGTTTACACAGTATAACAATCACCATTTATAGATACCTATTAGGTAATATTGGCTCAGATACTACTCATATTTCAGGTACAATACACATGTTTTGGGCATTTTTTAATATTAATATAGCCACAATCAACACATTTTGGTAATGGACCCTTTTGACTGACTCGAGATACTACATACCGCTCGGCATGTTTAAGAACCCTATCTCCAATATGGGGCCGTGGTTGGGCCACTATTCTCAACTAGCATTGGGAACTGAAGTCTCTCCAGCTTTATGTGATCACGTCCGCTACATGCGACGTAACCGTGTACACTTGGGTAGAAATGGCACTTGCCCTTCTACACTGGTACCTTCGGGATAGCGGAGATTGGGTATGTTAACGGCAGTTAGTTTTTATCCATTAACTGGGACCTCTAAATAAAAACATTTTTAGCGGGGTACCCTAATTCATTTTAATTCACTTCCACTCCAATCTACACTTTTCATATTCAGCTCTTTACCAATAATAGAGCTTCATTTTTGGCATATTGAGAAAAAGTAACCCTGGCAAAGAGCCCCTTGCAGGGGCCCATTGGGCATTGCAGTGCTGGCTCAACGAGGAGCTGCCTGATGATGAAGCATGCCACCTATTGAGGTGGGTGAGGGCTTCTGCTCCAATTAGACCATTCTCACTGACCACCTATATTCCCAGTCGCACTACGAGTGTTTCCCTGGGTTTTGGATAGGAACAGCATATTCTGAGCTTTGATAATTACATGGCGGAGTGTGTATGCTGGACCTTGATCACTCCCAGTCCCTTTGACTTCTGTGCCCATAGACAGGGTGCCTGCATCAGAAATAGGTCGTGGTTGCTATTCCTGCTACTTTCTGGTGCCAAAGAATGCAGGAGGACTTCATCCTGTCCTAGTTCTGTGGCTTTTTTAGTGGCCATAACTTGGGCCAGGAGGGTTAGCGAAAGCAAACTGCAAGCTCTCTTTGCGCATTCTTCTTATGCCATCTTTTACCCAGACAAGCTGGTTCTCCGGACTTGTGCCTCATTCTTTCCTTCCAAAGGTTGACTCCATTTCATGTAGGCCAGAGCATCATCCTGCCTTTTTTCTTTGGTCTACCTCGTTTCTCCAGAGAAGAAGAGCAACTCCACCACCTGAACGCAAAAAGCGATTTCATTCTACCTTGACCGCACAAGAGTTCCGGCTAGACGATCAACTCTTCATGGGCTCTTTGGGAGCAAAGAAAGGGAGAGCTGTACAGAAAAGAACCGTTTCATGATGAATAAAGCATTAAGATCTGCTACACACTGGCCAAGAAACAGTCCCCTGAGAGCTTGCGGGCTCACTCTACCAGTGCCAAAGCGAAGACCACTTGTTAGCGTGTGACATTCTTCTCCTGGACCTCTGGCAGGCAGCGATATGGTCATCACTGCTAATGATCACAAAATACTACTGCTTGGACAGTCAGGTCTATAGTGATGGGCATTTTGCCCATTCAGGCCAGCAGGACGCTTGGTTTAATCGATCTTGCAGACCCACCTCCGGTGAGGTATTGCTTGGATATCTATTCAAAGGTAAGGAATCTGCAGCTAGAAGTCTCTATCAGATGAACAAGTTACTTAACTTCCCTTATATGCTAACTGGTTCAGGTCTAAGGGACACCCTTTCCAGGGCCTTAGTCTTTTCCAAACCAGTGGTCAGTTCTCATTGTGGCTCCGCGCTCCTGGTGGGGAAAGTCATGAAAGGAACTGACGTATGCATTCCAAGGTGGGGCCCATATAGGTACCAAGCACATCTCTTCTGGTGCAGCCAACCCACAGCCAAACAATGCCACCTACTAGCACACAGGGGTAGTGCTCAAATCTTCCAGATCCAGTCTGACGACTGGGGATATTTAAAGGTAAGGAATCTGTGGCTAGATAGTTTGTACCAGATAAGGCGTACCCAAAGGTAAGTAACTTGTTCTTCTGTGCCACTTTACTGTAACTAATGTACTCTACACCAATGTACCCTACACCACTGCACCCTATGCCACTTTACTATACACTACTGCACTCTACGACCCTCTGATCTGCACAACTGCACTCTCCACCACTGAACTCTAAGCTTCTCTACTCTGCACAAGTGCACTTTATGCCACTGTACTCTACTCTGCACCACTCTACTCTATGCCATTAAACTGCACCGTATGCCACTACACGTTACGCCACTATACGCTGCATCACATCACTGTGCGCCAGTCTACTCTAAGGCACTCTATTCTGTACTGCTGCACTCTACTCTATGCCACTGCACTCTACCCTGCACCGTCACACTCTACTCTGCAACACTGCACTCTCTGCCACTCTACTCTGCACTTTACGCCACTACACTTTACGCAACTGCGCTCTACACCACTGTACTGCACTCTACACCAGTGCCCTCTTCATCACTCAACTCTACCCTGCACCACTCCACTGTACCTCTCTACTCTGACACAATCTACTCAGTGCCACTGCACTCGGTGCCACCCCACGCTTCTGCTCTGTTCACAGCTGCTGTCTATACCAATGCAGTCTACGCCACTGTACCTCTACGACATTGTACTCTGCAACACTGCACTCTATGCCACCATCCTGTACTCTGCACCAGTTCACACCACTTTACACAAGTGCACTCTACACCACTCTAATCTATCCTGCACCACTGCACTCTACTCTGCTGTACTGTACGCCGCTGCACTCTACTATAAACCACTGCATTTTACACCACTTCACTCAAGTGCCTCTATACTGTACAACACTACCCCACACCACCCTACGCCACTCTACACCTTTGCATTCCACACCACACCACTTCAACTTCATTCTACTCTCTGCCACTGCACTCTACACCACTGCACTGTACCTCGGTGCTCTGTATGCCACCACTCTCTAAGCCACTCCACTCTGCATCACTCCATGCCACTGCACTCTACAGCACTGTGCTCAACCTTGCACACCTCTTTACTTTACTCTGAAACAATCTACTCTTTGTCACTGCACTCTATGGCACTCTACTCCACTCCTAGCCACTCCACTGTGCACCACTCTACTGTACGCCACTGCAATCTATGCTGTGCCACTTGACGCCACTGCACTCTTCTCTAAACCACTGCACTGTACATCACTGCACCTTATGCCAAGGCACTCTTCACCATTTTACTCAAAACCAATGCACTCTATGCTACTCTACTCTAAACCATTGTACTCTACGCCTCTTCACTCTAGGCCACTCTACTCCACTCTGGCATTACACTCCACAATACTCCACTCTGACACTCTAATCTATTGAACAGTGCTCCACTCTACAACACTCTACTGCTGAACAGCAATCATGCTGGTGTACAACATGGCTAAAACACATTGGCAAAGCCAATAGTCCTTGCACAGGTGAGACCTATTCAGTTTGTCAATGCTTGTTGTACACTTGAGACGCACACAATTCTGTCTAACACTAGAGCAGTTTTCTAAGCACATCCGTGGAGAAGACACCTTTTTAATTTTTCAGTTACAACTAAGTTCACATACGCTTCCATGGCTACCCCATCAAACCTCCCTTATCGCCCCTTAATAAATCTTGATTCTGTGAATTAGGATTTGGAATATGTAAAAGTAGTTTCAACTTTCTGCGCGCCCAAGCAATCATGTATGTGGTTAAAATGTTTTGTTAGCTAGGTCCTTGTAATCCAACTCACAAGAGTATGCAGATCCTATTGTTGACTGGTTCAAAAGTGTTGAACCAGGAAAAAACTTGGACAGTGATCGGCAGGGTGGGGAGGGGGTGAGTGCCAGGAACTAGAGAGCCCTGTTAATCAGGAGCAAGAGCCCTCGCACACCCAGTTGGGAGTCATGCTTAATCCTTGGGCTTAGCTCCTCGTTAGGCCGGCGCTGCAATGCACAGTGGGCCCCCGCAAAGAGGGCGCTTCGCCGGAGATCTTTTTAGATGAGCCTAGTTTGAAGTGGATGGAAGAGGTGCTCGGGTCATAGACTGGCGAAGGGAGGTAAGGAATAAAGCTAAAAATAACAAAGGAATGGCCTAAACCTAAGTTTTAATAAAGGGGCTCCCCTGTTATGGTTAAAAACAAAATGAGGCCGCCAATTGATATACTGGTCAGTATCGGCATCGGTATAGTTTCAAAGTCATAGTCAACATGTTTCTTGCCTCTATTGTCAATGGATCTGGGCAGTTCTTCAGGACCTGATCTACGTGTAAGTTTCATAAATCATTTAGTTGTGGTCAGCTAAAAAATAGCAGTCGTCTTCTGTAGTCACTCCTAAAACCAACCCTACTCACCTCAATAGAGTGCCGCCTGGGTAATCTTGGAGCGGCGCTAATGTGCCAAGGTCTTCTGGCATCATGGAGAGGAGTAGGTTGCAGCAAATAGCGCAGCTGGTTTACTTTTTGAGCAGCACATTAGCGCCACTCTGTGATTAGGGTAAATTAAAAAGAAATTAAAGGAGTGATTGGCCCACCAGCCCTGGCACTCAACCTCACTAATTTGTAGGCAGATGTGCATGTGATGAGGTTCATTATTCTAATAGAACGTTCTAACCACAGATTCCTCCCCTTGTGAATTTCCTCAGGTGCCAGACTGGATCCGTAAACTTTAAAGCAATTCCCTCGCTGGTCGGTAGGTTGAATCTTGCAAATCTGCCTCAGCTCTTTCCCGCCTTGAAAGTGACATTGGGGCCCCTATGTAAGCTTCACCTTCTTGTCCTGACATCAATTCCTTTCTGTCCATGCCTTCCAAAGCGGATCTAGAGCTAGCAGTGCTGACATGCATTTTCTTAAGGAAAATCTTTTTTCTTTAAAATACTCTTATACTGTGCAGATATGGTCCCAAAGACTCTGGTTTTCAAGCAATGTCGAGAATGTAACCAACAGATGTCAGTTAAGGACACCCACAACCTCTGCCGCCTCACCACCTCACATGACATGAAGTCATGTTTTTGTTGCACGAAGGTGAACTGTAAAGCCATCAGCAACTGCAAGGCCAAACTCGCTGTCGCTGAATTCCATTAAAAGCGGTCTTGCTCGAAGTTCAGGGTGTGGACACAGATGTGCTCCCACTCCTGGGATTGTTCCACATCAAGATTGCAAAGCTCCAGTAAGTCTCGAAAATCACATAAAAGTACAAGAATTCCAAACTCCACTCCCTGAAGTCCTACCACTCACACCATTGAGCGCCAACATACCGGGTTCCTCCAGACTGTTGAGCCGCTTCACAGTTCTTATTGCTGCAGGACCTCCTTCCTTGGTGGACAGCCACAGCAAGCAAATTACGTCAGCTGAAAGAGACTGCTGACAAAATCTTCAGTATCCCATGGACTCACACTAAAGGAACCACTGGCCTCAAGGATTCATGGTGGCTGCCAGTCGGAAGCACATGGATCCTTCCATGACCCCGACTGCCCCACCTGATCTTCACCTGAGGTAAGCCTCTCCCTTGAACACAGTGCCGCTGGCTCTAGCTCTGGTGCAACGTCCAGTGCCTAGACTGCAAGCATCCGCCCAAATCTTGACACCAGCAACAACGTCAGACCTACATCTAGTAATTTTATTCGGAAGTTCAAACAATGTCTTCTGGCCTACACCACTATATTTTTCTTCTGACTCACAAAACTAGTTAAACGCACATGGTGATGAAGGTGAAGAACAGTATGAATTTTTGAGGACCTATAAGATTTCAGTGGCTTAAATTCTCCAAGCCCTATAGCTACTAAAGAATCTGCCACTGTCATCAGAAGGGCATCAGAAGAACTAGACCTGACATTACCCGTGCAGGAGGTCAAAACAACATGCTTGTTTTTGACCAGTAGCTACCGCTCCAGAAACTGTTTTTTAATGAGGCTCTTACTGATATACTAACGGACACCTTGGTAAAACCAGGAGCTTGCCCTTCAGTAGACACAGGTGGCAAGATGGCACAGACTTGCTCCTGGGGTCCCTGACTTTCTGCTCCAGCACCCCACTGCAGAGAGCTTGGTGGTGCAGGCATCACCCAGCCGCCTGAACCACAATCCATTCCTTACCACCCTGCCCGATACGGCATCCAAGAAGATGGACATTTTCACAAAACATTTATTTTCCAGTGCCAATCTTTCCTTGTGATCTAATGACACCTCATACCCTTGGAAACGGTATTCCTACACTTTGTGGGAGAGTGGCCATCTGTCCTGAAGAAGTCAGATAAAACCTACAATATCTGATTCTCGAAGATCAAGATGCAGTGAAATAAACCATTTGTTTCGGCCTGGACACAAGTGACTGCTTAGATAGGGCAGTTTGGTCCAACCTAGTGCATGGATGCCATACCTGCATTCACACCACTGCTTTTCATCTGGCAGGCAGCAGTCACTCATGGACATGCCCTTCCATGACTCCAAACGAAGGCTGACTCGGCCCTCAAGAAACTTAGAGAGCAAGGCCATCGCTCAAACTCTGGGCTTAGCCCAGCCTGTTTGGCAGTTACCCCAACCACAGTGTCCCTTTTGAGGCTTGGGTAGGGAATATTAGCAGAGGCAACTCCAATATGGGCCGACGCTGATACATGCAGAAAACATAAGCATGGACCGACTCTTATAAAAGGAGTTTAGCAGATAGGGCGTGATAAGGATTGCAGGGTATTATAATGTACTGAAATATGAAATCATTACTATTGTTAGAACGTGCTCAAATAAATAAAGCTTTACCATTTTTACATATATATCTATATGTTCGATGTCATGTGTAGCTGCAGATACACATGCTGTGCACATCCCGCCATCTGGTGTTGGGCTCGGAGTGTTACAAGTTGTTTTTCTTCGAAGAAGTCTTTTCGAGTCACGAATCCGAGGGACTCCTCCCATTTCGACTCCATTGCGCATGGGCGTCGACTCCATCTTAGATTGTTTTTTTTCCGCCATCGGGTTCGGACGTGTACCTTTTCGCTCCGTGTTTCGGGTCGGAAAGTTAGTTAGAATCTCGGAAAAATCGTCGGTATTGTTTGCGTTCGGTATCGGGTTAGTTACAACAGATCGACACCGAATTTAGAAGAGTTCCGGTGGCCCTTCGGGGTTTTTTCGATCCCCCGTCGGGGCCTGGTCGGCCCGGCCACGTGTGAATTCAAGGCTGATGGAACGGACCCCATTCCGCTTCTGTCCAAAATGCCATAACAAGTATCTGTATACGGATCAGCATCTGGTCTATAAACTTGTGCTTGTCCCCAGAGCACAAGGAAGATACTTGTGAAGCCTGTCGAGCGTTTCGGTCCAGAAAGACGTTAAGAGACCGAAGAGCCAGAAGACTGCAGATGGCGTCGACGCCGACAGAACAAGAGCGTTTCAAGGAAGAAGAGGAAGCTTTCTCTATCCCCGAATCGGACTCGGAAGAGCTCGAGGCCGAAGAAACGCCGAAAACCGTGAGTAAGACGTCAAAACATAAGACTCACGAGAAGTCAACAAGAGCCCAGGGGACGCCACCGCCAACAGGCCATGGTTTAACCCAAAAAAGCGGTGACCGAGCCAAGGCACCGAAAAAGGGCACGCTGGTGTCGAAGTCATCCAACTCCGGTCGAGATACCGCCACACAGCAATCTCGGACCCGAGACATCGGCTCTGAGAAATTTCGGCACCGCGACAGCGGCACCGAGACACCACCACGCCGAAAATTACAAAGGTTTCTTCGGAGCCTAAAAAGACCTCTGAAAAAGTTTCAGTTCCGAAACATCCAGCCTCGGAGCCGAAAACAGGTTCCTATACAGAGGAACAAGGATTAACCTCACAAATGAAAAAACATAGATTTGGAGAGGAACTTCAAGCTGTAGAGCCAGACTATACTCAAAGGAGGCTCCACATTCATCAAGACACAGGGAAGATAACCACTCTTCCTCCAATTAAAACAAAAAGAAAAATTGCCTTTCACGAAAAGGACAAGGAGCCACAGGCAAAGGTGGCAAAGAAAACAACGCCACCACCTTCTCCGCCACCATCAGTGCACACATCACCAGTAGCAACTCCTCCACTGATGCACTCCCCGACTCATACTGCCATGAGTCAAGATGATCCCGATGCATGGGACCTTTACGATGCTCCAGTATCGGACAACAGCCCAGACTCGTACCCTACCAGGCCGTCCCCTCCTGAGGACAGTACATCTTACACACAGGTGATCGCAAGGGCAGCTGCTTTCCATAACGTCACCTTGCATTCAGAACCAATTGAGGATGACTTCTTGTTTAACACGCTAACCTCCACTCATAGCCAGTACCAAAGACTACCTATGCTCCCAGGAATGCTAAAACATTCAAAACAAATCTTTCAGGATCCTGTTAAAGGCCGAGCCATAACTCCAAGGGTGGAGAAAAAGTACAAGCCACCGCCAACAGATCCTGTTTGTATTACAACGCAGTTAACTCCAGACTCAGTTGTTGTCGGGGCAGCTCGTAAGAGAGCAAACTCTAATACCTCGGGAGATGCACCACCTCCAGACAAAGAGAGTCGCAAATTTGATGCTGCGGGCAAAAGGGTTGCAGCACAAGCAGCAAACCAATGGCGCATTGCTAATTCACAAGCGCTTTTGGCAAGATATGACAGAGCTCACTGGGATGAGATACAACATTTGATAGAACACTTACCCAAAGAGTTCCAAAAAAGAGCACAACAAGTGGTGGAAGAAGGACAAAGTATCTCTAATAATCAGATACGGTCTTCAATGGATGCAGCAGATACGGCTGCAAGGACAGTAAATACTGCAATAACAATAAGAAGGAACGCATGGCTCCGCACGTCAGGTTTCAAGCCGGAAGGTCAACAAGCCGTGCTAAATATGCCATTTAATGAACAGCAGTTGTTTGGGCCGGAAGTCGACACTGCTATTGAAAAACTCAAGAAAGACACTGATACGGCAAAAGCCATGGGCGCACTCTACTCCCCGCAGAGCAGAGGCACCTTTCGCAAAACACCTTTTAGGGGAGGGTTTCCAGGACAATCTACAGAAACCACAACATCACAAACAAGGCCCACTTACCAAAGCCAATATCAGCGGGGAAGTTTTCGGAAACAATATAGAGGGGGACAATTCCAAAGAAGTAGAGGAAAATTCCAAAGCCCCAAAAGTCCTCAAAATAAGCAGTGACTCACAAGTCACACATCCCCATCACATAATACCTGTGGGGGGAAGATTAAGCCAATTTTACAAACATTGGGAGGAGATAACAACAGATACTTGGGTACTAGCAATTATCCAGCATGGTTATTGCATAGAATTTTGCAAATTCCCTCCAACAGTCCCACCGAAAATACACAGTATGTCGAAACAACATATAAATCTTCTAGGATTAGAAGTTCAAGCATTACTCCAAAAAGAAGCAATAGAATTAGTACCAAAACAAGAACTAAACACAGGAGTTTACTCACTGTACTTTCTGATACCCAAAAAAGACAAAACTCTAAGACCTATACTAGATCTCAGAATATTAAATACATACATCAAATCAGACCATTTTCACATGGTTACATTACAAGAAGTAATCCCACTGCTCAAACAACAAGACTACATGACAACACTGGATCTAAAGGATGCATATTTCCATATACCAATACATCCTTCACACAGGAAGTACCTAAGGTTTGTATTCCAAGGGATACATTACCAATTCAAAGTGTTGCCATTCGGAATAACAACTGCGCCAAGAGTTTTTACAAAATGTCTAGCAGTAGTAGCTGCACATATCAGAAGGCAGCAAATACATGTGTTCCCGTACCTAGACGATTGGTTAATCAAAACCAACACGCAAAAACAGTGTTCACAACACACAAATTACGCCATAGAAACCCTACACAAACTAGGTTTCTCAATCAATTACTCAAAGTCACACCTTCTGCCGTGTCAAACACAGCAATACCTAGGAGCAACAATCAACACAGTAAAAAGAATTGCCACTCCAAGTCCACAAAGAGTCCAAACATTCCAAAATGTCATACAAGCCATGTATCCAAACCAAAAGATACAGGTCAAATTAGTAATGAAACTCCTAGGCATGATGTCCTCATGCATAGCCATTGTCCCAAACGCAAGGTTGCACATGCCGCCCTTACAACCGTGCCTAGCATCACAGTGGTCACAGGCACAGGGTCAACTTCTAGATCTGGTGTTGATAGACCGCCAAACATACATCTCGCTTCAATGGTGGAACAGTATAAATTTAAACCAAGGGCGGCCTTTTCAAGACCCAGTGCCACAATACGTAATAACGACCGATGCATCCATGACAGGGTGGGGAGCACACCTCAATCAGCACAGCATCCAAGGACAATGGAACATTCAGCAAAAACAGTTTCATATAAACCACTTAGAACTGTTAGCGGTATTTCTAGCTCTGAAAGCATTTCAACCCATAATAACCCACAAATACACTAGTGTCAAAACAGACAACATGACAACAATGTATTACCTAAACAAACAGGGAGGAACACACTCGACACAGTTGTGTCTCCTAACACAAAAAATATGGCATTGGGCGATTCACAACCACATTCGCCTAATAGCACAATTTATTCCAGGGATTCAGAATCATTTAGCAGACAATCTCTCTCGGGATCACCAACACATCCACGAATGGGAAATTCACCCCCAAATACTGAACACTTACTTCAGAATGTGGGGAACGCCACAAATAGATCTATTTGCAACAAAAGAAAACTCAAAATGCCAAAACTTCGCATCCAGGTACCCACAACAACAGTCTCAGGGCAATGCACTATGGATGAACTGGTCAGGGATATTTGCTTACGCTTTTCCCCCTCTCCCACTTCTTCCATATCTAGTAAACAAGTTGAGTCAAAACAAACTCAAACTCATACTAATAGCACCAATATGGGCAAGGCAATCTTGGTACACAACACTACTAGACCTTTCAGTAGTACCTCATATCAAACTGCCAAACAGACCAGATCTGTTAACACAACACAAACAACAGATCAGACATCCAAATCCAGCATCGCTGAATCTAGCAATTTGGCTCCTGAAATCCTAGAATTCGGGCACTTAGACCTCACACAGGAATGTATGGAGGTCATAAAACAGGCTAGAAAACCTACCACTAGACACTGTTATGCAAATAAGTGGAAAAGATTTGTTTATTACTGCCATAATAATCAAATTCAACCTTTACACGCATCTGCAAAAGAGATAGTAGGATACTTACTACATTTGCAGAAATCTAAACTAGCTTTCTCTTCCATTAAAATACATCTTACGGCAATTTCAGCTTACCTGCAAATTACGCACTCAACTTCATTATTTAGGATACCAGTCATAAAAGCGTTTATGGAAGGCCTAAAGAGAATTATACCACCAAGAACACCACCGGTTCCTTCATGGAACCTCAACATTGTCTTAACACGACTCATGGGTCCACCTTTTGAGCCCATGCACTCTTGTGAAATGCAATACTTAACGTGGAAAGTTGCATTTTTAATTGCCATCACATCTCTAAGAAGAGTGAGTGAAATTCAAGTATTTACCATTCAAGAACCATTTATTCAAATACACAAAAATAAAGTTGTTCTACGGACCAATCCTAAATTTTTACCAAAAGTAATCTCACCGTTCCACTTGAATCAAACGGTAGAATTACCAGTGTTCTTCCCACAGCCAGATTCTGTAGCTGAAAGAGCACTACATACATTAGACATCAAAAGAGCACTAATGTACTACATTGACAGAACAAAACTAATTCGAAAGACAAAACAACTATTTATCGCCTTTCAAAAACCTCATACAGGAAATCCAATTTCGAAACAAGGCATTGCTAGATGGATAGTTAAGTGCATTCTAACATGCTATCTTAAAGCTAAAAGAGAACTGCGTATTACACCAAAGGCACACTCAACCAGAAAGAAAGGTGCTACCATGGCCTTTCTAGGAAATATTCCAATGAACGAAATATGTAAGGCAGCAACATGGTCTACGCCTCATACATTTACCAAGCACTACTGTGTAGATGTGTTAACTGCACAACAAGCAACAGTAGGTCAAGCTGTACTAAGAACATTATTTCAAACTACTTCAACTCCTACAGGCTGAACCACCGCTTTTGGGGAGATAACTGCTTATTAGTCTATGCACAGCATGTGTATCTGCAGCTACACATGCCATCGAACGGAAAATGTCACTTACCCAGTGTACATCTGTTTGTGGCATTAGTCGCTGCAGATTCACATGCGCCCACCCGCCTCCCCGGGAGCCTGTAGCCGTTCAGAAGTAGATCTTAAACATTTGTACATTTGTAAATATATTACTTTAAACTTCATTATGTACAGACGCATTCACTCCATTGCATGGGCACTATTACTAGCATACACAACTCCTACCTCACCCTCTGCGGGGAAAACAATCTAAGATGGAGTCGACGCCCATGCGCAATGGAGTCGAAATGGGAGGAGTCCCTCGGTCTCGTGACTCGAAAAGACTTCTTCGAAGAAAAACAACTTGTAACACTCCGAGCCCAACACCAGATGGCGGGATGTGCACAGCATGTGAATCTGCAGCGACTAATGCCATGAACAGATGTACACTGGGTAAGTGACATTTTCCATATATGTTTTACATAGTTTGAGGTGGTCATTGAGTATCATACTTAGTGAGGTATGGTGAATTTTTTTAGGGTTGTGAGGAGACCAAGTGAAAAGAGCAGGGGCTTTTTGTTCCTTTTTTTAATATTAAGAAGGATGAATCGAGAGAGAGCACATCAGTTTCAGTTTGCTCAACATTGTGAGGATGAATTAAAAGAAGTTGCCCCGATGTAACTGAACGAGAAAAGTTAATAAAATGTTTTGACAAAAAGAATTATATTTTTTGTAATTTTCTGAATTTCATAATTACCAGGGATAGGTGCAGTGGTGCAGCAAAGGCTCCCCCGCTGCCTTGGAGGGGCCCGGGCTCCAGGGGGACTTCTCAGCACAGTACACTGCACGTGGGTGGCAGACCCCTGACTGGGGTGAGAGGGCCCTCCTCAAGGCACTTTGCAGCTCCCGCCCCCCCCCACAACTTTTGTTACCCCACTGGATAGGTGGTTAGTGCTGTGGATTAGTTCCCTTGATATTTTGTGCTTGTTGTGTATGGCTTTATGAAGGATGCATATTGATTTATCTCTAATGACTGCTTCTATCTGGATACGGTGATGTAGTCAAATTTTCATTTTCTTGTCAGAATAAAGGTAGATATCTGAAATATGGTCATGCGGGAGAAGGGGTAAGGGTAGGTCCAGTATGGCAAGCATTGCCTTCTTCAGTGTAAGATATTAGAAGGGCTTAAACTCTATTATAAACAATGCTAGCAGCGAAATATATAGGGGGTCATTATGACCCTGGCGGAAGGCGGAGAAGCGGCGGTAAGACCGCCAACAGGCTGGCGGTCTTTTTCTTTTTTGTATTATGACCATGGCGGTTACCGCCATGGTCATCCGCCGCTTCTCCGTTCCGCCCGCTGGGCTGGAGACCAGGGTCTCCAGCCCGGCGGCCGTCACTATACCGCCGACGGTATTTGGACCCGGCAGACCACCATGGATTTCATGCGGTTTGAAACCGCCATGAAATCCATGGCGGTGAGCACTATCAGTGCCAGGGAATTCCTTCCCTAACACAGATAGGGGTCTCCCCCACCCCGACCCCCAACATAACATCACCCATACACACATGACACGCACTGAGGCACCACCAACACACATACACACAGCGACATACATGCCAACATCCACACACACAGTCAGACACGCACACCCACATTCAAACATACACAAACACATCCATACAGACATACCTACAGACATACACGCACTCATTCACAAACACACAGCACCCCCGCACGCATACACGCACTCACACACCCCCTCTACATACACACATGCACACCCCCATGCACGCACACAAAACACAACACACCTCCACCCCCCTCCCCTCACGAACGATCGACTTACCTGGTCTGACGATCCTCCAGGAGGGGACGGGAGCCATGAGGGCTGCTCCGCCGACACCACACCGTCAACAGAACAACGCCACGGCGAATCACAGAACGTGATTCGCTGGGCGGTGTTCTGTTGGCGTGGCGGTGGAGCAACCTCCACTTCCCCGCCTCTCGCCTGTATGGCTGTTGGCCGCTCTCCGTCCGTAAAAGGACGGAGAGCTGCCAACGGTCATAATAGGCCGAGCGGCAAACCGCCACCACTGGTGTCTTCCGCACGACAGTCCCTCGGCGGTCTTGGAAAAAGACCACTGAGGTCAAAATGACCCCCATAATGTCTGCACAGAAAGGAGAGGTAATACCAAACTGATTAAGATTTTTCTAGTGGTATATCAGGTATTAACTAGAAGTAGATGTTGTTAGAGGCCAGTAAGAGATCAACTGGGACAGGAGCCAGTGACTTGGTAGGTCTCAGTTTCTTTCCTGCACCAGGGGGATGACGCTAGATTGGTAGATTTGGAATAATGTGTATCGATTGATGTGATTCTGATGCTGAAGGGCTGCTGCTTTTTCTAGAAGCTTTCCTATGAAGCAGAGGTGGGTGAGAGAGCAGTGGTTGGCAAGATCATCCAGGTCTAGATTGGGTTTTGTCAGAAAGTGAAGTGTATGTTCAGTTTTCCGAGCCAGTGGGAAAGCACTGTTATTCAGGGAGGCATTGGTGTTTCGTAGATAAAAAGGAACCACTGGAAATGACTGTTGTATATGCCTCAGAGATATAGCAGGATTGAGGATATTAAACTCGTACTTCAAAACCCAGTAACTAAATCATAAATGTAGGTGGCCAGGATATTCTGCACTTAAATTGTGGCATGTTCATTACTATTTCACTCATAGTGTCAGGACATCCGGTACATTCCACAGTAGAAGGCGCTTCACCAGCATTAAAGTGAGAGAGTATCTTTAAACAGACCACATAAAAGATGCTTCCTGGTTAGTAAGCACAGGCCACATCAGAGTTCCAAAACCAAGGATACTGAGGCGTAGCAGGTATTACTTACTTTGAATGATAGTATTATCCACAATGTAATCACTATCTCTGGCATACACTCTCTTACTCTACTTCATCCTCGGCCGCGTGCAGATTATCACACCTCGTTCTGAATAACGATGTACTCCTGTGTCAGAGCTGAACGGTTGCCACAAGGGCAATACTGACACTATTCGTGTCTGTCAAGCGTCCACCTCTCTCCCTCCACTGTGTGTCAAGAGACCTGAAGCAAAGAACTGTTGAAAAGGAAAAATAGCAAAGAAATACCTGCAGTCTAAAATCCCGGAAATGCTTCCTCCACAAAACATCACTTGAGTACACAAGAAAGCGTTACACACGGGTGAAAGTTGTGCTTGTCTCCTACCCGCTTTCAACCACTTACTTCACTCTTCCTGGACTTCCAGAAGCAGGCTTCAGAGGCGTAGAACTCTGAGCAGCTTAGGAACACTACGGAAGGAAAGACGGTCTCTAAATATCCTCTGTCGAGGCAATGCCTACTTAATGGCTTTAGCTATTTTTTTAGGCATTGCGTGTGGGGAGGTTTGTGGTGATTTATATTTACTTTAGTCCTGTGATTGCTTGCACACCGCATGCAAGAGTTTAGAGGCCATCTCTGATCCTTTCTGAATATATGGTTTACAGCCTTGATAATTTGCTTAGTGCCTGCCTTAAGAAACTTATTAGAGCCTATTTGGGCAGCAATTTGGGTGGCCATGAAAGTACTCAATAGCACCGCTCCAGCACCTTCCCCAGAAAGGTGGATAATTTAGGTAATTAAAATTGAATTGGTGTAGAAGACACAATGCATGAATGTTTTCAGGTGGACCCTCTGAGACATGCAGAATACTGAGTGAACGCATATTTGATTGGGCAAAAGCAGCTGTATGTTGACCGGACATATCATGACGGAGAATAGAAAGGGATCAGTGCATGGAGTCGGACATTTCTGTACAGCACACCCTTCTGTCCAGTATATGGGAACTGGACTTGATTTTCTGCCTTCAAAGAGCTTGTGGGTGTGTATGTATCCTCCAGCAGTGCTTTAGAATTTTTATGGGCTTGTTCCCCATGATGTACTTTATGTGACTGATATCAATTCAGGCTGTATTTCAGCAGTAACTCACTGCATATCGTATCTTAGAATTGCATTTACATAGAACAAGCATTTATGTTATTGTTTTGAGCGAACTAAGCCGTTCATAAAATGATTGACTCTTCCTATCGGAGTATCTCTTTTCAGGGTGATAGGTAGATGAGCATAATCTGCATGCCTTATGAACCTAGAAATATACTCGGGCCCTGCTCTGTAATTACTACAACAACAATTTGCTTAGATGAGGTTAAGCAATGTACAATATCTAAAGACTCAACTCCCTCTTCGCCAGTTCAGTAGTGGCTTGCAGTGCTTCCCTGAAAGAAAGACTGACTCTTTCATGGATTCTTTTAGGCAGTTTTCTACCAGAATTATGATTACAAATAAAAACTACAATCGACGATTATTCTGGTGCCTTCTGTTCCTTATTCCTGTGGTAAAATTACCTTTGCATAGTCTTTCAAATTATCCACCAGTTATTCATTCTAACTCTGCCTAAATGATGGAACTGCAGGCCAGTGACCCCCCCACCCATGCTTACACTTCTGTTTGTGTAGGCGACTGTCAAGTTGAACCACAAGAACAGTCAATTCAGAGCAATGAACTGTCTAATTCAGGATCTTCCTCAAATTCTCATTTAAGTCCTCGCGTAAACCATGGTAGAATAAGGCCACCCTCTTTCCCTTTGGTCATTCCACCCCCACTTTCAGATTGCTGAATTGTCACAGCAGTAGTAAATATCCGCTTCGCTGATCACTTCAACAATGCATAAGCCACTGATTGAGATACAAAGCTTGTGCCTAATCACGGACTGTCTTAAAATTATAATTAGGCCTCCCGGTTTTATGGTATGTATCATTTAACATTTCTGTCTGTAATTATCCATATTTTCTTTTAGCTTTTTTTATCTGTATTTATCCATATTTATTGTGTGTCTTGTAAAACGATTAACTCGAAACGAGTATATTTCCACTAGTATTTAACTTATCAAGGTCCACTTACCGTTGGACATTGAGTTTCAGTGCTATAAAACCCATATAAAATGCATCCTTCATAAGCAATACATGTATCTAACATTATCATTTTAGTTCAGTGCACAACTGCAACTATTAAAAACTTCCAGACAAAAATGCATCCTTTTTTAACACCCTTGTGTGTTCATCTGAAAAGCTGCTTATCTAACTGTCACGTTTGACATCATCAAAGAGCAGATCTAGTTTCCGTATTTTAAAATAAATGTAGACAGATAAATGGATGATTTTTATGTCTGTATCTGTCTGTACGAATCAGTAAAAACGGAATGCTGAAAGTCTTAGTTATATCCAGAGTTATGCATTCTATTTCAATCAAGGAAATGTACCATGTAACGGCGTAATTTCTCAAGCAGAAAACATTTAAGCCACTTTACCCTGAGCACAGGGAAAATAAATTAACTGGTGTAAAAGTTGTGTTCCTACTGAGTCAGGAATAGTTTACTTTTCAGAGGATCCCTATGGTACAGTAGGGATGAGGCAAAAGAAATTAATGTTTGTGGGGACGCTACTTGAATCCCCTGTGAAATAAGGATTTGTTCTTGAGAGTCTGTTGTTTGTTATGGAGGAGGATTCTTTAGGGGACAAAAGGAGTGGGGCTATTTGGGCCGTCGGTGCACGTTTTCGACCTAGAGGCAGCTAATTCCTGTCACCTGCTTTGGTGATTGTGTATGAGGCATCACCTTTTTCTTCAGTGATTCCACAGTTCGAAGTAAGACATCTGTTGATTAAAAACTAGAGGCACCAATGTTGCCAACAGATTAAAATATCACAGAAGATGTTTTTATTTATCCGAGCTCAACAATCACAGTTGGGCATGCTGGTCAAGTTTTTATTTTTCAAGTCCACAGAGTTTCTCTGTTCTGTATAGTTGACGCTCCAGCTCTAGGGTTAGTAGCCGGAAGCAAAGAATCTGGGAAAAGGAGCAAAGAAGAAAATGAGAGAGGGCGAGAGAGCAAGACACAGAATCCAGAATCTCAGCAAATACTGCTACAGAATGTCACCTTAAAGGCCACAAAAACAGAAGACAGCAATAAAAGGCGGGCAGGTCTATCAACTCATTCACCTTCCTAAGCCCAATAACTGCCCCCTGTTTATCGGGTTGGCCGCATACCTTGATCATCGGTGTTCCTGGCCTGACTGTGTATTTCTGGACACTTGTGTCTTGATCCTAGCTTGACTGTGTCTTACTAATGCTATAATAACAATTGAGCCTAACACTCATAATGGCAGGAAGAAGGTACAGTTCAGAGCGAATAAATGGTACAGCGCAGGAGCTAGCACTGTTCTTGCTACATTAACTGAGTGAAACTTGAAGATTGTATGAAAAGGAATACTTTCATCCACTGCCACAAGATAAAAACAAGTTCATAGTTTTTTTTTTTTTTTTTTGTAAACTAAGATTAATCCATATAAAACTTTCTTTCACTTGAACTTTGTCATTCATCACATTTCCTTGATCCAGTTGAGATTCAGTTGACAAACTCTTCCCACATTCCATAGTGAAGAGAGAGGGTGGCCATAGCATCTGCAGTTACTGAAAAGGCTCTGATGTGGCTTCCATCAGAGGACAGGCAGTATTAAGCCGGAAAACTGGTAACTGCTGTTGGACATTGGCATCGCATAGACTGGTAGATTGTATCCAGTCACTCCTGGGATATTGTAATTCAAGTTGTGATGTGCGTTTGTTGTGAGCTGCGCTTCTTGTATGTGACCGGTCAGTTGAGCCATGCCCCTTCAAGCTGTCTTGCGACCCCCTAAGGTACATATTCTGCAGCACTGCAAATTTAGTTATGGCTGGTCATGCCACCTGTTTGCTTACTACTTAATTGTGCAGTAGCTGGGGTGATCTTTTTGCTGGTCAGGATCTTCAGTCCTAAAATCAGTCTATCTCTGAGGTTGTAGAAAACTCGATAAGATGGAATTTGGCAGTTTTTAACATTTTATTTTATTAAAGGCAAAACACTTCTCTTGTTTTCGATGTGTGAACCTCTCAATTCATTTAAATCAATTTTCCTTTCTCTTTTTAACTAGGTGTTCCTTGCTTTCCCACGTGTGTTTTGAGTGTAACTTATCCCCAAACAGACTTTCTACTCCAGTCCGTAATAATGCATTGTTTGGATACTGAAGTGCAGCCTACACAGCTCTCCTCAAAAAACTCACACTGTGACGGCTACAGGACTAGGTTGCCAAATTTTGCCTAAATTTACAAAAACGCAACCACACCAAAGAAGCCTTAAAAGCACTTAATTGGTTTACAGTTAAGTCGAGGATAAAATTCGAAATCCTCTTTTCAATCTAGAATGCCAATTGGTACAATGATCTTGGCAAACTGCTAAATCGAGCTCCCACTGTACCCTGTCCAGGAACCTGCAATCGGCCATCTTGCATATTATCTAACAAAAGTTCCTCAGATTACTAAAATGTCGGCCAGATTACTGGGTGGCTCGCTTGTGGTGCTGTCTCTCTGCCATAAGCAGACATACTAACAGCACCAACGGCAAGCATTTTTTATTATTATTTTATTTTTTTACTTGTGGTGTCGCCAGGAAATAAGCTGTGTTTGGAGTGGCAGAATGGCTCCCTTTGTCGATCCCTGCTGTTCGCACCTTGTCATGCTTTATGGACACGCCAACCCTAACAACTGTATTTGCACTGCTACCTGCTGTGCGCTCCATTTCAGGGATTTTGAAAGAGTAGCTAAGACCTTGAAGTAAGTAAGTGTGTGTGTGTGTGTGTGTGTGTGTGTGTGTGTGTGTGTATGTATGTATATATATATATGTATATATATATATATATATATATATATATGGTATGTTTGTAAAAAGGAACAGCATGCATTGTTTGAGTCATGTATCGGTGAATGGTATACTCTAATTACTTTTAATGTATAAGTATGCATTCAAAACATGAATGCTTAATCTATGACATTAGTAATAATTACCAATCCTGTACTGTTTCTTAATTGCTATATTTTTTTCTTTTTCTTTTAGTTACATGCGACATGCTTATGGATTAGGTGAACATTACAATTCCGTTGAACAACTAAAGGACACAGTTGCAGAAAACAGCTAGTTTGTAATTGCC
The DNA here is from genome assembly GCF_031143425.1 of Pleurodeles waltl. Classification (NCBI taxonomy): domain Eukaryota; kingdom Metazoa; phylum Chordata; class Amphibia; order Caudata; family Salamandridae; genus Pleurodeles; species Pleurodeles waltl. Next base: position 833,576,245 of record NC_090439.1, on the reverse strand, counting down.
TACACACAGTATCTGTAGAAGCATAGCTGTGGACTTCTTGGAACCAACACAAAAAATCACTCTTGTGGAAAAAAAGTATAATTATTTTGCATTAATACGACCCCGTCTTTCCCTTTTTTGACAGTGTTTTGCCACTGATAATGGAAAACAAGTATTGCTTTTGATGGCATCTCTTTGACTGTCCACAATTCCAGATATCCACAACCTATTAAAAGCATTAGTCCCAGTGGCTATGGCTTATGATTATTTTAAGACTATACCGGCCATATTCTTCAGTAAGCATCCCTGGAATTCAGAGCCAAATAATAAAGGTTCTGCAGTATTCACGTTATTCTTTGGTGCATTTTAGATGTATCGATTTTGCATTCAGAAATCAATTTCCCAGTTGATAAAAATAATTTCAGAAGAAATATTACAAATGTTGATCATGGGAATACATTTTTGTGGTATTAGATGCACCACAAAACATATATTGCAAAAAGGTAGCATTTTCCAGCCATTTGCATAATATTTTTAATTGTATTGTGGGTGATTTCTGCTGCTTAGAGGAAATTGTGTGATCAAAATGAATTTGAATTTTGTGTTTGTCTTCCTTATAGCACAAGGACAGGGCGTGCTGTTACCAGAATAGGTTATTGCACAGATTTATGCCACAATGTACATAACAGAGTGAATGCTACATGAAGTGTTAATTTTACAGATGTATGCCATATGTGATGTTAAGTCCAGCATCTGCAAGGGGTGTAATATTTCATCACTGCATCTTGTTCTTCATTTAGTTGTTTCCATTTCCTAACGTTTTACTTCTGCCGATTACATTTACCTTTGAATCGTAGGCTAGAAGCATTTGTTTAGCTCTACATCCCTAGTACCCACGTACCTGTTTTCTATGCATTGATTCTATGAAGGATGGAGTGTGTAATTATGTCGACAAGGGTACTGGCCTGTATTTCACCAACCCATCATTTTGTGTTATGTAGCAAGAATATCACCTACTAATTTTGGAGCTGGAGGAAATATAGTCTGAAATCTCATCCCATGTCTCTTCTGATAACACAAGCCTCCAAAAATCGTCTTTCTTTGCTGCAGCAAATAATCTGTTTATACCAGTGATCAAGCGTGGATGGAGTCATCTTGTTACATTGCAGCAAGATGCATCCCAGTCATGAGTCTAGGGACACTTCCAAAACTAGCATACAAGGAATGTCTGTCGGATTAATAATTTTGAAAAGTCACCATTTTCTCCTTAGCCAGACCCAAGGCAATGCTTTCTTTTGAAAAGTTAACACACTTAATGGCAACTGATGTACTAAACTTTGTAAAGAGGAGCAGGGATAGTCAGGATATTGTGCACAATTATACATTTAGCTGTTACTACTGTTGTTCCGAGACTTTACACTCACAGTTCTACTGCTTTACTATAGTTCCTGACTTTAAGAAGAAGGTTCTTGTTGTCGCTTTTGAAAAACCCATCAAGGGAGTCCTCAATTTTAGCGTCTTAATCCCCCCTTACTCCGTCCCTATAAAGTATATTTACATTATGAAATGGTGTGTCCAGTAAGCCCTCATGATGTAAATATCATACTTAACTTTGCTGATTCCGCTGGTCACATGACAACCACTTGCACCCCCTTAACAGGCAAGTTGTTAGGGGGCGGGTGCAAAAAGTGATGGAAGCCACAGAACCATGTCACACAGAAGTTAAGCTGAGAACGCATGGAGCACTCCCGCACGTCAGGAAGGTGCCATTCAGCTGGGGGGAACACGGACTGAGCCTCTTATGAAACCGAATCTGGTCTCTTAGAAGATCGGTAGTCTGTGTCATTCTTCTGTGTGTTGCTTCCTTCTTCCACCTGACTTGTTGCAGCATTGTGTCAGGCAGAGATGAGTCATAAGGCACTGAACACAAACCAATATCTCAAAGATCAGAGTTCTGGCTCACTGTTGGAGATGTTTTCTCAAACGAGAGAAAGGAGAATGCAGTTGAAGGTGGAGCGAGGAGGACAGCGTTTGAGGAGCCTGACCTTTTGGCTCATGTACGGACAGGCAGACAGGGCTAAAGGCAGGCCTTGGTAGCTAGTGAATGCATCTGCAAACAAGCATTGGCAAAGTCAATAGTTTGTGCCTTTGGATTTGCTGGCTTCACCAGTTGCTTTTGGCTGTGCTGCATCAGGACACTGTGTACATCATCAGAATAAAAAAATCAAAAAGAAAGAGTGCAGTGCTGGTCATGTCATGCCATTGAGCAGTGGAATGGCATGCATGTCATTTGCTTTAATTTTTTTATGTACTGATTCAAGATAGCATGCACCACTTGCATTGGTAAATTAAAAACTGAAGATTTTTTTAGCGTGAAAGTACCAACTTAATGGGGCGGGGGACATTGGGTCTTGTTGGGTGTCAGGGGGGCATAGGAAAAGCTGCAAATGAAAAAGGGGTGCAAGCACAAGAGAAAGAGAGAACACCACAGAAGCACACAAGCAAGAGAGAGCAAAAGAGTGCAGGATGGGGGACAAGAAGCATACAAACGAAAGAACAGTGCAGGGGTGAACAGAAGCTCAAGGACAAGAGATTGAAAATAAAGCTGAAGGGAGAGCAAAGCACCCATGGAAGACAGCTTCAAAAATGCCCTCTTCCAGGGTTTAAGCAGAAAGAAATTAGAGAGAGCCATGTAAGAGTGAGAAAAGCAGATGAGAGCGCAACAAGGAGCAGGTGGAAGATAAGCACGAGAGAAACAGCTAGAAAATGTATGCACTTTTGTGGGGGTGCTTAAGCAAAAAGAAAAATAGAGTCCCAAAAAGTAAACAGTGGAAGAATACAAGTAAAGAGGATCTGCTCCAATAAAGGGACAAACTCAAGACCGACAAGGCAAGCCATAGATTAAGAAACAAGCAAAGGGGAGTCGCAATAAATCTAGTGGGTTGGCTTTAAGCTCACTGTAAGATCTTGGTAAGCTGTCAATAGGTCTTTTTCAACCAGAGGCAGCACTGTAGCAACCAATGCCTTCGCCGTACGTACTATAACTTTGTCTCAAGCATAAATCTGATACTTCATGCAACCATTGACAAGCCAGAGGTCACAACATCTTTTCTCTGTTGGCAAACGGGGAGGGCTCTTACTCACCATCAACAACTCACATTTAATTGTCACCAACCTACCTATTTATATTCACATACTTGCAATACTGCGGCCACAACAACTGTATAGGAGATTGCTGATCTCTTTAAACGTAATCTAGGCTAGCCTTGCATATTTTTGCTTCTAGATCTCAGATCGACTTGATTAATCACTGGGTGTCGATTAGTACCCAATAGCCTTATTTCTGTCCAGAAACATGTCTGTAAACTAAATCTCCTCTTTCCTGGCTGCAAATCGCGGCTTGTTGGGAGTGCTACTTCTGGCCCTTCCCCTTCTCACTAGGGGAATCTCTAGAGTGATGTAGATAAGTGCTGTTGACATGCAGGACTCCCAAGTATTGACTGGTGAATATAAAAATGGTCCATTTACAAATAGTAGCCAGGATGTAATATTGGGTGTACCAAGTCCCAAATAGTTTTCTCTCAAATGACTGTCCTTGCTGGTGCATACCAACAGAACCTACATCACTCAGCTTGTACATGGAGGTGATAGTTACTGGACTGTATGAAAAGTGGCATTCACTAGTATGCAAAGGAAAGTGGGATCTCAATTGAGAGCATCATATCTGGAAGGATATCACACGCCAGGAGCGTTGCTTTGGAACCACAAAGGACTGCTTGGTAGTGTATCATTGCATGCACTCCCCCTGATTTACAGACGGTGTACTATTCTATCCGACACCCCCATCTCACCAGTGGCTACCTGAAACAACTGTAAATTTAAGTTCTCAACAGGTGGTTTTTCCACGTCTAAATCTCCTGTTTGAATGGTGACCTACAAGCTGACCATGCCAATCCATAATCTCCTTAAATCAATCCGTTTTATGTTTTACTTCAAAAGAATACAGGTATTTATTTGTATAAATATTTTTATCTGTGGCCACGTATGCATCAGAGAAAATTATTTGCAAGTGAAAGTTCTAAAATAATATTAAATATAGTATTACATATGGCACCATAACTCACTGTGGGTCCTTATACTTTTTACCATATTTTACCCATTACCCAATCATCTACATGGATTTTTATGAAAAATAGACATCTTTCAAGCTTAGCTTCTTGGGCTTTAAAGTTATTCCCTTAGACCAGTCATCCTAGTTATTTCAGAAGACTGTAATCTCCAGAAGGCACATGTAAGCCATTCTTTGACTCCCACATTTCACAAACAAACATTATACCGGTATTTCACTAGGAAAGATTATTTCTTTAGAAATTCCATGTTTATGGATATGAGAATTATTCCAGATTCATAATTCAGGAAACTACTGCCTTGTGTTGGTCTCCGTACGCAAAGGGTTTCTTGGGTTTGGGACCTGTACCTTGTACGTTTGTTGCAACATAATCCCTAATTTATTAGTTGGATTTATGAGGAGTTGTCCCATATATATGTTGGTAAAATGAGGCTTCTTATGTCGAACATCCATTGAAAACCTGACATCCGTACTTAGTAATGGAATGATAAAAATTGCGAAAGACAAGTTGGGGGTGTGTGGGTTCTCTGGAGAATGGAGGTGCAGTTGAAAGCACCCAGAAGTCTTAAAATGCTTTCGGATTAGATTACCATGCACATACATTATCACATTAGAAGAACAAATGGGGCAATTCAAACATTGAGCGCATTAGCCAAATTTTCTTTTTAATTTAAATAGTGAACTATTTTGTACAATGCGCTGGAGGTATCCTAAAGTTTCTTGGGGCCTTCAGCTCCGTGTCTGTTCTTAGGTGGGCTTCCCGCCCCCACCGTCATTTTAGTCGGTCATCCTTGTTGTGTCTGCCAGCCTCCACTGACACCGTTTGGTGCCTGGTGGCGAGTGCCAAGTGTATTCTGCAGGAGCCCAGGAAATGTAAGTTTATAGCATCTCCCGACCCGACACTTCCCTTATTCAAGCTTTGTTGATCCCACTCCTAGAGCACATCTATCTAGAGCAAAATCCACCAGGACGTTGTTATTTTTTTAAACAGACAGCCACTGTGGAAAATATGTTCTGCAGCTTTATAATTCATGGAAGAATTAATATACTTTTACACATTCCTTGCTGCTAGTCCACATTACACAGGTTTTTAAATTTACATATAGAACGATGTAAGCTTCTTTGATGTCAGCTTCTTTGATGTCTTCCTCGTTTGCTCTCTGCAGTCGGTGAACTGAAACAGGCCTGTCTGCACTTGCATGCGTTTAACGTGGACACGTTGACATTGAAGTGATGCCATTGCACATAGTGACGTGAAAGGCACGCGATTAGGGGAGGGGCGCTCACATCTGTTTGCGAGCATGATCTCTTATCCATGTTTGAAGGGTCTCCTTCATTGACTCTTCATTGTATCTGCTGTGGGGCCTTGTACTCTCGTAGTCCCGAGCTGCACAGCATCCCCGATACTGTGTAGCATAGAGAACTTGGGGGGAGGGGGCAGGAAAGCGGCTCAGGGGAGAGCGGTCGTTCCGGAAAAGCAGCTCTTGGGCACTGGTGCGAGGAGTCAACGGTGAGAAGAGTTTCACGAAAAAGAAAAAAAGAGTCCTTGAAAAGCAAGAAGCGATCCCAGGCAATCAAAGTCATAGTAAAGAGGCAATGCTCTATGGGAAAGACGAGCACTAGATTGGCAAGCTGGGATGTGCAAAGGCCACCCCCGCAGGGGGCATAGAGGGCCGGCGCCTTAACGGCCGCCTTGGTCCGGAAGGGATCGGTTAAACCGGTTCGGGGAGGGCGCACCCCAGTGAAGTGGCGACGCACTCCCCACCCCCTAGGGTGGCCAACAGGTAAGGGGGGGTCAAATACGACTCAACCAATAGTGGGGGTTTTGCTGTTTTTCAAACCCCCCAATAGAAACATTGAAAACTGTGTAGGGGGGGGAGTCACAGGCAATACATTTAAGGGCGAGCGTCCCGCATGGTCCCCAAATCGGGATCATCTTGATCGGGACAACACGCTCGCCATTCAACAAACACCTCCCTCCCACCCCAATGAAGATGCATACAGTCGCAATGCCGGACGAGGAAGGGTGTAGCGGAAGACAGATAAGGTTTTACCAAAAAATTCATTGGAAGACACACCTAGTAAGGGGGTGTGCGAACAAAAACCACACACCTTGGAATGCCTCACGGCAGGGTGTAAGGTGGCAAAGTAAGGGGACTAAGCGGAACACGGCACTCACAGCCCAGACCCACCAAGTGGGATGGCAGGGTATAGAACACGCCAGGTAGCGAGTTGGGCCTAATTCCAAGAACGGAAGGCTACCCCCTAATAAACAACATTGGTAAAACAAACGCTATCGGAGTGAGCCTTTCCATTAAACGGAAGGTGGGACTGCCTAAAAATTCAAAGGACAAAAGGATGCAGGACAAAGGGTAGGCCAGGACTTGAAGGCCACCAGTCACTCATTACAAATTGTGAAATGTAGAACCTAGACGTGTAAAGTTTAAAACGAAAGAACTAACAAGCTAAAAGTTTTATTTTGTCATATGTACTAAACGCTTTTTGATCAGTGACTGTGTTTCATACTCAATAAATATGTTAACATTGGGCAGTCACAGGATTGCTTGTCCACACTAATAAAGCGGCCAAATGATATCCACTATATAAACATTGTCAAAGTATGTTTCTATGCTCCTATGTTCACGGGCTATATTGCATGTCAAGTGGTCTCTATTGCCTGCTCTGTAGTGTGCCAAGTGCAGGAGTTATGGAATAAGAAGCAAGAAAATGATGGGGAAAACCAAACTATGGTAAGCAGTGAGAGGCTTCAAAAACCTCTGTATATTTGGAAAGCCACAATATGCCACTCAACAATCACTGCATGGGCTGTCTGCTAGGCTTGACCTAATAAAAATAAAGCGGCTACAAAAACACTTTTCTCTGAACACTTGGCTTTAAAAACGGAAAAGAGTAAATGCTTTTGGTTGTTGGAAAAAAATACTTTTCAAACATGCACTGCTCCATCCAGAGTGATCGCTTTACATATACATTCTCACAATCTCATAATAGTTTATGGCACTCTTATTCACACAGCAGAAAGTTAGACAACTCTGACAGACCTTTGTATGCACACGCACCCCCTCATGTGCAAATTGCAAGCACTCAAGCCAATACAAAAGTTGCATTTCAGACTTTTTACAGGCACTACCACCCAACACACATCATCCTTAAGCAGATTATATAGATATACATTTTGCATATAAAATGTCTCAAGTGTTCATCCACAGAGTTTGGACACACCCAAACTTTAGAAAAAAACAGACATACACAGCCATTTCTAAACTCTACACTCTTATCCAATAAGTACGCGGATACAGAAATAAAGTACCCAAATACAGTAACTTTGTGTCAATTATTAAAATCCCCTCTTTCTTCTCTCTAAAACCTGCCCATCTGGCGCACGCACCGTCCCGTACCCTGCTTCAAACCACTTCAATCACTTAGTCTTCTCTTGTACACAGTAACGTGCAAACAAACAGTAGTCACTCTAACCCAAACAAACACATTAACACCTTCTAGAACAAAAAGACGGCTCACTTCCCTTACAAACACATGCATCTTTCACACGCATACACTCTCCTTGGCATAGCCCTTATTTTTGCACTCACTGCATACCATAACACACAAATTCACCATCACTCTAGCTATACATACACATAAACCATCTATAATGGTGATTTGGTACTTCTATGTGTGCTGCAAAAAGCATCATTTTGGAATGAGTCTTTATGTGCAGAAAGGGACACCTTCCTACACATGAACAATCTATCCCCTCAACGCAGACACCCTTGCACTATGTTGAAAGGTGCCTGTATTGGTGAAGGGAGCTCAATTCAGCGTGGGGGAAACACAGGGGTGTGCAGTATTGCTGTTAAAATGGCGCATCCCTGTGTTTCAAAAGTGTCGAGGCACAGTACCACTCTGCGCCACTGGTGATTAAATCAGGGCCTAAGAGTTTTTACAATATCTGGCAAAAAAATCAGCATATCACTTTTATCCCAAACGCACACACCTACAATGCACACACTCCTATTACTCTCCCCATCACTCGTACCTGAAAAGCACACAGAGGCCAAACTCAGATTAAAAAAGTAAACTCATTTCCATCAAAAAGACACTTCTCACTTCCTTCACAGATGCGCATGCCCCTCTCTCATACACTAATGAAATGAGTGCACCAAACTGAATTTTGATATTTTTTCTTTGTGTGTGAAATTAGTTTGAACATTTGTTGCCTGTTGTCATAGCTATATCGTCACCCTCACAATCAATGCTGAGTACGAGAAATACAAACTTTGAACAAAATCTTACACCTTGTTTGGAAAATGGCTAAACGATTTAAATCAAAATGGTGATGGCCAGAGAAAAATACTGCCTGAAAGCAGCAACAAAGATGAAAAGGGGGCTATAGAGTGTTGTTGCAAAAAAACTCAGGGTCTGAGAATGTGCCATATCTCTCATACACAAATACCAGTAATGATGACTATGAGCTGTAACAAAGGCTGGAGATGCTCCTGGAAAGCCAGCATTTGTCAAGGACTTATGCAATGTGTCCATTGTGCCTGACAAACCCAGAAATGCAGGATGCTTCCCAGGATAACCAAGATGTTCCCCAGGAACTATTTGAACAAATAGTTATAGAAAAAAAGTAGATGCAGAACAGTTTTTACAGCAGCATCTGAATGTATCTTTTTCTTGCAAGGTCCTGGCTTTCCACTGATATTGCAGAAGGAGAGATCTCGCACTTGCCATAGGTCTTGTCATAAAACCCAACTTCACTCATACTGGTCAAGGTACCATGATTTGTATACTCCTCTGTTTCCTCCTTTAATAACTAGTAATCAGTATAAGCTTTTCTTCATTACACTGACAACAGCAATGCCCTCCCAAAAGAAAGTCCACAATATGAGCAGATGCACTTCTCTGTGCAATTCCGTTGATCTGTACTGTCCTACCAAGAACATCTTGATGGCCAAATCTCTAAAGCTCTATTATGGTAGATATATTCAAGCAGTATTTACCCCTGAAGCACTCCTGGCGTGGCATTAAAATATACAATCTATTTCAAGTTCAACTAGATATTCATAATACTTAAAAGTGTGCACCAGCAAGAACAGTCATTTGAGAGAAAACTATTAGGGACTTGGGGCCAGATGTACCAAGCCTTTTGCATGTCGCAAACTCGAAAAACGCAGTTTGCGGCATGCAAAAGGCCGAACGCGATGCTCATCCCTAAATTGGGAGTCGGTACCGACTCGCAATTTGGGAATGCGACTCGCAAATAGGAAGAGGTGTTCCCTTCCTATTTGCGACCACAAATTCAGAGTTGCTTTACAAACCAACTCGCAGTTACCACCAGTGTGACCCCTTCCCCTTTGTGAATGCCGAAAAAAATATTTTTTCAGAGCAGGCAGTGGTCCTATGGACCACTGCCTGCTCTGAAAAAAACGAAACCAAATGGTTTCGGTTTAGTTGTCATTTGGCAGCTTGTTTTCCTTTAAGGAAAACGGGCTGCAAAATGAAAAAAAAACCTGCTTTATTGACAAAGCAGTCACAGACATGGAGGTCTGCTGACTACAGCAGGCCACCATTCCTGTGAGTGCAGGGACTCGCTATGGGGTCGCAAACTGTGACCCACCTCATGAATATTGATGAGGTGGGTCTTTGCGACCCCATAGCGAGTCGCAGAAGGTGTCTGAGACACCTTTCTGCATCCAATTTTGTGAGTTGCAAATTGCGAGTCAGTCAAACTTGCAATTTGCAAGTCGCAAAATTGGAGTTTACTACATCTGGCCCTAAGTGCTCCCAATATTACATCATGGCTACCATTTGTAAGTGGACGATTTTTATACTCGCTTGTCTATAGTTAGAGCCCTGCACCTCAACAGCACTTTGGTTGTGGTACAGTATGCCAACATAAAAAGGGCTTTCCAGTGCAATTGGTACACAAAATTGAAAAGAGGTGAAACAGAGTAAACACATTAATACCTTTCAGAATAAAAAGACACCGCCCACTTCCCTTACAAACACATGCTTCTTTCACTCGCATACAGACCCCTTGGCATAGCCATCATTGTTGCACTCACTGCACATCATACCACACAAATTCACCAACACTCTAGCTAGACAAACAGTGAGAGACCGAATCTGCACACACAAAAACACTATGTACAGAACTCCTAACTGTCAAGTTCACCGACTAAATGTTTATCTGTTGAAGACTATCCCCAATGAGTCAAAAGTGGAAGATGATGTGCGTGATCAGGACACATCTGTTCGAAAAACTGTCTTGATCCAGAACTACACTCAGTACATGGATGGCATCAACTGAACTGATCAAATGAGGGATTCATATAATGCTACAAGAAAATGTATAGCACAGTGTAAGAAACTTGCCATACACTTTGTAGAGGTTAGTTTTCACAATGTATTTGTCCCCCAGAAGAATGCTTCCAGTAATAAAATGTTGACATCTCCGAAGTTTCACATTACTGTTGTCCGACCTGCTTTATGGTTATCATACTGTCTCTGTGATAGACGAGTGAGAGAATGTCATCTGCCTCATAGAGTGATCTTATGCTAGGGTGCCGTCCACCACAAGGAAATCAAATGAACATCAATGCTGCAAAATGTACTGAAAAGGCCAGCTGATGATGGCGCCTGATGCAAGCCTGCGAAGCTCCGTACTACTAGCCGTCTTGGTGGCATAAATCCTGACCCATGGTGTGTTCTGTGGCTCAGGTGTGTTACCCCGCCCCCACCCTCTCCCCCGGCAGGCCGAGGAGTTGGTTCGGCTGGTAGTAGGAAGGGCCGGGGTGGTGTGTGGCCAGCCTCCTTTGGGGTTGATAGTGGACCCTGGTGCAAGGAGGTCCCCATGCCCTTTACCAGTGTGTTGAACACCGGACCCATGTGAAAGATGGTGCACAAAAAACAATGTGGCTGAGCCCATCGCCTGCTTTACAATGAGACCCGGGGTTGACTTGGTATCTGCCCATCCTGTGCTGACTGAGGGATTACAGGTGCACACAGCAGCAATACTCGCACCCATTGGAGACACCAACACGGCACTGATTGATGCAGTGGCCATAGACCTCGGCCTTCAGTGATTGGATCACTGCGAATTGGTGGGCAGGTTGGGAGAAACAGAAAATGCGATACAACAGATACAACGTATGGCCATAGAGCACAACAAACAACTTCAAACCTTGTGAAAAGAAGTGGGGCGGCTCCAAGATAAAGTGGAGGATACAAAGGGTCACTCCTGCTGCAACAACGTTCGAGTGGTGGGCCTTCCTGAGCGCAGGGAGGGGCACAGTATGGAACTCTATATTGAAAACTAGCTCTTGAAGATGCTCTGGGAAAGGGCTCTAAAAGCAAGATATACGTAGCTTGACGTTTGAATTTTCCTAATAGCAACTTTTTGTGATATGATATTAGCAAATCGCAAACAGCTATGTACAACAGTGTGTTTAACACTGTTTGTGATTCCCAAAAGGGTTGCAAGAGACCTGCCTCATTAATATCCATGAGGCAGGTCCCAATTTGCAACTCATTTGGGAATGGCCCCAATCATAGAGAATGTGGCCTGCTGGGATCAGCAGGTCATCAGGTCTGTGATTGCTTTTTCAATAAAGCAATCTTCTTCGTAATGCATCCCATTTTCCTTTTCATTTTTTAAGACCAGGCAGTGGTTTGTGGGACCACTACCAGCTCTTAAAAAGTGTTTGCACCCCAATTCGCGAAGGGGTCCCTTGGGAACCCCTTCCCGTTTGCGAATGGCTTACCACCAACATAGTTGGCAAATGTTTTGCATTCAGGTTGCAAAACATTCCTACAAACCAGTACGACTTGCTATTAGGAAAGGGTGCCCTTGGCACACCCCTTCCAAATAGCCAGTCGCAAACCCTATATTGCGAGTCGGTAATAGGTTGCCGACTCGCAAAATAGGATTGGTACATCCCAAAAAGCATTTTACTGGTCGCAAAAAGCCCAATGCTGTTTGCGACCAGTAAGAGGCTTCATACGTCTGGCCCTAAGTTCTTCATGGTTGAGAGGGCCCATAAAGTGCCGGGAGGCCCGCTGAAACCGGGAGCGCCCCCTAGGTCAGTGTTAGTCTGTCTCCTCAATTATCGAAATAGGGATGGCATCCTCCAACGTGCCTGTGTGCGCAGATCCTGGCAGGTGGAAGGGAGATCGGTAAATATCTACCCTGACGACACCCAGACAGCTCAGCACCAGTGCAAAACATTTATAGCTGTGAAACAACACTGCAGGCCCTAGACTTGAAATACATGCTCCTCTTCCCCGCCAAATAATGAGTGGTGGACCAATACTGCACCACTTCTTCACCAATGCTGCAGAGGCTTGGACCTGGCTGGAGGGCAAGAGCTGCAGCCGGCCAACAGGGCAGGAAACCCCCAGATCGGGGAGACTGGACGGTGCCCAGATCCAGACAGACCCTGCTGCCAATCAGAGGCAGCTCCGACAAAGGCCCAAGCGGCAACAGTATGGGCAAAGATTGTACCAGAACTGCAACACACATGCTGAATACCCACGAGCACTAAATGAGCTGAGCTGGCACAACCTCCGAGGATCAAGACGACACACCTGAAGATTCCCTGCACGGTGGAGAGCAGGGGAGCGTGCAGGTGGTGACCCCAATGACTTCAGATCTGCTTGGGTGATGGCATAGAGGCTGATGGGACTCCAAACACTGACTAGGTCATCTACTGGACCCCATGGACCCAATTCCCTGATGGCGCATGAAATAACTGTTGTATGAGCCAGGAGGGCCACGTCTTCACACAGTGGTGGACGCCGTAGACTCTTGTTAGAAGAACTGTCTTGTTTATGGTTTTGATTACAATGTTGGGGCGACAGGCATCTCGGGCATTAGGGAGGTGGGTAGTTCTAAACCTGCAGCATGAGGTTAATGGGAGCGGAGTGTTCTGGTTAGAGAGCTTTGTTTTTTGAGAAAATGGACAGGACCCTATGGAGCCTGAGGGGGTAGGACAGTAGGACACAGCAGAGAGTCAAACAATCAATGACAATCAAGACAAATGACTCGCGCCGAGGTGTGACCCTCAAGATTCTCTCATGGAATGTAAATGGCCTGGGGAACAAGTAAAGTAACAGAAGGTGAGGAAATACTTGCTCTAACATGACCCCAATATAGTCCTGCTGCAGGAAACTCACCTGGGGTAATAATTGTGGATGTTTGGGTAGAGGCAGGTACACATTGCTGGTGCATGCAGGTTTTAGGGGGGATCCGGGGAGTCAGAATCCTGGTTTGTCGATCCCTGCCACTGGTGGTAATCTGCACCTAGGTAGACAACAATGGATACCAGGCCCCAATCCATGGCTGGTGTCACGGGGAGGACATAGTTGTTGGGCCACAGTACTTTCCCCCAAGCTTACAATCCATAGGCTTGGAACATGTAGGGACCTGGATGACAAGTGCTCCAGATGTACTTGCTATTTTTGGGGGTGACCTCAACTTAAGACAATGACAGAGTGACGAGAATGGACGAGATGCCGAGACCAGATGTACAACTGGCCTCTTTTGTAGAAGCCATGGGCCTGGTTGATTTGTGGCAGGCAACACACCCTGAGAACGTCAGCACTCTGATGCAGCCACCTCTCTGGGGTGCTGCGTTCCGAATGGATTACTTACTAGTGCCCAAACACCAGATGAGAAGAATCTCCAGCATCACCTTCCTTGCCCAGGGCATTTCTGACCACTCACCCTGCTCACCCTGGTCCACATGGGTGTGCCAAGACGGACAGTAGCATGGAGACTGGATGCTTGGGAACCAAAGGACAAGGAAACCAAACAGATGGTAACTACCCCACTGCCAGATACTTCGCAGAGAACGGGGGTTATGTCCAGTCGGCAGATGACCTCTGGGCAGCTTTCAAGGCGGTCCTTCCGGGTCAGCTAATTGCACGAAGAGTGGGTTTGAGAAGGGATAGAGAGGAGGAGTGTCGGAATCTCTGCAACAGAGGCCACGTATTCGGCTGCCCCAACTAGAGACTGGGCCCACAGGGTTGAAGAGGTGAGGCTGGTACGCCAGGATGCAAGAGCTCAGTTCCGAGTTAGGGCCGGTTATGTGAGGGGGACAATAAAGCTGGCAAACTTCGCACATGGCTGGCCAAGAAGGAAAAAGGGCAGCAGTAGATTAAAGGGATTAGGAAGAAGGAGCTAGGGCTGAGGGAGACTCCCCAGAATATCACTTGGGCTTTTGCAATATATCTAGAGCGGCTCTACTGGACACAGACCACACTTTATCAGGGAGACTTCGAGGTCTTTGTTGGGGCCCTTCTGGCCTTCTGCCTCCACCCAGACCAGATTGCAGCGCTGGTTGAGAAGATGATTAAGAGCGAGGTGGCTGCAGCTATCTCCTAAATGAACAGCGGCAAAAACCCCAACCCCAATGGCTTTTCTGTAGAATTTTGTAAAAGTGTTACATATAAAGTGGTGAAGCCAATGCTATTTTTCAACACAGCTAGGGAGGTGAGCACCCTGCTGAGCAACCTTTGTGAAGCCATTATTGTCCTGATCCATAAGGATGGGAAACCTGTAGACAATTGTGCCTCTTATAGGCTGATCTTATTGACTAAAATACTGAAATGAAAATCCTGGCCAAAGATTCTGCCAAATTGCAACATGTAGGTGGTTGACTCACTTGTTAACCTGGATCAATCTGAATTTATGCCATACAGGGCCACAAGACATAATCTGCAGAGACTGATAGGCTGCCTGGAGCATAGTTGGGGACTACAAGAGCCAAGGGTCCTTCTGGTCCTGGACGCTAAGAAAGCCTTTGACTTCCCAGAGTGGCCATATAGGATGGCCATACTCCGCAAAATGAGATTGGACCGTATTTCTTATTCTGGGGTAGCCTGCTATGCAAAGACCCCGTGGCAAGAGTCTGAGTCAACAGGGACCTTTCAATAAGCTTTGGGCTATACAGGGGCACCTGACAGGGCTTCCTGCTCTTACTCCTAATTTTTGTGGTTGCTCTTGAACCCCTGGTGCCATGGATCCGACTAGACACACAAATGCCTTTGATGGGATCCGGGGTGAGTGGAGTGGATTGGATTAGTCTGGAGTGGATTAGCTTGCGTTGGGTGAATTGACATGGAATGGAATCGGCCATCTCACTATATGCTGTTGATATCCTCTATCTTGCAGAACCTTGCACTCTGTGCAGAGAATGCTGCGCATCCTGGGTATTTTTGGGTCCTATGCCGGGTTCTGCATTAATTGGCATGTCAGTGGCCTCTTTGGGAGTGGGAGACCCGATCTGGGTTCAGGATTGCCCCTTCCGATGGGCAACCCAGGGGTTTCGATACTTGGGTATTTTTGTGACACCAAACTGGGACTTGTATCTGCAGGAAAGGGTGGTGAAAATCCTAGAGGCCTATTGCAGGGATATGGATAGATGAGGAAACTCCGGCTATCACTCCTGGGCTGAGCAGCCCTTTGAAAGATGATCTGTTTACCAAAATTCTTGTGCATTCTGCAGAATACCCCCTTCCCTGTCCCAGATACTTTCTTCCACAAGCGGGACCGCGTCACCTGGGTGCTGTTGTGGGACGTGGAATACCAAGAATTGTTCTCTCGCTACTGACAAGACCCCAGACAGAGGCGGGATTGACCCCCTGATCCTCCTGGTCTATTTTTGTGCCTCTCAGCTGCTGAATGTAAATGACTGAGCATTCTCATCCAAACAGAAACACTCCTTGAGGGCGGACCGTACTGCCATGGCCCTGGAGGGATAACTCAGTCAACTCCACTGAGCCGGCGGTCACCCCACTCCCCTTTCCCACCGAGAGAGAGTGAACATGTGGAAGAGGGCCACATGTACACTGGGGTGGCGAGGCAGGCTGACAATGAAGATTGCATTTTGGGACTCAGTGTCATGACTTGAGTGCTTCTTACCGCTAAAATCAGCCAGTCTCTGGGCACCACTTGGTTTCTTGCTTGTTCTGGATTGACCAAGGTAGGGGGGACCCTTTCCAGTAGCCACGGTTCTGCTGATAATAAAACACCAAGCAGGCCCTAACTTCCAGAAGGAGTCCCAGAGGAAAAAACCCAACGTGGGAGAAACCTCAGAATCAAGGACTCCTGAAAAAGAAGAACAAAAGCATAAAAAAAGAACTGGAACAAGCTGCAGGCGGAAAAAGAACAGGAGAAATCCAAAATCACAGGATATAGGGGCGAGGAGCACAACCATGAAGGAAGTGTTGGCAACGCAAGGAACAGAAAACCAACTTGTTCTTCTATACTGAAAAACAGGAAGTGACATGCAGGGAATATTGAAGACACCATCTTGGATTGAGTATGAGTAAATAGCCATAGTATAGAAAGGTAGTGAGCAAAGCATGCAGGGAAAGTGTAGGAGGCTGGCCTGGCTTATAGTGGGTACCTGATGGTACTTACAGCTTGTGCTAAATCCAGGTATCCCTTAATGTTCTAGCAGCTTAGGCTAATAGAGGTAGCTATAGCAGAACAGTTTAGGCTGAACTAGGAGACATGCAAAGCTCCTCCTACCATACCACTTATATCATATAGCACTATATCATAAGAAACACAATACTCAGAGTTACTAAAAATGAAGGTACTTTATTTTAGTGACAATATGCCAAAAGTATCTCCGAGGATATACTCCCTTAGGAGGTAAGTAAAATACACAAAATATACACACAAACCAAAAATCAGGTAAGTATACAGTTAGGAAAGTAGTGCAAACACTGTAGAACACAATGGAATGCAATAGGACACAGTAGGCCTAGGGGCAACACAAACCATATACTCCAAAAGTGGAATGCGAACCACAAATGGACCCCAGGCCTAGTGTAGGGTGTAGAGGGTCGCTGGGAGTGTAGGAAACACTAAGGGTGTCCAAGATACCCCACCCCAAGACGCTGAAAAGTAGGAGTAAAGTTACCCTACTACCCCAGAAAGACAGTAAAGTCGAGATAGGGGATTCTGCAAAGGCAACAACTGACTCCAGAGCACTGAAGACGGATTCCTGGACCTGAGGACCTGCAAAGGAAGGGTACCAAGTCCAAGAGTTACGCAAGTGTCCAGGTGGGGCAGGAGCCCACTAACCCCCGGAGGAAGGTGCAAAAGGGCTGTCTGCGGTTGGAATAAGCTGAAGATTCTGCAACAACAGAAGGTGCCAGGAACTTCTCCTTTGGTCAGAAGATGTCCCACGGCGTGCTGCAGGATGCAGAGTTGTTTCCACGCAGAAAGACCACAAACAAGCCTTGCTAGCTACAAGAGTCGCGGTTGAAGATACTGGGTGCTGCCCGGGCCCAGGAAGGACCAGGAGGTCGCCCCTTGGAGGAGGAGACAGAGGGCCACTCAGCAACAGAGAGAGCCCACGCAGAAGCAGGCAGCATCCGCAGAAGCACTTGAACAGGCGTTCAAGAAATCTGAGCACGGTGGTCGTCTCAACACAACAAAAGAGGGTCCCACGAAGTCGGTGGTGAACTCAGCAAGTTGAGCAATGCAGGATGGAGTGCTGGGGACCTGCGCTGTGCACGAAGGAATCCTTGCAAAAGTGCACAGAAGCCCTAGCAGCTGCAGATTATGCAGTACACAGGATTACTGTCTGGCATGGGGAGGCAAGGACTTACCTCCACCAAATTTGAACAGAAGGATCACTGGACTGTCGGGGTCACTTGGATCCAGCTCCTGTGTTCCAGGGACCAGGCTCGTCAAAATGAGAGGGGACCCAGAGGACTGGTGATGCAGAAGTTTGGTGCCTGCGTTAGCAGGGGGAAGATTCCGTCGACCCACGAGAGATTTCTTCTTGGCTTCCAGTGCAGGGTGAAGGCAGACAGCCCTCAGAGCATGCACCACCAGGAAACAGTCGAGAAAGCCGGCAGGATTAGGCGCTACAATGTTGCTGGTAGTTGTATTGCTACTTTGTTGCGGTTTTGCAGGCGCCCTGGAGCAGTCAGCGGTCGATCCTTGGCAGAAGTCAAAGAGGGAGATGCAGTGTACTTCTGGTGAGCTCTTGCATTCGTTATCTGACGAGAAACCCACAGGAGAGACCCTAAATAGCCCTCAGAGGAGGATTGGCCACCTAACCAGGTAAGCACCTATCAGGAGGGGTCTCTGGCGTCACCTGCTGGCACTGGCCACTCAGAGGCCTCCATTGTGCCCTCACACCTCTGCATTCAAGATGGCAGAGGTCTGGTACACGCTGGAGGAGCTCTGGGCACCACCCCTATGGTAGTGATGGACAGGGGAGTCGTCACTCCCCTTTCCTTTGTCCAGTTTCACGCCAGAGCAGAGGCTGGGGGATCCCTGAACCGGTGTAGACTGGTTTATGCAAGGAGGGCACCATCTGTGCCCCTCAAAGCATTCCCAGAGGCTAGGAGAGGCTACTCCTCTCAGGCCCTTAACACCTATTTCCAAAGGGAGAGGGTGTAAAACCCTCTCTCAGAGGAAATCCTTTGTTCTGCCTTCCTGGGACTGGGCTGCCCAGACCCCAGGAGGGCAAAAACCTGTCTGAGGGTTGGCAGTAGCAGTAGCTGCAGAGAAAACCCCAGAGAGCTAGTTTGGCAGTACCCGGGGGTCCATGCGGGAGCCCCGGGGATGCATAGAATTGGCACCCCAATACCAGATTTGGCATGTGGGGGCAATTCCATGATCTTAGACATGTTACATGGCCATGTTCGGAGTCACCATTGTGAAGCTACAAATAGGGATTGACCTATATGTAGTGCATGCGTGTTATGGTGTCCCCGCACTCACAAAGTCCGGGGAAATTGCCCTGAACAATGTGGGGGCACCTTGGCTAGTGCCAGGGTGCCCTCACACTTAGTAACTTTGCACCTAACCTTCACTAAGTGAGGGTTAGACATATAGGTGACTTATAAGTTACTTAATTGCAGTGTAAAATGGCTGTGAAATAACGTGGACGTTATTTCACTCAGGCTGCAGTGGCAGTCCTGTGTAAGAATTGTCTGAGCTTCCTATGGGTGGCAAAAGAAATGCTGCAGCCCATAGGGATCTCCTGGAACCCCAATACCCTGGGTACCTAGGTACCATATACTAGGAAATGATAAGGGTGTTCCAGTGTGCCAATCAGAATTGGTGAAAATAGTCACTAGCCTGCAGTGACAATTTAAAAAGCAGAGAGAGCATAAACACTGAAGTTCTGGTTAGCAGAGCCTCAGTGATCCAGTTAGGCACCACACAGGGAACACTAATAGGCCACAAACTATGAGCACTGGGGTCCTGGCTAGCAGGATCCCAGTGACATAGGCAAAAACAAGCTGACACACAAGTAAAAATGGGGGTAACATGCTAGGCAAGATGGTACTTTCCTACACAAAGGAACACAGACTCTTGGGAAGAAGAAACATGGCTAAGGCAAGGAAAAGAAAAAAGGAAGAAAAGAGGAAAACAGCAAGAACAGGTAAGCAACTTAAGAGGGCAAAGAGCAGGGGCAGGGTAAACAGTGGCCAAAGGGAAAGTTTAGCCAAAAGGCAGACCACAGCAGAAACGGCCCTCCAAGACGCAGACCGCCGATCTGACCGCGGCCCGGAAGTGAGGTGCTGCCAGTCTTCACAGCAGGTCCCCTTCCTGAAGCACCTGGTTTGTCCAGAAAATGTTGAAAAAATGAGTGGACCAAATGAGGAGCATGGACTGAAGAGGCATCGTCCCATGAACAATCACTGATGGGATATCCTTTCCAGCGAATCAAGAACTGGAGATGATGCCGAAAAATGTGAGAATCGCATATCTATTGTACCTCATACTCAGGATGACCATCAGCTAGAAGAGGAGGAGGGCAATGGGCATTTCTCTTTTAAGGATCAGGAACGAACGGTTTGAGTTGGGAAACATGAAAAACAGGATGAACTTTCCAAGTCAGTGGTAAACGAAGTCGGACAGAGACTGGATTGATGGCATGCTGAACTCTAGGACCATAGAAACGGGGTTTGAACTTATTTTGGGAGAGGTGAAAAGGCAAAAACCTAGAAGTGAGCCTGACCTTGTTTCCAGGCTGGTAAGATGGTGCAGGAATACACAAAGTATCAGCTGCCTTCTTCATATAACATTTTGTAACCAAGAGATTGGTACGCAGCAGGTGTTGAACCTGACAGACATTTCGGACAAATTAGGTAACTGCTGGAACAGGGGTGTCTTTATGAGTGATGGTAGGAAAAGCAGTAGGATGAAACCCATAAGTACAGAAAAAGGGTGTGGACTTTGTTGCACTATGGACTTAATTGTTATACGAAAACTCAGCTAATGGTAGATATGATGACCAATTACTTTGAGTTGCATTACAGAAACAACGTAGAAATTGTTGTAGTCCTTGATTTAAACGTTCTGTTTGACCATTGGTCTGGGGATGAAAACCGGATGATAGAGCCACCTCTATTCGTAAAAACGTACAAAAAGTTCTCCAAAAATGAGACACATATTGAGGTCCTTGATCAGAAATGATTACTTGCAGGAGGCCATGTAATCGGAAAATATCTCGTAGAAAGACGACTCATTTCCTTAGCGGTGGGTATCTTCTTTAAGGCTGAAAAATGAGCCATCTTAGTGAAAGTGTCTACCATAACCCTTATGACCTGATATCCTGCAGATGATGGTAATGAACATATAGAATCTGTGGTCACTGTTTGCCATGGAACGGAAGGCACAGGCAAGGGCATCAATAAATCTGCTGGCTTAGTTTGAGGCGTCTTAGTCTGAGCACATATTGTGCAAGATCTTACATATGTTTCCACATCAGATGTTAATGTGGGCCACCAAAAGGAGCGAAGGAGCAGTTCCTGTGCATTCTGTATTCCACGATGTCCAGCAATAGGGGAGTCGTGACACATTTGCAGTGCTTCCGTTTGCACCTTCTTAGTAGGCAAAAATAAGGTGTTCTTATGATAGTAAACTCCTGGTATTTCTGTACATGGGAACTTAAGGCGTTCCATTCCTACATAGGTACCTTCTGATACTCGGTCTTCACTCGTTCGAGAAAGGATTGAACGACCCCCACTATTTGACATGGTTCTATTATGTGTGGAAAGTTGGTAATTGTGCTTTCCGGATATCGGCGGGATAAAGCATCAGCCACAATATTTTGGGATCTAGGTATATAGGTTACCAAAAAGTCATATTGGCTAAAGAAGAAAGCCCATCTGGCTTGGCGACTATTCCTGCATTGAAAACTGCGGAAGACACTGTAGATTGTGATGATCTTTCCTGACTTCAAAGGTTTCCTGTGAACCCATTAGAAATTGCCTCCACTCCTTGCAGGCAGTTTTCAGTGCTAGTAATTCTTTTTCCAACACAGAGTAGTTTCATTCTGCATCTGATAACACATGGGACAGATAAAAGACAGCGTGTTCTAGGTCGTCATCATCTTGTTTTTGCAATAACACTGGTCCAATGGCTCTATCTGATGCATCAGTGACCACTATAAATTTCTTCATAGTGTCAGGATGACGTAGTATCGGAGCTTCTGTAAAAGCACCTTTTAGATTCTGAAAAGCTCTTTCAGCTTCTTCTGTCTAAGTAAAACCTTACTTTAGGTTTTCTTTCTTGATTGTCTGCGTTATCTGACCTTGTTGTAGAGCAAAGTCCTTTATAAATTGTCTATAGAAATTGGATAACCCTAGAAAGAACTGTGTCTCCTTGACAGAAGTGGCAGATGGCCAATCTAATTTGGCTTGTACTTTTTTTGGATCCATAGAAATGTTAACTTGATTAATACGGAAACCAAGATAATGTACCTCGGTCTTGTTGAAATCCCACTTTTCAGGCTTACAATATAGATTGTTCTGTCGGAGTCTTTCCAGAACCTGATGCACATGTTTAGTATGATGTTCGGGACAATGAGAATATATCAGAATGTCATCCGATAGACTACGACACTTTGATTCAAAAGATCTGAGAAAATTGAATCCATAAAGCTTTGGAATATGGAAGGTGCATTAGTCAGACCAAAAGGCATGACGCGATATTCAGAATGACCTAACCGGGTATGAAAAGCGGTCTTCCATTCATCTCCTTCCTTGATTCGTAACAGATGATAGGCACCCGCAAATCTAACTTGGTAAAAATCTTGGCTCCTTGGACTGCTTCCAAAACATCTTTAATAAGAGGTAGGAGATACCTTTCCTTGATGGTAATCTCATTTAACCCTCGAAATTCAATACAGGGACAGAGATCTTTAGTCATCTTTAGTTCAAAGAAAAGAGGAGCCCTAGCAGGTGATTTAGAGGGAAAAATCAAGCCACTTTACATGTTTTCATCTATGTATTCCTTAAGAACCTTCCTTTCTTGCTCTGATGAGGAATACATTCTTCCAAATGGAACCACCTCCCCAGGTTTCACAGGAATAGTGCAATCATACTCCTGTTGAGGAGGAAAAATGGGTCCTTGAGGTTTCTGGAACACATCGCAGTAATCCTGGTAACATCTGGGTACTCCTTGAATCAGATTGATAGTATTGCTTACATTAGTGGAAGATAAAATGGATGCTCTTTGAGACCAATAGGAATCTGTCGGAAAGCAATGTACTTGACAAAAGTGGGATGAAAGTGATATGGTCCTTGTTTCCCAATTGATATATGGACTATGTTGTGTTAGCCAAGGAATACCCAGAATCATTGTATGGTTAGGGGAGGATATTAAGTCAAAAGCAACACATTCCTTATGTTTTCCGAATTGCAGGCAAAGAGTTGGAGTGGTATCCACCACTGGTCCGGTAGTTAGGGGAGTTCCATCAACTGTTTGAACATGCTCGGGAACCTCTTTAGGAACACGGGGTATTCCTTTTTCCTTAGCCTAATTCTCATCTAGGTACATTCCACTGGCTCCACAATCCAATAATGCGAATATTTGTTCTTCCTGCTTAGGACACTATAGAATTACTGAGAATATAAAGAGAGCTGTGGTACTTTCTTAGGAGGAGCAAATAGAAGGTATTGCAATGCCTCCCGTCCCCTTTCCCCTTCCTTCTCACAGTGGACGGGAGCTGGTGTTTCCCGAAGGTCTAATTGGACAGACTGGACACATTCAAATGAAATGCCCCGCACTGCCACAATAAAGACACAAGCCTTTGCATTGTCTGTTTTCTCCCTCTCCTTCAGATAACGGTCCACGAGCAACATCTATTTGCATAGGTTCTTCATCTGTAGAAACTGTTTTCTGATCAATCCTCTTCAGGATGACATGCAGAGGGGCGCATAGACACAGGCTGGGACGGAAACCTGGACCTTCGTTTCTCCAATCTATGCTCTTGTAAACGGTACTCGATATTAAGTGCCAGATCTATCATTTCCTTCAATGATGATTCCTGGATGGAATGCACCAGTTCATCTTTTATTTTGTTAACCCTCAATGAAAGAGTGTCACCAAAGTGCGTTCAACTCATGTGGTTTCAACTGCTAGTTGTTTGAAACCAGTTATGTAAGTCAGGACATCCTGATTCACTTGTATCTCGCATAACACCTCTTCTGCAGCAGCTTCCAGTCCAGGTCATTTGAATATTTGTTTAAAGGCTTGAAGAAAATCTGAATAGTTAGATAATAAGGAGTCATTGGTGGCTACCAAGGGGGTTGCCCAGGCTAGGGCTGGACCAGACAGGAAGCTTATCAAATAACCAACCTTAGTCCTATCCTGGGTAAACTGAGAGGGTCGAAAAGCAAAATATACTGTTATGGAATCCAGAAATTCTTTTAATTTGTTTTGGTTTCCAGAATAACGTGGAGGTGGAGATAGTAGGTACATTAATGGATCGAGTCACCAGGGCCTGTCTTAGAGCAGTGTTTTCGGTACGTAGTTGTTGTAATTCTTGTGCCTGTTGCTGTATGGTATAAAGCATCAACTATGCAGTTTCCACGACATCCGCTGGTGGACCTTCCAGGCTCCAGAGCAACACAGAAATTTTGGCAGTTGCAATCTGTCACGACTTGAGTGCTTCTTACCGCTATAATCAGCCATTCACACTCTGACCTCCTCTGTGGTCTGTGCAACATAGAGGGACATCACAAATGGGGCCTGTTGGGGATCTCCAAACTGGGTGACATATGGATGGAAGGTGCAATGATCCCAGTTACTGACTTGAAACTGAATATGAGTTGCAAGGAGTCAATTTCTTAGGTACCGGCAAATGCAATTTATACTATGTAAATGTGAGGTCCTTCAGGAAGAAGTGGAAGAGAAGTCTCCTCTGGAACACAGTGTGCTGTGTGCCCCATTGACAGAACATGGGGTGTCCCACCTATACTTCACACTCTTGAGCAACAGTCTTCCATCTCTCGAACCTTTGAGAGAAAACTGGGAGAGGTATCTGGGTAGACTGGAGGACGATGACTGGGGACAGGTGTGTGGGTATCCTAGAGAGGTTGCGAAGCGGACGGTATTCCGTTTGATCCAATTGAAAATTCTGCCTAGGGCATACTACACTTGGACCCGCATGTTCCATATAGGTTGGGCAACAGCTGAACACTGCCTGAGGGGCTGCCGAATGAAGGGCACCCTGATGCACAGATTGTGGGAATGCCTGCAAATTGGAGCTGACAGAAAAAGTGTGGGTGATAGAACATCAGAGGTTTTGGGCTACAAAGCGAGGCTTACACCCCAACTGGTCTCACCAGGCATTTGAGGCTAACAAACCCTAGATCGCTATATCCTATTATTTTGCAACCTGGCCCTGATGGTGGCCAGTAGGGATATCCTGAAGTACTGGTGGGGCGCTCATCCCCTCACCATACAGGAATGGGAGCATGGATTGATGTATGGGGGAAGAAAAACTGGTGTACCAGGAGACAGGTTGCCAACGTAAATTAGTCAAGATCTGGGGTCCCTGGAGAGAAGGGAGGGTACAGAGAGAATGAGGAAAAGTGGGAGATGACTAGCAGACAGATGGCGGACCGGGCTTGAGCCACAAGCTGAACGGGTGGAATTTCATGTTGATGCAAACAACGAAAGAAGAAAGACTCTAATTTCTGCACTGGTGTTATGTTCCAGCCCAGGCTTCAGGAAGACCTATGTAATAACTGATGTATGTTTCACTCACATGTTCTTGATAGTTGGTGTGGTTTATGTTATACTGTTTGTTTTTCTCTGTGAAAATTGAATAAAGAAATATTCAAAGAAATGTGCTGGAAAAATAGAGTAAGATTTGGGTGTGATCAGTGGCCATTATCAAAGCCTATACTCTACATTGAGGAATGTTTTGAGACATAGGCCCTCATTACAACTCTGGCGGTCAGTGATAAAGCGGCAGTAATACTGCCAACAGGCCTACAATAACCAAAATGTAATTATGACCACGGCGGAAACCGCTCAGACAGCCACTTTAACACACTGACCACCACGGCGGTATCAACAAGCACCACGGCGGTAACTGCCAACAGCCTGGTGGAAGACAATGTACCGCCCACACTATTACGCCCGTCTATCCGCTACCTTTTCCGGGGCGGTACCAACGACATCAAAAGCATGGCGGAAACACTACACATAAGTTAAAGGACTCACCTCTGGAGACTCAAGGAACAACCATGACGCCATGGAGCCCAAGCTGCACATATTTCTGATGCTCGTTTACCTTTTTCTGTATTATGAACATCAATGCCAGCGAAGACGACCACAGTGAGTACTGTCGCCTAGCACACAAGAGAGGGGGAGCAAAAAGAGAGTGACACACACATGCAACACCCCCACCCGTACCCCCAACACCATACACACAACCAGATGCACAAACATTACATATTCACTCTGTACCCCTCAGGAATAATGCAAGGACAAAATGATTAGAAGAAAGTGAGTGTAATATGAGAAAATAATGTGAATAAGTGCATCAAAATCTAGATACATATTTACAAATGTAGGGACACTGCCCAGTCCTCAATGTCCGCAGGCCACAGAGCCACAACACATAGGCCAGGACCCCACCTCACTCCTGCAACAACACGGAGAGAACACTGCAGAGGCATCAGGTCAAAAATACACAGGCACCTCAGGGGAATGGGGAATGGGGGGCAGCACCTCAGCCGGCAGATGGTACAACACCACTGGTCCTGGAGGGAGCTACATGCTCTGTGCGATGTCCTGGGGAGTGCAAGGCCACAGTCTCTCAAGTGGGTGGGTTGCCTACTGTTTGGTCCTGGGGAATGCAAGGCCACAGTCTCGCAAGTGGATGGCTTCTCCACTGGTTCTGGAGAGGGCAATGTGCCCAGTGTGCTTCATCCTGGGAAAGATGGGGTGAGTGGATGGCTTCTACCGCTGGTTCTGGAGGGGGCCTTGTGCCAAGTGTGCTTCATCCTGGGAAGGATGGGGTGAGTGGATGACTTCTTCCGCTGGTTCTGGAGGGGGCATTGTGCCCAGTGTGCTTCATCCTGGGAAGGATGGGGTGAGTGGATGGCTTCTTCCGCTGGTTCTGGAGGGGGCATTGTGCCCTGTGATGCAGATCTTGGGGAGTGCAAGGTCACAGTCTCTTATCTGGGTGTCAGACCCACAGGATTTGCAGGGGCCAGGACACACAACAGCCCATGGAGGCAGGACTACACACTATCCACTGGCAGTGATGGCTGCTCAGTGGTGGCAGTGGCGGTGGGAGGTTCCAGCCCATCCGCTGCAGCCTCGGACGGCTGCCCACTGGGGCTGTTGCTGCTGGCATTGGTGGTGGTGGTGGTGCTGACAGTGGTGAGGGGAGGCTCCAGCCCATTCCCTGCAGCCTCGGATGGTTGCCCACTGAGGCTGCTGTTGCTGGCAGTGTGGCTGGTGGCGGTGGTGGTGGCGGTGCTGGTGGCAGTGCTGGCAGTGGTCAGGGGAGGCTCCAGCCCATCCCCTGCAGCCTTGGACAGCTGCCCACTGGCGCTGCTGCTGCTGGCAGTGGTGCTGGTGGCGGTGCTGGCAGTGGTGGGGGGAGGCTATAGCCCATCCCCTGCAGCATCGGACGGCTGAACCACCATGGTTAGGGGTGGGGGCTTCGAATGAGTCCCAGCACCAGGCCTCCTGTCCTTCCAGGCCCCTTGCCTTTCCTGTCAGCATCCGGGGATTGCACCTTGCCCTTCCCTCCTGCAGCTGGTGGTGCCTCCTTGCCCTTCCCTGTCGCAGCTGGTGGTTCCTCCTTGCCCTTCCCTGTTGCAGCTGGTGGTGCCTCCTTGCCCTTCCTTGATGCACCTGGTGCAGGCACCCTTTTAGTGTTGCTGACTGGTGCCGGTATCCTCTCCCACCTGCAGTAGCTGTCGACACTACTGTGCCCCTGGACTGGGCGGCTGAGGTGCTTGCCTGGATTTTCTTCATCCTGGCCTGATGTGAAGGACGGGTGGAGGAGGAGTAGGGAAGAGGTCAATGGTGGAGAGGAAAAGCTTCTTAGGGACATTGAGGCGGGAAGAGGGTGAAGGTTTGGGAGTGGAGGAAGAGGAATTGGTTGTAGGAGGTGTCTGTCTGCTGTGTTTGGGTGCAGGTGCATGGGCTGGATGCTGTTGTGAGGTGGATGGCTGTTGGGTGTCTGAGTGCTTGCATTTGTGTACATTGGGAGTAGGGGGCACAGACACAGTGGGATAGGACACAGGGGACGTGTGCATGGATGTGGGGGTGGTGACTGCCAGTGAGGAGCGTGTAGTGAAAGGCGTGATGGTGATGGTGGTAGTGGATGGGATGTAGTGCATGCAGGTGTGAGTGTAGATGCTGCTGGAAGGGAGGTGGACAAGGAGGAGGAGGGGGATGCAGTGGAGGCAGTGGATATTGGTATGTCTGCATCTGGGTGGTGTTTGTGTGAGTGCCTGTGGGATGATGTGTGGTGCTCATGTTTGCCTGAACCACTCCTGTGTGTTGTCCTGGGTGCATGCTGGTCTGACTGTGTGCTTGGGATAGGTTGGGGTTGAGGGGAATGGGATTGGGAAGAAGAAGTTGGAGGGGGAGGCTGGACAATGGCTTCCATCAGGGAGCAAGCCAGAGCCTGGATTGATCTCTGTTGGGCCGCCATGCCAGAGTGAATGCCCTCCAGGAATGCATTTGTTTGTTGCAAACGGGCTGCCAGCCCCTGGATGGCATTCACAATGGTTGACTGCCCAACAGAGATGGATCTCAGGAGGTCAATAGCCTCCTCACTCAGGGCAGCAGGGCTAACTGGGGCAGGGCCTGAGGTGCCTGGGTGAAGGAGATGCCCACCCACCTGTGTGAGCGGGCATGGGAAACACGCTGAGGAGCTGCTGGGAGGGAGGTGCTAGTACGGGGGTTGGCAGCTGCACCTGTAGTTGGGGTGGGCATAGAGGTGTCTGCCACCAGCAGGGAGCTTCCATCGGAGGAGGTATCACTGTCCGAACTGTCCCCTCCAATCTCCGCCGTGGTGATCCCCTCGCCCTCCTTCCCACTGGTACCCTCACCATCGATGGATTCGGCCTCCTGGGCTGTGTGTGATGCAGCTCTCCCCATCATCGGTGCCTCTGCTCCTCTGCTGGATGATGCTAATGCACATAAGGACAGGGTGACAAAACAAAAAGGGAGGGGAGAGACAAATGATACATTTGGTCAGTGGTGGCCAAAACACCACCGTTGGCATACACGACACACAGGGAACAGCCCTACTCACTAGGCAATGCACTAACAGTCACAATGCTAGTCACCAGTCCATGGACAGGGATACCTAACTCCAATTTTAGCATACCTGAGACCCACAGCCCAGTAGTGGATGCCTACTATCTTGGTTGGAGGACTTTCACATCAGACCCTGCCCAACAGGGGCCCTACGCTGCAATGTCCAGCCTGGCCTAGGGGCACCCACAGGCCCACATCCCCCACCTGGATGCCACCCTACCACGCGCAAGTAGTACATTGGGACACTGTACTCACCCGTGTGGCTGATGTGATGCTCACAAGTGCCAATCCAGCTCCGGATAGGCCACCACCAGTATGCGGGCAATCAGGGGGGTCAGGGTTCGATGGGCACCCCTTCCTCGTTGGGAGGCCATCACCAGCTGGACCTCCGCTGTCTTCTGTGCCATCGTCTCAGATCCTCCCACCATTTGCGACAGTAGGTGCTCCACCTGCCGTAGACCCCCAGGGTCCACACGTCCTTGGCGTTGGCACGCCATATATCCTTTTTTTGATGGCCGCTGACCTGCAGGGAAATACACATAGGAAAAGGTATCAGTCACACAGTCCTGCCTGTTAAACTCATGGTCCACCATAGCCCTCACATCCCCTTACACACAGACATTGCCCACCATACATGCATCACGCAGCCCAGGGCCCTTCCACCAACCCCCCCCCCCACATAAGGCCCTCACACACAGCCCTCCATGCATTCATGCCCCATGCATTGGGCCCACTGTGTACTCACCTGTTGGTCTGGAGGCCCATACAGCATTCGGTACTGGGGTAGGACCCCATCCACCAGTCTCTCCAACTCCGCAGCGGTGAAGGCAGGGGCCCCTTCCCCAGTAACACGGTCGGTTCCAGACACAGGTCACAGCAGCACATGCAGTTTAGGTCCTCTCCTGTTGAAGGTCAGGTAGCAAGTGAGTGAACAGATAGAAATTGGCGGTCATGTCTGCAGCGGTGCGTATCGTCACCGCCGGATTACATCAACATTGGCCACTGTAACCCACAGGGCCCAATGGTATCTAATGAGGAGTTGCACGGCGGTTCTCGACCGCCTTCCGCAACGGCGCACAACGTCAGCGGAATTACCTCATGTTCCTCCATACAGGACAGGCAGATGCCATTTTGGGGGGGGGCAGGCCATGGCACCTCACTGCTTCACTGTACACGTAGGCACCATTTGGGCCTATCCCATAATGTACTGTTACAGTCACAACATGCAATGCAGTGTAGTATTTGGAAATATGGAATATTGACCAGCTGTTCACCGTTTGCCCCCTAGATCGCAACTGCTGCGGATGAATAGGAGATGGAGACATCCCCCTGTGTGGAGACCCCTGGTGGACTTGGCAACAATGGAGGACAGGCACTTAATCCTGACCTATAGACTAGACAGGGCCACACTCACAGAGCTGTGTGCCCAATTGGAACCTGACCTGATATCTGCTATCCGTCAGCCCTCCAGGATCCCCCCTCTTGTGCAAGTCCTATCTGTGCTCCATTTCCTGGCAACTGGCTCTTTCCAAGTGACAGTGGGCTTGGCAGCAGGAATGTCTGAACCAATGTTCTCAATAGTGCTGACCAGAGTGTTTTCTGCCCTGATTAAACACATGCGCAGCTACATCGTATTCCCCCAGGTGGAGGATTTGGCCACAGTGAAAGCTGATATCTATGCAATGGGACATATCGTCAACATTCTTGGGACTATTGATGGAACACATATTGCATTTATCCCCCGCCGGAGAAATGAACAGGTGTTCAGAAATCGAAAGAGCTTTCACTCCATGAATGTGCAAATAGTGTGCCTGGTGGACAAGTACATCTCCCATGTCAATGCAAAGTATCCTGGGTCTGTGCATGATGCCTTTATCCTGAGGAATAGCAGCATCCCATATGTGATAGCTCAACTCCAGAGGCACCGTTTGTGGCTACTAGGTGAGCCCTGGTTCCCACCCAGTAGGTGTTGGTGTATGGGTATGTGTGGGCCCTAAGGGTTAGTGTGTGTCTAACAGTTGTCCCTCAATATTTTCAGGTGACTCTGGTTACCCCAACCTCTCATGGCTACTGATCCCTGTGAGGAATCCCAGGACACGGGCAGAGGAACGTTACAATGAAGCACCTGGGCGAACAAGAAGAATCATAGAAAGGACATTCAGCCTCCATAAGGCCAGGTTTTGTTGCCTCCATCTAACAGGTGGACCCCTGTACTACTCACCCAAGAAGGTCTGCCAGATCATTGTGGCATGCTGTCTATTGCACAATCTTGCCTTATGTCGCCAGGTGCCTTTTCTGCAGGAGGATGAGGCTGGAGATGGGCGTGTGGCAGCAGTGGACCCTGTGGACAGTGAAGATGAGGAGGCAGAGGATGAGGATGAGGACAACAGACAGTACTTCCAGTGACACACAGGTAAGGCACTGTAAATTCACTTTACATTGACAGTTTTGTGTTGGACATTGTCACTGGCAGGCTGGTTTCCCACTTCTATGGCCACTTACTGTCCCCTTTGGCATCTCTATTTTCAGATATTTGTGCCCCACTATCGCTCCTGGTGTGTTGACTGCAGCCAACTACAGGTCATTCCTATATATCTACATTACTGTGCAGTTGTATTGCAGTGTTTAAAGCCTGTTAAACGAATACATAGTTTAATCATTTGACAGACTCCATACTTGTATTTATTCAAATGGTGTTTATTTAAGTGCTAATAAGTAGAGGGGTGTGTGCAATGGGCTGGGGTGGGCTGGGGTGAAGGAATGTCCAGGATAGAGTCCAGTCTATTTGTATCACAGGTGCATTGTCCAAGGGGGCATAGGAAGGGGAGCAATGCCTGTTCAAGGTGGACAGGGTGACATAGTGGGACACAAGGGTGACAATCAGGAGAGTCTTATTTTCTGGCGGGGTCTTGGCAATAGTCTCTGGCTTCTGCCTGGATCACAGACACCGTTTGCAGGGAGGTTCTCCTTCTGCAGGGGGTGGGGTGCTGGTGGCCTGTTGGTCCTGTGGCGGGGGCCTCCTGTCCACTAGCAGCAGCAGAGGTGGAGGGCTGTTCATCGGCTTGGCTAGTGGTAGGGGCCCGGTGGTGCGCCACTGCCACCCTCATGGTGTTGGCCATGTCTGCCAGCACACCTGCAATGGTGACCAGGGTGGTGTTGATATGCTCCAAGTCCTCCCTGATCCTCAGGTACTGTCCCTCCTGCAGCCACTGGGTCTCCTGCAACTTGTCCAGTATCTGGCCCATCGTCTCCTGGGAATGGTGGTAAGCTCCCAGGATGTTGGTGAGTGCCTCCTGGAGAGTCGGTTCCCTGGGCCTGCCCTTCCCCTGTCGCACAGCAGTCCTCCCAGCTTCCCTGTTGTCCTGTGCCTCTGTCCCCTGAACCGTGTGCCCACTGCCACTGACACCCAGGTCCCTGATCGTCCTGTGTTTGTGGGGTGGCCTGGGGTCCCTGTAGTGGTGGACACACTGCTGATTGACGTGTCCTGGGGACAGAGGTATGGGCCCGCTGGGTGGATTCTGTGGTGGTGTTTCCTGGGAGGGGAGGCTCTGTGGTGGTATGGGACTGTGCCTGGGTAACCGACTGTCCGGGGATCTCTGATGGGCCAGGTTGATCTTCCAGATCCAGGTGTCCAGAGCTGCTGTCATCAATGTGGGCCTCTTCTAGAGGGGCTGGATGTTGCTGGCACCTCCTCTCTGGTGACGCTGGCTGGGGGACCTGTGGGGATGTAAATGCAGTATTATTGTTTCTGCGTGTGACATCTTTTGCATGGGTGTGTAGCTCTCTATGGCTGTTGTTGCCCTGGCAGCTTTGCCTTGTATGAGTAGTTATTTGGTTGCCCATGCAGTTCTGTGATGGGAGTCCATACATTGGTGTTACATGCAGCGCCTGGTATTGGGAGGGGTTGGTTGTGATGGTGGGGTATGTGTGAGGTGGTGGAGTGATGGCAGTGAGGGTGAGGGTGGGGGTTGTGATGGCATGCAGGTAGGGGGGTGATAGTAGTAAAGAGTTGACTTACCAGAGTCCAGTCCATCTCCTACTCCTGCCAGGCCCTCAGGATGCATGATTGCCAAGACTTGCTCCTCCCATATTGTTAGTTGTGGGGGAGGAGGTGGAGGTCCACCGCCAGTCCTCTGTACAGCTATTTGGTGTCTTGCTACCACAGAACTCACCTTCCCACCTCTTCCTGATGTCGTCCCTTGTTCTGGGTTGCTGTCCCACAGCGTTGCCCCTGTCCACGATTCTCCGACACAGCTCCATCTTCCTTGCAATGGATGTCTGCTGCACCTGTGATCCGAATAGCTGTGGCTCTACCCGGAGGATTTCCTCCATCATGACCCGTAGCTCCTCCTCTGAGAACCTGGGGTGTTGTTGTGGTGCCATGGGTGTAGTGTGTGTGGTGTGGGTGAGGGTGTGTGGGTGATGTGTTAGGGTGTGTGATGTAAGGTGCGTGGATGGTGTATAGGTGATGGTGGTGTGTAGCTGTGGTGTTGTCTGTGGTCTTGCTTTCTCTCTTGTGGCACTTGCTTGTATTGGTAAAGGGTTGTGGGTACTGTGGGTGTGTGTTTTATAGTGGTGTGGGTGTGGTGTGTGTATGTGTGTCAGGTGTGTGTAGTTTGAATTGTCCAATGTAGTGTTGTTTTGTATGTGTGTGTGTATTTTGAGCGCGGAGGTATGTACCGCCAATGGTTTAGCGCCATTGAATGTCCACCACGGTGATTCGTGGGTCATAATAGTGTGGGCTTAGTTCTGTTGGTGTAACGGTGTGGGTTTTGCTACCGCCAGTTTATCACTGACCTTTGGGCTGGCGGACTTGTGTGTGTGGCTGTATAGTGACGGATTGCTATGTGTGTGTCATAATATGGGTAGCGGTAATCCGCTGCAGCAGCGGTATGTTGGCGGCAGTCAGAATGCCGGTAAGCGGGACTTACCGCCTTTGTCATAATGAGGGCCATAGACTATAAAAATGGAGTACAGCTATAATTCTCAAAGCAGAAGTGCAATTAAGTCAATGACTTCAAGATATGTCACCATGAAGAATATTGTTCAATATAATTTCTGTCAGATTTAAATACAGAATCATAGGAAACGATGTGTTTTACTCATTCATTTGCTATCTACTCATCACCAGGCAAAGATAACACGTCATGTTATTTGTATTTTTTTTATACTTATTTTAAGTACTTCAAATACTGCAGACAAAGTTCCAAAATATAATAGAGTGATTTATGAGGAGTGAAAAGTTGTTATTGGGACAGCTCTAGATGTCGCAGTATCCCAACATCCAGGGGATGCAGAGGAGAGAACATATTTACCCACCAGAACTACCTAAGTTTTCCTGAGAGAAGGTAGCCAAAGAGAAACTGGTTCAGGGAAGTTCTTGGTATAAACCCTAGAAACCACATACTAAATGCAGAATCCTGTACAGCCGGTCATGATGATGGAAGCAATAGATCATTAGTATGCAGTGGATGTGGAAACTAAATGGTTGTGGTAGGTTTCTCTATAGTCTTGGGTTTTCTCCCGAAGAAATAGGAAGATGAAGCTTAAGTATCTATCAAGACTCCGCTGGGGGAGAGGCTTAATTTCTTTGCAGGCGAGACCTGGACTGCTCTGCATAACTATACATGTCTACTATGCAGACACTTAGGAATCCCACTCTGACGTGGGTAAAGGCTTGGCAGTTTGCGGTATTTGTACAGTGAAACGTGGTCAAAAGGCATCATTGTGCTGTACAGGTCAAAGGAAGCATGCTGTCATTAAGTGGTGGTAGAGAAAGCTGGAATCTGGGAACAGAGGAGTGCTGATAAACTGCTAAAAATCTGCTAAAAACTTACCAATGTCATGTTGAGCATGTTCTCAGCCAGCCAACAAAGGCCGGGGAGGTCTGGCACACAGGGAGAGAATACCTCCAACCAAAAATAGAAGTACCCTAAACGGGTATTTTTACGGTTAAGCTATGAGAGCATGTGGAAGCATATGCATCTCGCTTGCATAACTCTAGTGTAAAAAAAAGAGAGCTGGGAGCCCACCTGTGGTTTACCATTCTTTCTTATAGCCTCTTAATTCGCCACTGCAGGCCTGGTATAATTTCTGTTACTTTCTAATCAGTGCTTGTCCATTTCTCCCGATGTGATTGAGATACTTCTTTTTAACTTCTAGGGCCCTGCAAACAGAAGATGTGTGACTGACAAAAATGTGTCCAGCAGGACAAACAAATTAGCAAATATTTATTTTCTGTAGTTAACTTTCTTTTATTTGGCCAAGTCTCACTTCGCACTCATGTTTTCTTTTTGTTTTTAACCATGGGCACTGTTCTGAAAAGATGAGGATTATCTTGTTCTAAATATTTCAAAGCGACATTGTTTCTTATGTGTAATTTCCAAAATTATGCTTTAACACACAATCATGCACTATACCCCAATCCACAGCACTTCACTCCACTCCAATCTGTCCCACTCCAGTCCATGCTAATCTAGCCTCCTCGCCTGACACCAATCCACCACACTCAATCCAATCCACCCCAGACCAATCCAATCCACACCACTCACCCCAATGCAGTCTACTCCGATCTACCATGCTTCAATCCTCCCAACCCACCCCACCCCACTCCAATTTGCCTCCCTCCAATTCATACAATTTGCCCCACTCCAATCCAAAACAATCTGACCCACTCCACTCCGCCCCACTCCAATCCAAAATAATCTGCTTCACTCCAATCTAAAACAATGTGCTTCATTCCAATCTGCCCTACTCCAGTCCAAAACAATCTTTCCCAATCCAATCTGCCCCACTTCCATCCAAAACAATCTGCCCCACTCCAATCCAAAACAATTTGCCCCACTCCAATCCTACCCACTCTAATCCACTACACTCCAATCCAAAACAATTTGCCCCACTCGAACCCACCCCGCTTCAAAACAATCTGGCTACTCCAATCCCAACCAATCTGCCCACTCCACTCCTACCCACTCCAATCCAAAAGAATGTGTCCCACTCCAATCTACCCACTCCAATCTTCACAATTCCAATCTGCCCCACTGCAATCCAAAACAATCTGCTCCACTCCAATCCAAAATATTCTGCCCCACTCCAATCTGCCCACTCCAACCCACTCAATCCAGTCCACCCCAGACCAACCCAATCCACACCACTCCAATCCACACCACTCACCCCAATGCAGTCCACTCCATTCTACCATGCTGCAAACCTCCCACCCCACTCCAATTTGCCTCACTGCAATCCAAAAAATGTGCCCCACTCCAATCCAAAACAATCTGACCCACTCAAATCTTCCTCACTCCAATCTACACCACTCCAATCCAAAACAATCTGACCCACTTCAAAGCAATCTGCCCCACTCCAAAACAATCTGCTCCAATCCAAACAATTCGCCCACTCAAATCTACCTCACTCTAACCTAAAACAACCTGATACACTCCAATCTGCCCCATACCAATCCAGAACAATCTGCCCCAATCTAATATGCCCCACTGTAATCCAAAACAACCTGCCCCACTTCACTCCAAAACATTCTGCCCCACTGCAGTCTGCCCCACTCCAGTCCAAAATAATCTGCCCCACTCCAGTCTGCCCCACTCCAATCCAAAACAATCTGTTCCACTCCAATCCAAAACAATTTGCCCCACGCCAATCTTACCCACTCTATTCCACCACACTCCAATCCAAACCATCTGTCCCACTCTAATCCGCCCCACTCCAATCCAAAACAATCTGTTCACTCCAATCCAAACCAATTCACCCACTCCAATCTGCCCCACTCCAACCCAAAAGAATCTGCCCCACTCCAAACTGCCCACTTCAATCCACCCCACTCCAATCCTACCCCGTCTAATCTACCACACTCCAACCAAAACCAATCTGCCCCTCTTTAATCCACCCCACTCCAATCCAAAACAATCTGTTCACTCCAATCCAAACCAATCCACCCACTCCAATCTGCCCCACTCCAATCCTACCCACTCCAATCCAAAAGAATCTGCATCGCTCCATTCTAAATCACTGTGCACCACTCCAATTTGCCCCACTCTAATCCACCCCACTCCACTCCAATCCACCCCAATCCGCCCCACTCCAATACAACCCACCTCACCCAAATCCACTTACTCCATTCCAATTCATCGTTCTACAATCCACCCCACTACCATCCAATCCACCCCACTCCCTCCACAATCACCCAATTCCATTCTAATCCACCTCAATCCACGCCACTCCAATCCAAAACTATTTGCCCAATCCAATCACAATCCACAACACTCCAATCTGCCACACTCCAATCCAAAACAATATTCCCCGCTCCAATCCAAAACAATCTGCCCCTCTCCAATCTAAAACAATCCATCCCACTCTAATCCAGAACAATCTTCCCCGCTCCAATCAAAACAATCTGTTCCATTCCAATCCAAAACAATTTGCCCCACTCTAATCTATCACACTCCAATCCAAAACAATCTGTCCCACTCTAATCTGCCCCACTCCAAACCAAAACAAGCTGTCCACTCCAATCCAAAACATTCTGCCCACTCCAGTCAGTCCCACTTCAATCCAAACTAACCCCCCAACTCCAGTCTTCCCCACTCCAATCCTACCCACTCCAGTCCAAAAGAATCTGCCCCATTCCAATCTCCCCAACTCCAATCTGCATCACTCCTATCTGCCCCAATCCAAAACAATCATTCTCACTTCAATCCAAAACAATCTGCCCCACTCCAGTCTAAAACAATCTGTTCCACTCCAATCCCAAACAATCATTCCACTCCAATCCAAAACAATTTGCCCCACTTCAATCCTGCCCACTCTAATCCACCACACTTCAATCCAAAATAATCTGACCCACTCTAATTCGCCCCAATCTAATCCAGAACAATCTGCCCACTTCAATCCAAAGTAATCTGCCCAATCCAATCCAGCCCACTCCAGTCCAAACCCATCCTCCCACTGCAATCCAAAACAATCTGCCCCACTCCTATCTGCCCACTTCAACCCAACCCACTCAATCCACCCCAGACTAACCCAATCCACACCACTCACCCCAATGCAGTCCACTCCAATCCAAAACAATCTTCCCCACTCCAGTCCACAATAATCTGCCCTCCTCTAATCTGTCCCACTCCAATCCAAAAGAATTTGTTCCACTCCAACCCAAAACAATTTGCCCCACTCCAATCTGGCCCACTCCAGTTCAACCCACCTCACCCCAATCCACCCACTCCATTCCAATTCACCCCAATCCAATCCCGCCACTCGCTCCCCAATCCACCCCAAACCAATCTGCCTCACACCAGTTTGCCCCGCTCCACTTTAAAACAATCTGCCCAACTCCAATCCAAAACAATCTGCCCCACTGCACAGCAATCTGCCTGACTCCAAAGCAATCTGCTCCAACCCCAAACAATTCACCCCACTCCAACGAAAAACAATCTGCCACACTCTAATCTGCCCCACTCCAAACCAAAACAATCTGCCTACTCCAATCACAATCTGCCACACTCCAATCTGTCCCACTCCAATTTAAAGCAATCCTCCCCACTCCAATCCAAAACAATCTGCCCCTCTCCAATCCAAAACAATTTGCCCCACTCCAATCTAAAACAATCTGTTCCACTCCTATCTGCCCCACTCCAATCCAAAACAATCTGCTCCACTCCAATCCAAAATAATCTGCCTAACCTGCAATCTGCCCCACTCCAATCCAAACCAATCTTCCCCACTCCAATCCAAAACAATCTGCCCCACTCCAATCTGGCCCAGTTGAATCCAAACATTCTTTTCCACTCCAATCCGAAACAATTTGCCCCACTCCAATCTGCCCCACTCTAGTCCACCCCACTCCAATCCAAAACAATCTGCCAAACCAGCAATCCGCCCCACTTCAATCCAAAACAATCTTCCCCACTCCAGTCTGCCCTACTCCAATCCAAGACAATCTGTCCCTTTCCAATCTGTCCCACACCAATCCAAAACAATCTGTTCCACTCCAATCCAAAACAAATTGCCCCACTCCAATCTACCCAATTCCAATCTGCCCCACTCTAATCCACCCCACACCAATCCAAAACAATCTGCCCCACTCCAATCTGCCCTACTCTACTCCAATCCACCCCACATCAATCTTCCCCATTCCAATCTGCCTCACTCCAATCCACCCCACTCCAGTTCAATCCACCTCACCCCAATCCACCCAATCCATTCCAATTGACCCCACTCCACCACAATTCACCCACTAATATACAATCCACCTCACCCCAATCCTATCCACCCACTCCCTCCTCAATCAGCCCCACAACAATGTGACCCACACCAATCTGCCTCACACCAGTCTGCCCCACTCCACTTCAAAACAATCTGCCCAACTCCAATCCAAAACAATCTGCCCCACTCCACAGCAATCTGCCTTACTCCAAAGCAATCTGCTCCAACCCCAAACAATTCACCCCACTCCAAACTACCTCAGGAGGGGACATTCATCTAAACCACCAAGAGAGGATGGCAAGACCTCCACCACCACCGCCACGAGACACCAAACCGAATTTCCTCCAGTGTGTCTCTAACATTTACTTTTTTGACTGTTTCCTGGACATGTTAGCCTTTTTTAGGACAGTTGTATTTTGTAAATTGGACTTCAATTTAAGCTCTACAAAATTGTTCCATCCACCATGATGGACTTTATTTATTTCTTCTTTTTCCTTTGGTTTTATGTTTCAAACAATGTTTAGTTAATTTGTGTTAGTAAAATATATTTACATAACACAACGTCAAAGACTGGTGTTGTATTTATTGTGGCATTTCCTTTTTATGTCTTTCTTCCATCATCATTTAAAAACCTATTAATCAAGAATATTCAATCAAAAGTAAGATCTAATAATTAGGTTATGTGTTTCCCATTTCAAAAAAGGTAAATACAAATAATGAAGCAGAAATCTCAAGGTATTGTGTCATACATTTGTAAGTAACAATTCTTTGTCAAAATTTCAGACAATTTTTACAACCCATGCATAACCCAACTAGTCCGTGCCATTTAGGATTTGACACTCAAAGACCTTGACACAATGGAAAAACAGGGAATAATGCAAATACACATATTAAATAGGCAAACTATTACTTACTCATGTCATCAGCTGGAGTCAGACATCCTGCCTCACAATAGGAATTCCACATCAACTACACCAATAGTCAAAATCATGGCAGTACTACATTTTGTTGCCCCAGGATTATTTCAAGACACTGTGGCAGTGTCTGGTGGAATGTCAAAACCACCTTTCTGTGGTGTGCTACAAAGAGTTTGTTTAACTATGATGAGACTCATCAACAGCTTAATACATTTAACACAAAATGAAGATTTAGCCAATATGAAAGGAGATATGTATGCTTTGGGTGTCATATCACATGTGGGTGGAGCACTTGATAGCACAAATATTACCTTGGTGCCACCACACGTCACGGAACAGGTTTACCATAATCAGACGAACTTCCATTCAATCAATGTGCAAGTTGTCTGCTTACCAGATTTGTACATATCAAGCGTGTGTGCCAATTTCTTAGCAAAGACATTTGATAAAAATGTTTTCACTGCAAGATTTAAGTCAGTTCATTATGACAGTAACAGATTGGCTTGAAGCCTCACTCATTCACAAATGTGCATGTAGGCCAGACTGGTAAAACAAACATGAATTTAGTAGACAAACATTTTCAATTGAAACAAACAGGAATGTATACATATTGGTGACAGAGTACCAGATACAGTAAACCATTTTGCATTGTCCTTTGTTATGTCAAGATGATAAATCAATGATGGGGAAAATGGGAAACTTAAAGGGACTTTTGCAGAATGAAGGTTCTATTACATATTTTGAAGTATCCCATCTGGAAAACTCAATAGCAGGACCAAATCATGACTCATTTTTAAAATGTAGAAATGCGTCAAGGTGTAATCTGAAGCATAATGTCAACTGCATGTGAATCTTTGATGACATAATTATATCTAAATCAGTATATGTAACATTTACTGTGATGTTGTACCAATTTTTGCCTGGTAGACCTGGCAGCTCTTGGCGTGGTTCCCCTGTACTTTTTGCTTCTGACCTGTTTTTGGATCCTGTACTGTAATTCGTTTTTGCTGCTTTTGATACTTCAGGTACTTTACCACTGCTAACCACTGCTAAAGTATAAGTGCTTTCGATCTAAATTATATTGGTAATTGGTTCATCCATGTTTGGCACATTTGATTTACTAGTCAGTCCCTAGTAAAGTGCACTGTAAATCAAATGCTACTAGTGGGCCTGCAGCATTGATTGTGCACCCACATGATTTGCCCTGTAAACATGTCTCATATCTCCCACTGCAGTGTCTGTGTGAGCAGTTTTGCACTGCCAATTCAACCTGGCAAGTGTCCCCACTTGCCAGACCCAAACCCTTCCTTTTACTACATGTAAGTCAACCCTAATGTAGGCCCTGGATAGGGCTCTGGGCTGATTGCAGTGTGTTCAAAAGGTAGGATATGCACTGGTGTGTTTTACATGTCCTGATAGTGATCTACTGCCAAATTAGTTTTCCTCTATTGCAAGGCCTATCTTTCCCATAGGTTAACATGGGGAACTTTAAATATCTTTTAAGTACAGTTTCCAATTGAGAGGAAATGGATATGTGGAGTTTGGGATCTCTGAACTCACAATTTAAAAATACACCTTTTGGTAAACTTATTTTGTAGTTTGTCTGCTTGAAAATGGCACTTTTAGAAAGTGCATCACTTAAAAATGACCCTGGAGGAATTGCTAAGATATAATTTGTGTACATAAGATTCAGTCTTCAGTTAATGAATAAGACAGCTCCGTACTGTTCAAATCCAATATATTTATCAACAGGATTCAGGAAGTTCAAAAAATGTACAAGAAATACAACAAATGTCCATCCCCTAGACCACAACACTGTATATAACCTCCCTAGATCACACAATTGTATCCCAACAGAAGATCCAGGAAGGGGTTAAAACCCAGCTCTTGACACAGTCATGCACAATAATTGCCTGGTTTTGAGCCCCGACCTGTATGGGTTGAGCAGATGCGGATGGAGACACACTAGCGGTCCCAAATTTAGAAGGTTGAAGTCCCCTTGTGTGTTGTTACTGAGTCTATTTTTGCAACCTGTTGTATTAT
Source organism: Pleurodeles waltl (assembly GCF_031143425.1). NCBI lineage: Eukaryota > Metazoa > Chordata > Amphibia > Caudata > Salamandridae > Pleurodeles > Pleurodeles waltl. The sequence continues at coordinate 833,534,379 of NC_090439.1, read as the reverse complement.
TTTACAACACTGAGTCCTGATGATGGTTTGACGGACCTCTGACTGCCATCACAGACCAAAACGTCAACATTACCTTCTCATTTGGCAAGCTGAATTGAAAGACCATAATATTGCTTGAACTGGGACTGAAAACCAGGCAATTATTGTACAGGAATATGTCAAGAGGAGGGTTATAACCCCTTCCCGGATCTTCTGTTGGGATACAATCATGTGATATAGGGGGGTTATATACAATGTTGTTGTATATGGGATGGACATTTGTTGTACATTTTTTTAATGTCCTGAATCCTAATAATGAATATATTGGACTTGAACAGTGCAGGGTTTTCTTGTTCATTAATTGAAGACTGGATCTTATGTTCACAAATTATATCTAAACAATTCTAGGAGCATTTTCAAGTGAGACATTGTCTGTACCCAGTTCCTAGGGGAATACTGAGTAGCCCCTAAGTGTGTTGACTTTTTGAAAGTGGGCATTTTCTTATTTGACCATTCTGTGTCCCTGCTTGGCTTCTGAATACACGTCTGGGTAAGACTGACAGTTGGGCTGTTTGTGCATTCACTCTAGACAGTGACACAAAGGGAGCTGAGGTGTTTCCTGCATATCCTGGTGAGTCTTCCTGGACTAGAGTGGGAGGGAGGAACTAGCACCTGCACTTGAAAAGGCTGTGCCTGTCCTCTCACAATACAGTCTCAAACCCCCTGGTGTGTTTCTGGGACAGGGCAAGGAAGAGGCAGGGTCTTGTGAACCACAAAGACTTTCCTTTGAGGTTTGGCTACTTCAAAGGCAGAAATAAGTATAAGAATTGGACTGCTGACCCCAGAACTTTAGGTTACTTCTGGATCAAGAGGAACCTCAGGCTAAGGAGAGGAGCTTGATGCTTGATGCTTGAGGAGGACCTGCCACTCTGCCTGTATGTGGGATTTTTGTAGTTTTGGTCTTGTTTGATTTAGATAAACATTAGCTATTTTTCTGAATTGTTGTGGAGTCCTTTTGTGGTGTTTTCACTGTGTTACTGTGTTTGTTTGTACAAATACTTTACGCATTGCCTCTGGGATAAGCTTTACTGCTTGTGCCAAGCTACCAAGGGGGTGAGCAGGGGTTATCTGAGCTGTTTATCTCCCTTAGCCTGACTAGAGTGAGGGTCCCTACTTGGACAGGGTGTAAACGGACTGCCAACTAAAGACCCCATTTCTAACACTGCCTAAAGTGAAAACCAGCATATTTTGTAAAACAATTATACAATGGTAAAACAGACTTCAAATAACTAGAGCTATTTAGAAGTCAAATGCTAAAATGTTTTTACTCTGTACTGAAATGGATTAGAAGTGTATCAAGGCCTATGTATTTATTTATGCTGTAGAAGTGATTTGTCTCTACTAAAAAATATTTTTCTTAATTTCTTCAACAGCATAGTTATCTACATAGTGAATATACATTGATAAGCTACTTCAGCACAGAATCCATATAACCATTTTTACATTTTAAATATACTTTAGTTACTTGAAGTAAGTGTTACCATTGTGAAATGCCCAAAGAAAAGAGGCTTTCAGTTTATACACATATTGGCACAACATTGCAGTATTTGTTGACATGCATTGATTCATATTTTACTTCTTGTAAATGAAGATAATGCAGATTTTGGGGCCTTGTAAACACACTGTATTTGTGTATTCTTGGTTTATTTCCCGATTGGTGACATAAGTTCACTATTCTAAACAACAAAGCCTAACCATGTGTGAAACAGTTCCTGCAGAGAAATAAAAACAAATAAGAGACTAGGTCATACATGATATAGGAGCTGTCATGGGCAATTACAAAACTGTGACCAAATGGTTTTCTGAAAATGTTCCCTGCATGCATGAGATAATGATAATAAGGAACCTAAGTTTGAGAGTCATGAAGCAGGTGAAATATAAAAACTTGGAAAATGTTTTGTGATCAAATGAATGATCAGTTCTATTTACCCAGATACAATACAACTATTGTATATGTCATTTCAGCATCATCAGGAGCAGATGGAGGAGACATTGGCCACGTAGGTGGGGATGCAGCTTTCATTTTATTAGCCAGTCCATTATAGAGAGGTATTTGCATCCATTATAGAGAGGTAGTCGCAAGATGGCACCGTATCACAGCGCACTTGGACCCTGGTTGTTATTGACTATAACTATCTAACAAACCTCTGTATTCTTCACAAATAATGCTCAGACGCCTCCAAAAATGACACCCTCTATATTGGACTTGCTCTGAAAACGAAAGCACAGCCATAAATGATTGAATGGAGGAAAGGAGCTAATGTCAAGATTGTATATGGTTTTGTAATATATGTGTATATGTATCAGTGGAATTTATGTTAATTTTGGTTGTATAAATATTTTAATGAACACCCAAATCCAGGGGATGTGAGTGTACTATAAACATCTCTCCTGTCACTGTTAAGTGAATAAAGATTATTTTGTTTTGGCATATGTTTGGCCTTCCAGTGACTAGTTTAGGTTTTCACTGTGACTAAGTAAGGCATCTGATTTCTTTCCTGGCATGTCCCATTATTCATATGTTGGATTTATCCCATAAAATGGATGTCGTCTTCTTCGCTGCAGGCACCTCACCCCGAGGCCCTGTGCCCCCGGCTGCGCTGAACGAGAAGGCTATTGACCTCCTACGGAACATCTCAGTAGGCCACATTGCACTCTTGAATGCCATCCAGAGGCTTAGGTCCCACATACAACAAATGATAGCATACCTGGAAGGTATTCACCGTGCTATGTGTGGCCTACAGAGGTCATTTCAAGGTTTAGCCTCCTCAGCCTCCCAACCATCCCAACCTTATGCCCCAACTCTGACCCTTCCCCATCCCAATTCCCTATTCCCAGCCCTGTCCTAAGCACACTCACTCCTTTGCATGCACCCACTCCAACACACAGAAGCAGCACACCCACACATATACAAACACACACACACCAAAAATACAGGCACACACAAAAACAACATACAGACACCACACTCACACCCATCACCACCATGGCCACCACCAGCACACCCAAAGACACCCCCACCAAACACCCACATGCACAACCACCGCCAGCACACCCACAGACACCGCCACCACCACATACACATGCACAGCCACCACCACCACCAGCACACCCAAATACCACACCAACCACCACACCCACATGCACAACAACGAGCACACCCACAGACACCACACCCACCACCACACCCACATGTGCCGCCACATCCACCAGTCAGCACCTCAACATCACACACACGCACATAAATTAGAAACAACACCCAGAAAACACTAATGCCAACACTCACCCAGACAACATAAACCTAGGAAGAAACACACACCCAAGCATACACAACCTATGCCGGACCCGCAGGCAACTGCAACCTCAACACCCACTGCCACTCCTTCCACCTCCCAATCCCAATTCCCTTCCGACCATCTTACCCATTTTCCCTGTGACGATGTATTATTTTCCCTTGCCTTGACCCCTTCGAAATCCCAAACCACCCCTCTCAAACACAAAGCCACCCCTTCCAAACCCCAAGCCACTCCTCCCTTATCCAAAACCCCCCTCCCAAAGCCAAAACTACCGCTCCCAAACCAAAAATCAACCCTCCCAAAACCAAGATCACCACTCCCAAACCTCTCCCTCCCAAGAAAGTTCATTGAGTTGCTTGCTCTGTGCCCGCAGATGCCCTTTCCTGAGGAGGTTCCGCTTGGCGATTGTTTGTCATCAAGCAGCAGCAGCAGATTCAGTACTTGGAAGATCGGGTCAATGGCGGAAAAGTAAATGGGAACATGAGAAATGGCTGGTTTCTACCTTATATCCCTTCAAAACCACCAACTTCCCCACCAAAGTCATGTAGGCGGGAAGACACATTGGGCCTGATTACAACTTTGGAGGAGGTGTTAATCTGTCCCAAAAGTGACGGTAAAGTGACGGATATACCACCAGCTGTATTACAAGTCCATTATATCCTATGGAACTCGTAATACGGCTGGTGGTATATCCGTCACATTTGGGACAGATTAACACCTCCTCCAAAGTTGTAATCAGGCCCATTGTGATTTGCCCAATGAACAAACTGGCAGTCCTCCCTCTGACAGCCTCTTTTGCCTATGGCACTGTTGACACGGGTGAGCATACCTGGCGGAGTTGGTGACACTCTGACAGTGTTTCATCTGTTGAACCAGCAGCATCTAAATAGAGTGGGCAGACAACTTTGTCGGTGGACAAGGAAGCCTTTGAAAAAGTGACAGTGGGACCATTACCGCCAAGATCTAAATCAGGCCCATAGTCTCGTAATTGTCAGTGTAAAATAAAAGAGGCAAAAGTAGTAGGTATCTCAGAGGTTGTTTGAAACACAACGTAGGCAAGAGTACTTGTGAGGGCAAGGCAATGATAAGCCAACAAGAGAATTCGCCCAAATGCTAAAGTATATTCGTTTTTGGTACAGTTCACTGACCTAGACTGGGAAATGAAATCGCGGGGCAGGCGCTTGTCGTAATTTGCAGTCAGGCAGCAGGTTCACAGGATCCAATAACGTAAGTAACTGCAGGAGCCAACAACTGCAGTGTAGGAGCAAGGTACGAGGTCCCCAAGATGATGGAAGCAACTGCTGCGGGCCGCTCCCAGGAAACAGACGACGAGCGGCAAGAGACGTGCAGCTGAGAACCCACTCAGCGGAGAGCTCTACTGCCAAATTAGGAAGAGGAGCATCCGGAACCAGCCAACCAATAATCCTTCTCTATGCAGAGGGTTAGAAGCCAAGCATTGTGGCAGCGGGGGATGCGCTAATTATAGACTGCACCCACGTACCACATGACATCCGGTGCCTGGAATGCCGAGATCTGGGATAGAGGAAGCCAAAACAGGTGAGCTTCTTCAATGTCTGGAGACATGAATAAATGAGCAACACCATGCCAAACCAATCACACACATCCAATGTGTAATACATACTCTATTGTGATCAGAATCGCTTGTGTAGGGTAGTAGAGGGAATGTGCTTAGGGAGTCATAAAAGCATCTAAAAACCTACTCCTGGGACAAAATGAGCAGGCAGAATGGGTGGTAACAGGTAGTGTATGGGTAGTAAGTGTTTTCAGGGTTCAAGAATAGGTGGTTGATAGGTAGTGATTAGCAGTACCATGGGGATTGATGGTTCAAGTATGGGTAGTGTTAGGAGGAGTATGAGAGTTTTAGGGCCAAGGAAGGAGCTGTGTATAGGAGTACAAAGGTGATTTTAGGGTTTAGGGATCGGTAGTGTATAGAGGTAGTAAGGGGTTTTTAGCATTCAGAGAGGGTTTGTGTATGCAGTAGTAAGTGAATTTTAAGGTTCAGGGATGGGTAGTATAGAGGGGTAGTAAAACATTTTAGGGTTCACGGGTGGGCAGTGTATGTTGTTTGTTTCAAGCTGACGGCACAGAGGCTGAACGATTTGGTTTGATTCTCTTGGATGTGTCAGCTAAAGTGGCAGGAGCCTTGCAAATGTGTAGAAAGCCTTCTACCCTAAAGTCCTATAGACTGCCTTGGAGGCATTTTTGTAAATGGTGTAACTGCAATGACATCTTTCCTTTATATTGTGACCCGATCATGATTTTGTATTTTTTTACATGATGTGTTCTAATTGGGTCTTGTTCCATCCTCTTTCCAACCCCACTTGGCTTTGATTCCTTGGTGGTCTCTAATCTATAGATGCACATGCTTCCTGTCTTTTTTAGGGTTTTGACTTGGCACATTATAGGGTTCGGCCACTGGTTCTCTCTGGGATATCCTCTAGTTATCCAAGGTTTGCAGCATATTTCTTTATCCCTTATAGGTTATGTCACTGAAGTTTTTTACTCTGAAAATTGACTTTTTAGTTGCTATTACCTCGGGAAGGCATTTGGGGGAGATAGGAGCCCTTCTTATTAAAACCCCTATGTAAGTTCCATGCCAGAGAGGGTTGGCGTTGAGACCTTCTACATATTTATACCTAACGTTTTGTTCAGGTGCCATTTTGCTAAGGCGATAGTATCCTTCCAATTTTGACTTCTGACGCTTATGGTCCAGCAAGACAGGAGCCACACGTTCTTGGTGTTGGAGAGCAGTGAGAGTGTATGTCACTCCCACATAATCCTAAAGGAAATCTGATTCTTTGTTTTCTTTGGTCTTTTGGCAGATGGAGGAAAACTGTCTGTGTCCTCAATTAGGGAGTGGATACGTTCCACTATTGTGTTGACTTGTTCTGCTACTTCGGTTCATCTTCCCTTTTCTATTCAAGGTCAGTCATCAAGAAGGGTGGCTGGCTGTCTCCTTAACAGAATATAAAGGCATTTCTGTGGCCACCGAGAACACGCTTAATAATTTTGTTTCTTTTTAATAGGACTTTTGTGGGGCTTTGCTTCCAATACTTTGTTGAGTGATGTGGCATTTTATGCTGCTTCCTCGTCTGTTCAACTGTCTTTTCCCTTTGAGAATTACGTTGAAGTTGTAAACTTAGGGCCTGATTTAGAGTTTGGTGGACAGTTTACTCTGTCACAAATGTGACGGATATCCCATCCGCCATATTACGATCTCCATAGGATATTATGGGATTGTAATACGCCAGATAGCTATCTGTTATGTTTGTGACAGAGTAACCCCCTCCGCCAAACTCTAAATCAGAACCTATGTTCTATACATTAAACGGTCATGTTGATTCACATGTACGTTTTCCATGCGGTTTGTTCAGACGGGCATCGGCTAGATATTTGCTACATTGTCTTAAGTTATGACGAGGATGATTGGATATTGGGGTAATGTTTAGCTAACTTATCAGTAATCTTCATTACACTGCCTCTTACTTGTTTTTGTTAGCATCCTCTACCCGCCTTCCATCGGAAGGGTGACAGGTGCCCAGGTTTTATCTTTCTGGGACTCAAACTTTTCAAGAAGTAGCAGTGATGGCACATTGCTTTACAGAATTTATTAGGGAGCACCATTATGCAGGTGGTTTCATGTTTTTCTTTTATGCTATTCATCCTCCTATCCAGGTTGGGAGGTGGAGGTAAAACCTCACTTATCATGACCGTGATAATGATGTGGTGCAAAACAAATAACTGCTACCCACTCTGGGAAATCTAAACAGTGCAGGTCATAAAAAAAAGTCGGCACCATGCTCCATTCTCAGTCAGAACCATCAGAACATCGAAAGGGGAATGGAGAGACCCCTGTGCTTTGTTGACAATTTACAAATGGTCTCCCCCGCTAAATGCCTCAAATGAAGATCTCAACTGGAGCCACACACCCTCCCAAAAACACAGTACATGCGTGAGCCAAATAAACCAATCCTGGTCTTGAAAACACTGCACAGCAATTCTGTTTGCTCATAAATCCTTACATATCTGCTGTCAGCACCACTATCCTGCTCCAATTACTTTCCAGTAAGCTTTATTACTCCTCGTCATTATCGTCCTCGTCATAGTCAATAACGTGTTGGGCGTCAGTCTCCTTTGTATGGGGACAGCCGGTGAGGGGAGATCCACACTCAACGCGGGATGAGGAAGCCTGAGGAGGAGGGAATGGTCACTGTACTTTAGCGCCCACACAGTGCTGCTCTTTTCTCCGAATAATCTCTTCTGTCCCAGTATCATTAGCTGATACCTATAGTTTGATCACTGGAAACACTTGTCAACATGAGATGTATGGTAGTAACGTGATATTGCTCACAACCGGGGATCAGGATCTCTTCCTACACATCATGGGAATGGAATACTGTAGGATGATTGAAAAGAAAGTGTACAGAGGTCGAGGAAGCATGAAGAAATATGAAAAGATATGGGGAAGCTGGAACGTGCAAAAGACCTACGAAGGAATGATGGGATGAAAGTATTTATTGCAAAGGACTTAAATTTATGGGCTGATTTGTGGGGAAGACTGTGGAAATGGCATAGCCGAGATATAACTTTGTGCACATAATTGGGTTGATATTGCATTGACGGGAGGGATTCGGGAGGTGCTGGAGGTGTGACTGGGCTGTTTCCAGCATTGCTTGTTTTGTTATATTATAACTATAAAATGGAAATAAAAATATATACAAAAATAAAAAAATAATTTGATCGCTGGCACATTAGGCTTTCTTCTGATGTCTCTCTAGGCTCCACTACACAGCTATCTAGAGCTGCTGGACAGTAATTAAGTCATTCTGCTTTTTTCACTCAGTGCCCACGGCATCTTTTACTCCATTATCTTTTCTTGAACCCTTTTTCTTGTTTTCAGTTGCAAGTGTATTTTTATATCCGTCTTCATTTATTATATATATTCTTTTCTTACATTAGAGTTCCGCCCCTCCTTATCCTAAAACAAGACAAAATGTCCTATTAGGCCTAAGGCAACTACTTTTCGAGATTATTCTGTACATCTTTCCAACCTCCACTTATCCATAGGTTGTCTAAATGAAGAACGAAATGAATAAGGTTGACAAGCTACGAAGGTGAAAACCTCTCTTGCTAACATTTCATTTGAACATCTCATGGATGCCTCTCCCGAGTAGCATAGTCTATCTTCTTTCTACTTTTAATATTTTTGTGGTTAATTGCTTGACAGAGAAAGTGCCTATAATGCTGTATTGTAAACCAAGCACTGATTCTTCTGCTGTGATCTGCACATCAGTTTCGACACTGGTCCTGTCAGGCTGCTCATACAGTAATTCACTTTAGCAGAGTCCATACTGAGCTGAACATGTTGAAAAGTGAAGGCAATCATGAACACATTCAAAGGGTATCAATTAAAATGGTGTCCTCTTCAATCAAAGGCAGGTCTAAGGGTGGCTGTGAATTGCCGAAATGTGGTTAATAAACCCTGGAGTGAATCCATGTTAGTAGAGAGACAGGAAACTATTTCACTCTTTACTGAGTAAATTCTGAAGAATCTGTGACCTCCTCCAGGAGCCAGATGGTATTACCCAATGTTGATACGGGTTACAGAAAAATATCAAACATGTATTTATGTATAAAAATATGTCTCATACTGCAGTACTGGAGAAATATTACTGGAACAACGAGCATTGGAGTACAGAGAAGAATCCCAGAGCCAAAGTCAAACCAGAAGACTTTCAACACATTGCAGCACATTATCTTATGGACCCCAAACAGAATTATAGACCATAAGTGATAGGGTTACAAATATTGAAAACACTGGACACTATAGCCTTATTATTCCAAGGGAAATGTTTGGATGTCCTCCGCAGACTTCATGAATGCTCGGGTTTAATACGGGCTGCTTTCTGCCTGGCCCTACGTGCAGGACTGAACAACTCTGTAGGTCTGAGCTAAGTGATAGGCAAGCTGGCCAGGCCTGCCTTAACAAAAAAAAAAATGATGTACAAAGGTGAATTTTTATATAAAAGTGAGTATCCATGGGATATTTATTCATCCCAGAAATGGTCAACATATCCCTTTCACATATATCAGTATATGTGCACTTATGCAATTAAGGGCAAGAGATTATTCAAGAAAATTGACAACATTTGAAAATTCCACAATTTACCTGAAACCATGTTTTTCCATAAAGGAAAAATTGTAGAGACTCTGGTCAGGTTCACTGACTGAAATATGGGAACTCCGGATGGATACTGGCTGGTACACATGTAGCCAATGCAGGTTATACAAACTTACTTGCAGCACATGGGCGCCAATCACTGGTGACAAGAGAATTGTGCAGATACAATTTTCAAAATGCATTAGCAGGAACTTACTTTGTGCCACTGCATGCCCATAAAATAAAGTATATATTGGCAGGGCAAAGCGGAAAAATAGTAAAAATACTATTTAACAAACCACAATAGCTTTAAGCACAGAAGATGACCAGATGGCTGAGTCTTAAAAATAAATATTCAGAAATCTGGAGGCCTTGGATGAGTCTCAAAACAAGGAAAAAATTATATTTTGAACTTCCTGTTGAAAGAGGGAGTAATTAGGTGCAGTCATGGCAATCATGAGAGCAGGTTTCAGGTACGGCAGCCATATTCCAAGTAATATTCAATCTATGCTTTACTTCTTAGCAAGCATACAACATACAAACACTCCTTTACCACTACAGATAACGGCTTGACAGAAGATTTAGGAGAGGAGCCTACATAGAGTGTCCAACCTCATTGAACGATGTCTCTTTCTCTTTAAACGCCATTCTCCTTTCCCTGCGGCACTGGCCTAGTCAGGAGTGCAGAACTGTATTTGGACTGTGACAGTCGCTTGGAGGAGTTGGGAACAATTTTCTTTGACCTCACCTTGCTCCTACAAGATCACACCTCCTATCAGGTTAGTGCTCAGCTGTTATAGAAGGAGTTTTATTTAAAAAAACTCTTATCTCTTCTCATATCGTTACAAGGTTCATATTTGTGAACTACAACAGAATTATTTCATGCCGTAATCTTGGTCCCTGACAGATATTGTAGAAGTTTTGAAGAAAAACAAATAACCTTTAGCCCCAGGATCCTATAGGCCCATTCCATTAATTAATAATGATATAAAGACCTATTCTAAAATTATAACCACACGCTTCAGTAGGGTCATTGCCAAATTAGTCTCACTCCTGCAGCATGGTTTATCCGTGAGTTATGAACAATAGACAATTTGAATTGTGTGATCACTTTATTTGATACCGGTAGTGCCCCAAGACGTCTCTTGGCAATGATCTTGCTCCATGCAGAGAAAGCATTTGACTGGGTGACATGGTGGTATCTATAGAAAGTCAAGCAGAAGATTGGTTTTGGGGCAGGTTTCTTCAAGACAAATTTAGATTTGTATAAATGCCATGTGCCAAGATCAAAGTAATGGGGAACATGGTGGCCCATGGTGCCAGGTAGGGTTGTTCTTGTTCTCTACTTTTATTCGATTTAATATAGAGCCTTTCATACATAAACTTTCACATTTGGTTGGAATCGAACCAGCATTATATGAGTACTCAACTAAAATTCTGGCTTACGCCAATGATATTGCAGTAATGACATCTGCGTTGATACATTTGTTCAGGAAGTAGAAAGTGAGGCTAGAATATTCGGCTAGATATCTGGCTATAACTTAAATCAATATAAAACCCAGATCTTAGTAAATTAATTTTGTATCTTGGTGAACAACATGGTTTTATTGAATTAAGAATCATAAATGTGAAGGATCAAGAAGGAGTTTTAGAAAATTGGATTATTTATACATAAATCCTATTGGTTTGAGGACTGTAGGTAAAATTATGATTTACCAAAATTATTCTACCTTTTTAGGAAAATTCAACTCGTTTTGAAAAACGCTTGTCTACTAAATTGAATTTGGTCTAGAGTATTTTTGTCTGGGGATATAAGTAGTCCAAATGGCCGTAGAGATATCTCAGACTTCCTCATAAAACGGTTGGTTGGCAAATGCTAAATTACAGATGTTGTTATTCTAATATGATGAGGCATATAGACTTCCTTTGCTATGTATTTTCGGGCTTACTTTAAGTCTATAGGGTTAGATCCCCTACCCTATAACACAAGGACTTAGTTAATTGTGCTATATATGAGGAAGGCCGATCTGATGTGCAGACCAACACTCTGCACCATCTCATGGGATAGAGGTGCTTTCTGGCAAGCAAACAGTTCCTTTGTTTTCAGGGATGCAGTGGCAACTGGGAAACACACCTTTTGGGCTTAGAATTTCAATCTCAAGCATCTGTAGTAATAACGACACAATGTATCCTGCTACTTAGTACATGCATTGTGACCACAAGATATATAAAACATATTGCTGTTTTTAGGGATACTAAAAATGTGAAAAAGGACACATATTTATAACATGTTTTTTGGGAATGTTTCCTAAATCGTACACCCTACTCTTATACACAATTCTGAGGGCATAACATATACTACCTGTGCCTAACTGAATAATATTTGGATCGTCGCTCTGCATACCTGAATACAGCGTGCCTGTGTTTTTATCAGATGCTCAGCAGGAGCAGACGGAGGAGGGAACACGGCTGTTCTCTCAATGAAAGCATGCTCTCCGCCAGCAGAGCTCAGCTGAACTTGACTTCCATCTGTCCAACCTCAGACCAAGTGGGACAGTAACCAGCAGTCTGGAATCTGACCTGTTCTGAATACTTCTGTAGCAAAGGCTTCTCTATCTCAAATGGTCAAGTCTTGGTGTTTACATAACAGAATGGCCACCGATTATTCTAGCTGAATATGAGTGAAAAACAAGGCAGAAATACAGGGGAAAATCCAGTTGGAACCAATAATATGCGTGACCTCTGTGAGTATACCACCTCTCTATTTTAGTGTCTGTATCAGGCTATCCTGAGAAGTAGATATTCAGGGCATCTTGGCCAGACTCACCTCTCCTACTCTGCGTATAAGCGGGAAGGTGCCTCCGTGTCATGAAATGTACAGGGAGCTTATTTGAGGCTGACAATGAAAAACGACTCAGTCAGGCTAACGTTAAGTGCATTTAACAACGGAGTCAGACTCAGGAATCTAGATAATCCCTACCTGGTGCATCGGCGGTAATGTCATACATGTAAAGTGTTAAAGAATATTCTGTAAAACTATTTGATGAAAGTAACATTTTTGTATAAAAACAATTATGGAATATAAGAACACATTAAAAAGCTTGTCATTGAGCATGATAATGCAGATCAAACTTCGTATTGCATTTCAGAATGGAACATATACATTTCATGATTACTTAAAAAGCTTTGCTTTGGCATTTCAAAATAATTACAGTGCATTTGTACTAAATCAATATGTTTACTTGTGAAGACTTGCATACTACAAGCCATTGCATTTAAAAAAAATGCATTTTCAATGGCATATCAAATGGTCACAGCTGGGACTAGTGAAAGATACATTTTGTCAATCTAAGCCAATCAGGCGTACTATTATAATAAGCCAGTTGGAAACAATTAGAGTGGCTTAAAAACAACAAAAATAGGACAGAAGATGAAGAACAAACATAAGTTCCAATGAAATTTTCAAACACATCAATGTCAGGACACCAAAAACAGTTCCTTTATCTTCAGTCATTGCAACCCTGTAGCATTGTCCTCTTTAAAGTTCCTTGTCATTTGAAGTTGTTACATCAGGTTTGTTGTATGCTGAAGATTCACAAGCTATGCAACAATGTTCACATTGCATGTGAAAGACTGCTTATAGCTGTTGAGCAAGGGAGTAGCCAAAAATTAAAGTGCCCCCCACTTTAACCAAAGCTCTTATGGCACCAAACAAGCGAAGCAAGTCATTGTGACCCTCTCCAGAAGAGCTCTCTTGTCTCTTCCATCCAAGCATCTATCCATTCATCATTCCATCCACCCGACGATATCCACCATATCACCTTTACATTCTGCCATCCATTCATTCTTTCATCCATCATTCAGTCTTTCAACACCATTCTGTCCATCCGCCCATTCGTCTGTCTGTCCCTCCATCTCCAAACCTATCCATCAAACCAAATCCATCCCTCTAGCCACCTTTTCACACATCTATCCATCCATCCTTTCACTCATCCATCCACCCACCCTTTAACTCCATCCACCCATCCATTCTTCTATTCATTCATCCATTCTTTTCACTCATCCATCTATCCTTTCATCCAGCCATCCATCATTCTACTCATCCATCCACCCTTCCTCCCACCGAACCATTCATTCATCCATTTACCCTTTCACTCATCACTCCATCCATCGACCATCCCTTTCACTTATCCAGCCATTTTTTCACCCATCCATCCTTACATCCATCCTTTCATTTATCCATCCACTTATCAACATACTCTTTCACTCGTCCACCCTTTTACTCACACATCCATTCATCCATCCTTCCATTTTTTTCGCCCACTCACCCACCCACCCTTTCACATTAATTATGAGCCTTTGTCTGCCGAGTTGCAGACAGAAAGGACCCATCAAGAACTCTAGCCCCTCTGTAGCTGCTAAAGCAAGGGGTACACAACATCCCTGTCCACACCTATCCATTTCCAAACCAATCCATCCACCCACACATCCATCTATACATCCATTCACCCTTTCTCTCAGCCATCCATCTTTTACCAATCCATCCATCCATCCATCTATTCACCTTTGCAGACATTCATCCATCCACTTATCCATCCACCCTTTCACTCAGCTATCCATCCACCCTTTCACCAATTCACTCATTCTTTCAATCATCTATCCTTTCATCCATCCTTTCACTCATTCATACAGCCATCGCTCCATCCACCCTTTCACTCACCTGTCCCTCCACCCTTTCACTTACACATCCATCCATCTATCTAGCTTTCCTTTCTCTCCATTGCCCTTTTCTGGTAATATTATGAGCCTTTGCCTACCAAGCGGCAGACAGAAGAGGCCCATCAAGAACTCCCCTCCTGCCGTAGCTGCTAAACCAGGGGGTTCACAGCGCCGCTGCTGATGAGCCTAGGTGGCATAATTACTTAGTGGTTTAGCATGTGACTCGAGTTGTTCGTTGGATGAACTGGCGCCTGGTTCTTCTCCTCTCTTCATGGATAGAAAGCACACCAGTGATGGTGGTGGTGCTGCCATAAATGCCAATTCTTGTTCAAGCCAGTAGTCTGGAAACGCCTCAGAAGGTGATGGTGGTCCATCATTACAGGCATTTTGTAGGATGGGCATCATGAGTGTGCAGCAAAACCTATGATGTGACCCGAGTGGTCTTACAAGACATTCTACATCTATGAAAACCGTAGGTGGCTGTTCCAGATGCAGTACCAGACATATTTCAAAGGAACAGTTTATGCACCGGAATATTGGTCTCACTCCGTGATGGCCGACTTTTTCATGACAACAGCGAGTCTTTATTGATTTCAGTAAGGTATTAGTTTCCCACGTACCTCACCAATCTGTCTTGGCACACAGATACTCATGCGGGTACATTCCCATCTCGCTTTCCGACATGGCATCCATTGTGAATGAAAGAAATTATGGCAGCCCACATTCCATGATTATACTATTGGAACCCTTCTAAAAATTGTTTGAGAATAACGAATGAAAGCATGAGGATATTACTTCCAGGACAGTGTTAAATCGAGTCCCTAGACACGAGCCAATGCTCTGGAAAAAATGCACAACACCAGTTGTACTAGATGCGTTAAAAATTTGTTTCACCAGGTCAGCAGAACATGTTGGATATTGTGTAGTAAGATATGTCTGTATCTCTGAAGAGGTGTGGGCAGTCTGTAAATCAAAAATCTCTGCTGCTGATGTTAAAACCTTGTCTTTTTGTGGAAGGATCACAGCAAGTTTGCTAATCTTGACAAAATGTATGTTTTTGGTTTGTATTCTGAGCTAAGGGACACCTTCCATGATAAGAATAGGTGGGGATTTGAAAGGTATTCCACAGCATTTTCTCACTTGTGATACTGTCAGCAAATAAAGTACACCCTCATTGATCCCACAACTCGCTAGAATTAAATACAAACCATTCCTCAACAATGTGAGTTATGTTTTAACAGTCAATGTGGGAGTCTCCTGAAAAAATGCATTCCTGGAATCAATCCATTATAGAGGCCATGAAGAGATGGTGAGTTGCACAACAAAGAATGCCCAAGGGGGTCCTGCAGCTGTGCACGCTTACACAAATATCTTTGTCTTCATTCAGACACTTGTACTCAAATGAGAGTGATGTAGAAATTGATCACAAAGTCTTTCATACCATCCCAAATACTAATATTTTTGACAGTTATGGATATGAAACTTAGTGATAGGAAGTGAAATGATTCTGTCCAGGAGCCACATAGATGGTGTGTCAGCTACAGAAAAGGGTATTTGATCCATCTGCTCTGTATTTAATAACGTGTAGGTAGGTGAATTCTTTCTTTGCCATAGTTCTTTGTGTAAAAGTCCAACTGTCTGGATCAAAGATTTCTGAAATATTCAGAAACTGCCAAGGAACACCATCAGCGTAATGTTTGCAGTGCCCAATTTAATTGGAATATAGTTCTAAATTTAGCCTGGCCATGTTGCAAAATGCTGATGTCATCGAGTAACAGGTCAAGTGCAAAGGACACTATTTTGTTCTGTGAATGCACACATCTTGACAGTGTAGTCATATTATTGTCTATCTACTACTTGCAAAACTGTTCCTAAATTTTCGTTGTCAATTTGTCTAACTCTCTCAGCTGCTTCTTGCTGTGAAACTTTCTACATCTTATTCTAAATGGCATATATCACGCGTTTCACACTAAAAGCACGCACTCCTAAAATGAAGGTAGGGATATCCAAACTTCTCTTATTTGTGACAAATACTGCTTTAGCTTGTAAGCACTGCTGATGTAATTTGCCTACACTGTAAGTGGCAATTAATATAGGTATGGTGCTGCTGTCATACAGCGGGTCATGGACAGTTAGCTTTGGAACCTGTTGGAAATTTAATGTTTTGTGCATTCATTTGTGTCTACAAGATCATACGACCCAACCTTCATGATGGAACACAGAGGGATTCTATATTCCATTTTTAATCATGTAATTTATCGTGTCTCCAGACTTGTTCATTTTTACTTCCCAATATTTGAACTGTGCTGTTTTTGGAATGGGAGTTTTTTTATTTATATTTTTCATATTACCAAAACATAGACAGGTAGCTTGCTGAAAAATTATGTATACTTTTTATGTCTAAATTTTCTTTTCAGTACTCATAACCCTGTATGTTCAGTTTTCATCAGAATAAATCAGTTTAGTGTTTGATATATTCTTCCAAGACACCTCAGGCTTTTGTTTCTAATAGAAAGCAGAGAGATTGGATCTGTGTTCACCATTAAAATAGAGAAATACCTTCATATACTTTGCGATTCCGCCTGCAGGGGCCTTATGCAGTGTTTCAACTGTGTGTAATTAAATATTTCAAGAGGAGAGCCAGTCCTCTGAAGGTAACCGTGTGCATAATGGAGATAGCAATACATGTCCCTATAATTATACACACTTAAATAAGATTCTTCATTTTACAGGACGTTATACAATACTAAATCAGACATCAAACTCTTTTCTGTCTTTATATCCCATTCATTTGAAATGGAACCAGAAGTTATATTAGCCATAATAAATTCTTATAACATATCATAGCATCCAGTATAGGGTGATCTATAATGTTCACAGCATGTAATTCTCTCTGAACTCTGTGGGAAGTAGTTGTAGTTCTTTTGCCACTATCCGTGACATAGCTCTGCCTGGGATATAAAGTTCATCTTACAAGAACAACACAATAGTTAGCATCAGTAGCCACATGATAAAGAAGAACACTCCTGGAGCAATCCAAACATAGGACCATGGTGGTATCTAATAACTGTCACAAAACCAGTGCCATACTTTAGAACCTCTTTAAGGAATCTGAAGAAAAGCCAACTGTAACATATTTGGATTCAGTTTCACCAAAATTTTTGGTTCTGATGGGCAGCATCACCAAGATCTTATCTCTGAAGAGGGATCATAATTAGTTGGACCTGGCCCTTTTTACAGGGTCATTCCCCAAACCTTTTGCCTTCCTCCTTCTATTTTTTTCTGACTCTTTATGCTGATGTTAGGACTCTAGTCACTTTACCACTGCTGATCAGTGCTAAACTTGGTATGATTGGCTTACACCTGATTGGCACATTTAATTGGCTTACACCTGATTGGCACATTTAATTTACCTGTAAGTCCCTTGTACAGTGGTATCCCTGTACCCAAGGCATGTAAATGTAATGCTATTAGTGGGCCTGCAGCGCAGCTTGTGCCACCCACAGAAGTAGACTTTCAAACCTGTCTCAGGCCTGCTAATGCAGGACCTGCGTGCGCAGTTTACTGCCACAGGGACCTGGTATCTAAATTTACTTGCTGGGCCTGGAACTCCCCTTTTACTACATATAAGTCACTCCTAAGGTAGGCCCTAGCTAGCCCAATAGGCAGGGTGCTATGTATGTAAAAGGCAGGACATGTGCCTAGCTGTGTGGCCTGTTCTGGTAGTGACAAACAGCCTACTTGGTTTCTCACTGCTGTGAGTGCTGCCTTTCTGATAGGATTGCATTGGAAATGCCTGCCTTATGTCTAGGGGATATTGTCTGATCTATGAGGGGTAGCATAGGTATGTTTGGTATGGTTGTAGTAGTAGTGAGAAATGCTGCTTACTGGTGTAGGTGGGTTTTCATTACCATTATAGGAATGCCACTTCTAGAAAGAGGGCATTTATCTGTGCTTATGACTGGTGTTTTACAGCTTGACTACAATCCACGTTTGGGGCTGAGTGACAGCTAGGCTTTGTGCTTGCCTTTCAGACAGCCTGTCTACAGGGAGGGTGGAGGTGTCACAGAGGTGCATCTGCATACTGAATGGTCTCCCTGAAGCCGGGCACACCTGCATTTGTAAAGGCTGTGCACTGGCATCACACAAAGGGCTTGTTTACCCCCCACTGATGTCTGGAGCCTGTGCTGGAGGAGAGAGAGGACACTTCTAGAACCAGTTAGGAGTGGTTGGAACCTCTTCTCCCCTTTTTGTGAAAGCTTGTGCAAAACTGAGTATAAGTACAGGGGTTTTTCCAAATGAGACACTTTACGACTACTAACTTTGACACAGAATGCTGCTGGAGGGACTCGCCAGGAACCGCCTGGGACTGCTGCTGTTGTGCTGACTTGTGACCTGCTGGGTCACTAGGAGGAACTGCCTCTGCTTGAAAACCTATGTGCTGGCATGTTTGCTTGGGCCCTGCCACCCTGTGCTCACTTTCACCATCTCAAGGAGCTGGGTGGTGTGCCCCCTATTCGCCTGCAACCTTTTCTCTGCCCTGAAGTGGTACCAGAGGAGCACTTTATTGGGCAGAAGTAAAGCGCATCCTGAGCGCTTCCCTTGTTGCTGGATAGCGTGTTACGGGCGCTTTATTGGAGAATATCCAAGCGCGGCCTGAGCGCTTTATTTCCTTGCCTCAGAGAGCTTCTGGAGGCAGACCACTCTTTTATTGCTGAAGAATTACCGCTGTGACTCTGGTGGGTCTAGCGCTCCTGAAAACGCTTCGTGCTGTGCTCCTGGGGGACCGGAGCACTATGAGGAGTGCCCCCGGGGCACAGGCAGGAACCAACTCTGGGCAAAATCACTGCGACAGCCCGGGACGGTGATTTTGGACACACTCGGGCACCAGATCATGTGCGGGTGAGTGCCGGTGAAAAGGAGTGGCCCCAGGAGGGAGGGAAACCTCATCAGAGGTCCCTCCTGCTCGTAAGGCTGCTCGTAAGGCTGCCCCAGGGCCTGAGACGCTTGTGTAGCATGCTCAGGGGAAGACGAGTGGTCCCCCGAGGCGCAACAGGCTGCAAGAGCCTCTCTCTTCTGACCGGGCAGCGAGGAAGCCTCAATGGAGGCCCCACCCATCAGTGAGGTTGTTCATGGTGCCCGCTGTTGAAGAGGGGGCACCCCAAGAGCAGGATGTAGGGAGGCAAGGGTAAGTCCCTCTTCCCCGGTTGCTGCGAGAGGAGCATGAACGCTCCAAACGTTGTCAAAAGTTCTTTTATCTTCCCATGTCCCTGAGACTGCCAGTCATGGCCTCCGGAGGCCACTGGGCGAATTGTGCCCTTTTTAGCCTTTGTCTTGTGTGCGGGGAGAGGACTCCCTTGTGAATAGGAGGGGGTGCGTGCTGCCCCCCTCTCTTGCCCATGATCAGATGGATTGCTGGGTGGAAGGGAGACCTCCACAAAGGTCCCATCCCCGCAAAGCTTGTTTGGGACCCCCCTGTGCACTAAAGGAGTGCAGGAGTGCCCCCATGTGGCCTCAGGGACTTGGCCTGTGAGCAGGCAAGGAATCCTTCATGGTTCTGGGCATTCCTGATGATTTAATGACATTTTGCACAATATC
The DNA here is from genome assembly GCF_031143425.1 of Pleurodeles waltl. Lineage (NCBI taxonomy): Eukaryota > Metazoa > Chordata > Amphibia > Caudata > Salamandridae > Pleurodeles > Pleurodeles waltl. The sequence continues at coordinate 833,514,546 of NC_090439.1, read as the reverse complement.
ATGTTCACTGTACATTTCATAATACTGTTTAGACTTCGTTGTTTTCCATGATGTGTGCAACCCTGATGTTATGGTAATATTAATGCAATATGATTTCACTGTGTACCTTCATGATACTGTTTAACGTTGTAGGTGACGTGTTTTTCATGATATGTGCATTCCTAGTGATACAGTTTTCCTGACTACTGCTTATGTTGTAGAATAATCGGTAATCTATGTGTTTCATGTGACTACTGCTGGCTTTTGCAGAGCACCAGTAACTGAATATTGTTCTGACAACTGCTTGTGTAGCAGGGTAGTACTGACATATGGTGTTTGGTCTAATGATGTTGTATAGAATACAGTTTATTTTTATATAACTTGGAGTTGTGTTTCCTTTGTGGTGGGGATAGTGCGTCACGTGTGTAGTGAGTGTTGTGCAATCGCTTTACACATTGCCTATGGGATAGGCCTGACTGCTCATGCCAAGCTACCAAGGGGATGAGCAGGGGTTATCTTGGGTGTGTAAACCCCTCACCCTGACTAAAGTGGGTGGGTTCGGCCTGGCTTAGGTGCATAGACTAGCCAACCAGAAACCCAAATTCTAACATAATATCACAGCAAAATAACATTGCCATGGTTTTGGAGTTCTCCAAATGGATGCTCCTGCAGTAAAGGGAAAGAATGCAAGGTTCTATTTTGAGGCCTCCCTTATTGTATTTGGACAGGATGACTGCAGAGAGTTGATCACAAGATATTTCTTTATGTAATCAAGCAATACTTGTCTATTCTTTTTTGAGCCAGGCAATGGGGGCAAGACTACAGTGTGTCTGCCTTTTAGCCCCAACACAGGTGTTTGAGGTGTTTGTTTGGAATCTTCTCTCAAACCAGATATCTTTCTTTTGGGATTCACCCATCTGTGACTGGCAAAATGTTGTCTTCGCTGGTTGCAGAGTCAGAATGCTTTACATTCAAAAGTGTACCTCTAACATTTTTCACTTTCTCAGAAACAGTCAAATGTTGGTCTAGGTCAAAAGGATTTTCCTCTGCCACCTACCCCATGCTATCCAGGTAGGGAACATACATAGGTATTCCAAAGAGCACCTTGTATGGAGTACGACTTCCCAATATTCCTCTAGGCAAGTTATTTACTGCTCTCTGCACTCCATGGAGATGATGGGTCCAATTAAGATCTGAACTCAACACCTGGGCTGTTAGGGCCTCCTAGTTATAGCATTCTACTAACCCATTCATGTTTCTTTTGAATGGGTAACTGAAATGCAAAAACAAAGAGGGAGAAGGAGGTTGTGGGCTGTGTCTGTCCTCCTTATAGCCTATATAAAATTAAAAAAGAGGCCCAGCAAAAAGAATTACCACAGGATGGATATGAAAAAAGGATTTTCCTGTCAGAAAAACTCTCAGCCACCAGGGTTATCCCTTGTTGGCATGCTTCATCATTGGGTTTCTTCCCGTTCCACTACGGAGCGGGCGTGCTACGACCTGCGGGATACGTAGGAGCACTGATGTAGTCTTGTCAATGTGAATCACAGGAGGGATAGGAGTGGTGGGGTCTTGGTTGAGTTAAAAATACCTGTCTCCTAGTAATTCCAATGATTTAATAGATCTCTTGGAGGCGGTATGATTAAAAAGGGGCTGCGGGAGTGGGGGATGTAATGAACCTGACTTCCTAGTCTACATATTTCGGAGCCTTACCCCTAAGCTCCTCTTCAGGACCAAGGTGGTCTCCCTGGTGCCACTCCTTGTTTGACTACTTCTAATGAAAGCATAAATAATACATGCTCTGTGATATGGTGCAATTCACCTTACTAATGTGGTGTCATAAGATGATACCTGTAGTTTATGGTGTCCGTCATTAATACTCAGTAGTATTTGGATTTTCATATCATAGCTCCTCCGGGAGGGGTGTGTGCTTGTAGCCACACTTTCCTCAAAGCAACATTCCCGCTCTGTACCTAAGGCTCACTTGTAGCTGGGCCTCTTTTGTAATGTTAACTGAAATGCAGACACCCCCCCACAAACTCATCTCTTCCTTGTAAGCCTTTGATGCGAACACATGACCATTGTCTGCTTGGAATGCAAGAAATTCCCTTGCGGCTATCAAACACTGAAAATCCCTTATAACAGCATCTGCAGATCTCTCAGCCCATAGCCATAGGAACTGAGAACATGAATCTACCACAACTAGAATATACTTGAAGTGTTTATCAGATTGTAAGGAACAGCTAGAGGGGTTTCCTCGCAAATATTCCTCCTAATTATATCTAATCTAGACAGCTTATTAGGTATCACTCTATCTCTCACTGCAGACAAGCACACCATCTGAGTGTTTTCTGAACTAAGGCTGTAGGAGTATTTGCGAGGAAGCCTCTCTGGAGTTGTTATTACTAAGGTTGCCTTAGTAGCAGCCAGTATGTCTTTATCAATTGTCTTTTGGGATAGGATCACAGCAGCTAATTATACAGTCTGAACTGATGCCTTTGCAGCAGGGTCAACAGTAGAGTTCCCTAAAGCATGCATACCATCACACTGTGTACCAATGTTTGTCCTACATGGACTAATGGAAGCACATTTTTTAAGATGGCAACCTTTCCTCAGAACTGTTTATTTTCAATTGGTTTTCCTTTTGAATGTTTGAATCTGTTCATTCGCCAATGTAGTAAATCCACATTATATGCCTGGATGCAGAAAGAAGAGTCAGACACAATTAGGGTTGGAACTCCTGGTTCAGTCTTCTGAAGTGCAAGCATCAGTGCATTTATCTCTACGATCTGTGCAGTGCTGTCACCTAAGGTTGGAGTGTTGTGGATCAAATTTACCATCTTTAATTATTCCCTTTGCCACTGCACAAGCTGCTGAGTAGTTCTGTTTTGTTCTTACAGCCGGTTGTGCAGAGCCATCTGTATACATCACACTCTCATAGCTCTCAATGTGTAATGTTTCTGGAATAATGGGCATTTTCTGTTCCTATGGGAAACATTCTTGTGTCCTTAGTGTCGGATCATATTAAAACTGCATATCTACTGCTTTTAATGATGATGCCTATTGAATCCACTGGAGGTGCAACACGCACGCATTTGAAATGCTGGCTTTGGTAGACACTGCAAGGCCAGGTACAGCAGAAACAACAATAATTTGTTTTCCCTTCAACAAAAGATGCTATTTCAAATGGCTGTTTCTACAACTACAAGAACTTTCTCGGTTGATGCAAATTGTGATATGGATTTGAGTATAAATGTGATTTGAATGCTGTTAGTATTGTCTGACCCTCATTGTAAATTACATAGGTGTAGCCAGAGGTGTTGGGTACAATATCCAAAAACTAGGTTGGTCCTGTTATCCATAGTTTGTAAATATTTTGATTCTAGCATGTATGCCTGGAGAGCACGCAGAAATGTTGTGTGTTCTTCTGTTAAATGTTGAGGAGAGAACATATTTTAATGAGTTGTACAACGGTATAAGTTGCTCAGCATAATGAGGCAAGGAAGTTCATTCAAAGTTAAGAAACTCTAGCCGGGTTTGTAACTTTCTGAGCATATGTGTGAGTTGCAAAGTTGCACATTTCTGAAGGAAATCTGGTGCAATCCCTTTGCCTCACTTGACAGCTCATAACCTAGGAAGACTACATTCAAGTAAGTTACTTTAGATTTTTTTAAAGTTTATTTTGTAACTGTGTGGGCCCAATACGGTCAGTATCCAGTCCACTTGAGTTAAGTGTGTGTTTAAATCATCGGTTGAGATGTAAATATCATCAACGTACAATAGGGCTTCAGGAATCTGGTTGCAAGACCTCTATGATATATGCTGAAAATTAACCTCGATCATAGCTATTTCCTATTGGTAACCCCCCGAAAAAATATTGAGAACGAAAGCTTGTAAAAGCTGCTAGATACCCACTTTCAGGCACTATATTTTGACTGAAAAACCCATGAGCAATATCCAGAGTTGTTTTATATTTTTTACGCATCAGATTTGTCGTGAGACCCGTAATGTGTGCATTGTGTATGGCACATGTATGGATGTGAGACTATTGTCACGTCTGCTGTGCTGTCTAGAAGCATTTGTGCCCATGCATTGTTTTGTATGGGTGTCCGTAGTATGCACAACATTTGTTTTAGAAAGACTGGCAACTTTTTTATTTTGTAATGTGTTTTGGGGTCCCGACCTTTCTAATCATTCTTGACACTAACGCCTGTGCTTTGGCCTGGTGATACTTGAGAGATTGGTAGCTGTTCTGGCACAAGATCAGGAAAGAGAGCTAACAAGAATCATTACTGAGACCTATATCACAGTGGGCTGAGATTACCATTCCTAAGCGTAAACATATGGTAAGAATTCTGTTTGTCTCGGGGAATTTGTGCCGGTATACAGCTTCTAACTGGTTGGTCTTGCTAGCAGTCTGAAAGGCTATTTTGTCACTCTTCGTGGGCTCTATTCCGATGATAGCATTTATTGTCTGTGGACTTATTACCTGAATGGCAATTTTTCCCTGTGCCAAAGGAACCTGCCTAGTATTTAAAGTTATTAATACATATTGCAAAGTTGTCTGTATGTTTAGACTACATTATTCCATAGTGCCAATACGTCTGCTAAAATTAGTGCACGTGGATTTGAATAAGGTGTATATCCTGGCAAAACTGACCAGGTAGTCCCTTTATTACTCAGAGGCCTCTATTGAGGGGGTCTCTCTCTCTCTTTCAACAGATATCCAGTGTTCTAAATTAATTAAGTTTGAGTGACAAAATAGAAGGATATTTTCTCTATTTACTGAGCAGGGTCATAATAAACAAAAAACGATGTTTTAAGACACCACAGTTAGCTATAAATAGGGCCACTGGGATTATGCAAATCTGCACCCATGGCTTTTTAGCATAACTGTTGAGTCATCACATTTGCCACATAATCCATCATCTGCTGCATAATTTACAGAATTTAAGAAACAAAGTGTTGTTTCTAACTCAAATGCATCAAAAGTTATATAGTGATATTTGTTCCTGCACACTGAAAGGCCCTTTGCAAAGGTTAGTGCAACATCTTTCCACAACTTTTTGCTATATTTGGGTGTTAATAAAATTGCATATTTTGCCAGACCATGCTACCATATGTAATTTGGTTTTCCTTGTTGCATAATTTAGCTAACCCTGCTGCATAATTCAAGTGGTCCTGGCTACAAGGATGTGTAAAATATAGTCAAAACTATTTAAAATCAAGAAATTTACTAGTTACACTTCTCAGGTGATCAGTACATTTACCAGGCATTTTGAGACCATTGTGGTAAAATGTGACAGAATTGTGATATTAGATATATATGGCAAATCTGTTCAGATGGGATAATGCATACCTTTGTTCGGAGTCCAAAAATATACGGAATGCCAAAGGAGGCATTTAAAAAAAAAAATCTCCAAATTAGGTATTTTTTCTGCAAATCAATAAAGGCCATCTGAGCCTAGAACACAATTTATTATTGGAAGCAATCTTTGAGTGAAAATTATAAACTTAATGCATATTATTTGATTAATACTAAGAAAGTGATAGATTATCTATATTTTTAAACAAATTATGTGTGCACCAAATTGAATATGAAACACATAATATGTGTAGTGTGGAACGATATCCATATGCTTAGTAACAGGTCTTCGCTTTTTTATAACTAACTGGTGGATATTCAAAGTGATGACTTTGAATAATTCAATTTTTAATGTAATATTAGTACTGACTTCGCCACTTTAAAAATAAAAAGTCCGTATTTTCCAAACAGAAAAGAAGTGATCAGTGAGTCTATGAATGAATGCCTCCAAATAAGGCAATAAAAGACAATCGAATATATTGACTTCTAGTTGTACCATTAGCGGAGAAGGTGATGAGGTTAAATATATGTTATAAGAAAGGCGAATACCAAGTAATAACACACTAGAAGTCCAGAGACATAAGATGTCTCGAGGTTGACCTTTTGAAGATTGGTCGATTATTGCTTTGGAAGATTCGGAGCTTTTCGAAACTCAAAACCAAACAATCAACCATTCATGACAGAAACAACAAAGTTTGTTTGAAAAGACGCAAATCCAGCACGGTTTCTGTGTAAGCATTGGCTCCTATTCCGAAAATCTGCTGTTTTATTTTCGGGAGCCCCTGTACCTCTCCACGGAGATGTGAAATTAGTTATCGAGGCCGTGGTTTACTGGCGCAGACAGTAGTAGCAAACAGGAGGTGTTCACCTCCTTTACAGCCCCTAGCTGCAAAGGAGTCCAAGGACAGCTCTCAGTACTACAGGTCACCTGAAGTGAAAACAAATAAACATACTCGTATTTAACCCCGAGTTGATGTGGAATGAAGTAGAGGCGCAGCGCTGTCGCAGAGCCGCGGACTCGGTGTTCCCATGCCGGGCTGCCCCTGTGTTTACGTCTCGCTCCGTGACCTTGTAACACACGGGGGGAGCGTGTGAGCCTTCTCCGGTTTCTCCACCAGGGCTGTCCCGGGATTCTCTCTCCGGCCGGGCCTCCCCTGAAACCTCCCGCGGCCCTTGTGATAGTACCTTAAAGATTGGGGCCGTCTCCCGGCCCTGCCTCCGCCCCTCCCCCTCAGAGAGCAGGCTCAGCTGCCGCTGCAGCAGTCATGGCTGCCGACGGGGTGGACGAGCGCTCGCCGCTGCTGTCCGCAGCCAGCTCGGGCAACGTGACTCCCACCGCCCCGCCGTACACCGACGACAACAACCTTCGAGGTAAGGCCGCCCCGCTTCTTCCCAAGCCGGCGTCCAGACCGGAGGACCATCCCCTGCTACATCGCCCACTTCCCGCACTCCCAACTTGAGAGCTGGGCGGAGAGCCTGCTCCGGTGAATCCGGGAGCCCCGGCTGACTGCAGACGCTGCCCATTGTGCGCGTCCCAGGCTTTGTCCTCGTCCATAAATATGGCAGATAAGAGCTTTTAATAGGGCGCTCCCGTGTTCTTGCACTCGGCTGTCAAACCCGCTCCAGATGTGGGTATTGGGCAGTCCTTGAGACCCCATTAGTCATCAGCGTATTTGCAAAGGTGTAGACATTCATATATAAAGCACGCTGCATTATAGATTCTTCATTTATACGTCTTTACCCATTCATTTGCAAAACGTTGAATACCACCCGGGCACTCTGTCATTAATCCCACACCCCTCTTTTGTCGTTGTGTTTATGTGCACAACTGTTCGGAAATACAACCCAAATAAAAAGTAGCCTCATTCTGAGATTGTAACGAACGACCCCATGACTCCCTACGTCTGCTTGTTCTTGAGGGTATTGGACGATGTAACGTACATGCAGTAGATTGCACGTGTCAGTAGGTAAAACAAAACAAAGCAAATCCTTTCATTGATACAGAACCCTTGTGCTTTATTAAATCTCTTCAGATACTAGAGCGCATAGGAAGCAGACCACTTGGATGGATGATACAAATTCCTTTACAAGTGAAAGAGTTGCTTTTCTTGGCTTAAGCAATGATGCAATTAGCTAAATAAGTAAAATCAGGGGCCTGGTACTGTTAGCGTATTAATGAGCTTAAAAGTTATCAGTGTGGGAGTACATGGTTCTCCTCGAGTGGTGATAAATGTACTCCAGTTGTAGAGCTGCATAGTTCACTTGAATTTGATAGTGTTGTAGTTAACACTTCTGTGAAACGTGGAGCACTGTGTATTGTACAATCTTTGGTCTCGTTACTATTACAGCAACAGATTTCGAATCTGGCACAAAAGTTGTTTGAAATCTTTTCAGACAGATTGCATTTGCACCTGGAGGTTTTGCTGATGCAATTTATGCTATGTAAGCTGCCCTCCAACAAACTGAAAAAAGTGCATGCAGTTTGGAAATTGTGACAGTGAACCACACCGATTTTATGGGGTACGTCAGATCTGAGAAGATAAGCCTCCATCAGAAGTGACTTGGCAGGAAATGGCATAGCAGAAAGTGACCACAACGAGTGCCAAAGTGTTAAAACAAACTTCCCCTTCAACCCATCCCTCCAAGCAATGCAAATGTAATGACTTTTATTCTAACATCAAGGGCCAATAGGTTGTCATACTTGTTGTTTCACACATCCTACAATGACGTGCGCAGGGAGTAACACAACAGGCGTGCCGCAACACCCGGCTTCCCAGGGGTAAATCCACTCTCACCTTTCAACCCATTTACCTTTGCAGTGTGTTGCAAGTAATCTCAAGATCCGAGTCCCAATAGGTGAAAGCACATACATCAATCAACTGTCCCACCTTGCAGTGTGCAGGAAATGGGCTGCAAGAAGTGGGGTAGATGGTCGGCGTAGGATTTTTAAAGTGTTCTCTGACATCAAACAATTTACCCTCAATACACGTTTTAAAATAAATATTAATGTACCCTATTATATTTTTGAACTTAATAAAACTACTTCTAGAAATAGTTTTGATCAGAAATTCTTAATCAATGATTGAAATGAAACCGAAAACCGTGAAAAGTTAAAATGTCTAAAGTTATTAAACACACATTTCAATAAAAATGATATCTTTGGGCAGAGAAAGGAAATCCGAATTTGAAAAACATATATCTTCTAAACAAACTTTAGATAGGTAGCTACATTAATTTTACCTCATTTCTCTTTCCAGTCCCTGTCCTTAGGTTAGAGGAACCACCACCTTCTTGCAGACATCATTATAGCGATACCAACACAAAAAAACAGCACTTATCTCTCTTGTGCTACTTTTATATAAGGGTCCATATTCCATTTAACCTTCTGGTTATATATTTTTGTCTACCTTGAAAATTCTAGTTTCCTAACATAATGTGGTCTTCTTCCCTCGAAGGCTGGGTTGTTTTGGAATCTGCATGTTGGGAGACATGTTGCAGAGCCACCAAAAGTGTGCCTCTGGCTCACTGCTGGAGTCCGGTCAGGGGGAGGGTTACTGTCTCTAACGGAGTTACCCCAGCACATGGCTGTAGGTGACTGCTCCTTGTGTTAGACCGGAACAGAAGAGGCGTTCATGCCTTTCTTGCGCTCCCTGGTCATGCATGGCAGCCATCTTGGTTTGGGGGTACTAGTGCATCAGTTGGCCTAAGACGGATATTATAATCAGATCGTTTACTATAAGTTTTGGGCAGACTCAGCACTGCTTTGCTCAAATTCTGCCTAGAAGGGATGCCAGTCATTTTAGAGGCAAGAATGTTGGGGATCCTCATCTAATGCTCCATGAGATTCTTCAACCAAACTTAAGTGCTGCTGATAGCCACTGGCCCTTTTTACTGACCATTGTGTCTTGGGTAGTTAAAAGGCTCAGATACCTTTTGGATAGCAAAGCAAGTCATTTTTGATGCCTGGCTTGGGTTTTGATCTACTGGGTAGACCATGTTTGAATCCTTCAGTTCCTTCAGGAGGGACTTGTCTGAGATTTCTCTTTTCACTTTGAGGAGTCAGTGGGCACCTATTAGAACCTTTAGAGAACCTAGGGGTGGTTCCCACAAATATTCAAGCCACTTTGTGTCCTTTCGTCTTAAGGTTTGTTTTTGACCCAGCCTCCAGGTAGAGGGAATTCTCCTTGGCACCTTCCTCTATCTCTCCCTGGGCTTCAGAGAGTGTATTTTCAGCCTCTTGATAAGGATGAGTCTTCGTTGGGGTCCAGAGTTTTTCCCAAATATTTTGTTCAAATTTCATAGGGAAGCTGTTCTTCCTGTGTTCTGTACCAATTATGTCTCTCTGGAAAAGATAGCCTTGTACTCTCTGGTCATTTGCAGAGCGGTGTCAGTTTATTTGGATAGGATTGCCCGATTCTGTCAATATAATAACCTGTTTGTGAACTTTGGACCTGCAGGTAAGTTATTAGCTCCTTCTTGGTAAAATCAACATTTCATGTGCTTACAAGGTAAAGAGTTACCTGTTCACATTCAGGGACAGTCTACCATAGACCTGGCACCCTCCTGGTCTGAAGCAGAGGGGATTCTCTCTCATGTTCTGTTGGCCCTATCAATTCCATGAGGTCAAGCCCTCCTTAAGCTTAAGAGGGACCTTACCCCATTTCTTTAATCAGTTTGTCAGAAAAAACACACTTTTGTGCACATCACTTTTTTAAAAATAATGTCACATTTAGGCTATTTTCTGGCTTCTATCTGGGCAAAGCCACAGGCCCAGAATATCTGTACAGTCTTCAACATGTGAGGGGGGGGAGAAGGGTGCACATTTGGCCTGGGCTAATACCTTTATGCAGACAAGCGCAAACTGCTCCAAATATAAAGGCATGCATTGGCAAAGGCAATAGGATTCGCCTATGCAGGACCTATTGGCGTTGTCAGTATTTTTGTAAACGTTGTCCAGCAGTGTGGTCTGCTGTACCACATGGCTTAAATTATATAAAAACAAAGCCCTGTTTTGCTGCCGACATTGACCAATTTTGCTTTTTACTTTAATCCATGTTGCATGGCAGCCCGCACTGCTGTGCAACATCTCTGACAACATTAACAAAGCCAAATAGCTCCATAAGAGCTACTTGGCTTTGTTCTGATTTTTTTTTTTGTGGTGGATGGGAGGACCAGGACGGCCTAGGGTTTGTGTATAGCGTGAGGGAAGTAGGACTTGCAAGCAATGCAAGGGGGTGTGTGAAAGGGAGTTGGTGGAAGATGAGGAATGGAGACAGGAGAACACAAAGGAAACAGACAGTGGAGGTGGCAAGCAAAACAAGGGGTGTGGGGATAGAGGTTTGGGCAAGATTACGGGAGGAGTCAGGAAAAGCACAATACATTGGGGGGAGGGCGGACAGACTGCAGATACATGCACTCTTAGAGAGTACATGTCTAAAAGTAAAAAATAAATACCTAGGGAAACTATAGGACAGACGCTCGAAGCTCAGGAGGAAGCAGGGAACTGCTGACCAATAAAGAGCAAGGAAACGAGCAATGTGCAAGCCAACCAATAGTAAGTAATGGGCAATCTCTAAGCCCACTTTAAGTTTTTAGTCTACCAGAAATGTTCCCTACGACAGCGCAAGCATTGTCTGCAGGTGAAACCTAAAAAGGGCACAGCTTCGGGGAAGGGGTATCCTCTGCACTTAAGTGGGTAAGATACACAAAAGTCGAGGCGTATTCTATTCAATGGGCCACGTTTTGTGGGTTCCACTCTTGTAACCTTTCTCTATGTCTTCTTGTACTTGATGCCCCTTCAAGTACCTGTGATGGACCATTTCTAATCACCGTGCATAAACATATTAGTATGTTTACTTTTAGCACATATTCTACATGGGGGCATTAGATTCCCTTTAACTCATTTGTTGAATTTCATCATGTTTACGTAGACCATTGAAAGCATAGTACTGAATTTTTCTTTCTTAGCCACAGTCTTGTACAATTATCTAACATTCATGCGGCCCCCATGTAAGGCATCGCAGAAATCAAGTAGCTCAAGCAGATCCTTGTTCTCAGTAAAACAGAAGAGACCTCTGCACCACAGAAGCAGAAACCACCTTCGCTCTCCCCCTGCCTATTTTCTGAAGAATTAGATTAGATCCAATGTTAAAGGAGACAGCATTGCAATGATCTACAAAGATACACTAGTTTGTAGCTTGACTCAATGCACTGTCTCAGACTGTGAAAGCACTCTCTTCAAAATCCCTCTGAATCACAATTTCAACTTCTCAAGGCCTCTAATTTACTCTCCCTCAGACCATTGAAAACCTTTAGGGAGGCATTGACTAATTTGATAGCACCGCTGGTCATCAAACGTGCCATTTTTAACATCACTGGGGATCTTAATCTACATCTTGATGCCACGCACAACAGTAACGTCACCAAATTCATAGATGACCTCGCAGCTATGCAGTTATCCCTGTTAGTCACTGGTACCAAACACTTCGCTGGTCATCGTTTAGACCCAGTCTTCTCTAATCTCAGTGATTTACAGGTTGCAGCACCTCTATCCATGGCCTGGACGAACCATTGCACAATCTCCCTGTCCAGATGCTTATAGCACATATCACGGTCTCGATCCTTAAACGTCCTTGGCACAAGCTTGACTTACAAAGATTTGGCCATTTTATTCAGGCTGGCTGCCCCTAATTGGCCCCCAATGCGGAGGCAGCAAACATCTCCCTGCAATCCTGGCTTACTTGAGCCCTAAACGTCTTCATTCCTGCTAGAAGGTCTTGGTAAAGAAGAAGCATGCCGCCCCTTGGTTCAACAAGAGCCTTATCTTGCCCAAGAAGCACTGTAAATCTCTATAATGCTCCTAGAGGAAAACAGTCCTTTACTAAAACATATTGGAGATTAGCAATCAAATCATACCATACATTTATCATGATATCCAGGGCAGAATACTTCACAAATTTAATCAGAAACAGCGATAATCCTGCTAAAGAAACTTTCACTTTAGTGCATAGCCTTACAAAACCAGTGCTAGCAGTAGACCCCTTCGAAGCCTCCAGGGCATACTGCAAGAAATTAGCAGATTATTTTACTGGTGAGATAGATTACATCTACTTGCACTTTCCCTCTGCTGCTCCAGATGCTAGGTCAGAGCACATGATTTTTTTTTTCTTCAGTGGACAGCAATCCTATAGCCTTGCAGAAGCTGCTGCCCTCCCTGTGCCCATCTTCATTTCTATTCCTCTGTAGCCAAGTGAAATCCAGTTCACCGGATGATTCTATTAAACCTGATTTGTTCATTTAGCTACAGAATTTCCTCCGCTCTCCTAGTTTAGAGACTGTTAATCTTCCTCTGTTATCCGGCTCTGTGCCCGGCCCATGGAAGCACGCTAAAGTTATCCCACTACTGAAAAAAACATCTCTGGATGCCTCAAAACGAGAGTGTCCACCCTATTTCCCTCCTACCTTTCTTAGCCAGGTAACAGGGTGACACGTCAGTGGTATCCTAAATTCCTGGAAGCAAATCATATCATGGACGAATACCAAAACAGCTTTGTAGTACCTTGGATGAAGGCAGATCCTCAGCCCTGATCCTGCTTGATCTGAGCTCTGCATTCAACAAGGTGCCTCACAAAATTGTAGTCCGGCGCTTACAGGACATCGGCATGGTCACCCTGTCTTGGTTCACCTCTTTTCTATCTGAATGTTCATTCCAGGTCGTTTCTCTACTCCATGCCTCCCAACTGCAGGCCCTACACTATGGCATCTCCCAAGGCTCTTCTTTGAGCTGTACCCTAGTCAATAAATACATTCAACCATTGGCACAGGTAATTAAATTCTCAGAGCTTGCACTGGTGTGGTATCCTGACAATACTGAGCTCATTCTTTCACTGTCTGAAAACTCCACTCAAGGCATGGCCGCCTTTCAAAAAGGAATGCTTAGTGTGGTAGAGTGGATGAACAACAACTGTGCCTGAATGCAAATGAAATGGAAATACTACTATATCTTCCTCCCTTTCTCCCTCAGGAAAACCCCAAACTATCTCTTTTTCATGAAATCTCTTAAGACTTGGCTTTTTGCCATCTAGCCCTCCCCCCGCTGCATTATGTGCGGCAGATGTAGCTCATATGTCCTCTGGGTTCAGCGCTAGGGGCCCCATTGTTGGGGTAGCTATGCTCTTTACAAGCCCCTTTAACATATCCTCACTTGATTCTAGCTTTTCTAGCATCATTTTACCCACAATGTTTCTATAACAGTACCATGGTTCTCAGCATAATGCACCTTTGACAAAGTCCATCAGTGCTGTAGAGCAAAGCTGCTACATAGCAGGCTGGTGAATAACGGGGCTTGTAGCACTGGGGGCATTTCTTGTAAAATCAAATGTTAAATTGAAATACTGCTGGAACTCGATTAAATACGTCACACCCATCTAGGAGAAACATTAAGACGTGATGTTCTTCACTGTATATAAGACTAGCTGAATAACATTATATTATATCATTATACAAATTGAATGGAACTATGGATATGCTTTGCAGTTGTAGAAACGTGTTTTCAAGTAGTCACACAATAGAGGCAGCGTTGCAGACTGCAGAGAGGTCTGCAGTCGATGCATTTTACCATCTCTGGAGTTCTGATGTAGAATGGTTTCTGCTCTTGTTATTTCCAAGATCCATTGCCTTTCACAAAGCATTTTTGACTTGTGTAATTTTATGTCTTTGGTAGTAGGTTAAAGGCAGTACTTGCTGCACACAATCATTCCCACTCTGTTATGAAAATGGGATTCTGGAGTTGGTAATGTGCAACAAGTAAGTTTGCAGATACTTATTTTGTTGTGGTGGTGATGTGTTAAGTATTTTTTTGTAGTGTGTTTTTGTATGGCGTTATTGCAGTGCGATTTTGTTTTGGTTTTTATTCTGCAATAGTTGTGTTGCGTTCTGTTTTGACTATGTTGTTGTGATACGATATTTTACTCCTTAAATGTGTTCTGTTGTTTAGATATGGCGATACATCCTGCTACGTTTTCAACGGAAAGCCGCACATTACCACAAAGTTCCCATGTAGAGCAACCATTTACTACTGTGTAAGGTGATAAAGTAGATCAGCTCCTCCAACTATTTATTTAATATACCAATAAGCCCAGAACTGCGGCAGGGGTTGAGTCAAAACTTAGTGCTTGCCTTATGTGATACCCCGATCTCTAAATAAGCCTCAGGGTATTCCTAAGATTAAAAATTCCTTGGCAATAAACTTTTAGTCTGCCAGGAAATTAGAGGTCTTACCTCTGCTTTCATCAAACTAATTCAAAGAGACATGTTTCTCACTGGGCACAATGAAATCTGCACTGTATTGTTTGGGCGAAGCAAGGGAATCTCCAAGTTCTGATTTTTAGAGGTGTTGAAGTATGGGAAGTAACCTGGAAACCAAAAGCCTTTGGTAATTTACCTCACGTCATAGGGAGATCATTTAAGGAATTGATAATCCTTCTGCCAAGAGGTACCACCATGAGCAACACCAGTTTGGAAACTTGAGCTTTGAATTTTGTCTGGATGTGTTCAGTAATATGTTGGTGCATAATGAAATATGCAGAACTCTCCTTACTGTTTTAGGCCATCAGTGTGAAATTCTTAAATGTCTTTTGAAAGAACTTGACAACAATCCTTCCACGTAGTCATGGCCTTCAAGTAACCATTTTTCATTTATTAGAAGGTAAGCAGTGAGCAAAGATATAATTGGACTTGTTCATAACCTCTTCCTGGGCACACTGCATATCAACACTATATAATTTTCAGTTTGCGCATGAGGAGAACCTTTGCTCATTCAGCACAAACGATCTTTCATTACAGTTGCAGTTTATACACTGTTTATTTCTTCCCTTGGAACTCATGATCTATTGTGATGTACTGGGACCAATGCAGGCAGTCATTTTTTGGGAAGGCAGTGAATCAGGCCTGCACTTAGAATCTGTTTGTCTTTTATTAAACTATTTTGTGTCAAACATAATAGGCTACATCGTGGGCTATTTACGTTGTGTCTTAAATCCTGTAAATACCCATCTAACAGATGTTGCAGTTAATTTCATACTGGCAAACCAACTTTGGAATCTAGGTATTGACATAAATATTAGACAGCAAGAAAACTCTTCAGGTTTAAGATACTGTTGAAATGATTTGCATGGTGTAGAATGTAAATGGTTTTCATTGTACTGCTGTCATACATGGGTTGTAGTTTATTTCCATACCGTCTTAGCTATAAACATTTAGAGGCTACACCAACCTAATTTTCAAACCAATGTAATTTCCCTAAAATGACCAATAGGGTGTAGTGTATGTTCAGGGTTTTTGTGGGCTTATTGTGCCTTTGGGACTGTAGTGGAAATTAGGATGTTATGATTTGGTGCCACTCCAGAAATGCTTGCTACCAAGCAGGTTTGCGCCTCCCTCGGGTGAATCGCAGATACTAACATCTTGTTAATCATTTTGTTGTAAAGAACAGTCATAACTAGTCCTGTACATACACCCTTCTCTCCCACAAATAATAACCATTATTCTTAATGTTACAAATAAGGAGATCTATTATTCTTAATGTTACAAGACTTGTTATTTCTACTGTTTGTATACAGAGGGTGCAGTAAATTGGATTATTATTTGGGACAGGTGACTACCCCTGGTAGCTGTGGCACAGAGGAGACAGGTTTAACTTGGGGCACCATGTAAAGTATTTATGCAGAACCAAAACAGCCATAATCAAAATGCCAAATAATAAAAATCCCCAAATGAATCAGAAAAACAGAGTAACATTTAATAAACAAAACAACACCAAGATAACAAGAATCCAATAAGGGGAACAGGAGATATTAGCTTTTAAATGAAAGTTTTAAAATAGAAGCTGTGCCAAAAAGCACAAAGCCAATTTTAATAAATGGTTGTGGTAAACGGAGACCTAGGTGCAATTTGAGGCTGGTCGAGATGGAGCGTGGGTTGAATACACCAACCAGGCTTGTCCTGGTCAGAAATTACCTTCTGATGTAGTCCTTTAAGTCACTTTCCACTACACAAGTGCATTTTTAAAGTCCCCAGGACCTCAGGGGATGCACTGTGAGAATCAAAGGTTGTCAGGCAGAGTCCAACAGCAGGGTCAAGTCCAGGCCCAGTTGCCACTGGCAGCTATGTACTTACAGGAAAGGGACTGTTGCAGCTTGTTGCCTCCACTTAGCCACACAGTCGATCCACCAACTGTCTCTTGGAGGTTTTGTCCTGGGTACAAGAAGGAGCAGGTCCAGTCCTGGGCTCCTCCCAGATCACAAACTGGAGGTCCAGACCTATTCCGATCATTTGTAGGTCTAGAAAGTGTTCTGAAGAGGGTGCCTGGGGATGCCACATTTATGCCTGGTATGTACTTTTCAGTGGGGGGTGACTTCTGGCCCATCCCTAAACAATGGAGTTAATGTTCCCAGGGTAACCCTACCCACTTTTGCTGCAGTTCCTGTTTGTACTGATTTTTAACCCTGAGGTCAATGATTGACAATTCCAGCTGAAATATTTATTAAACAATGCAGCTAATCCTCTTTTGGCATAGCCATTCCTTTGTGTTTTAGCTCCATTATAATAGACTAAAGTTTTAAAGGTCAAGTCGTCCACTAACTGCTTTTCTTGTAAGCAAACAAATTGCCTTAGAATGATG
Source organism: Pleurodeles waltl (assembly GCF_031143425.1). Taxonomy (NCBI): domain Eukaryota; kingdom Metazoa; phylum Chordata; class Amphibia; order Caudata; family Salamandridae; genus Pleurodeles; species Pleurodeles waltl. The sequence continues at coordinate 833,497,522 of NC_090439.1, read as the reverse complement.
GTGACATAAGAGCTTCTTTACAAACCTTTCAAATGCTGCAATATTTCAGACAGTTGAATTAATTTCTCATGAGGCAGTAAACCTCCACAGATACGGGCTGCTGCGAGTATGTAGTGTCAGTCACCTAATATCCTGATTTCATTTACTATTGTGTACCTGTCTTTCTTTGCAGGCCTTCTGCCTTAATGGGTTCTGAAAGCTTGTGTGCTGGTATGAAGGTGTTGCTTCATGTACCCCTACCTCTAACAGAAGAGGACATGCTAGTGTGGTGAAAATAATCTAAAAACTGCCAAATTGAAGCGCAAACCACAATCTCAGAAAAAGTGACCTTTGCCAGGTGCAAATCCCAGGAGTATGTATTCAGTTTTAACATGCTCTGCCAGTTTCAAGTCCATGGCTTGAATGACTTTATTGTATAGCTATTTTAGCCATATTTTAGACACGTTATCTAATTGTTCTTTTGCCTAGAAAAGCAGTAAGTTCTCAGTAGGACATTAATTTCACTTTGTGCTTTCTTCAAGGCTACAGTCAGATAGGGTTGCCGGCAAAAGCAGTAAGCTGTGTCTTCAACATTCACAGAAACACACACACTCATTCGTGGGGACCATTTCTTAGAATATCAACTGTTTTATTATAAAAACACTCCTTTGTCTCATACACATTAGAGGGAGATTCCAGCCAGATGACCACAACTGCATGCTGATTGCCCAACTACAGCTGATTGCCCCACTACAGCTGCTTGGTTAGACTGTTGAACCCCTGACCTACATGGGAACGATGTCTTTTTTTAGACTACAGGCTTCCTTACTAAGGTATGAGGGATGATGCTTTCCCAGGGGGAAATCTGAAGGGCAGATTAGTTTTATTATGCTGTGCTTGAACATAGCGTAGGTAGGCGGACTATATATATATATATATATATATATATATATATATATATATATATATATATATATATATATATCTATATCACTCCTAGTGACAGTATGGTGGGACTGTTTTTGTGTTTCACTCTCCTTGTCACCATCTTGCTTTTATTGTGTTTTATCATCCAGGTTATTGAAATACATGCCATTTTATCTAAGATGCAGTTACTTCAATAAACCCTTATTGAACTATATTCTGCCTCTGTTGTCTTTGCCTAAGTGAGACTGTAACTGAGAGAAAGGGACGAGATCTGATCGACCACGATTTCCCTGAGGAGTCTACCTTGTCATGCTCCCGGTTGCCACAATCATCCCTGTTCTTGGTTCAAGATGAGGCTCTGCTAGTTACCTGGATAACCTGGATTAGGCCGATAGGCGCCACATGGTGTGGAATTGTACCTAGTACCCCACAATCTATGCGATTCTGCTGCCCAAATTCAGTAGCCTCATTAGCATAATGAAAACCTATGTGACATGGCGCCGCCAACGTTTGGTCAGGCACTAATTTTCGGATCCTCCTAAATATCTGTGTCTCACTAAAGGATAAAGACCTCTCAATACTATGTACGTAGATGTCCATGGTATTGAGAATTTCCTCCTTGGCTAAATAAGTAGTACCTATCTAAAGCTGTAGGTTGTTCAAGCTTGAACCTTAAAAGGATCAATCCCCAGTCGGAGTCCTTTTCTCTGAACACACATTTTACCATTAACATGGTGAACCCGCAAAGGGTGGTAATTGCAGTAAATATGCAACCGCCCCTTACTGCACACTTATTGTCAAATGCCCTAACGGCCGAGGGGGGTCAAGTCACATTTGTTGTTGAGGCTCACCCAGCCTACAGAACAGACATTTTTTATTCTTGGGTTGCCTTTCCAGCAGTAGATGGGAACACACACACATTTCATAATTATACACCTGCAAACATACCTGTGCAATACAGAGCTTATGCATATTTATTTAGGAATACCTTTATCTTATCAAGACCATAATAATTGGCTTGATGGTGCCCTACCACAAACAATATTACATGTTAGGTTAGGTCCTCTGAGCAATGATGGCCTTAGTGGTAGCTGAGGTCCGCCACTAATATGTAGAGCTCATTGGTATATACAGACTGTTAGTACAGTTTGTAATGCAAACACTAAATACTAACCCAGCACGTGAGGCCTCAGGGCAACAACACACAGCTACGCCAGGTATTAACCTGGCAACTGTACATTCGAAAATGGGTAAAGCACCCGCCAAGTGGGAAGAAATTCAGTTTTGGTTAGCTCAAAAAATAAACATGCTGGAAACTGTTTTTAACCATACGGGTCCTCAGAACAAACAAAGAATACTCACCATGTGCTTCCCATTTGGGATGGTTCCCACAGTAAATAAATGCAACATATGGGGCATGGCATTTGCTGCGCTCTATGCTGCCGCACATGGTACACCAACACTTGCCAATCTTCTGGAGGTGTTAAAACAAGTTCAAGATGAATACGGAGATTCCCTGGCCTTGGATTTGGGGATGCAATTAATGGGCAACTTTGCCACTGTGTCTTCCTTCATATTAAGTAACCTTAAAGGGGAAGCAATTGCACAAGCAGTGCGCATGCGGCTTCAGGTCGTTCCGTGAGCTGCCAAAGATTATCACTGAGACCTACTCTACCATTGGTCAAGATAGTCTGGGGGCCAGACCAATTAAACCACAATTTCAGGGTAGATCTAATAAAGATTCCATTAAGCAAGCACCTGAGGATTCTAAAACATGCTGGGATAAAAAACTACAAACACCTAAAAAAGAAAGGGGAGACTCTCTGCATATGGAGACCCCTCAGAATAGATATAATCTTAGTAATAGAGATAATATAAAAACACCTGACAGATATCAATATACTGATACACGCCAATCTTGTTACTTTCAGGACTCGCAGGAAAAACGCAGTGAGAGAGGTGGGCCGTCAGAGCAGTGAACAGAGTACGTGAAACCGAGAAAGGACTCTCAACACTCGTCTGAAGTTCCTATTAAGAAAGAGGAGAAACTTCCCCAACAAAAACCCCAGTTTAAAAAGAACAAGGTGGCAGTAGTTGCGTTACGACATGCCACTCAGGAAGAGGGCTTTACTGAAGAACAGGAAGTGGGCACTGGCACTGCTAGACCGTGCAGCAGAGGTCACAATAGTTTGCAGGGATCTTCAAGAACATCTGGAGGTGAAAGCTACTAATGACTTCTTACAAGTTGAGACTCTGGACATCTGTGTCTACACGCCCGACAGGGTGTTTAAAGTAACTAAACTGTTAGAGGGAGACATTGAACGCACAATCAACACTATCTTTTGGGACCACATTGTCACTATTTATGATATTTTATTGGCCGAAAAAGATTGGCCACCAGAATTTGTCTGTGATCTCCTTTATGGAGAAGAGGTTAATGAAAATTCATTTTTGCCCCTTGTTCCCAGAAAGCTCTTTGAAATACAGGCCATTGATTGGGCAGTGGCACAGGCACCTGTGCTATACCTCAATCAAGTAGTGTGGGATAAAGATTCCACCATCACATCATACCAATTAAATCCCAACCTCAACCCCAATATCCAATAAAGCGTGAAGCTAAAACACCTGTGAGGGAAATCCTCAATTAGAGTACCAGGGTGTAATTGAACCCTGTGTTTCAACAATGAACAATCCATTGTTTCCTGTCACTAAACCAGACCCTTCATATAGAATTGTTTTAGACTACAGACATTCAAGCAGTCACACACGCACATTTGCTATACAAAATGCAGACAGCACAGTACTTATGAACAATATAGTGCGCAAAAAATACAAAACAACCCTGGATATTTCCAATGGGTTTTTCTGCCAAAATATAGCGCCTGAAAGTAGGGACTTAACAAGTTTTAGCGCTTTAAGCTGTCAGAAAAAATTCTGCCCACTCCCACAAGGTACGAGAACAGTCCAGGACTGTTCTCAACTTGTGTTACATCTATTTTGCACAACATTGACCCTGAGGCGTTGTCATATGTGGATGACATCTATGTCATGGACGACAACCTCATGCAATATATAAGATGGGTACCCGGCATTGTTGTAGGATTTGCTGAATTTGGCTACAAATTCAATAAAAAAAAAAAACAGCCTACCTTAATGTCCTGTTTTTTGGGATACGAACTGTTGGATGAATGCAAGAGCCCTGCGCCCCAATTTTTGGAAAAATATGCACAATTACAACCTCCAAACACAATAAAAAAGCTCCAGTCATTATTGGGCTTTTTAAATTTTGGCAGACTGTACATTCCAGATTATGCACAACACATTAAACCATTGTATGACTTAATACGTCCTGACTTTACCAGCAAGTACTGGACAGTCAAACACAAACACATTCTCAGAGCATTACAAAAAGACATGATTGAAGCAAAACACCTACATACAAGGGACAACAAAAAACATCTGGTCATCAGAATATTTGCTGGTGCTATTGGTTTCACCTACATGACAGTCAGTGAGGGTGAGACCGTCCCGATTGCATACAGATCAATTTTGTATTCCACAGCTGAACAACGTTGTGCTCCCACTGAGAAGATTCTCACTGCTGTTCAGATGGCTGTCATTAAAGAGAGACCTCTTGCCCAGGGGAAACATTTCAGTGTCGTATCCCCCATTCCAGCCCTTGAGGCTGTTGCCAAAGCTAGTGTTCCTAACGCTAAAGCATTACATCCATGTTGGATCCAATGGGCAACATTACTGGCAGCCACTGATGTTGATTTATACTTTTGACTCAAAATTACAAACCCAAGAGTTTTTGCAATATGAACTTGAATATCCAGTTCCAGCAAACACGTTGCCTATTGAACATATCAGACAATTTTGTACGGTGATGGTTCAGCCCAATCAGTTATAGGCACCAAACATTAATATTCCGCCACATGCGCAGTCGTGAGTGGATAAATGAAGGATGGCAAGTTCCATCCACAACATACTTACACGCAGACCCTAGGGGACTGCACTGCACAACTCGCAGAGCTCAAGACTCTAGTGATGGCAGTGGAACATACGGATCCTGAGCAGATGATGCTGATTGTCTGTGATTGATACTATTGCGTCCAGTCCTTCAAAGAATATCTGCATTACTGGCGGCAAAATGGAATCGGAGATTCAAAAAGAAATATCATTAAACACAGACTTCTGTGGGGGGAAAATAGCAGATCTGAAGGAAACGCTAACCAGTGTCCATTTTGTACATACGCTAGGACATCAGCTTGTTGGAATACACGTTGCAGGCAACACCTTGGCTGATGGAGCAACCAAATCAGCAGTAGCTACGGCTTCTGTTGCTACAGTAATTCATTCTAGAATGAAGTTGGATGATGAAACACGGGCAGCTGTGAAAGCTTTGGCTCTGCCTTACCAAAAGCATATCCTGCTAAATACTCCTACCGCAAACCATGCCTCAGTATAGCCCTAGTAGTGATACCAGGGGAGGGAAATTATGTGATTCCCAATAAAGACCAGACACCAGAATTGATTAAAGCAGCACATGAGGGAGTTGCTTCTGCCCATGCTGGTGTGGCAGCTACAATTTCATTTTTACAAGCACGTTACTGGTGGCCAGGTATCTATAAACAAAATAAGCAGTATGTCCTGTGTTGTGACATCTGCCAGCAAATAAAAGGATCCACCATCAGACACCCCTCCTTATATCCAACAAACCATTGCAATGTGTGTACTTGGACCATTGTGGTCCCCTGATAACTGATCGTGCATACATATATATCTTAGTCGCTGTTGATTCAAGCTTCAGATTTCTATGGGTTTGGCTGCAACGGTCGGCAGACACTTGAACTGTTATTAAAGATTTGCAAGTCTTTATTGACATATATGCTGTTGCGGCTTTCCACTCGGACCAGGGCCCTGCCTCTGCCTCAGAGGCTTTAAGGGACACATTGGCTTCGTAAGGGGTCCAGCTGCATTACTTGTCTCAATTTCATTCTGAGGGAAATAGTGTTGTGGAGCGACAACAGCGAGATTTAAATCAATCCTTAACAGCCAGAGTATTGTGCATGGGTCGTAGTTGGTTACACACCTGTATGGAGTCCAGAGAGCACTTAACAATCTTCCTAGAAGGTCCTTGGGGGGTGGGGGTGGAGTTTGTACTTCATACGAATGCCTGTTCGGAACACAAATGTATGTTCCTAATCTTGATGGTCCTGGTGTGGAGGCAGCAGACACACCTTTTGACATAAATGGACGTGTAACCGTCTTGCACGACTTAAAACAGTTCCGTGAAGACAACGCATCTGCCAGTGTTGCCTCCTTGGGAATAAGGTATGTACCAGTAACATCCAACGTCTGGATTCCAAAACTTGGGACTCTAGTATGTGAAAAGATAGCTATGAAAAAGGAGTTTGGTCCTTCTTATCGTGCACCGGTTCCAGTCCTGATAATACACAGTACCAGAACTGTCATTCTACCACTAAAGAAAATTGCTTTGTCTCCAGCGACAATGTCAAGCTACACCATGTAGCCGATCCTCCACAGCAGACCTAGGGGACTTCTGGGTAGTACCAGAATCCCTCTCTCCAGACCAGGATGTTCCTCTACAGGTTTTGAGCAGCAACGCTAACACCGCTCCGAGCTTGGGGTGGGTGGAAATGAGCTTTCATTGGTTCCACTAGCTTCTACTACTACAAATAACACTGATAATATTGATCAATTTTATTCAAATTCTACACAAACGGGTTGCATAGTCTACTATGAACCACCGAGGAAGTCTTCTGCAAGTTCTCCACTTCCAAAGACGGGTCCAGTTTTTGCACTAACTGCTTCTGGATATTTTGCCGACATCCATGACCCTTTCACTGACTCATCTGCCTCTACTGCAACAGAACTGTCAAGAGCACATAAGCTGATAATTTGGCTCAAAATTAATTACTTTATTCTTCCATAGAATTACCTGTGGTTCTTACTAACTGCTCTTGCCTTTGTCCTTTGGATTGGTTTTGTCACTGTTTTTCTTTTTACTCATACATGGTCATTACCTTCCCGAACGATCTACATTTGAACTGGTGGATGAAGTCCTAAAAACACATTTTTCATCACACTAAGTCCATAGGGACTTGTCCCTAGTGAACATTTCTGCCATACCAATTCTTTATGTTTGGGATAAAGTATTATTTGATATATATGGCCCGAAGGAGGTCATTCAAATTCCATATGTATTCAAACTTTCTATGAACGATGTAATTACACTCTGAGTAGTTTCTGATGATTGGGATGTGAAAAAAGTTGATACCATGATGTCAAATGTACAGTAGTATACTGTATTTTAAAATGAGGATGTGTATCAATCCAAAGAAAATTATGGGGAAATGTTCTGTTATAATTAATATAGGCATCATTTTATTCATAGAGCAAGTACCCCAAAGACTATTTGTAATTATACATAGTTGGAACACTGTCCGACTCCACAAGTGAGGAGTTCCAAAACAGATACTGAAAAGTTTGCATAATTTTCTGGGCACAATGTTACGAATGCTGAGCCATATTAATTCAAATTGCCTGTGATGGAAAGTCAACATATCTTATCAACAGACACAAAATTATTTTATTGTGATTCCTTTGTTTCCTGATTGGCTATAGAAGGCTATGAGTAATGGTTGAAGTTGATAGACTTGAAAAGTGTGTGGGGAAATACAAATTGGCAAATAAGGGGAAGGGAAGCTTTATTTAGAGCATGCTGATACCTGTTTAACTGATATTTTTAAATGAAACAGTACAACAAACTAGTTGTTTAGGCTAAGCAAAAATTAAGGCATTGAATGCGCCCAGCATTCCTACCCCTGCAAAATTTTACAGATGGCAAAAGTATATAAATGCTTCTGAACAACAGCTCGATCAGTAGGTCCAGATTGAAACATTTAACACATTATTTTCACGTCCAGGTGGGTGGTTATTGTGGCAAGTAGACACCAATGGGTGTCATACACGATTTGTAAACTCCACTGGGGGTTTTAGAACAAATAGGCTGGACCCTCACTAGGTGTCCTCAGAACACTGGTATAGTAACAACATGCAGTGTAGGAAAATCATGCCAGCAATGGTTGAAAAGTTCCTCACTAGATGCTGTTAAAGAACACCTCAGTCTCCTGTCTAATGAAACAGATTTACAGGATTTCCCGTTAGGCCCCAGAAGACAACGCAGAAAACACTTCTTATATGCAGTATAATGAAATTTAGAAACTTGCCCACAAGAAGCGGCTGCGTGGTTTAGGCAAATAGATCAGGAAAATTTACAGAAAGCATTAGCCGTTGTAGATAATGGGATTAACACCTTGTCCGACCGGATGCACTTTAAACAACATCGTATACTCTGCAATAGATATAGTACAGAGTGACATGTCATCTTTATACCATGGACAGAGTCAGCTGAGATCCATTATGCAGTTAGGTTAGACATTACAAACAATGAAAGCAGGTCCCGTTCCCTGGCAACACGTTAGCGCAAGGGACATTTTTTCAACATTTAATTTAACACAACAACAACAAATACTGGCCAAGAAGGATGTGACTTAAGTCATGCTAAACATCGAGAAATTAGAAAAGTTGCCTTTTACTGTGGCTGAAATACCATCTGCTGGATGGCTAATACACAGGGTTATAAATCTGCCTATTTCAACACTTCAATTTACATCTTGTTTGAAACATATTCCGGTAGGCAGATATGAAAGGCGGGGAGATAGTTATATACACGAGGTGTGGGAGCTTCCCTTTTCGTACAAATGTTTCAGCGGCATGAAAGAGGTCTTTCTTAGCGGTAGTGAATGTGAGACTTCTGTGAGCCATTCAATGGTTTGTAAATAGCTGTCCTTGCACAGGGCATGTAATGCCTTGGTGGCAAATTTGGCTTGTTATCTGAAGGGAGTTCCAGTCCCCTTGATTAGACCTGCAATCATGGTGCTCTCAAATAGTAGCTATGTGCTCCTTAACAGTGAGAGCTGTTGTGGAATGCGACCCTGAATTGCTTACGTCGTTTTGGTCTCCAAATTATTACGTGTTGCAGAAATGTCCTTTTTTCCCCTACGCAACAAAAAGGAGTAGCATACATTTAGGCTCATATTGCTACTTCTGATGTGAATTTTGACAAGTTGAGCAGACTCAAGGCTTTATTGTTTCAAAAACATGTGGTGCTTGCATCTGCACGCAAGGCCTATGCGCTTCAAGTTGCGAGGTCATTGGCAGAGAATCAGTCCCTTTTAAGCACACATTTGTCGAGACACTTTGGTGTACTAGTGGGATGAATATTCAACGCGTCCAGTACAACTGGAATCGCCCATTTCTTTAAGGCTGTTGGTTCTGGTTTCGTTCACACCTTCTCTATATTCGGCTAAATACCTTCAGCCATACACTCAATATTTTTGAGTATTTTCGGAGGATTCCGATTACTTTGGCTAATAATAGGTGACATTTTACTGTTGCTACTTTTTCTGCGCAATGGCTGTCCCTTCATAGCAAGGATAACTGAAAGCGCTTCCACCAGCGCAACTGTGTCGTGAATGCATGATGCAGTATTTCAGAGCACAACTCCTGGAACAACTGGAGTGCGACTGGTCCTCGTCATTCAGACCGGATTTGGATTGTGTGCAGCCCGTCTTTCAATGCCTTTAGTTCTTTTTTGAATGTGCACTGAAAGTCTATCTTTCTACACAGCGCTTACTTTTGGACGCTGATCTGTTGAAGTTTTGGATGAGGGCTCATTATCAGACATGCACGTTGAGGGTGTGTTTCCTACGGGGAGCCATCTCTGAGTTGCCCTTTGTGGATAATGCAACTCTTAACTCAACATTGGGCACAACACGGAATGCTGCTGCCTCAGCTGGAGCTCAGGCTTTGGAACACGAATGCTCTATGGGTTTCTCTGGAAACAATCTGGATATTTCACCACCTGCCGAAGTAGAACATTTCCTGGCTTCAATTGTCCCGGATATAGTTGGAGATTTTCAAAATGACACTGAACTTTCAATTTGGCTTTCCTTGGCGCCACTATTGAAGTTTTAAATTGTCCTTTTTATTCCTGCTCAAGTGCCTTTTAACTTGTCACTATTGACATTTATGTTTATATGCTTTTGTTGATAGAATTTCATTAGGCTTTCTTTTATTTTGAGCTTTTAACCCCTTCGCTGCCACGCCTTTTCTCCCTCCTGTGCCAGGCCTTTTTTTTGCCTATTTGGAATAGTTCTCGCTTAGCCCCTCATAACTTTTTGTAGACATAAGCTACCCACACCAAATTTGCGTCCTTTTTTTTTCCAACATCTTAGGGATTCTAAAGGGAACCCAGACTTTGTGGGTTCCCCTGAAGGAGGCCAAGAAATTAGCCAAAATACAGTGAAAACTTCATTTTTTTAAAAACAAAATGGGAAAAAGGGCTGCCGAAGAAGGCTTGTGGTTTTTTCCCTGAAAATGGCATCAACAAAGGGGTTGCGGTGCTAAAATCACCAGCTTCCCAGCTTTCAGGAACAGGCAGATCTGAATCAGAAAAACCAAATTTTTCAACACAAATTTGCCATTTTACTGGGACTTACCCCATTTTTACAATTTTTTTGTGCTTTCAGTCTCCTTCCAGTCAGTGACACAAATGGGCGTGAAACCAATGCTGCATCCCAGAATCCTAAACATTTCTGAAAAGTAGACAAAAAACAAAAAAAAATCCCTGGTGTCTAGTGGTTTGTGCCCCCCTTGGGGGCAGATTGGCCTCATCAAAATAGGCCAATCTGCCCCCAAGGGGGGCAGAAATGGCCTAAATATAATTTGCCCCCCTAGGGGCTCCCCAACAAAAAAAAAAAAAAAAAAGAGATCCCTGGTGCCTAGAGGTTTCTGCCCCTAGGGGGAGCAGAAAAGGCCTTCCAAAAAAATGCCCCCCATTGGGAGCGACCCTTGCCCAAGGGTCGCTCCTTTATGCCAGTTTCCATAAAAAAAAAAAAAATCCCTGGTGTCTAGTGGGCGTTTCAAAAGCCGGATTGCAAGCAATCCGGCTTTTGAAACGCTCGGAGAGACTTCAAAGGGAAGGAAATATATTTCCTTCCCTTTGAAGCCTCTCCGGGCCTCACCCACGTGATCGAAAGAGAAATGCTGAGCATTTCTCTTTCGATCGCGCTGGAAGCTGAGCTTCCAGCGCGAAGGGGGAGGCCCTGTGCCACATCAGCATGCGCTGACGTCACTGGGGGGGTCGGGGTGGAAGGGGAAGGGCTTCCCCTTCCATCTCTGCCTTGGGGGGGTGGGTGGGGAGCACAGGGGGGGAGTGCACCCCCCAGTTCCCGTGCCTTGGACGAGGTGACCTCGTCCAAGGCACCCTAGTGGTTAATGCTATGTGTAAAAGAGGGTATAGATGCCTACCTCAAACTTACAGGCCCACAACGATGTTAGGCACTGCAGGTGAAATTATTCACAAAATCGTTATTGGACATGCTCACATTTCTGGCAGAGGAGGAAAAACTGTTGATACCTTATGAACAATCATTGTTTAGATCTGAAAAAACTATTACAGATAATGTGATTGTATTCAATATTAATAAAGCAAAGGTATGCTATATTCAAGAAAATGTATGTATGTGTTGCATTCAAAAATGTCTTCAACATTTGATCAAGTAGAAAGACCAACATGGCTAAACCTGTGGAAATTGGGCATTTAATCTAAGTTCCTTGTAGTTTGAGAGGAGCTTCACATGGATTTAGATTCTACCTGGTACCTCAAATACATATACTAGGAAGATTAAAGTGAAAAATGGTTGAAAGCAGAGTTGTGTTAGCACATCCACTATTTTTCTCTTGATAAACTGATCTCCCTGAAACACAGGGTAAAGAGACCTTATTACCCCAAGAGTTGAGAAGAAGGATCCATTTTATTGATGATGATGTCTTACTAAACCTAAAAAAAAAATGTTTTCTTGTTGCAGTATTATCTACATATTGTATATCTGTTGGTTAATGGCCTTCTGCTTTTTCACCTCTATGGGTAGACAGGAAGTTAAAGCATTGCTTAGTGTTAAACTGCAAAATTCAATGATTTTTTTGTACAGATTAGAACGTTATAAGATCGCACATTAGCATGTAATAAATCTGATCAAGATATGGAAACACTATTTGTTGGTTAGGAAAAGCTGTTTTATAGAGGCTGTTCGTTGCAAATTGGATGATAATGGTATTCTATAGCATGGATATACCCGCATTTCCAAGACTTAATTCTCTTTGAAAACATGGCATCCTGATTCCATGAACTTCAATATTTGTCATGCAAAACTACACTCCATTTCAGTTGGCTCCTAGTAGTGCAGCCAATTGTTTGATTGCGAATCTTGATGCTATCACATTTGCTATATCCAAACCCTGTTTAAGAGATGGCTAAATAGATTGACATTGACACCTTTAGTCATTGTGTTAAAATAAAAAAGGATGTGGTTATGGAAATATCTTCCTGGCCAAAAAATGCAGTTTATCTCCAAGCAAATGTAATTATGTATATTTTGTGTGTTTGTGTGTTTTTTTTTTTTGTTTTTTTTGTTATTGAGGTAATTTACTGTCAATCTTTCAACATTTGCTCACGCACTGTACAGTTCTTTACTTTTCCAAGACAGGATGCAGTCCACATAATTTATGTTTGTCCTGGCCTAGTTCAAGTTTGTCAATGTTGCATAATGGCAATATTGACCAAGTATGGCATTGCAACATTGTCAGAAGAGATGACTTTGCCTTGCTTTGTAACCCTGAGCAACCTTTGTCCTCAATTTATACAATACAAATTAAATTAAAAATTTGAATACTTATCCTTGTTATGGTTTGTAATCCACTTGTGACTTGGGTCCCTGGTCCTTATGGTTCTTATGGTGTTTAAAATTCACAATTTATCATTGTGCTGCTCTACATTTTGTTTGTCACTGTTTATATATGTTGTGAAATCAAGGAAATTATCATTTGGATGGCATGAAATCAGTGTTGTCAGAGACTTTCATGTGCTTTTGATACTGAGTTTTTTAGTCAGTATGGCGTCTGGCCTAAATATTTCTGAACACCATGTATTTCTTGTGTCTATAACTTCTCCTTTGTGGCCACAGGGCTGCAGTTGCTCATTACTGCAAACATTGACATGCTGGGAGAGTGGGCCTTTATAAGCGTAAAATAAAGAGTCTACGACACATTCTGCCAGACGTCATGTGCGACTAGTGACTCCCAGTTCAGAAAGTTATGCAGCTCTAATTTCTTCTTTTTGATTTATCCAATGCTGGGTTTATTTTCAACACTTTCAAAGAATTATAGGTGTGAGCCTCTGTGTATCACAAATATTTACAGCTTATGCATGTGGCTAACCATAGCAAAAGCATAAAAACAAGCATTTCCCAAAAGCAATAGATCTACATTTTTATTAGTAAAACTATTTTAAATTGATGGGCAGGTTCTTGTGAAGTTATATGGATGGTTTAATCAATTAATACAGGGTTATGTGAGTTTTTAAATGGGTGAATTGACAAGGCCTTCCCCTGGTCAAATGTCAAAATGACAGGTGAAATGTACAGCCAAAGAAACCAAGGCTTCCACTCTAGCTCATTTCCTTGGCAGATAGAGGTACACCATCCCTGTGGAATAATGAATTGCCCCTCAAGTGGCCGTGAGGAATTATCTTAAGGACTGCTGTGTTGAACAATGCTTTGTCCGACTGTTCAAATACCTAGCAGATGTAGTAAGGCCCTTTGATGCCTGGCCAACCTTCCACACCCCTCTCAAGAGGACATGTGACCAAGCAATGTCCGCCCGCCCAAGGAATCTCCTGGCCCACCAAGAAGTCTCTGCCATGAAGTTCTCGAATAGGCCTCTTCTCCCTAAGATAGCCAAATTGTTGCTCCTTAGGTGGAGGAGAATAAGTGCTGAAGCCTGCAGACCCACCTGCAGCCTCCTCGACAAACTTGTGTACTTCATCTAAGGAACTGTATATCTGCAACCGTAGGGTACTGGGTATGTAAAAAGTAGGACATGTGTCTTTATGTACTACATGCCCTAGTAGTGAGACACAGCCTATTTGGTTCCTCACTACAGGGAGTGCTGCCTCTCTTATAGAATTGCATTGGAAATGCCCTAACATATGTCTAAGTGGTATTGTCTGATCTATGAGGGGTGGCGCAGGCATGTTTGGTATGGTTGGAATGGTAGTGAGAAATTATGCTTACTGGCGTAGGGGATTTAAAAAAAATTACCATTATAGAAATGCCACTTTTAGAAAGTGAGCATTTATCTGTGCTTATGACTCTGGTGTTTTACACCTTGCCTCCTATCCATGTCTGGGGCAGAGGGTCAGCTGGACTTTGTGCAGACTTCTCAGACAGCCTGTACACAGGGATGGTGGAGGTGTCACAAGTGCATCTGCATTTTGAATGGTCTTCCTGGGCTGGAACAGGTAGAGGTGGGGCACACCTGCATCTGTAAAGGCTGTGCCCTGGCGGCCTCACACAAAGGGCTTGTTTACCCCTTGCTGATGTCTGGAGCCAGTGCTGGAGGAGAAAGGACACCGTCCTGGAAACAGTTAGTGCTGGTTGGAACCCCTTTTCCCCCTTGTGTGGAGGCTGTGCAAAATGAGTATAAGTACAGGGGTTTTTCCTCCACGTCTTTAGACACTAATCGACTAAGGAACTGGACGCTGGAGGCTGCAGGAAGGACTCGCCAGGATCCGCCTTGGGACTGTTCTGCTGTTGTGCTAACCTGTGACCTGCTAGGTCACTGAGACGGACTGCCATTGCCTTGGAACTCTTGTGCTGGCCTGCTTGCTTGGGCCCTGCAGCCTTGTGCCCCCATTGCTGTCTCCAGGAGATGAGTGGTGTGCCTTCCTTAATTTCTGTGGCAGGGTGTTGAATCCTCTCTTTGGGCACGAGGGAAGGGCCCCTTGTCTGTGGAAAGCGCCCTGGGGCATCATCGCTTGAAGAGCGCTTGCATCTTTGCCCATGGTGCTCCCACCGTTCCACCAAGCGTGGAGATAGCACTTTTATTTCTGTTACACTGCAAAAAGAGTGCTGTTTTTCCTTAGCGTAGCCATTGTGAGGAACACCTACTTTATACATTTGGACAGGGTGGCAGCACATGTGGAGCACGCCTGACCCCCTTTATGCTGATGTTGCCCCCCCCATTCCAGTGCAGGAGAAGTGAAGAGGAGCCCGTCGGTAGCCTTTTCGGAGCACAGATGAAGCGTGCTTTGGTTGGTGCACCCAGGGCACAAGCAGGCACCCACTTTGGGTGCAATCAGTGCTGTGGACCGGGACGGTGACACCGGGGTTGTGTGAGCTCGCGTACCTTATCTGGTGCGGGTGTGGGCTGCAACACCAGGTAGCCGGATGGCAGGGAGGACCAAGGGAGGCCTCCCTCCGAAAACCTGCAATGACCTGAGTAGTCGTCTTCGCCTTGTCCTGCCCAACTGCATGTTGGCAGTGAGATGGGGAGAACCAGTCACAGCCAGCCCAGCCTTTCTTTTTTTCAATTCTGGACTGGCGAGGCCTCACCTCACCCTCAGGAATCGTGTGCTGTTGAGCACCCTGATTTTGGAGGGTAAGCCCCTCTTTGTTCAAGCGACATTGCTCAGAGCAGTGCATTCCAGATGGCAGGATGGGAAGGAAAACCTCAATTGAGGTCCCGCACATGCCCAGCCACTGAGGATCACCGTATATGTTTGTAAGGGGAGTGCAGGAGCTACCGAACTGGGCTGGTTGGGTTACTGTATACCTGTTAAAAGGAGCGTTGAGGCACTGCAACTTTCGTGTAGAAGGTGGTTGTCTAGGATGGTTGTAAATGTGGCATTTCACCCCAGCATTTCTGCCCTCATAGTTTCTACATTTTGTCCCATTATCTGACGTCACCCTACATGTCGTCCTACTGATAAGAGCTCTGGTACTGTTTTCAGGGATAGTAACCTTTGGGCTCTCATGTGGTGTTTATGACATGTTTCCGTTAGATGTGCATTTCTTTTGGTGACAATAATGAACTGCCATTTGGGAATGTCTCTCTTTCTATGTGCATTCATGATGATGTCTAGGCATGCATGATAATGTATTTATTGGTGATAATGTTGACCTGACTACTGCTTGTGTTGCAGAATGCCCGTAACCTATATGTTTACCCGACTACTGCCTGTTTTCGCAGAGTACTAGTAACCTGTGTGATGTTATGACAACTGCTTGTGTATCAGGATATTACTGATACATGCCGTGTTTGATCTAATGATGGTTTATGCAATACAGTTTGTGTATATAACTTGTTGTGTTTTCTTTGTGGTGTATTTATTGTGTCACGTGTTTTGGGTGTGTTGTGCAAACGCTTTACACATTGCCTCTGGGATAAGTCTGACTGCTCGTGCCAAGCTACCAAGGGGATGAGCAGGAGTTTTCTTGGGTGTGTAACTCCCTCTCCCTGACTAGAGTTGTGGTCCCTGCCTGGCGTAGGTGCCTACCCATACCAACCAGGAACCCCATTTCTAACAGTATGCCTTCTTTGTCTTAGGACCGAGGCTGACTGAGATTAGATCTAGGAGAGCTTGGCTCCCAATATTTGATAGCTGTCCTGGAAAGTGAGCAAGTTCTGTACCCCCACCCCCTGAACGGCCAGTCAAAAGTCCAGCAAATTGAGACGAGACAACTGGACTACAGCCACCGTCTCTCTCATAAGCGTGCCTAGAGCTTAAATCCACCGCCTCTATCCTGCAGTGCAGGGAGCAACTAGACTATGGGCACAATGTTGCATTGTGACAGGAGCTGCCACTCCTGCACCACAAGCACACCTAGCATTGAAATCAGCTCCCTACTGCTGTTAATAGATACTGCACACTTGAGGGTACTGACCATCTATCAGCGGAAGTAGAGTCACTATTGAACACTAAAGCACCCATAGCTAGTGACAAATCAACCACAGTGCCAGTTATGTTCAAGAAACCTAAAAGTTTAAACAGTGACGTCGCTGGGACTGTAGTTGGCTCAAAGAAAATCATCTCAGGGCCTATGGAATCAGGAACTGTCAGGCACAGGAAATCTCCTCTCAGCGACCTGGTGCCACTTTCTCACCAACTACTGTCTCCCTAGGCGTACATTATTTCCAGTATTCCTTGTTCAGGGATGTAGAATTCTTATCGCCCAATGCGAGGGACATACTGTTTGGGGTAAAGGGCAACAAGTTTTCATGTTTATTGTGTCCTTGGGACAAGTAGGCCTAACCCCCTGCAGCACAAACCCTTTGGCTGCCAGTTTACAGAGAAAGAAACTGTCTGCAGTTGAGGTAATATGTGTATCCATATGTTAATGCTGTTCGAACTTGTATTTATGGTTTATTAATGAAAAGCCTTCATTATTAGGATAAGCACTGTAAATAAACGTTTTAAGGTAACACTGCACTACTAACCGTGGTTCCAGGATAAAAAAAAATAAAACAAATAAAACAAAACGTATACATACGTTTGAAAAGTTTAACAATATGAGGCTAAGTATAATGCTTCTCAGAATGTTCTCTGATTAGATGCAAATCTTTGTAGAAGCTTGGAAGCAGGAGTGATGATTCTTTACTTTCAAAATAAAATGTTCAGAAAAAAATGCAAGGAGCAAAAAAAAAAAAGATTCACTACTATGAAAATTTAGGTGCTATTCTTTTGTGTTTTTTGAAAGGTCATTTAGTAAAATGTTGATGCATGCTAGTATTTCAAAATAAATATTCCTAATGGAAAGTCAGTGTAACCTTTTCAACAAGATTATAGGAAGCATGAAAATAAACAAGCACTGGCAAAGCTAACCGATCTGACATTTTTTGTTTCGTCAATGCATGTCTTGTTTTGACATGGCTTCTGTAACAATGTAGTGTTATGAGGGCTGCCAGGCCCTCACCATTGTAGCAAACGCTTGCAAAAAGATAAAACGTTTTTGGTCTCAAAAGTAGATTTAAAAAGCAACCTGTCCCGTGGACACACAGATATTTCATTAAATTCCCCACCCCTGAGGGTTCCAAAAGGTAACCATAACTGAGGGAACCAGCCAGCCAATCCTCAAACCAATGGATCTATACCAGCCCCAGGCTGTAGCTAAAATTAATAAAGATCCTATTGTCTTTCATCCAGCGTCTTTAAATAGCAGTGATCATGCAGTACTTATACCCCCCCCCCCTCAATCAGGAAAACCTCAATATAATCTCTCTGGCCCCGCTCTCCATCTAGTTTCCATATCTGTTAGTTGGGGGTTAAGGGCTTGTAATGGACGTACCAACCCAGACCCTGAGAAGGCACGCACTTTTAAAAGAGGACTGTATTTGAGTATCATCGATTACGTTCTCTTATACAAAAGTCTTTGGCTGTTATTAGTCAATATTAAAGCTGAAACTTGAACAGACAGCGATCACAACTGTGATTGTATCCCTTTTGGGGAAAGCCCTAAGGAGCTTTTGCGTAGGCTGAACTATCATAGTACCAGAGGCCATATTAGCTGAAAGCCACAGGTGAGTCTCATGGCCCTATGTAATGTCAATCCAAAACCTGTGCTTGGAGATATATGGCCTTTGTGTCTTCCTTAATTGATTACAAAGGCCTTCGTAGTTTTGCGATTCCTATTGTAAACATTCAGAACCAGCTTTTTACCAAGCTACAAGATATCTTTTTGGGGATTTGAACATAAAAAAAACTAGCCTGTGGGAAGGAGGTAAAATGGTTCAACCACGAGTGTAAAACAGCAAAACAA